>NW_024609836.1:42602515-43348156 GCF_016920785.2 Ixodes scapularis | reverse complement strand
TGCCGTTGTTTTCTCTCTGTGTGTATGTCTCTCTCTCTCTCTCTATGTCGCTTTCTCGTTTGCGTTAGCAATGATGTAACTTTGTTGTCTGTTTGTTTAGACAGCGGGAAGTTCGTAAGCCTCAATGGGCGCCTGGTGTCTCCGCCGTAGATGAGAAATTTAGCCAATGCGGCACCAGTGCTATAGACTGGGGTCCTTAACGCACGTGCATGGCGCAGTCTTGAAACACGACCGCACAACGGCACGATGCTCCTCCAGATTGAAACGGGCAGGGCTGAGGGATGAGCCCAGGATGTCCGGGCTCTGCAGCGCGAGCTTTCGCTGCATGTGCTCCGAGCTGTCTTGCGTTAATACATTCGGCCACCGATGCCCCGACCCCGGTTATGCGATCCGTAGTCCGACATCTTTGTTCGGTGCCACGAGGAGGACGTGAAAAAGAGCAAGCAGCTAGATGAAGTATGACTTGCCGCCGACAGTCGCCTGCGGTAGCACGCAATTGTCTGCGGTGAGTGATGCTTAGTCCAGCATATACCTAGTTCGCAGGCTACCGTCGGCGGTGAGCCATACTCAGATCAGCATACTTAGTACGCAGAAGACCGTCGCGGTGGCGAGCACTTCTCAAGAAACATGCAGATATAGAAATCGAGCACTTGCACAGGTATTGCCCAATGGGAGTAGGTAGTACGGATTAAAACATAATAATTTTTTGTTTCCTTCCTACATTACGAGACCTGGAAGGAACATATTCGGCGTATACGCAACCAACGCCACTTAGTGGTGTTGACGAAACTCGACAAGGTGAGGGCTGGGATACATGTACTCCGCGCGTTAACTATCGTTTGACATTTTCCAAAACCAATACATTGCCGTCCCTTCAGTAACACGAAAGTAAAAATGTTAATAATGCTGGAAAACGAAAATGCATGCTGCGTGAGGCGATATTTGAAATTGGGTGACATGACAATGCTTCTATATCTGGCTGTTTATTTGTCCGCCTAATGGTCGTATGTCACTTATGCATCTTTAATTGATATTAGATGGTAGCATTATTTTTATTTTTAAGCAGACCCTAGAATAATGTATACAATTTGTGATCGGGCTATTTTTCCTTGAGTTGTATATGTTGCAGCTTTCTACCACAGTTCGTGCATTCCTCCTTGATGTATGTAATCAAAAGGGAATAAAGATTGTTAAAACAATTATTGCAATATAATATATAATCAGTTAGTAATTGAAAGATGTTACCTTAAATGTTCTGCACAACCAGATTGCTAAAAGTAAAAGCGAACTCGAGTGCTGCATCAAACGTAATTGCCAAGGTCTAACGATTAATTACGACAGAAAAGTTAGCTTTCTCTATAAATAATAATATGTTTTATTTCTTTGAACCACACAAACAAATCTGTTTCGCAAAAGCAATGGGTTAGCCTGGTCCGTGGGACAATAGAGACCTTTAAACAGTTAAAATAAAGAAAACCATCGAACCATAGAGCAACATTGCGTTTACCAGTTTAGCAAACACCTTACTACGCCATAGAAAGTGACGCAAGTACTATAAACACGAATAATCATCCTAAAACCTAAGTTTTTTCTGAGTGTCTTCGGGCATTTTGAAAGCGGCGGAACTTCCTAAAACTCGCACTTGTACGGTTGTGTTTTATGCCCTTTTTGTTTCTACCACATCAACTTATATTTGTCGCTTTCTCTGACAACACGAGCATGAACGATGGTCTTTTCAGAATCGCCTCTGGGATCTCAAGAAGAAGTGCCTTTACCTGATGACCTTCTTCCGAGAAGAAATGGTCCAGGGACGCCTGCCAACCGTGAGTTTCCTAGACTTTCAAGCATCCCGAAGGATTCAACCTTTTGAAGAGATTACCCATCTGTTCAAGTCCCTCCGTCAAACTTGAAGTCTTCCTTGGTTGCCCCGCATTCATTCGCATCTTACTACGCTCTTATCTTCAGTGAGGAGAGCACATGAGAAAACTAGCCCACGGTTGGAGAAAATCTAAATCTCACTAGACAAAACAATTCAACGGCCGTGGCGCAGAAAATGTTTTGAGTAGTTCGAACGCTTAGATGCGCCGCACATTCCGAGGGTTTTGTTTCCCTTTGAATTAGGAAAAAGGTTGGCGCCATCTAATGTCAAAGACTGTTCCCCCCCCCCCCCCCCCCCCCCCCCCCCCCCCCCTAGCACGTCAGTTGAGACGGCCGTCTCGGCAGTCTGGGCGAATTCGGTAAGTTTCTCCCTCGGAGTGCGGACAGCGTCGCGATGCCCATGCGTTTCCTCGGAAGCGAGACATCCACGCCGCCATGGGAGGATATGTCGTTGTAGGGGCGCTGTCTAAAGCCACAGTCACACTGACCATACATCATACAAAATACACGGTGTTCTCTGCAAACACGATGACAGGATTATCTGCGTACACGCGTCAAGCATTTTCGAATTAAACGGGTTTGCTTCAAGCGTGCACTTTCGAAATAAGCGGGTTTGCTTCATACATGCTATTGGAACTTGTCTCCAGACAGTTATTGTATGACCAACATGAGAGGACCGTCGTTCACGAGGAAGAAGCACGTCTTAGACAGTGTCTGCAGGCTGTATTTTGTAGATTCAAAGTTCCCGACGTGCAACCATTAAGACGTAGATGTGCGTGGTGACGATCAGGGGCAGCTAAGGGATTAATCAAGACACCAAGTGCACAGCGGCCAGAGCGATTTTGCTGCGTCACTCCGCGCCGCTTTGAGCTGATTTTTCAACTCTTCAAAGTATGCCCGTGCGGCGTGCCGCCTACTTTCCCGCGGAAGCAGTCGGAGAGCCAATATTCAGGACCTAAGGAGGCATCTCGGCAAATGACGTGGTCGGAAATATGTTAAGTCCTAAAAAATGAAGCTTGCGAAATGACACTGAGCATGGCGTAGGCACGCGAAACGTCTTGGTCGGCAATTTCATTCTTTGGTCTAAACGCATCACTGCCCTTGCCAATCACAGACTACGTAAATTGCTGTGATTGGCTCCCCGGGTGTTCCGTTAAAATGTAAACAAAACAAAAAACACACTTAAAGAGTGGTGCTTAGAACGCGTACTGTACTTCCTTATATGCCTAAACTTTATCTTGACCTCGTCATTCGCCCAGCCTCGCTCCGTTGAAGTTCCTATGATGAGGAGCGAACTTCGTGCTTCCTACATGAATAGCCACATGGCAGTGACCGGAAGGCGCCTCGGTCGGCTGCTAGTCAGCGTGGCTGGTGCCCGAGAAGGACAAGTTTGGGGAGGTCATGTCACCGAGCCATTGGACACGAGCAATGTGTCACAGTTCGGAGCGGTGCTCGAAGATTCGAGCTCGAGATCGGGTCCAATGATTGCGGTCGCGAGCCGTCTCAGAGTTGCAAGAATACTCCATAAGATGGCGCCTCTTGTCAAACCAAACTTCACTGCCCAGTGGTTAGTGTTACATTCTTTGAAATGAAGACTCATGAGGTGGCAAGCTTAGGAAGGAAAATGGCTCCGCACAGCAGCAAAATGAACTAGAAGACGCCATTTTGTCTCGAGAAAGGTGCTCCAACATCTACGGTAGTCGTCGTCACTTATGGATGACAGGGTTGAGGGACTTTACATAGATGCTGAACTGAACTTAGAAGTTCGCAAAATAAGGCCGTAGAAGCGTTGAACGGGACGCTACAAACTCCAAAACATCACTCATACATCGATATCTCAAACGGATGACCGTATTTTTGGAAAAGAAGGGCGCGATCAAGCGAGGAATGTGACGTCACGATCCTTCTGGGACAGTTGAGAATGAGGGGAAGCGGCCATGCTTCTCTCCTCCTCGCTTCGGTTCTCCTGCTCGAGATGAACGAAGCTGAGAGGAGGGGGAATGAGAATCGTGACGTGACATGTCTCGTCGGCCTCGTTGGCCGTGTTCAATCGCGCACTTCTTTTCCGAAAAATACGACCCTCCGTTAGAACTATCGATGTATGAGTGATGTTTTGGGTTTTGCAGCGTCCTGCCTCTCGCTTCAGCCCTGTTTTGTGAGCTCCAAATTTCGGTTTAGCATCCCTTTAACCTCCACAAATCGCAGTGACCGACAAGCAAGTGTTCTAGGGCAGGGATGATGCGGAGGTATTTATTTACAGTATTTACTCCGTTCACCTCTAAGCCGAGAGTACGGTGAAAGTTACGCGCTCGCTGAATAAACTAACCGCCTTTCTTTCCTCACCTGACCCAGCTCTCTGCGCATGTGTATTCGCGACTCCAATTCACTACAGATGGCGCAACTCGTTTTCCAAAATGGCGATTTAGTGAGGGTCGGAGATATGTGCCGGTATACGAGTTGCTGAGCCTGTCTATTGTGCTGGCTTCACTGAGCTACACAAATTATTCCTGCTTATACGAGGAAGCTAGGGTATTGTGAGCGCAGGTCACCTCCTTATCCGGAAAACAAAAATGTTTTTTTACGTATTATTTATTCCAGGAGGAACGTTTCAATGTTGGAACGAAACCGAAACTAACCTCTGTTTTGAATTTAAATTCTCGCTATAGGTGTTACTTTTGATTCTTTCATAACCCAAGATGTGTCTCACAGCGTAATTATTGAGCTAAAGAAGTTGTTCGCGGAAAATATATTTTGTGACGTACGCCTGCGATTCATGCACTTCAACATATTTTGAAGAGTTCAGTGTCCCGTTAAAGGCAGGGCCTTTCAAGAATAACATAATCAATCCGAATTTTACCAAATATCGCACGGATGATGAGTTTAGCATGTTTTTACAAAACGTATAAATTAAGAAACATTGTTCTCACTATACAAGACACAAAGACGAAGCCTGAGTCAGACAGCAGAAGTGTGTCTGTCTGTTAGAAAGCAACATGTGACGCATAGGACTTTATATTACATCCGACATTTGATCGTTTGTCTATCTTGATAACGATTTCAGAGTCTTTATACGCTAAAAAAAAGAAAATAAGACCTTCCTGGAACGACTTTATGGTCGAATGGCGTATTTCTGTGATTTTGCCGTTTATCGGAAGCCGACATTCTGCAATTTGTATGAAAAATAATAATGCAATTAATGTAGTTTAATACGTAGCTTAAGAAAAAAAACAAAAAACAAACAAACAGGTGCCGTTTATTTTTGTGACTAATTTTTTTATAACATTTTGTTTCTTAAATTGTTACGCGCCGTCGTTTTACCAATCTTGGCCTTCGCAGTTCGAAGGAGCGCCTATCCGCTTCTCGTCTGCTCACTGCAGCACGTTTCGGTGGCGTCGGAAACCGGTGAAACAGTAGTGAGTTTTGGTAGTGTGTATATGAGCGACCGCAAGCACTGTGTGTTTGCGTTGCGTGTTCTACACTGCACGTGCCCAAAATTGCAATCTAGGATTGGAGCATGGCGACGTCGACGCGCATGCATAGCGTGGAGCACGCAACTCTAACTCGAACGCACAGCGCTTGCGTTAGCTTCTATAAGCAATACTAAAACTCTCTAATAAGGTACAATCCTATTCCGGCTGCAGCACTACGTTGGGACGATGAAGAGTGTTGTTTGCACTTGGAAATGACATTTCGCGAGCTATGATCGCGAGCAGTACGATCTCTCTCTCTCTGTCGCCATCGGCGACAGAGAGAGAGAGAGAGAGAGAGGAACGCCGATTTATTATACAAATTTCGAGTGACGGGCTAATCTGCCATAGGTGAGCAAGAACGACGGCTGGAACACACAAAAGAGGCTATGAAGAAAAAGGTGAGCTCATACTCTCCCCCTCCCCCCCTCCACTTAGGAGTCACGCTCTCGCCCCTGTACCTTTGGGGTGTCACGTGTTTTTTTGCCTGCGTCGCTCTGATTGGCTAGAGGGGGCTGCATCGTTCGCAAGTTACGCTGAAACGGAGCATAATAATGCACCAGTTGGCGTTTTATTTAAATACGGCAAACGGCGCAAAAAAAAAAAAAAAAGAAAGAGAAAATAGAGCGCTCATTAAGACGCGAAACGCATACCGCCCGTGTGAACAGCCCCTAACTTAATTGTCAAAGAGAATGGTTAAGCCGCAGTACGAAACAGAGTCTTTAGGGACACAACCGGAGGCATGTTTTTTCCCTTGCATTACGGTTCCGTCAGATTGGTCGTACAAAAACCTGTCTATCGGCATGTTCTAAGCATACATATATTCATGAAACACACATGTTTGTTTGTTTGTTTATTTATTTTTTGACACAATTGTCAGGGAGGTTGGGACAAAAGGCGAAAACGAATCACCTGACTCGGTCCCAACCCCCGTTGCAGCACTCAACAGCAGGGCACAGGAAATGAACCAAAAACAGCATAAATAAAAAATAAAGCAATATCTGAGAATATAAAAATATGAGACACAAAAAATGTAGAATCTATTTTGATGTGAACTATACTAGGAATACACACTAGGCACATTGAAGTATACCGTAAGGTATGTTTTTAAAAGAAACATGGACGCTATTGTCTGGGCTAACTTGAATACACAATAATTTCTGTTAAGAAGATCGGTTTTCTGGTAGGATATTTTTTGTGTATACCGTAATTAGTTCTTATTTTAGGTTTTGAAAACTGCTGGTGTCTCAAACTGTAATTTGTTTGCCTTGATAAATATGTTTCGTAACATATTGCGGGATTCGTGTTTATTTGAGTATGAACTGAAATTGCGACCTTTAGGCAAAAAAGATTATCTAACGTTAATATTCCATGTTTAATAAAGCTAGGGGAAGTCGATTCAGTCCAAGGTAAATTGTCAATTGACCTAACTGCGCGTTTTTGCAATGTAAATAATTGCTTAATATTACTTGCTGTAGTCGTCCCTCAGACTAATAAACAGTAATGCAGCCTCGAGTGAATCAGAGATATATACAGTTGTTTTTTAACCAGGCTGGAAGAAGGTATTTTAGCTTACAAATTAAACCAATTGATCTAGAAATATCTCTTCGGAGTTCGTTCACTTGACAAGTCCAGTATAGATTTTCGTGAAAACGAACACTAATAAATTTAAAGGATTCCACGCGTTCAATATTCGGAGTTTTGAAAAGATATACTAATTTCGCTAGTTATGGGCTTATTTTTTTGCTCTAAAAATAATGTACTTAGTCTTTGCCGTATTCAGCTCTAACTGGTTTGAGCCTAACCATAAATGAAGTTGCTCCAGCCAATTATTTGTTTCTCTTTCTATGCTATCCAAACAGCTACCAGTAAAGAATACATTCCTATCATCTGCATATAAAATTACGTTAGGTGTTTGTGGGATGTTTACTATATCATTGATGTAAAGAAGGAAAAGTAATGGCCCGAGAATCGACCCCTGCGGCACACCGTATCGAATTTTTGCTAAAGGAGAGCGCATATCATTGAGGACGGTATATTGAAAACGTGAGGTCATGTAACTGCTTATCAAGTTTAGCACACTGCCTCTTATTCCATACAGCGGTAGCTTTCGGAGTAGGATGTCGTGTTTTATAGAATCAAAGGCCTTCCTGAAATCTAAAAAAACACCCAGAGTATAGCACTGATTTTCAATATTGTCTATGATTTTGTTTTTGATATTTAGCAGTGCCATTTCAGTTGATTTACCTTTTTGGAAACCATACTGGTTGTTTGTAATAATATTATGTTTATTACAGAAATCACTTAAACGTTTGTAAATAACGCGTTCCACTACTTTAGAAAAGACAGGAAGAACTGATATTGGTCTATAGTTATTCATATTATTCTGGGGACCACCTTTATGGATCACACAGACTTTCGCTATTTTCATTTTTTCTGGAAAAATACCGGTACTTAAAGTAAGGTTGCAGATATGCGAAAGCGGAGTAGGTATGAAAAAGGAAACTGCTTTGATCGGCTTAGAACATAGCCCATCTTCTCCACAGGCACCGCTATTCCCTAAGGATTTAATGATAGTAGTTATTTCTAGTTCAGTGGTAGGTGCCAAAAATACTGAGTTATGTAAAGGGTATCCAACCTAAGACTCACATGTAGGTGTTCTCGCTGAGGGCATAGTAGAAGAACCGGATTCTAGAAAGTGGGAATTAAATTTATCTACAAGAGACTGACCCGAGTAAGTTACCCGCTCGATTGTAAGTTCTTTTGGAGCATGTGCACGAGGCCTAGAAGCAAGTTCATTTACGGCTTGCCAGACTTTCCGCGGATTGTTATATATTGCATTAAACTTATTTTTGTAGTATTGAGCTTTAGCTTTCTTGATATCAGCGTTGAGCTTGTTCCTCACTTTCCTAAATTCCTGTAATATTGAGATATCTCTTGTCTTGACGAACTTATCATATAATTTATTGCGCTCTTTTATATGCTTACATAACGGACTTGAGATCCAAGGTTTTTTTTACTTTTTATATTTTTTTAAACTCTTGCCATGGAAATGGCTCCTCATAACACCTTTGTAGGAGGTCCAAAAATATACCATATGATTTATTTGGTTCCGTTTCAGTTACTACCGACTCCCAGTTTATATTCGATACCCTAGAATGAAACAGCTGAATTGAACTATTATCAATTCTTCTAAATGTCTCAGCCGTATTATTAGAGCTCAATTTTAAATTTACTGGACCGACAATAAAACTAAATATCGGAAAATGGTCACTTAAATCACAAGAAAAGACACCAGCAGCCTCGGTATGACAATTTGTAATACAGAGATCAATTAGCGCTCCTGTTTCCACCGTGATTCTAGTCGGCAAGTTTATTACAGTTTATTACATGCTTAGAATATGCTTGAGGCTTGTTCGCGGATAATCATGTCATCATGTCCGCAGAGAAACTCCGCGTCGTTCGTACGATGTATGCGAGCGGAGCGACTGAGGCTCCGAGAGGGCTGCAGCAGACATATTATCCTTCGAGCAACTCTCATCTTTCGCATAACATCTATGGGGTTTATTCGGAAGCTTTTGTTCTTCGCTTCGTGAAGAGTCCGGCGGGACGAGACGAAAGGGGTCAGGTAACAATGGCGACGTTTGTCAGGGCGCCCAATTATCTCTCGGGATCGAGCCGCTGGCCCTTGGTGCTCTCTTGTCGTGTACGCCGCTGTCGAACACAAGGGGCTTCCTTGCATCATCTACCGCTCGTGTGAATCTCAAAGGGTTTGTAAGGGACGGGGCAGACTTGTGTCGAGGAACCGTTATTGGCGTCCGTACATCAAGCTGCGCCCTTGCGACCTTTTCTACACGCTATCGCGCAGAGTCGCGAAATTTGCCTGTATTTTGTAGTCTATATATTCGTATTCCCCTCAAGATGCGTAGTAAAAAAAAAAGGCCGGCTGCTTGCGGATTGTTTGAGAATTGTTACGCCGTCGGCCCCATCCTATGCGGACCGCAAGTTCGTCTGCTTCTTTTGCCGGGGTTGTGGTGACGTCAGAGAGACGCCGAGCTCTGATTGGTTCTCCATGAAGAATAGTGGGTATACCTCGAGGCAGCTTGCTTTGAGGTCTACCCACTATCCTTCAATCAGAGCCAATCAGAGCTCGGCGTTGTTCTGACGTCACAGCCACTCCTACGCAAAAAGCAGACGATTTGCTCTCCGCATAACGTAGCCACCCGCAGTTAGACAAGGCTGTTTAGAGGCTTTGATTGTTCTACATGGTGTTTGGGTGAGGAGATAAAAGGCAGGCAATTTGATTGGTCCGGCAGGCACTAACTTGCACCTCCCTGTCGGCTTATCGGTCAACGGAGTAAAGTAGTTATTCGTTACGCATAACTATATACTCGTTGTCACCTCAAGAAAGACGGACGCTCCCCGCAATATTCACGCGCTGCGCAAAGTAGTTCCAACAAGAGTTGATCGTTTTGTGAAAAAGCTACTCTTTTGTCTTTTGAAACCTGTATGTTCTGATAAAATACCATCAAGCTAATCTGAAACGCACGTACCGTCTGGTTCAAATGAAATGCGAACAGTGACTGTACTTTGAGCCCACTACCCCACTACGTTGCGAGTTTCTTCAAGTTGTGACGGTACGTTTTATATACATATCTCACTTATAGTGTTTTTTGGAGGGGCACCAATAAGAAATTATTGTGGTTTATTATTGTTATTATTACATATTTTATCGTAATTTGAGAAGTAACTTGAGAAGTAATTAGGTTGTAAAATTGGGCTTTTACAATGACTTAGATAATTTAAATGAGGTACTTTAAATACTTAGCTATCGTTAGCTACTGTCAGGGTGATTAGCGAGTAGCGACATTCTTAGGAACCTAAACACTTTCCAATGGGAAGGGACTTCCCCCGTTCGAATGCCAAGGGGGTTGACTCGTACCACAAAAAGGAAGCCGGCGCTCGACGACTGCATGTTGAAACAAAAGCTCAAGACTCTAAACAAACGAAGTCAGCGAAACCGGATACCCGTGGAAGAAAGGCCATGCGTGCGTCGCCGAGTGTTTGTTTAGACTGGCGAACACCCGATCCCGCATTCCTCATTGCGTCGGCAGAAAAAGGGTCGTGATAATAGGGGCTGCGCATTGTCGGATCTCCGCGTAGCGTCGAATTCAGCGATGATTCGTCGTTGAAGACTCGTTAGCTCTAACTTGGGGTTCGGTGCCCGAAACCTTGTGTCCGACCGGGGCGTTTAACGTCCTCATCCGCCGATGTATCGAAAGCAGACCCCGAGGTGGCGACCAATGACGTCACAAACGCCAGAGTGGTGTTATGCGGTCGGATGTCGCGATCCTGGCGGTTGGTAGGAGAAATCCATGAAGGCCAAAAAGTACGAAGGAGCGCGAGTGTCGCTGTCGTCGTGGCGTGACAACGCATGGCCGGTGTAGCTCCCGTGGGCTGTCAAGCTGGGAAAGACCTGCAGCGGAGCAGACGTCTGCCACGTGCACCGCTGCTGTTGTGACACCGCTGCAGGATTGCGGCCTGCAACATCATCAGGCTTGTATGATGTCAAGAGGCGGAAATCGAGGGACAGCTTTTTAGGACGCGGTAAAGACACCAGTCGAAGACGCGTTCCAGGCACCATGTTGGGGTACCACGAAGGTTTGTCGACCCGAAGGTTCGACATCGAATCAATGAACTTAGCGAAGTTGCATGAAGTTCAACTTGTGTACATTATGCATAGCGTTGCCAGACTTCTAGAGATAAGTTTCAAATTTCGGAAAAGAAGTAATTTGTAAAGCGGTGTATCTCGTATCTTATTTTCTTTTTTTAAATACCAAGGTCTACGGGATATAAAACCAAAAATACCCCCCCCCCCCCAACCAAAAAAAAAATAAAATAAATTGCATACGGGAACCGTTTTAGCATAACGTGACATCAGGTCACGTGACGTCAATCTTCCCGCTACATTTAGCGGGAAAACTGAATCGGTGTGTAGGTCACATGACGTTAACTCTCGCGCTAAATTTGGAGGAAAAGTAAATTGCCGTATAGGTCACGTGACGTCAATACCCCTGCGAAATTCAGCGGGGAAGTTGAATCGGTGCGTGGGTCACGAGACGTTAATTTTTCCTCTAAATTTAGCGGGGAAATGGGCGTCACGTGACCCACAAACCGATTCAACTTCCACCGGCTGAATTTAGCGGAGCAACTGAATTGGCGCGTACGTCCGGGATGCCCCACAATGCAACACTGCGCGCGTTGCTTTATGCGAACGTCACAGAAGCCACGGCTTCACGAAATAAGGAGCAACCTAACCAAAACACCTTTCACGTTAAAAAAAAAAAAAAAAAATTGTTAGGTGGCGTGAACACGCTTTTGAAATTTACGCTCATGCGCACGAAAGTCGAACTTCAATCGAACTTTTTTGTTGAAATTTCGCGTTAGAAGTTTGCAGAAAAGGTCGAACCCGGTCGATCTCTAACCTCGGCAGCTGGGTCGCGACGTCCTTACTTGGGGGCCGGTTCATACATTTGCATTTGACTGTGACGCCGCGTTAACACAGCTTAGTAACATCGTGCAGACAGACAGTCCGCAGTCATTGTCTGTGTCTCTTCTTTGCTTGACCGTCTCTTCGCATTGGCCGTACACAAACTGTCACACAATTAAAAGTAGCGCAAAAGATGAAGGCAAGTAGAAGGAAGAAACACGGACAAGCGCCGACTCACAACTGATATTTAGCGAAGAATAAAAGGAAGATAAAGCAGAAGTGCAAGGACATATACGAAATGAGAAAGAAGACTAACGAAGACGAAAGAAAGCAACAATTATTTTCGACTTCAAAATTAAGAAATAAGAAAAGAAGCGGGGTTAAAAATTGAAAATTCACACTAATATCTCTGTCTCTCTCTCTGTCTTCTACTTGTCCTCGTCCTTAGCGCTACCTTTAATTGTGCAATGCATAACTAACTAGCCTGTCATATGATCATAGCACAAACTGTCCAAAAACATAATCGAAGCATATACACCGACACCCTGTTTACAAACAAGACGGCGTTGTCCACACCGTGGGTGTAGACGCTGCACGTGCGCTGAAACCCGAATCGCGTGAGATAAGGCGTCTGCGCATGCGCAGTGGCGACAGCAGCGCCACCGCGGTGGCGTGACATCAGAGAGCCGAGTGTGTCTATACACATTTTCCACAAGGGCGCAGCCATCTTGAATGGCGTGCCTTCTGGTATTCGGTAAAACATCGTCTTGATCTCTCCATGCCGCTAAAAGGTATTTACGAAAAATGCGTGATTGTCACACATGCTTTTTTTGCCTCACCTATATTTTCTCGCATATTCCGGGTTCAAATGTATTGTTATTTTTCCGTCCTGCATACCCGATACGGAACCCACGTGACTGAGTACGACAGGAAACAGAAAATGTCTATAAGCATGAAGCAAGCATGCTTTGAACGTGCTTGAGGCTCGTTCCACGGTCAATTATTTTATCGTGTTTCTAGCAAACACCGTGTTTTTTTTTTGTTTTTTGTTTTTATACGGCGTTGGGAAGTACGATGAGTAGAACATTGCACTTAAATCGCTTCTTCGAGTAGGTTTCGAAAACTTGCACTTTACTTGAAAATAACTCTCTGAGCAGGTACTTGTACTTTACATAATTTTTTTTGTGCTTTCCGAGGAAAATGCAACAGACGAATTCAAGGTACAGGTTCCCCAAATTAGGTCCTGGTAAATTTTCATACCAAAAAGGATGCTTTGCCAACAAATAGGCGCTTCCTAAGTTGATTGCATTAAATAGTTCGTCAGAGAGAGTAAAACGACTACCTTGTGGCCGCTTGACTTTATCTCATATTCACCGCCATGCGTTTCCGAAAAATAACTGACGCAGTCCCTGGATTACGTCAAAAGCAAAACGTACAAAAAAAAAACAAAAAAAAAAACACTGCATAGGGGATAGAATGGGCATCATGAAAGATTGTCTTAAAAGTTACTTTTCGCTTTACTTTGAAAGTGCGTTGTATTTATAGTGCTCTGCTTCAAGTACATTGCGCCCGGTGTGCTTATTACTTTACTTGAAGTACATAACCTCTAAATCTTTGTCCTTTACCTCAAGCACTCTTTAGATGTACTTTACACAACGCTATTTTTATATAATGAATGAGCAGTGTGACTGCGGCTTTCGATACCCTAAGCGTAATTTATTTAGTGGCTAGTTCCTACCAGGGGGAGTTGTACGTAACGCGTTACAAGTAATGGATTACTTGTAATCGATTACATTTAACTGTAATTTTATAACGCTTCAATTACTTCCTTTAGGAGTAACGATCTTTGTAATTTAATTTTTTTTTATGTAATCGATTACAAAATTACCCATTACAATTTTTCTCAATTTCTTTTTTTGCTGTTGTTGTTGTTGTTGTTGTTATTTTTGGGGGGAAGGGCGGGAAAAGGGGTTGGGGGTAGATGTGCTGGAATTACTCAGCTCCTCAGCCCTGGGCAACGGTCAATTTTTTTTTTTTTTTCGAAACCCTTAAGCACGGGACCTCGAGGATTAGTAGGCTGCTCCTTCGTTTCCTGGGTAAATATTTTTTTTGTACAGTGCGAGACTACGCCTGGGTATGAAAAATGACCTTATCCAGCCTCTTGTGAGTAATGC
This sequence comes from Ixodes scapularis, assembly GCF_016920785.2. Lineage (NCBI taxonomy): Eukaryota > Metazoa > Arthropoda > Arachnida > Ixodida > Ixodidae > Ixodes > Ixodes scapularis. Next base: position 43,334,147 of record NW_024609836.1, on the reverse strand, counting down.
ATTTAAACAACGCTCTTTTTATTTATTTATTTTTTCATGAGAGGGATTGGGTGCGTTCGCGTCACTCACTCGGCTCTAAGCAAAAACGGTCAAGCTTTTTTTTTTTTTTTGAACAACTGAGCGCGAGATTTCAATGATTATGCTACCGTAATAAATAAGAAAGTTTAATGAAGGAAAGTAACGTGGGAAGTAATCGATTACTTTAGAGGAAGTTTTTGATTACTTTCTTGAGGCTGTAAGTGTAATTGTAATCGGTTACGTTTTACAGTGAAGTAATTGTAATTGTAATCGGTTACTTTTTTCAGTAACGTGTACAAGTCTGGTTCCTACCGACCTTGAAGACCGCACAAAAATATGGTTGAAGGATAACTGCCTTCATAAGTTGAGTTTTTGTTTGAGGCGGAGTCGACAGGCTTGCAGGCCACAGATAGAAAGAGAAGGGGCCGTCTGACACGTTCTTCCGCGTGTCTCGTTTATTCATTTGTTTATTTTTTGCTTTTTCTGAGTCCAATTATGGTGACGTGCTTATGACGGCCCCGCGGCTGCTGGTTTGGATGTCTATAGACGTCCCTAATAATGCAGCCGCAAGTATAATATATACGTAGAACAGCTCGTGTGCCTGCTTCCGGCCGGCCGTCTTTGCATCTCATTGGTCGGATGGCTGGCACTTCCTGTCACGTGACGCCATCTTTCTGTTGTTTGTTGGGCAATGTTGCTCGCGGTTATACTCGCATTTGTTTTTTTTTATGTTGTGTGCGTGTGTGAGGGGGGGGGGGGGTTGCAGTCGTTTGGAACGAATCGGGTGATGAACGCCGACAGTCGCGAGACGCGGGGCATTTGAAGAGTTAGGACGTCCTCGTTTTTCTCGCCTAAGGGGCAAAGAAAAGAAAAAGAATAGAAGTCATTTACAGCACAACTGTTGGTTGCGAAGAGAAGTTCAGCTAGGAATAGATCCCTTTTGAAACGTACAGTGTGTCCCCCCCCCCCCCCCCCCCCCCCCTTCCCAAATATGCACAATTTTTTTTTTCACCGCAAAAATAAACAGGCATAGACGAACGCTCATTCTCCGCCCGAAGGTGGCGCTAGAGGTCCGAACCAGGTGCCAGAGTTTCAGCGCGAATCGATATTTTATTCAAAAGTTATCAATGATTTTCTGAAAATGTCATTGGAAAAATGGTGACCGACAAAACTCTCGAATACATGGCGCTCTATGGTGCCAAAAACGGAAAACGGGCGAAAATGGGCCCCATTATTCCCATTGAAAGTTTCAGAAAATCGCTGATAATTTTTTAATGAAATATCGGTTCGTGCTGAAACTTTCGTATCTGGTTCGGACCTCTAGGACTACCTTTCCGTAAAGAATGAGCGTTCGGCCATGCATAGTTCATTTTTGTAATGAAAAAATAAAAAATAAAACCGTAATTTTTTTTCGACATCCTGTACATCAAGCAACATTGGCGGTCGCCATTTTTTTGTGTACGAAGCTTACGATTGGTACCGAATCCTCGGATAATTTGAGCAGCTGCTACTAGAAGGCGCGCACTTTTGAAAAGGTCTATTGGTTGACAACGTGTTCGTTAATAAATTTATTTTCGCCATTTTTAATTCGAGCTTAAAATCACATTTGCAAAAATTACTACACTTCGCTAGATAAAAAAAAAAAACTATTTCAATTAGAAGGTTTGGGAAGCGCACTGGTGGAGTACTTATTTATTTATTTATTTATTTATTTCAGTACCCTCAAGGCAGTGAGGCATTAGAGAGGGGAGTGGGACAAGACGAATATGGAATGCAAACTATATAAAAACACTAGAAGCCAAGCACTAAAAACGTACATGATAATAAAAAAAATGTGCACTCAAATTTAGAAAGGGTAAAACAAAGCAAACAAATAGGGAAAAATATTAACATAAGTAAACAATCACCGCACTTTTAAACAAGTCAAAGGACGGTATGTTTACCATTGCCCGGGATGGTGGTTTCAGTCTGAAGATGTTCTGGGAATGAAAGAGCTTTAGTAGGCTGGGGTAATGCAATGAGGAATTCCGACTTTAAATTGATTATCTGCGCGCAGTACGATGAAAACAGGATTTAATATTAGTTTGTTTTTAGTGAAGTATTGGAATGATATATTTTATAAAAAAAGACACAAACGAGATATGTTTTGGCGTAATGAAAGAGCAGGAAGGGATAAATTAGTTTTCATAGTTGAGACATTAAATGTGGGATGATAGTTAGTAAATATAAAACTGGCGCCTCGATCCTGTCTTCATGATCCCATACTTATGAAGAAGAAAAAACAAATAGGCTAATGCTTGCCCTTATACCATTAACTTTTAAATGATGCCACCTTGCCGTACTGTTAATACGATAGTTTGTGGTGTTGACAATTTGGAGAATAGAAGCCACAGAAATAATTTGATCATATATGTCCTGGATGAACCTAACACGGAGACATCAGAGGAGCTTGAAAGAAAAATAAAGAACGAAGTTTTCTCTGAGAAACTGGGTATTACTGCAACGGGAATTGAAAGATGTCACAGACTTGGCCGAAAAGTTGAAAACGAACCTCGTCCTACCATTTTAAAATTTCTGGACTACCGAGAAAAGATTGCTATAATAAAGTCTGCGTACAAACTTAAAGGCTCCACGATATCGCTATCAGAGGACTATTCTTTCATAATTCGTGAAATAAGAAAACAGTTATGGAAAAGTTCGGCCGAAGTAAGAAAAAACGGAGCGAAAATAAAACTTGTATACGATAAGCTGAGTGTTCATAAGGTACTGTTTGGTTGGGACGAAGGAAAATGCTCACGCTTTAGGCTGAACGAAAACGATAACGATAACTGACGGCGTAGCTATGGCCTTCGATCGTTGAAAGTATTGAACATGAATTGTAGGAGCGTTCTTAACGAGGCCACCGAGTTAGAAGGAATGTTGCTTTCTCATGATCCAGATATCGTTATTTTAACAGAGACATGGTTAAACGAAAGCGTATATGACAGTGAATTTGTTCCTACTGGCTACAGTGTTTACCGAAAAGACCGTGAAAGTAAACGTGGTGGAGTGTGTGTCCTTTTTAAGAATTCTTTAAAAATACTAAGCATGCCAGATGTTTCTGATATAGAATGTATCTTTTGCAAAGCTTACAGTGGTAAGGTACGTCTTGGGGGCCTTTTACAGGCCTCCTAGTTCCTCAGTTGCTGTCCTCGAGTGTTTGAGGAATTATCTTAGTGTACATGTTAAGCCTGATGATCGGATTATTTTGCCCGGAGATTTTAATTTGCCAAACGTTGATTGGCCAAACTTCTTAGTCCTAAATCAGAGTGACGAATCTGGTGAAGCAATGCTGGATATAGCATTTACTTTTGACTTATTACAAGTCGTTTAAGATTTCACGAGGATTCAAGGTAACTCTAAATCGCTACTTGAGCTTTTTTTTTTTTGTAAGTGGAATGATTTCTGCTAATACTAAATGTGAGGAAGTACCTGGAATTTCCGATCATCAGGCTGTTTTATTGACCATAGATGACGTTTCTGTGGACCGAGATGACAAAACTTTGTGTTTCCGAAACTTCTCTCGTGCCGACGATGTTTCCATTGTTGACATGCTTTCTTTCAACTTTGATGCTTTTGAAAATAGCACTGCCAATACACATGAGCTTTGGAACTGCTTTAAAGGTATTGTAAATGAATGCATTGAACGATTTGTACCATGCATTGTAGAAAAGAATAAAAATAACCCCTGGATATCTCGGGAGACATTGCGGCTTCGGAGGAAACTAAAGCGACTAAAAAGAAAAAAGAAGACATGCGTGAACACACAAAAGTTTAATGAAAAAATTTCTAATATTTCCACCCAACTTAAAAATAAATTAGTTATGTACAAACAACATTATTACGGTGAATCATTACCGCATTTCATAACCACGTCTCCTGAGAGATTCTGGCGATTAATATCTACATCTTTTAGATCTTGTGATGTCTTTGAAATTGTAGTATTCAAGTTGACGATGATAGAAAAATTACAAATGCATTTAATGAACATTTCAAATCGGTTTTCACGCAAGACAATGATGTTATACCAAATTTTGGTGCTCATTTCCCACCCATTTCTGATGTTGTCATTAGTGAACATGGCATATTGAACATGCTTCTAAAATTGGATATTAAGAAATCCTGTGGGCCCGACAACATTCCCAATGCATTTTAAGGAGGTATGCGGAATGGGTATCTAAGTATCTGTATATAATATTCTTAAGATCTTTGTACGAGGGCCAAGTCCCAGACGATTGGGGAACTGCCAGAGTAAAACCGCTCCATAAGAATAAGAACAAGCATTGCATCAAAAACTATCGTCCTATTTCATTGACATCAACTTGTTGCAGGCTTTTGGAGCATATAATAAATAGCCACATATCAGAGTTTCTCGATAAATACAATATCCTAACTAAACATCAACATGAGTTTAGAAAAGGCTACTCAACATGTACTCAGCTAATTGAAACGATACACGACTTTTCAACATCAATCAATAACCGGAAACAGACAGATGCAATTTTTATGGACTTTACAAAAGCATTTGATAAGGTATCTCATGAAAAGTTACTGTACAAGCTAGATAAGATACTTAAAAACACCCAGTTAGTTAAATGGATTTAGACATACCTTTCTAAGAGACAGCAATTTGTAGTGTTTAACGAATGTTGTTCTAACAAACTTTCCGTTGACTCTGGCGTTCCCCAAGGGTCTGTTCTTGGACCACTGCTTTTTTTAATATTTATTAACGACATCGTGCAAGACATTCCGGTTAAAATTAAACTATATGCTGATGATTGTGTAATTTACACACAAATAGATAGTATATTGCAGATCAGTTGTTGCTAAACAGTGCTTTTCAAAAAGTTGCTGCTTGGTGTGATGCATGGCAGATGTGTATTAACTATGACAAAACTGTCTTTATGAGAATCACCGACAAAAAACTCCCATTAAAGTTCGATTACTTTGCTAACAATACATTTCTCTCCGAGGTAACAAACTATAAGTACCTAGGTCTGTGGATTTCAAATAACCTTACTTGGACGCAGCACATTGATTTCGTAAGAGCTAACGCAATTCGTAAGTTGTTCTTTCTCAAGAGAGCTTTGAAACTTGCTACCCCTCCTGTTCGCCTTCTAGCAAATAAATCAATTGTTCAGCCACCGTTAGATTACGCTGCTATTATTTGGGACCCCTTCACCACGACTAATATTAATAAAATTGATAGCGTACAGAAAAAGGCCGCTCGCTTTATATACAACAGCTTTGGACGTACTTCTGTAACCGAGCTTTTGGCAAGGGCCAACCTACCACCATTAACACAAAGAAATCGTCATTCTCGTCTCAAGCTGCTGTTTCAATTAATTAAAGGTCATTATAATATTGATATATCTCAACTAGTTTCCTTTTCTTCTGGATATGAAACCAGACAAAGGCATGACTTAACTATAACTCCTTTCCGCGCACGCAATAATTGCTTCAAATATTCTTTTTTTTCCAACAACAATAATCGATTGGAATAACCTTACTAATGATGTAGTTTTGCAGCCATCATTGACATTATTTGCCTCCCACCTTAGTTAATATTGTTTTGTATCGTGTTTTTTTAATTTCTTAATGTGACATTTTGTATTTTTGTCCTTTTGTGCCAGCTATGTATCTGTACTTTCATATTGTAAACCCACCCTGCTAAAATCCCTGCTAGGGGATTGCAGTATTGATAAATAAAAAATAAATAAAACAGAAGAGGGAGAGGAGAGGGGAGGGGAGTGCTGCTGTATTGCTGCATCAAAAATAGTTGTGGGACATATTACGGCAAACCTGACTTGCGATTTTCCGTTAGTTGTGAATGTTTTTGTGCATATTTTCAGCGAAGTTCTTTCCAGAAGTTTGACCTAAAGATCTTGCCTAATATTCTTTTTTTTTAATTTTCAAGTTAGAAGTATTGGATGTGTCCTTGAGAAAAATGTGCCGTGTTTTCCGACACGCGTAAGGAAACTACGCATAGCAGGAACCTGAGTCTCCGTGAAAGTGTGACGGTACGGTTCGGGATAGAACGCGAGAGTTTGAGAACATGACGTAACGTAAAACGAGAGATAAAAAAAAAAAAGACGAAATTTCTCAGAGTCGACGTCTACCCGAGTTTAATGTCGTCAAAACAAGAAATGACGTTGTGGGTGCCCCTAAAAATTATTTTAGTGCAAGAAATACCGAAGAAACTTGTCAGTAAGAGAGAAAATTATATTATATTTCTTGCCGACAAGTATTTTGCCCTGATATATACGTTACATCCGTGCACTATCTCGGTTCTTGTTTTGGCGATATTAGGCTGAGGTAGACGTCGCCTGATAGGGAAATTTTGTCTTTCTCAATTATTTCTTGATGCAAGTAACGTCATGCTCTCGAGCTTTCGCGTTCTATCCCAACGCTAGAGTCACATCGCCCGGAACTTGAACTTTCTGCGATGCATAGCTTATTTACGTGGGTCAAAAAAACATCGTTGACTTTTTTTATGAACTCCCGGTAACGCCCTGTTGCTTTAGGTCTCGTGAAGTAACTCCGGCACAAAATTTCCGAAAACCTTCGGTTTTCAAATACCTACTAACAATGATAACAGACAGGAACAACCTTTATGCGCGCTTTTAACGCACCAAAGTACTGAAGATGTTTTTAAGAAAGGCCGACATAAGAAAACTGGTATGCCAAGAAAAGCAGAATGTTCCTGTTATTACAAAATGTTTTATAATAAATGTAGAAGTGACGTAATTGAACATTCTTTTAACATGTCACCACATTGGATTGAAAAACAAAATATTACAAAAGCACTGGAAATAAATGGGTGTAAGTTGACTGGAGTCGAATTAACGAACCAATTTAAGAATACTCCCCAAACTTATTTTCCCTTTGCAATTAGCAAGCAGTACCTGTATCATGGACGAGGACACAAGACCATCATGGCGACTAGCGGAACAAGTAACCTTTACCTTTTGCTAGTCTATGTACTACATGCACCTCGTGCCGGTATATCCCGATACACCCCCCCTTCCTTTACTAAGAGAGCGGGAATGTCAAACTTGCGAACTCAGGGAATCTGCCTAAAGTTTTTCGCATTTCCCAGATGACGGGGCGGTTGTCTCAACCGTGCTGAGCTACGAGCAGGAATGCCGGTGCGGCACTGCTGTCGCGGCGTCACGTGATGTTCAGCGGCACACGAGTTCGCGGGCACTCTGCTGCGGCAGGTCACGTGGGTACTTCAGTGCTCTGGCTACTAGCTGCATAACCCCTGGAGTGCCAGAAGCATCGAAGGTCTCGGAGGTTGTGAGCAGATGCTGCCTATTTCGTTTGAACTCGCGTTCGTCTTGAGTGATGGTCTTGTACGATCTTGGCGCGACAGAGTTCTCGACCTGAGCTCTCGCAGTCCAACCGTCGTCGTGTCGCACGCGGACAACATTTCCAGGTTGCAAGTTTGGTAGTCGTTGGCCCCTGCCTTCCTTTTGTTTCTGCTTCACGACGCTTTTGCGGAGTCATAGTTGTGAAGTCTAGTATTCTGGAACGAATCCGGCGACCCATCAATAGCTCACTAGGCGATTTTCCTCTTTCCAATAGCGAGGATCTGTAATTTAGAAAACCCGAGTAAAAGTCTTCCTTTGCATGGTTTGTTTTCTTCATAAGTCGCTTCACGACTTGCACTCCATTTTCGGCCAGGGCGTTGGGCTGTGGGAATTCTGGACTTGAAGTCACGTGCTTAAACTCATACTTGACAGCGAACGCTCTAAATTATCGTGATGCAAATTCTGGCCTGTTGTCCGAATTGACTTCCATAGGCATACCGTGTCTTGCGAATATGCTTGAAAGCTTACTGGCCACGGTGCTTGCAGTCGTGTCCGGTAGGAGTTCAACCTCTGGGAAGTTGGAGCATGCGTCGTAAACCACATGGCAGAGATCGACTCCAACACGTTCCCATGGCTGGCTGGGTGTCGGTCGCATCATAAGATACTCGCTGGGCTGACGATACGCATAACATTTGCATGTCTCGCAGCGACCTATCATTTCGTTAATCCCCGTCACCATTCCGGGCCAGAACATCAATGTTCTTGTCTTTTCTTTACCTTTGACTAGGCCAAGGTATCCCCCACATACTCTTGTCAGCAGTACTTTGCACAGAAACTTGGGCATAATCACCTTTGCGCCTTTGAGGAGAACTCCTTTTATGATGGTCAGTTCTCAAGCGAAAGGTTTGAAAGGACCCTTAATTTACTCATGTGCATCTAGCGCTTGCGCATTTCGTTGTAACCCCTGGTCATTGCGAATTCAAGAAACAAAACGATTCAGTGTCTGCTGACTCACCAGAATTGACAGAACTGAGACTGCATGCACCTCAACGTCGTCATCTTCATTTTTGTCAACCACAGTTCTTCCTGATGGCGCTCTAAAAAGTGTATCGGCCAGGAGCAGTTCTTTGCCAGGGACGAACTGGAACTCACAGTCGTACTTCATGAGACGGATGAAGAAGCGTTGAAGCCTTGGAGGCATGTCTACTAGGTTTTTCTTAGAGATTGGTATCAGTGGCTTGTGATTCGTTTCGATGATCACTTTTCTCCCATAGATCAAATCATTGAATCTTTCGCAGACGTAGACGTTTCCAATAGCTCTTTTTTCGATCTGTGAGTACACTCTAAAGAAAAAGGGTATCACCTTACACCCTTTTGTCCCATATAATACACCCAAAAACTTCATTTCGTCGTACAGCGCACTATAGTCGAACAGACGGGCCCACATTTTACGAGGGGCTTGATAACGGAGCGATATAACTTATTAAATTGCTAAAGTACGTATCAAAGATTAAAGAAAGAAAACATAGAGCTTTTGCAGTACGGACAAGAAAACTCCGATAATCTTTTTTGTAGTCAATAATAGGTACATTAACTATCTTAATAAGTTGTACAACACGGCTATTACGCCCCTGGTAAACTTTGGGGCCGTTTGTTCGATTATGGGGCGATGCACGTCAAATTGAAGTTTTGGGGTGCATTATTTGGGACAAAGGGTGTAATAATACACCTTTGTGTACTTTGTCTTAGTGTCGGTCAGCACTCTTGAGGCCTAAGCAACTGGACGCCAGTCGTCTCCATGCTGTTGGAATAAAGCTGCACCCAAGTCGTGCCTTGAGGCATGTGTGGACACCTTTGTGTCAAGTGGCTGATCGACGAAAGCAAGCATTGGCGTTGCTGTGAAAGACGATTTCATGTCTTTCCATTCCTTTTCATCAGCTAGGGTCTACTCAAAGAGTGATACACCCTTTAGGAACCCTCGCAACTTTTCGGTCTTGTCTGAAAGTCGTGGCATGTACTTGCCGAAGTAGGTGATGACACCCATCATCCGTTGCACTCCTTTCTTGGTCCTCGGAGCAGGCATGTCTAGGACGCTTTGTACCAGTTGAGGGTCAGGTTTTATGGCGGCTTTGGTAACCCTGTTTCCCAGAAAGGTGACTTCTGTGACGCAGAACAGGCATTTGTTTGCATTTATGTCAGGCACCCGTTTTGTGCTGCTTCCAAAGCTTTTTGGAGTCGCGCATCGTGCTCCTCACGCGCGGCACCCCAGATGAGGACTTTGTCCATGTAAACTTGAACGCCCGGTAGGCCATCGAAGATCGGTGTCATTGTCTTCTGAAAGACCTCCGGTGCATACGAAATTCCGAACGGAAGACGCTTGAAACGGTATCGTCCAAACGGAGTGCTGAACGTGCATATGCGCGACGTTTCGTCATCCAGGGTGATCTGGTGGAAACACGCGTTGGCATCTAACCTGGAGAAAAATCACTCGCCAGCCAGCTCCGCTTCGATGTCCTCTCTTCTCGGCATTTCGTAATGCTCGCGCTTCAGGCTTTCAAGAACGAATCTAGGATTCCTGCACACTCGTAGTTTGTTGTCGTTCTTGCGAACCACGACGAGCGGGCTGTCCCAGTTTGACGGTTAATGCATTTTGACTATTATTCCTGCCTTCTCCGTTCTGGACAGCTCCTGTTTGAGAGGTTCTTTGAGAAGCAGTACCCAACGGGCTGCTTGAATGACTGGCTTGACTCCGTCTTTTAGAACCATTTTATACTCTTGGTGTATCCGAAGCCATCAAATAGTCTTGGAAAGGTTTCTGCGATGCCCTTTGCATGGTCATTGGCACCTCCCTTAGCGAAAAATAATACTTTTGAAATATACCACATTCTAATTTGAGTGTATTTGAAATACAGTTTATAATTGTAAGTACACGAAAAATAGACCAAAAATATAAACTTCTTTTTTTTTACTTAGTACTAAAATATACTTCTAAAAATCATATTAAAATACCTTTACTTAAACTACATTTGAAGTTCCCTTCATGCGTTTTGAAATATGTAAATACCAAATTAATAGGAACAAAATACCTTTCACATATATTTCTTGAAATATTTATTTAATTCATGCAAAATATACTCAAACTCTAAAAAAATGGAGCAATCAAAAATACGTGCAGAATACTCTTAAAATACATGAAAATTGTAAATACTGTTGTGTTATACTCTAAGTACCTTTTGACTGCAATACATTGGTAATTTGACTTAAACTACCAAAATATTGAAAAGCTCTAGAAGTTCACTTCAAGCAGATATGGAGTACACTGAAGCGCCTAAATACAACATTTGATTAGTTTGTCAACTGAATTGCGCAGCATCGCACTGATAAATCAGCCCAGTTTATGTTATTGTTTCCTTTTTTTCTATCAAGAACACACCTGATCAGTTCCTTGCACACCAGTCATAAACGGGGTTCGGGAACTACAACCACAATATTTGCTGATGCTGGAAAGCTTCAGCAGGTGCTGTGAACAGATACGTTTGGCGTGGTTTTGTTAGCACAATGTTAGTTCGCTGAACGTGTATACTCACCATTGTACGTGATATGAATAGTGACTTTAATATAGTGACATTAACTACCATATTAAATAGTCCACTACTAAAAAGGAAAGGCAAAATGACTACTGTAAAATATTTATTTTTCGCGGGCTCAATATTTCGCGATTTAGGTCAAAGTTGGAGTTTCGGAATAATTCGAAAATTATAAATTTCGCGACGCGCTGGGATCGCAATATAGATTTTAATGTTTTTACATTTTGCCGGAATTGTTCACGGGACCTATTTTTCGGAATTGTAGACGATTCGCGAACTTTGCGAGAATTAGGTCCTCACGAAAATAAAGTCGTTTACAGTATTTTAAAGTGAAGAAACTGCCTTGATTCGCTTCGTCCTGAGTGGTGCTACGCAGAGAAGCAATAACATGTATTTTATGAGCCGTTTGTGTGGATATTGTTTTAGGGACTGCGCCGAATTGTTATTAGTTGTAGCAATGCTTTTTAGTAAGAGATATCGTCCACGAACTTCAAAACACTGTTTCCCCTTTGACAGACTCCCGAGGAGAAGATCGAATACTTGGAACCTTAAGCGCAGAAGTGGTCACCGAAAAAATTATTACCTTCAATATGTAGGCTATATAAGGCTCTAGAGCAGTCAACGGGACTGTGAATGAGCTGTTCAGTGCGTTATGGTGTTTGTGTTTGTGTTCGTTTCTAATGTAGCTTTGTGACATGTATTTAGTAGTGCCTTCAAATACCACAGGGACACCGTATGCTGACAAAATCGAAAATAAAAAAAAAAAAATTGTGTAACCGGATTTTAATGCACAAATGGCATCTTGAGTGTGAAGGGATAATATTTTTGGTGTATCTAAAATATTTTTTGATTCATATTTATAATGTATTTTGAATACCTTACGCACGTATTTCGAGTGCGGCCAAAATAATACAGAATAAATACAAAATCAATATTCGTATTCAATATATTTCACCTTCGTTTAAAGTACGGTCTCTTTTTACTAAGGGCTGTCACGGTGTTGACACAATTGATTAACACAAATGACTAAAATGTTCCCAGTCCGAGAAGTGCCCATGGCTAGCTAGCTCTCCTAACGATGAAGTAGTCTAGGCTTGCTTCTGTCCCATTGACTTTGACTCCCATTTCTGCAATCCCAATTCGATACCTCTGCTGCAGTTTCGAAGTACCATCCTCGATGGTTTCGGCGCACTTGCTCCCCTTAGTTTCTTGAAAGTCAATATACGGTAGCACGTTGGCTTGGGAACCAGTGTCGGCCTTCATTTGAACTTCTCTGCCAGAAACGATTGCTGGTATGATCCAGTCAGCACTGCAATTTCCGATCTCAAAAAAAAAAAAATCGTTTTGGCTACTCACTCTGTCGACCGTACTCTTGAATTTTCATCAAGCGGAGAAGTGATTATTTTTCCGGCATACGTGGCATGCTTCTCCGTATGCGGGACTTTTTCGAGGCTCGTGGTGCGTGTTGCACCTTCCACATTGTTTGGTCTTAAAGCGGGCTTGTCCTTTTGCTTGGCTATAGAAGCCACGCTCTTCTCTGTGTTGTCCCAAGACTTTTGCCTTTCCTCGGCTAGCTCAAGGAAAGGCATAGTGTGATTGTCTTGTTCGACGTCAGCTTATCTTCGCGAAGAAGATTTTCGCGTACTCGCGTGTCAGTGACGCCATAGACAATCTGGTCGCGAATCATAGAATCGAACAACGGCTCAAAATTGCATGTTTGAGCTTTTAGCTTTACGTCTCGAAATTATTATTCGAATGACTCGCCTTCAAGTTGCATCCCAGTCCTGAATTTGTATCATTTGTAAGCTTCCTTGCATCTTGGAGTGCAATATTCTTCGAACTTCGTCCCCAGGACGCTGCAGCTGGTTCTTTCTTCGTCTGTCCGCCCTAAGGTATTGATAATTTCGATGGCTTCAGCATCCACGACGTGGAGGAAAATTGCCACCGTCTGCTTGTCGATGCGTGCCTTAGCCGGCTCGATGGCGGCTAGGTAGAGCTCCAGGCGCTGCTTAAACTTGCGCCAGTTGTCGGCTAGGTTTCCGGAGAACAGCAAACGATGAGGTGGGTGAAGTCCTTCCATGGCCAGACGAAAGAAGAGCCACTTCTGGCACCATGTAAAATGGACGAGGACACAAGACCACCATGACCAGCAGCGGAACGAGTAACCTTCATCTTCTTCTCCTACTAGTATATATATATATATGTAAATATGCACCTCGTGCTGGTCTATCCCGATTCAGTACCCTGCATCAAACTTGAAGCATCCCCTAAAACTGCTTTTTTTCCCTGGAAATAAGAGAGGTGAAGTATACTGTATATCTGTAAACCTAAAAAAAGGGGAAAAAAAGGAACAGCAAGCCCGCCGATGTTAGTTCAATATACGTAAAGCTGGTGAAATACGTTATTGATATTATTGCTCCCTGTCTAACTCACATCTTCAATTTGTCGTTTTTCTCCGGATTTTTTCCTAGGGATATCCAAATGGCTAAGGTAGTGTCACTAAATAACCTACGCTTCAGAGTAACAAAACTTACCCATAACGTGGCTTAAAGTCATGGTTGCCAGTTATGTGAAGCTTTATCTGAAATCCCAGGAAACGCTTTTCTGTCCTCCACAAATGTTTAAACAGTTCGCGACAGAGCAAAGTAATATTACATGAGCTTCCTAACATCGAATCTAATGCTGAGGAAGTCGCACTTATGAATCATGACCATCGGCAGTTGCGTCTGCTCTGCACAAGTACCAAGATGACGGCGCCCACAATATCGGGGAACCGAGTGCCGAAACTCTAAGCGTAGCTCATTTCGTGGCCCTAGGCTAAGGTCTTTGTTTCATATAAGTCGGAAGACGGACATAATTAACTTGTCCGATGAGAGCTTTTTCAATCTTACCTGTTTTCCCCATTGGTGACATAGTGAACAAAACAGCGCTCAAAAGACAAGGACAGAGAGAAGGAATATGCACGACACTCAAGCGCTGTTCCTCTCTCTGTCCTTGTCTTTTTGTGCGCTGTTCTGTTCACTACGTCATCATACCCCCCCCCCCCCCCCCCCCCTCCAACTCGCCCAACTTACTATACTTCTGCAATATCCCCAAAGGCTCGGTGAAAGTGATTAATATAAGACTGAATAATTTCTGCAAAAAATATATCACACTGATTCTCAATGTGGTTTTCAAAAAGGAGCGTTCTACAGAATTGGCCAAACGAAGCAAAAATTAAATGATCTTAAAGCATATCAGATATACGCGTGTAATGCTGGGAATTTTTATTGGCTTCTGAAAAGCGTCTGACCGTCTGAGCCATAATATTCTGCTAGAAAAACTAAACTAGCTTTGATTTCACGCGATTTGAGTTTTAGACAGCAAACTGTTGAAAGGAACGGCCGTTCCTCAATTACGAAACTTGTTTGGACAGGGGTACCCCAAGACAGTGCCTTATGGCCATTACTATTTAAAGTGTTTATAAATTATAGAGCTAATATTGACCGAAATTCCCTATTTGTAATTTATGCTAATGATACGAGCATCGCTTTCCAGGATATAATATTGATAGACGAGTTACTAACGCCAGTAACTGCTTCGAAAAACTTACTTTGTGGACCGCTTCAAACTCTTTTTGATATAATGAAAATAAAACTAAAGAAATTATTCAAAGAAAAATCGAATGTGCAATGCCACTGTTAGTAGAATATTAAACGATTCTGAAGTTGACGTAGTAACTAGTGCGAAAACATTAGGTGTGGTATTCCACGAGCACAAGTTATACGAGACTTATATTCAAAACCTTGCTTTAAAATTTTTGAGAATCATAGGCGATCTCTTTAAATATCGGTATTTGTTACCACCCAATATCAGACTTTTAACTTATAATACATTACTCAATTCTATGTTATCTTATTGACACATAGTTTGGGGAACTAAGACATGTACAGACATCAATAAATTGTTTTTGTTGCTGAGAAAGTCCGTTCGCGTCGTAGCCATGCCACAGATTACTCGCACGCTGAACCCCTCTTCCACACGTATAAAAGGACTAAAGCTTAAAAAAAAAAGTTGTAACATAAATATATATATATATATATATATATATATATATGTATATATATTGCATACGGAGTGTGCAGTGGCGGGACCTGCAGAATGCCAAGTCCTAGAACAAACTACGGCTTACAGATGCTTCAGTACAGACTACCCACACTACTGAACTTTTTAGACAAGCGAGGCTTTTATATTCAGCTTGCAAAGAGAGAGGCGTTCTACCGTTTTTTCTCTCTGTAATATTTCTCGTATATAACTCGTGACTTCCTGTTTAAATATTTCGTTACTGTTTTGTATCCCGCCAAGCTGAAACCTGAAAGGGGCCGGGGTGCTGTCAAGCTAGATTATCACAGCTTTTTTCCCTGTCTCCTTACGCCTATTGTGTACTCTGGGTTGAAAATAAAAATTGAACTGAATGTATAATGAACAACACGCAATCTAGAGCACAAAATGAGAAAACCATTACGTTTGCCCGCTCGAAAACAGATTCTACAAGGTTTACTGCCTCGGGTTAGGTTCGATTGCACAAGGCCGCCATATTGTTGCCGCACGGCACCACGCGGTGAAAGTTCGCAGTGCAGTTAGCGTCCGGATAGGGAGTTGTGATACCTCTCCCGCATCCTCCGTGGCTCGTAGTTCCACTGTCGCCGCGGCATGAGGAGAGCGTGCGCATGCAAATAAACCTTAAAAAAAATAAATTAAAAGTTACATTTAAGCGTTGCGACGCGGCTCCAAAACAAAGCTTGGAGGTGTCTCTACCCAATATATGAATATGCAGGTGTTGAAGATATGGTGCCTGGAACGCGTTTCCGACTGGTGTGTACACAAAACATCCTAAAAAAGTGGTCCCTATATTTCCGCCTGATGACGTCATGGGGGTGTCGCGATGTCGCCGGCCGCGGTCCTGGCGGTGTCCCAGCAGCGGTTTGTGGATGTGACAGACGCCTGTTCTGCTGCAGGTCGCTCTCTGGTGTGAGAGCCCACGGAAGCTTCGGCAGCTAGGAGTTGGGACGCCGTCGACGACAGCGACACCCTCATTCGCTCGAACACGTCTTACCGGTACTTCCAGAGGCAACCGCCAGGATCGCGACATCTGACAACGTGACACTTGAGCATGTGCGACGTCATCAGTTTCTATTTCGGAGCCTTTTTTTGATGTGAGGGATAGGACGCTAAACACAGCAATCGAAGCATTCCAGGCACCCTATAGAATTCAAAACCTGCAATGTTTTGCTCTTTTTCTGAGTTTGCTTTCGAAGTTTTTTTTTACTGACTCTATACTTGCGAGCCGCAATGGAACTCTCGCCTGCTCCTTGTTCATGGAGTTTACGTCATATGGAACGTTAATAGCCTCGGTCCACATTCGAGCTTGCGAAAAGTCACGCCTAGAAATTTAAACTTTGACCTCCCTCCACGGTCGCGTAGTAACCTACGCTCGGCTTCACGCTTAAATCTGCATTCGGTATTCTTGCCCCCCCCCCCCCCCACCCCCCCCCCCCCCCTCCCCCCGTGTATGTTTTTATTATCTTTCTAAAGTTATATACGCTCGTCTAATTATGCGCCAAACTAGAGCTCAGCTAAAGATGACGCCGCTATATCTAAAAATAGAAACTAAGTATGAAAGAAACGTCACCTTGGTGCGAAACGAAAAGAAAAAAGAAGAGAAGAAAGATGGCCGCTTGTGCTTCGAAACGTCGACACAAAGGGAGCGCGTGCTCTTGCCGCACACTCCACGAGCATGAGCGCCAAGACGCCGTCGTAAATGCGACCTCATTTCTTGTTTACTTATCTTCCCA
The DNA here is from genome assembly GCF_016920785.2 of Ixodes scapularis. Lineage (NCBI taxonomy): Eukaryota > Metazoa > Arthropoda > Arachnida > Ixodida > Ixodidae > Ixodes > Ixodes scapularis. The sequence goes on along the minus strand of NW_024609836.1, from coordinate 43,317,356 downwards.
AATGCGCGTCGCTGTCGCCGACCCTTTCCTTCTTTGGTGCGCTCGCAGCTCTCCCCTCACCCGTACGCTGACAGTGCAGTGGAAGCTACGTGCTCGCTGGACCAATCAACCGCCTGCCTTTCGTCACATGACCCTGCAGTCTGCGTTTGGGTGTGAGCCTACGGTAAGGGTGACAGCGCGATCACGTGACGAACGGCATTCGTGTGATTGGTCCAGCTAGCACGTGGCTTTCCGCTGGCACCGAACCGTCGGCGTGAACCGAATGTTATACACTTGTCCTTGACGGCCTCGTCTGCGGCGCGCGGCGGTGCCGCTCGATGAAGTTAAACTTTGGAAGTTTATTGGCCTCAGTCGACCCTTTGTGTGTGGCGCCCTTCGTAGAGAGGGCGACGATGTTCGTCCAGCTGCGAGATGGAGGCCGCCCTCTGAAGTTTGGAAATTGTCTTTACCGGAGCATGCAAACAAGCTACGGGAGTCGGATTCACGACACTTCGTCCATCTTATGCTTAAAAGATCAGAGTTGCCAGATATGTAAGGCTTTATTTGAAATCTCAGCTAGCGGTTTCCCGTCGTCCGAAGGAACGTGAAAATGGTCCGCGACAGACCAAAACCGATACCGCCTGAGCTTCCTTAAACCGTGTCCAAAGCTCGGAAAGTCCCAGTTTCTGCACCAAGCACCGAAATGGCGGCGTCCACAAGGAAATCAGGGAATGGAGTGCCCTTTTCCATGCGTTGCTTATTGAGTGGCTCTAGCCTTTATGTTTGGTAGAGGAAGCTGCTCGCAGACTTTAATAATTCTACAGTCACTGAGAGCTTAACTAACGGAGGGCAAGTTCCAAGAAACTTATTATTTCTTTGCAGCCAATAAATTGCGCCATTAGCCAATAAGAACGCCGGCTGGCCGATCACCAGCCAAGAAACGTGGACATTGTAAGTAACGCCCTGCGTTCGCTGAAGCTGTCAGAACTCAAAGTGTTGTGAGGTCTCTCGGACGCCTCTGCTCTTTTTCTCTCTCTTGCTGCCTCTCCTTTCACCTTCCTAAACTTGACTTTAGATCAAAGCATTTATTTGACGCCTCCTCCAACACCCTTCCCTCCCCCGGAACTAACCTGAACCGATCTCAAGGAGTGACCAACGCGTTCCGGAACTTCTGTTTCCACTTCATTGCTATACTAGCACCGACAAGACCGCCTCTGACATCTCAAACCCGGCAGTTGTTGCCCCAGACGCGATGACCACAGATTGGTCGTTCCGCGACCGGACATCTAACAACACCCCGCCAGCAATCGCGGTTTGCTATCGATAGTGAGGGCAGCACGCATGTCTAGCAAGGACTGTATACACCTCATTGCATACCTTGTGATGGACAGCAGCGAACGCTGGAATCTATCCCAACAGCCAATCCGGCGCTGTAGAATCATCACGTGACCGCACGTCTCCTGCATCGCTGCGTCCTTTGCGGAAGACGCGTGACGCGGACTCGGCGTCTAATTGGCTTCGATGGCTGCTAGCGTCCATTGCGGTCCATCGCGAGATGAAATGAAGTATAAGGAACGAACTCATCCCCATGATGACGTTCCGGTGGAAGCTACGTAGTCGTTGGACCAGTCATCCGGTTATCTTTCGCCACGTGATCAGATTCCCGCCCATACCCCAGCGCAGAGAACGGGTCAGGTGATGAAAGGGAGGCGGCTGATTGGTCCGGCGAACGCATAGTTGCCAGCACACTATCAGTTCGGCGCTAAACGGAGAATAGGCGAGCGGACGGATGGAACCCCAAATAAACGCATGTATGTGCGGACCGGGAAGTAGTACTCTTGCTCCCGTCAAGGTCGTCCGGAAGTTTGCTCGGGCTTCGATGGTTCACGCCTCCCGATCTTGCTTGTCTGCATGCGTCAAGGTCACGCGTCATTCGGCGCGATGGCTGGAACATATCCTCCGCGTCTTGTTTGGATGGAGGCTTGGAGAGCGAGCGAGAACTGCTTGTTTCGTTTAAATGCACGTCTCGCGGCGAGAAAAGAGAGCGCTCGAAGGTTTGCCACCCGTCATTGGAACCGCCCCGGTCTTCTTCCGGTACGAGCGGAGCTGTCGTCGTTCGCTTGTTTGTTTACGCTGTCGTGACCGGGCAATAGAGTCAGTCTGTTGCTGCTTTTGTGCCGACGAAAACAAAAGACACCTGGTCTTTCGTTTTCGGCGACACAGAGAAGTAGGGCCGTGGCCGAGGGCCGCGCATAAATTATTATCGCAGCCCAGCCAACGGGATTCTGGTGCTTGCCGATAAAGACACCGAAGAACGACATGTAAGCAAGAAGTCTGAACGTAATAAGCCCTTCCTCGAGTTTTTTAAGCTGTCAGTGTCTTGTAGTGCAGTATTTTTATTGGAAATGTAATAGTGATACTTCTTTTGCGCTGATGATGATGCATATGAACTCCATTTCACTTTAAGCATACGACCGGACACGAGGCCTCGATAAAGTGGAGCTAATTAAACGGCACAAAACGTGCATCGTCCCGTCGCTCGTCGCTCGTTGTGGGTTTGAAATCGCCGCCTATACCGATCACGTAAAAAAAAAAAAAAAAATACAGCGCAGCTTCGAGGCGTTGCATTCGCTGTGCGTGATCGACTTAGTCGATGATAGCGAACGTCCCAAATCGACCGAGAGCCGCGGCGATGCACTTTGCTGTATAATTGGGTCCGCCGGACTTAAAAGTGAAACGGAGTGAACAGAATGTCCGAAGCGCCGCGTTTTTAGGGATAATAGGGAGTTTTAGCATTGCGTCATAGGAACAAATGCAAGCGCTGTACGTTGGCGTTGCGCGCTCCACACTGCGCATGCGCGTCGTGGAGCACTGCCAACACCACCTAGACAGAAGGCCTCCGCATGGTTTCCTCTTCCTCTATGAAACGTCATCACAGTCGGATCACGCTCGGTCGCCTATTGGACCCGAGCCCGACCTTCGACGCGCTGATTGGCCACGAGCCGCAGCCGAACACTGACGCAGCACTCGTGCCCAATCTCTCGCCTTGATCGATCTGACTATGATGACGCGTGTGGAGGCCTTCTGTCCAGGTGGTGTTGGCACTGCCCACCCACAGTGTGGGACTCGCAACGCTAACGCTACAGTGCTTGCGTTTGCTCATGTATACGCAATACTAAAGCTGACTAATACTGTATGGCCCGCGTGAAACTCAGTTTTGGCTTCGAAGAAAAGAAGTTCATTTCCTTTACGGCTGCCTTTTTTTTAAAATTTGTTTCGCGGGTTTGCCTTATAGATAAAGGCGTGGCGTCTGACAATTAAAGCCTCTGCCCCACGCTTACAAAGCCTCTGACAAAGCCTCTGCCCCAGGACAGTTCATCAGCTCAAGTTAGTTACGTAATCATAATTCCTCAAAACATTACACAATAATAAAAAAAAGAAATCAGACAAGTCTTAGCAACAAGAAAAAATAAACACTACGCTCATTTGGTTTAAAAAAAAAAAAAGAAAGAAAGAAAGAAACACTAACGTGGAGCGCAAGTTCGTCTGCTTATTGTGCAGGGATTGCTGTGACGTCACAACGACGCAGAGTTCTGATTGGCTCTGATTGGCAGGATAGTGGGTAGACCTCAATGCTAGAAGCCTTGAGGTCTACCCACTATTTGTTCTTCAACCAGCCAATAAGAGCTCGGCAATCTGACGTCATCGGAACCCTTGGGACGAACTTACGCTCCGCATAAACGTCATAAATACACTACTCATGTAAAAAAAAAAAAAAGAGTGCAAGGTTATATATTTTCGATATATCAGCAACAACAACAACTAAAACTATAATTGTTTTTAATTCGTTTTATATAGTAATTATGTTCTTGGGGCAAAACACTATCCAGATGAAAATACGATTTGACTGCCGAACAAGAACCTTCTGCGATCACTTTTAAAGCTAGAAAAAGTGTAATTAAACTTAATGTTTAGATCCGTTCTATTTTCAGTTTTGGTTGGTTGAAACGTTAAAGTTTGTTGGCCATACGGTATCGTTCGCTTTAGGTTTCTAATCGGGTATGCATTCAGGCTTTCCGTTACAGTGGCGACATAAAGTCTACTTTTATGTATCCATTATAAAAGACTGAAGTAATATACTTTGTCTGCCTTACACATATTGAATTTGATGAATTGTTGGCGTCTTTAGATTTCTGGTATCCCCTTTAGAATTTTCACACATCCGCAAGTTATTTTATTTAAAAAAAACAAGCTTGTTATAGTTCGCCGCTTTCGCCGCTCCCCAGACCAAAATCCCATAACTAATCTTAGAGTAAAATAAGGAATAAGAAAGTGGGTGTTTTAACCAGGTAGTACACAATTTTGTATTCTAGAAATGCTTCCTGTTACCCGAAATAAATAAGCCTTTAGGACAACTCCAAGATAGGTCCTCAACAAACCATACTCCCAAAACCTCTTGTTTTGCCACCTGCTCCAATGATGTGCCCTCAAATATTATAGACGCTTTCAGACAGCTGTGCATGGACGCCGCCTTAACCAACCTTCCGTTTTCGTTTCCTCTTATTCCGTTTGCTTTACTTCACCATTACCAGAGCAGGACAGGTTATTGCCATTTTGGATGCTACTGCGTCCTTCTCCCCAGGATTGGCTTTTGTGTAGGCTCGTTAACACCCGCTTCAGATGCTCGGCATCTCGATAAGACAAAATAAGGTCAGCAATGGCGGCTGTAATCTGGCGCTTGTGCAAGTCGCCTATATTAGTGAAACTTACTGCTGCTTATTTGCTTACTTGCTGGTTTAAAAATTATATATGTAGTTTTACTTTTATTTAAACGTAGACGATTTATTTGTAACCATTTTAATAATCTAGAGAGATATTCATTAGCGAACTCTTCTACGCACTTTGTCGTCGCACCAGCAAGAATATATTGGTGTCGTCCGCGTGCATTAGTAGTTCAAGGACGTCATGACAAATGAATGAAATTACTCGCGTAATGTTATCCATTCGTCATGACGACTATCACGATCTAAATGTTCCGTAAATACCGGGTTCAAAGAACAGCTGCGATTCGAGTTTCCCCGCTTGGTTTTTGGGTTAGCTCCTACACTCTGTCCTTGATTATTCTGTGCACCATTTATCTTTTTGATATAATTACTAGGTGCGCTGGCCCAGGTACACAAACTCCAGCACGTCCGATTTTCAATTTTCAGTTTTATTTTTATTTTTCAAAAAGCCGGCCCATACAAAAACTGTAAACGTCTTATTTTTCGCGGGCTCAGTATTTCGCGATTTAGGTCCAAGCTGAAGTTTTGTAATAATTCGCGGGTTCTAATTTTCGCGACGCGGTTGTATCTCAATATATATACTGTAAACGACTTATTTTTCGCAGCTGAAGTTTTGGAATGATTTGCGGGTTCTAATTTTCGCGACGCTGTGGGATCGCAATACAGATTCCAATGTGTTTACATTTTACCGGAATTGTTCGCGGGACCTATTTTTCGCGAATTGTATGCGATTCGCGAAATTCGCGAAAATTACGTCCTCGCAAAAATTAAGTGCATTCACAGTAAATGAAAAAGACAGATGGACCCATAGCCATGGCTAGTGTGGGTTCATTAAAAAAAAAAAAACTATTATCTAAGATGAAGAGCGTTTAACTTTTAAATTAAGAGACAAACTAAAAAAATAAATAAAAGCAACTTAACAGAATAAAGAAATAATTTATTCTGAGCTACATTAGGTAACCAAGCAAAAGCAGTTGCCATGAGATGAAGATGATTTAGGGAGAAAAGAGAAGCTAGTGGTTCAGTGACTTATTAAAGTTGTGCTAATTTTGAAGATCAACTGAAAATGAGTTCCAGATTTCTGTACCAGTGAATTGGATTAGTCTTTCCCCGTATACTTTGTGGCATTGTGACGAAAACCTTTAAGAAGTATTGTCGTTGGAAATGGGTTGTATGTAGTTACAATTATATGAACCAGTGTAGCAAATTTGTGTGTTATTAATATCCCGAAGTGGGAGTATACGAAGCTGATCAAATGAATTGCGCGATTTTTGTGTGTAATATGAGTTGGTTATAATTCGAATGGCCATTTTCTGTAAAATAATTATGGGCATGAGATAGGTGTCGTAGGTCGCACCCCACGCTTCTGTACAATTTGTTAGATGACTATGAAATACGGAAAAATTGATAATTCTTATTGTGTGAGAGTTAAAATACTGCCGAAACTTTAGCAAAATAGCATGGGTATGATAATTTTTGACTAATATAGGTAATAGGATATATCCCCAATGTAAATGACAATCGAAAATAATCTTTAAGTATTTAAATGTGGTTACCTGTTCTATTGTAGAACTACCAATGTAAATTTGACAGTTATCATAGTTGATATGATTTTTGTATAAGTGAAATATGACATATTTCGTCTCACATGCTTGGGGTCGACGCTTGCCGTGATAAATGACTCAAAAATGTTTCGAGACCTCATTCCGCCTTTCAAAAGTTCTTAATGATAAAAAAAAAGAGAAGACCCTTACGCAGTTATTGAGGCGAGGCACATTATATGCGCAACCTGAATAACGGTATAGCCGCTCGCTTCTTCTTCGTTGTGCCACGATTTTGAACACTACTAAACATTTTAAACGAAAATAAATAATAATTTAGCAAAAACAAAATTTACCAACGTGGAGGACAGGTGAGCATACAGAGAGGACAGGTCACAAAAAAACAGCGAAGAGTAAAAAAAAAAAAAAATTAAAAAAAGAGGAAGAGAGATTTTTCAATAGCTTCCCTGAGACGCAGCTCGGCGGAAGTTTCTCAGAGCGGAGGAGTTTCTAAAACTCCCCTCCCGTCGCTCTTAATACATACACAGGCACTTCGCAAGTTCGTGGACCGATTTATGTGCGTTCGTACACGTTCGGCGATGAGAGCCCCACTCTTGGCGACGGTCCTTTTGTGCACCGCACCGCCGACCGTCAACCCCTCCTCTCACCGACGAGACAACGGCACCGCGTCCCCCCTCGTCGCGCATATATTAAAAAAAAGAAGTAACACATAAAAGTAACATATAAAAGTGAAGTGTAAAAGTAACGCATAAAAAGAAAAAAGACCAGACCCGACGTGTGGAGGTCAAGGCGGGGTCACGCGAACCGCTCTTTGGCAGCTTGGTGCCTGCACTGTACTCCACGTCACCGTACGATGGAACGCAACGAACGCTGTACGAGCCATCCCCAGCCAATCAGATTCGGCGTGAGTGCCACGTGACATGAGGAAGGGGCGCAGCGACGCCAGTAGGGCGGGTTGTCACGTGATGCGTTCAAAGCGTTGGATTGGTGGGGATGGCACGTGGCTTTCGCTGTGTTCCGTCGGAAGGGAAAATGGAGTGTAGGGTGCCTGCTGGCCATTGTTGTCTTGTGTGTGCGCTCGCCGATGGCGTGGAATCGAGCGTTCGATTTTGTTGCGCCGCTCGGCTAATAGAGCACCGGCGCGGGCTTCGGCGAAGGTTGTAGTTGTCCTCTTTGGCGGGTCACTTCCACAAAGCTAGCTGGCGTGGTGCTTTCTAGTTCGAGGTGGGTCTTTTTTTAGGGAGGCTTGATTTTCTGAGTTGTCGCGATGCCTGCGGGGTTTTATTGTTAGGCTGTGTTTTAAAGTTAAAAAAAAGAGAAAGTCAAAGAGAAAGGTTTATTCACGTCACGATAAATGAAAGAATAAACATATAAAGCGGGGAAAAAAGAAAGAATAGCCACTCCGTGATTCAGTGGGGGATCAGCAAGGAAAGTAAACGGTGTAAGAAAATTAACGTGCTAGAGTGCACTATATTGAATATGGCAATGGGCTCTCTAATATTAAAGTTTGCTTCAAACGTAGGGCTATCTAGGAGCTGAAATTCTATCCTTGAACATCCAGTTCTATTTGAAGTCAAAATTTGTTTTTTCTTTCTTTCTTACGAGTTAAGCAAACAATGTTATTGTTTTACGCTTAATATTTTTTTGTTCTTTGACGAAGGCAATGACCACGATAGCCAGCTATTTGCTCATCACCTGAACATCCCTTCAACGTTTTTTTGTTTAATATTTGGACTTTATTTAGCTATCTTATTAGTTCAGACCATAAAACAATTGCCTTCTCCGTAGGGGCCTGTAAAGTTTAGACAATGCCTTGCTTAAAATTTCAAACACCGATACCTTTTAGCAAAAGGTGCATTCTATCAGATAAATTGATATTGCGCTCCCTAGTTCCTCAAATTCCGTCTTGCTTTGAGAGACTCGAATAAAAAATTCCAATCTGTTGTGCAGAATTTTATGCGAACCTTGTCGTATGGATGTTTTGACAGTGGAAAGTTAGACTGCCTCAAGAAACGCCTGATGTGTTATCATTGTTGATAACACATCAGACAAAATAGCTGGACAATTAATGGTGACTGCATGGAAGTAGGAAAGTGCTGCTGGGCGCAGTAGGACCGCCAACTTTTGGGTCTTTATAGTGAGTCTCGTAGTAGCACGTGACTTGGATATCAAAATGCCAGAAATATCGTCACCTAGCCATGTATCCGTGTGACCCCGCGTTCAATATTGCCACGCGCGTCGCCGAGCGAGCGTGGCCGAATGGCCACGCTCGCTCGGCGTGGCCGAATGATTGCCGTGCTTGGCTTTAGCGCGGAGGCCCCAAGTTCGATTCCTGGAAGAGGGCGCTCTTTTATTTATTCCTTCAATTTAGCGTTCTCGTAACTACGAGAGCCTTGTCGTCTGATCGAGGTACGAATGTTCTACGCGTCGAAGATTTCATAAACCCACGCGGGTACAGAGCACGACACTGTTAGCGCGAACAAGCGATCGCCGGTTTTTCGAGTGTTTCTCTTTGAAACCAAAGGATGTCATCCAAGTTATTATTGGTATGGAAAGAGCTCATTAACTTCTATAATGTAAGCGATAACATTTCGTGCTCGCTAATACTATTTAGGAATAAAATGCGAAAATGCGCCGACGTCGTGTTCGCGCTAACAGTGTCGCGATGTGTACATAAGGGACTCCGCATGGCGAGCGGAGTCAGTCTCGCCCTTGCAGTCGATCCTGCTGTTTCGCCGACATCTCGACGCCTGGGACGCTAGCCTTTTTCTATTTTGTTTTGGGCATACGTTCGCCCCATCAAAAGTTTCAGTTTCCTCAGTTATTTTGTGTGTCGTCACCTTTTCATCTGTAACATTTTGGTGGAGGTGCTAAAAACAACCCATGCAGCGTACCCCTTCGAGGGCCCGCAGTGCTAGCCCGGTCCCCAGCGAAAGAAGCGTCCGCTCCCAGGAATCAAACCTGTGGCCTCCGCGCGAAAGCCAAGCATGGGAACCATTCGACCACGCGAGCCCTCGCTCGGCGACGCGCGTGGCAATATGAGCTGAAACGCACGATCAAGCCTTTTTTATTCTTATATGGTCCCCATAAGTTTTATTGTCTCTCAATGGGCTAAAAGGTCAGGAATGTGGAACCTTTACTTCGCATTTCATTCATGGATTAATTGAACCACAGCTATTTTAAAATCTGGCAGGTACCTGAAGAAACACGAAGGACTGTACCCAGCTCAAATTGGCAGCAACTGTACATACTTGCGAGCGCGCTGTGTGGATGTGTGTGTGTGTGCGTGCGTGCGTGTCTTGGCTTCCAACCAACGTTTATGTGGTAACATTCATTACTGGCCGTCCTGTCATGTATATACTTCTGCTTCTTTCCGGCTTTCAATCAACATTCAGGAGGTAACATCTATTCTAGAAACAAAGAGCTCGTTGTTGCGTACTACGTTCAATGTCGAGCGCTGAGCATTGCTGCAGATTGCGGAAGGGACGTCGCCATGAATATACTCTGTGCGTCTACATGACCTTCGTCGTTGTACAACATATAGAAGAAAATAATTACGATTGTAAACACCGCAAGGACTTCCCAATCTTCTTCTCGATGGTCAGCTCTAATGGATCTTCCGGGCGTGTTCAGACGCAAACGACGCGGAGACAATTCTTTTGGCCGTTTCGTTGTCGGGGAACGAATCGTTTCCGGGGCCGGGGTGTGAACGACCGCTGCTGGACATACAGCGCCGACATTGTTGTCTTCGAAGGCTCGAAGACTACGCCTTGGCTTTGTTGCTTTGGACATCGTGGCACTCGGGGAATGAGTTGAGGCTCCGTTCTCATCATCGAAACGACCGCGACCGTCGAAGAAGAATGTAATTCCGTTGTTCACGTAGGTTCCCACCGTAAAGTGGCCGTGCAGGCATATGCTTCCTTGGATAGGCGACCTTGGTTGCTTGAGAGTTTACAAAGGGAAAGGGGGGCAGTAGCGAGTGCAGCTTGAAAAGTCAGCAGTTTCCCATTTCGATCTGGACGAGCATTGTACCGGCGTTTGCTCGTGTAGTCACCACGACGTTGTGCATGTTATTTCTCATCTACACACCAGACGACCATTCAGGTTGACTAACTTCTTGATGTTTAAACATGATATAAAAATTAAATAGCGCAAAGGTTAGACAAAGGACAAGGGACAGAACCATGTAGACAGGACAAGCGCTAACTCACAACTGGCGTTTTAATAGACAGGACACTTGTCCTGTCCACATGTTCTGTCTTTTGTCTAACCTTTGCGCTATTTAATTTTTATATCATGCATATCCAACTAGCCCACCTCAATATCTTAGTACGATGTTTAAACATACACACAATTTAAGAGCAGCTTGAGCCGTTATCTGTCAAGCGTTTTAACAGTTTATGCACACATGGATACCGATGTACGTTTAAGAACTTCTTTCAGTGGACAAAGAAAATGATATCAAAGGGGGATTAATTGCCAACTTTTTGCACGGTATGGAGCGCGACCATAACTACGTATATCGATCATTCTTTTTCTTTAACCTCAACTTTAAAACTGTTTTATTATCTATTTCATCGTGTTCAGTATTCTCAATGACAGGTCCACGTGAAATAATCTTCTAATCGTATATACCGCTGATGCACAGGAACAGGTCAAATCAGGTGTCAGGATAGTCCATAGCGTACACGCAAAATGCGTCCGCTCGTCCGTGACGACGTAATAGAAAGTTTTAGTGGATCGTGCCGATGACTCCGATAACGATGTCCGATACTCAGCTTACGCCGTTGCGTGCGCATATAGTATCGTTATAATGTACCCTTGTCGAAGTTATCAGAACGATCCACTAAAACTCCCTCATGACGCTGCAGGCCATACCCAAATCCCAGAGATTCCTCAGGCTGGCGACGCCTTCTCCGCCGAACCCTCCTCCGTACATTCTGTCCTTCGCACATGTATTCGTAAACCGTCAACCCTCCAACCGTCTCAAGCTCTCCGTTTCTCAAAAAAGGACTCATCGTTGCAAGACCTCGCGCGTCTGCGAATTTCAGTGGAGCTCTCGTCGCATGCCAGCGCCCAAAAACCTCCGCACAGTTTGCTCCACGTAATCGGCTGGAACGACAGCAGAGAGAGAGAGAGAGAGAGAGACACGGCAGACGCGACTCGGCGCGAGACGCACGCACACAATCCCCCCTTCCACCTAACGATGGACCACAGCTGACGTTACGCGAGCTATCCCAGCCAATCCAGCGTTACGAACGCGTCACGTGACATAGTTTACGTGACATGAACGACATGAACCACAGGTCATATGACACTCAGACAGCACAGGATTGGCTTCGATGGATCGTAGCGTTTTCTACGGTTGATCGTAAGATGAAATGGCGTAGTTTACTCCGTTCACCCCAGAAGCTGACAGTGCGGAGGAAGCTACGTGCTAGATGGACCAATCATACGTCTATCTTTCGCCCCGTGACAATGCTCCCGCCCATATCCATGCTTAGAGAGTGGAATCAGATGATCAAGGGGAGGCAGCGGTGATTAGTCTGGCGAGCCCGTGGCTTCCACAGCACTGTCGACGTAGGGGCGAACGGAACATATAATTTCCCCTCAAAGCTGAGAAGGGAAGGTGAGAGAGGGTTTGTAGGAGCCAGAATTCTTAGGGTTACGGCCTCCTGGTCGGGGTAAAGGGGGGGGGGGGGGGTGCTGCTGGCTTGGTCGCATTTAAGAGATTGTCCGTGAAACCGCAACGGACGGCTGAGGCCGCGCTGCAGTTGGGGTGGCACGGGGGGGTTGGTTGACTTCCCAGGTTTGCTTGCTTTAGATCCGCCCCGCTTTTATAGCTCGCCGTGCCTCAGATTTGTGGTCGGCGTGCCGAGATGCTATATGCGGTGGGTGAAGCGATCGTCTTGCGCGGACGGAGGGTCGCTGACTTCTCGGCTTCAACCCCTTTTTGTCGCCACCACCGCATTTCTGAGATGGCTCGTCGTTTCCGAGGTTGGGCGGGTGTTGCCACGCGGAACCTTCCGAGCTCCTCGCCGTCTCGAACTTGGGAAGTTTTGCGGCCTCGGAAGAGGGGATGTGTGTCGAAAGGGTTGTAAAGATATCGGGAAAGGCGGCTTAGAAGATGGGCCGCGGCCTTTCGAACGGATGTGCAAAACGCGATACCGAGAGGCTTAAGGCTGGACCGGCGCTGATTGCTAAAACAGAGGACTGTTCTGTTTCTCCACAACATCGACAACAACAGCGAGTCATCCACTCTATATATCTGGTGATCCGCCATTGGTGCCGCAAGGCCTACGGCAGACGGTTCCGAAATGGTATTCTCGAGGACTCTAAGAAATCTGGAGCGTGTTCTTTCCCACAAAATTACGTAGGAGAGCCGATCACTGCACTCTACAAAGGGAACTCGGCGAATAAGAAAAACAAATGCTTACTCTAATATATATATATTTGCGTTATGGCTCTGGGCAGGGTAAACGTCTTGCTCGTGTCCACAGAGCAGAACGCCTCTTTTATATCTGAACATATTTTTATCCTTGTCATTCGCCGAGAGATACCTCCGTACAATGCGGCGAATGGCAGTCACGAGCGCTTTGTGGGAAAGCACACGCTCCAGATTTCTTAGTGTGTCCAGTATTTATTTATTTATTCTGTTTAATGTGCTTACCAACAACTCGGGGCCTTATTAGCGCGCACATATTACAAACAATAAAAGAACAGATACAAACAAACAAGCAAGACGTGATTTAGAAAATATAAAGGGAAATAAATAAAACTATATGGAGTACAACAGAGCACAGATGTTTGTCAAGCGGCCAACAATACTCTTCTACAATTTAAAAAGCGTGAAAACAATTCTAAATCACTCCTATTGCGATTATAAAGGACCTGAAGGCGTGTCATTGGGGACTGCACACCAAGTTTCTGCGGGTAGAAAAGAAATCAAAATCTGATGCGCTTTTGAGGAACACTGAAAGAAATCGCTCTTAAAAGTAAAGGTACACCAATTGTGGCGTTCACTATCTTATACAAAAAGTCATGTCTCGCGCTAATCTTCTTTTGGTCAAGGGTACCAGGTCAAGTAGATTAAGTAAGTATTCATAATAAAAAGAAATGCGCCTCCCAACCCACCTTTCGCAAACGCACGAGACGACGCTTTACTTTTTCTGAAATACATGATTGAGTCGGTCCAATGGTGTTCCATACGACTGAGCAGAACTCAAGTTTAGACAAAAGAAGGGCGCGAAATAGATGAATCATGCTAGCGTGATTGAATGCTTTCCGTTTCGGCGTAAATTACCGACACGAAGGTTAATGCAGGCACGAGTCTATCACATTACACTCAATATAACAGAAAAGTTATACTTTTTTCGTATATACTGACTATACACCACCGACTCTACGGCATATTAAAGCCAACCTCGGTAATAACTGAGTATCGATTGAACTTTTAACCCAATTAATAGGTACCGATTGATCGATTAATTAATCGATTTATCTGTTGCACTGACATCCAAGATTCCATCTAAAAAAGTGTAAAAACTAAACTTTCTGTTTTACAGTTTATTACTTTGGCATATATAGTAGAATACGCAGCCTTCATTTGAAAATTGACGCCGAACCGCCTATAAAAACAAAACGAAACAACAAACAATCATAAAAACAAAATGTTTTTGTTTTTATTTTCGAAATTAAATCTGGATTACAATTATAAAGAATACGACAGTGTTTTACCGTGGAACACAACAATGCGGCTTTCTAAAATACACAAAATGTGCACGAAGTAATAAAGTAAGTGTTTTTTTTTACTGCACCCGGAAATTTCTACCTCAAATCTCGGCCGATTAACCAGTTAAACAAAATTGAACGCGATTAAAGCATTAATCGATTAATCGAAAGGTATTCAATCAGTTCCAGCCGGAGTAATACCCTTAACATATACAATTACCATTTGTGATAATAAAACACTATCGCGCAATTTGGAAAAGTTATATAAGGTCACAAATTCGTCCATTTTCCCAATTATTGTTCTTGCCGTTTCTTGCGCCTGGCTGACACCAGCTTATGCACAAACCGAGTGCAAGACGTAGCAAAACGTTCGGGTAAATTTAGCAATACTGAACTTATAAAATTAAAATAAAAACTTGGCATGGTCGACAAACTGTCAACATTCAACGATTTTTTTTTTTAAAGACGCTCGACAACAACGTGCAAATGTTTAGAGAAAAGAACCATGGCCATCTTACACTTCAATAAGCGCTGCTGTAGGTGTCTATATGTTTATATATAGTGCTATCGGACTCACATTCTGCTCGCACTCTTACCTGGGGAGTTTTTTTTAAATTTTGGTTCTGGACACGGAGAGCTCGGTAGTTATTTGACGCCAGTGGAGAATACTAAATTTGAAGTAACATTTCTGCATCTGTCACAAAAAAAAAGTAAATAAATAAATAAAGCAAGTTTTGGAAGGCACTGGGATCCTTCACGTTTTGTCACAATCCACTCGACTTGATAAAAAACCAAGCTTGGTTGTACATTTCGCCTGAGCAGGGCTGACGCAACGCCAACTAAGATAATAAAACCCCTCGCAGCAAAATGTTGAGTTCCCTAGATTGAGATCGAGCGCGGACACAGATTGAACTCGGGTCCGGCGTCAGCGTTCGGCTGAATTTCGTGTCCAGTCAATCCGAGTTGATGTTGGGCTCGGATCCAATCTCTGGTTTGGCGCCATTCTAGTGTGGTGACGACGGCACGTTTCTCGGAGGTAGAGGGAGCTTTTTGCAGGTCTTAATTATTCTAGGCAATGTTGGCTGAGCGTAGTATGAGACGCGACGGGCCTACGCATCGAAATATATACGTTTATTTCCAAAGACCAGTGAGACACGTGACAGCTTGAGTCAGTCTTTAATCATTCATAGAGTCGTATATTTAGGCAGATTCGGCGTATGCTGTATACTGTACTACATAGACGCGATGCGTCTCGAAGTTCCCGTTTCAGTGTAGCGAATAACAATACCGTTCACCACCATATATCCAGCCAAATACACTTCGTTAATATAGCCTTTGTAACTTTTGAGCGTAATCATTTGGTCACAAAAGACGTGCATGTGCACAGGCAGTATACTGCTCGGGTATTCCAAAGAACCGATTTGGTTTTTGTTGGCAAACAAATGTTTACGGTGGAACTCAATTTTCATCATGCGTTAAAGGGACCGGTTTCAGTTACAACCACAGTAGGCGGTGAGTCACGACTAAGTTGCCTGGAACGCTCCTTGGACTCGCGCCGCATCCTCACTTCTGGTCCTTTGATTTCTGCCTGATGACGTCACACTTCTTGCGACATACCGTGTCCTGGTGCGATCCTGGCGATCGCGCAGTAGCGAGTGACATCAGGCGCTTGTTCTGTCGTAGTTTGCTCCTAAAGTTGACAGTTCACGGAAGCCTCGTCTTTTCTGATGGAACGTCTACAACCAGCAACAAAAATCGCTACATTTGACAGCATGACGAAGTATAAACAAATGACATTACAAGGCCTGGCCCGTGACGTCATTTGTTTTTACTTCGGGACCATTTCGATGGAGGGGAGGTATACGAGACTAAACACACCAATCCAAAGCGCGTTTCGGGCACAGCAGTCACGTCTGCATCCAGCAAACGTGTCACGTCAAACGCTCAGATTGGAAACGCAGTGTTATTAAGTACTTCCCTTGTATCATATACGCTGCAGATTGTGTACTCCCCGGGCGCGCGCTCTCTCAATTCTCAAAGTGGCAATACGAACTCATGCTCACAGCGCTAAACCTTTTGGGTACCATATCTAACACCCCTCTCTCTCCCCCCCCCCCCCCCCCCCAAAAAAAAAAAAATCAAAACAATAAAACAACAACGAAACAAGCGACGACAAAAACACAAGATAGCAATTTAATTTACGATAGCGTTCGGCACGAACCGAGCCGCTCACAGCGGCCCTCGACGCACGAACTCATATGCTGTGCTCGTACACAAGACATGGGACTTGTAGCGAGTTCCCGAGACTTATGAGCTTTAAACGACGCGATCTTATTTTACAACCTTGACGTTTTAGTGCTACTTTCATGTGCTTTAACTTTCATTTCCGCTCCGTTTCCTCGTGTCTTTTTTAGCCTAAAAGAGGAGGAAAATAGGGTGCACCACCGAGGCTTATCCGTGTATAAAGTCACTCTTCCGCCCGTTCTCCAGCAAGCAACCAAACAGACGCGCTAACCTAAACACGAGATGGGAAATATACGTATATACACATATTTAAAAAAAAAGTACAAACCATAAAAATAAGCAACAATTGGAACAAAACAAGAAACACAATGAAAAGGCGTGGATTTGGACCGTTCCCGCGTCTGTCCCCCTCCCCGTCTAGCCACGCTGCGCTTGAATGGAGGCAGCGGAGGTCTCTCTCCCCCTTCCCTTCCTTCACCGCCTTCCGTGCCTACCCTCCCCTACTGTTGCCCTCCTCCTTCTTCCTAGCCTCCTTGTAACGACACGTTTCCCCCTCTCCCCTGTCCCCTTATTTTTATTTTACGAGCAGCGTGAGAGAGACTGGATGTCACGGGGAGTTTTATACGGCGAGCGGTCGCTGGGGTGGCTCGGCAGGCAGCTCGTGCAGTCTGGACTCTGGAGCAGTCACCACCACCGCGTGCTGTTCTGAGTCGCTTCTTCTGGCGCAGACGTGCTGTCTGTCGTCGCGATGTTGCGTCTACGTTGGAATTGGGGAGGTTACTTGGATCGTGTGGCGGAGATCCCAGATTGGATTGTGCTGGATCAGATCGAACGCTTCTGACGATCCCGTGGAGGGGTGACATCTTGGGCCGTGCTATTCTTCTGGGACGGTTCTTCTGGCACGGGCGTGCTGTTCTGTCTTCACGATGTTGCGTCTACGCTGGGGTTAGGGAAGTTACTTGGATATCGCGAGTCGTGACGGTGATCCGCGACTAGATTGTTGGATTGGACTGAGCTCTTCTGACAGTCCCGTGGAGAGGTGACATCTTTGGAGGTGCTATTCTTCTGAGACTGGAACGCTTCTTCTGGCGCAGACGTGCCGTCTGTCCTAGTGATGATATGGCCTCTACGTTTGGGTTGGGGACGTTACTTGGACCTTTTGACGGCGATCTTGAATAATATTTCGTTGGATTGAGTTGAACGCTGCTGACTATCCCAGGAGAGAAGACATTGGTGGGATGTGGAGTCAGTGTCTGCTTCGGTTTTTCTTTGGATTGGATTGGACTGGATAGCGCACTTGGGACGGTCTTCTGCAGCTTTCAAGTCTTGCAACGTACCACTCGTCTGCTTAAATATAGGTTTCGATTGCATCGAGTTAGCTTCTTGGCTACACGTGATCTCCAAGACGACTGACATCATAACAAGCGGACGTTTTCGCTCAGCCAAGCGGCCTATATCTGGCAGGTGTTCTGTGGCGCACCCGATCAACACCTGACTTTATTGTTATAGTGTGTCTCCGTGTTGTGGTGGTGGCAGTGCCGGTATGATGTCTGGTGCCTGTTCGTCACCTGTGTGTGGTTGCCAGAGGAGCTTCATCGATGCTGCGTTTGGATAACAACTGACTTCGATCATGCGTCAGTGTGTGTCGACTGCATCGCTTTTGGAGGATTGAGACTCTGCTGGTACGTTCTTTAGGCTTTCCTCTTTCCACTATGGAGGTATCATATATGAGTTACCGAAATCTTATTTTGGGCCTTTTTTGTCAAAAAGTTGCATAGAATTCTTTCACGTAAGAGGTCAAAATAGGAGATCCTTATAAAGGTTAGAATTAATAATTAGGGCGTTAAAATGAACGTTCATCAATATATTTAAAAGGAACCGCTTATAGGGTCTTTGCCACTCACGTACATGTTTCTCTTTTTGTTAGCTAACTGAACGCACCAAATGACAAAAACCACGTAGGCAAGTAATACCCTGACATGAGGGATAGGCACTAACCTTCAAAAATCTTTACTGACATTAACGTTAGAGAAACAATTATTAGGCCGTGCCCAATTCCCCAGGGAAAGTTAGCGTGCGTCAATGAACTAGCGGAGAGTTCTTCGCTGCACTGAATGCCTCCCAATGGAACAAACTCCAAGCGAATGTAAAAAGGAATGAAGCTCTTGAGCACAAGGTTGTGTGTACAGTGATGTCTTTGAATTTGACATGCATTAATTAAGGGAGCCCGAAAACCAACAGTGAAAAATGTAAACCTTTTAATGAAACAGTGATGCCAAGTAGAAGTACATACACAAAGAGCTAACCCTAGAAACTTCGCACACTCGCCAGATTACAGCCGCCATTGCTGGCCTCCTCTTGTCTTACTTAGAGACAAAGCCACTGAAGCGGGCTTTGACCGGCACCCACAAAGGCCAATGCTGGAAAGAAGGACACAGAGGAATCTAAAATAGCAATAACCTGTACTGCTGCGATAATGATGGAGCTAAGTGATCAATACAAAGGGAAACAAAAAATGAAGGTCGGTCATGGTGGCGCCCACGCACAGCTGCCGCAAAGCGTATATAAAACGTACACCTGCTCTCTGCTCGGAATAAAGGGTGTAAAAATCCTAAACTACCAATCGGCAGCATGTGTAGCTTGGCCTACTCCGTTGGTGAAAATATGACCGCAATCAATTATTGAATCAGCCAATCAAGCTTTCTCTAAAATAATCAAGAGAGCTGAAAAAAAAAAAAAATCTCGTCAGCGTGCCGCGTCCCCGGTCCTCTTGAATGGTAGTACAGTACTCTACAGTGGCGTAGCCAGGGATTCTTTTTTTCTTTTCTTTTTTTTTTTTTTGGGGGGGGGGGAGGGGGGGGAGGGGAGGGGGCAGAGGTGGCTGGGATGTCTATGACTTGGGGTGCTTAGGATCGGCTGGTTTAGTCAGGGAACGTTTCCAGAGCCATTAATGTATTGTAAAAGATTGCAAACGATTGAGGCAGTAATCGTGTGCCTTTAGGTCCAGTCGAATTCGGGAGAACATAAATTCGGGCTACAAGGTTTTACGTTAGCTAATCAAGTTAAGCCACTCCTTTCTTGAGGGCTAAAAATACAAGAGGGTGGAGACAGTTATGTTCGCCAATCTTTCGTATTTTTGGAGAGCTTTAAAAGGGCTGACGAGCTGTCCTAAAAAAAGTCTATGAACACTTTCGATTTTAGAAGATGAGTCCCTCAGAAAACTTTTTCGCCAAATTGCCAATGTAGATTTTCAGAATCAGTACAGACAGTAGTACCGTCAGAACCCTCGCTGCCTGCCCCGCGATGTATGTCCATTGTTATCAATAATCGAAGCAAGCATCGCTCTTCAACATCCGAGGATCGGCCGTTCACATTATGCTTAACCGGGCTCTTTAGGAAATTTGTTTTAAATCGACTCGGTCGTTCACCGCCGCCAGTGGCACGGAAAAAAAGTATACGCGTAGGAAATGAAGATTGACGAGTGAGCTCGTGAATTGATAACCCAGTCAAGTGAGCAGGGCAATGCGCGAGAGAGAGAGGGAGGGGCCGGCGGTTCAACAATTGGATTACGCCGATGGGAGGATGGTGGCGGTTGTAGTCCGCGTGTTTCCTTTTCAAAACGCCCCCCTTCCCCCCGCATAGTGGCTTAGCCCATGTCGGAACTTTTAAGCTTTACGCGGAAAAGGAAAAGAGCCCAGTCGGGGTCTTTCTAAACACTTTCCGAACCTGGCCGGTGTGGGGACGAAAGCTCTTTGGTCGAGCAGGTGTGAGCGGCTCTCCGTTGACCTTGAGGGAAAGTCGTTACAGTGGAATGGCTCGATTAGTTCCCGTCGATTTCTGTGCTTGTCGCGCAGATCACTGACCGCCTTTCGCTTCTTCACTCTGCTCAGCCCAAAACTGACAGTGCAAATAGAGCTACGCACGCGTCCGACCGATCATTGGCCTCCCTTTCATCACTTGACTCCACTCTCTACGCGTGAGTATGGGCAGGGAGCGTGATCACGTGGCGAAAGATAGGCGCGTATGATTGGTTCAGAGAGCACATAGCTTTCACCGCACTGTCAGCTTAGGGATGGATGAAGTATAGCGCCGCCACCGTCTTCACACTGCAGGCGGCTGGGTCTTTCTCGTACCTGTGAACCAGCCCCCTCCTGAAGGCGTGCGTCGTGTCCGATGGGGCGAGAGTGCCCGTGTTCCACGTACCCTCGGATTTGAAATCTACGTGCTCGTTTGGTCTACGTCAGAACCAAGAGAACTGGTTTTTGGTTTCCGTCTTGGCGGGGTGCTGTGAAGTGAACAATTAGGTTTGAAATAAGGACAATACTACCAATTGATCTTATAATGTTGCATCTTGAACTAAAAGTTAATGATAACAGACTGTTTATTTTTCGGTTGACCTGGCTCGGGTATGAACGCATCGATTATAAAACGTCATGGAAAACGATTTGTTTCGTTTTGCAGCAATTACTCAACTCTCCCACCAAAAGAAAAAACAGCAAGTTGCAAATAAAAGAAAAATAAGAATAGGGTTATTTATATTTTTGGACTTTTTTGTCTACCGTTTTATTTTCCTTTCCCTCACAAATTAACGATGCAGGCTTGGCAAAAGGGCCGGAAGTGCTAATTATCGTATCCAGGTGAAGTATTATGTATGAGGAGGGGAATGGGCAGTTCGGGATCCGATCATAATGAAACGAATTCGCTCGCACGCATGTTCACCGTCGCGAACATATGTATACACACACGCACATACACACGTGCACTCAGTGTGCGTGTAAATATACACGCAAGCATTTTGTGGTTGAACGAGCACGTGGTCTGGACAGATGTTTCGTTCCGTTGAGGTTTGCGCACGGCCGCTGTTTTTTCCTCCTCTCCACTAATCTACGGACTTGCTTGGGTGGACACGCACTCCGAACGCTTGACACCTTTTCTTGTTACTCTTTTGTACGTACTTGCTTTTTTTTTTTTGGTTGTGGGGATCCGTGGGAGAGGTTGCTGTGCGTGTATTTGTGTGTGTATGGGGGGGGGGGGGGGGAGGGGGGGGGGGGAGCACCAGTCAGGCGTTTCGGGTGATCAAGTGAGGGCGGGTGGACTGGTGCGTGTGTGTGAACAGACTGGGTCTTTGTTGCCCAGAAAGTTCTCAAATGCGGGTCTCGCTTTTGAATATCTTCCGGCCATAGCCCCCTGGTCTGGCATGGTCGGAAAAATATTATGAAGAATATTGGAATCTTCGTACCTGTACAACATAAGGGACATACGATGTCAATCGGAATGGCTCTTGCTTCGTTAGATTTCGCTAACAAAGTACTGCTGCAGTCGACTCAGTTGGCCGTGTAGCGAATTTAGCAGTGTTTCGCTCGTAAAGGCGTCAACGGGAGAATCCGATAACCCGTGAAATGGCTCTAGCCTAGCGGCAAGCCATAAAAAGAAAGTGGCATAAAGGATGAAAAGAGTAGAAAACAATCTTTGTCCTTCTGACGCTTTCCTTTTTATTCCAGTAACTTACCAGCGAGATCCAAGTCGTCGGGCCTAACGGCAAATTGGGAGGAATTTGAACGTCGGACATTACTTGACAAGTCTGGACTGGCAGGACGTTATCTAATTTTGACTGAGGAAACAAAAACACTTCCGTTTTTGTTTTTTAGCTTCCTATACTTTTCAGTTATATTTTGATCTAAAACGTCCGTATCAAATGATTTGACTTGCCATGTTTCTTTGGGATGTGTATTGGGGATCCCTTACTCAATGATTGAAACTCCTCCACAAAGCCGTTGGCATATATTATCCTAGTAATTAGGTAGACTACAAAATTTCGCTGATTTGACGTGATTGGCGTATCGAGGAAGTTCACTGGCCGACGTCGGGTTAGGCTCGATTTGTATAGGTCCCAGTCAAAAATGAGTGCCTTCCACAAAAACATACCTTATTTAAATAACATGATCACAACATTAAAACGCAATATATCCCCTTTCGGCGTTTATCACACCGGAAAAAATGCGGAGTCATTACGTTCTGGAAGCGCGCGCAGCGTACGATATTGCACAAATGTGAGCCCTTGCGCATGGTCCGGGCACGATCAGTGTTGTACGGAACGGCGTTCCAAGGAACGGCGTTCCTGGAACGTGTTTCTTTAGGAGGAACGAAGGAACGCCGCCGCTCCATTTTGCATCCATGGAACTGGAACGGGAACGGGTTACATTTTATGGGAACGGAAGAAGGAACGGCGTTCCTTTTTTTTCGTCCGGTGGGATCATTTTTATTTTATTTGTAAAAGGGGAATTAAAAAAAAAAAGTATAAAAACATTATATTTACGAAGAGGAGGATCTCGTTCAGTTTTTTTTTTGTTACTTAAGGTTTATTTTCTGGGGTCCTCGCTTGGTAGCAGTAGGGTGCAGGAGAGCTAGTGACCATTGATTATTTTTTCAGTGCCCGAGACTGCGGCACAAAAAGCAGAACCTTGCTTCCACGAATCCTCATACACTCAGAAATCTAAGGCCGACTGCAGCCATCACTGAACTTCTACAAAGAAACTTGTATCCAAAACATTGGCTAGATGCACAGAAATTAACCTTCCTTCTCTGCCCTGCTCACCCGCCTTCAAAACTGAACAACGAGTCCAACCTTCACGAAGAAGGACTGGTAGTTTTCAAGACTGACCTTCAAAAAGCCCTTCTTCTCTATTTGCACGTCTTGCTGACAGCAGCATCGAGAATCAACTGTTGTTAAGTTTGAACACGGGAGTTTGTTAGATTCAAACGTGTGAGGTTGCTGCACGGTGGGTTTCTGTAAAACGCTCGTGCAAGGGGGGGTAACAGTATATTTGGCTCGACTGAATTGTCTACGACAAACGTGACTATGGCAAAACGCTGAGATTTTTTAAAAGTTAATATATCAGCAAATGAAACCCTGCTTCCGCTTGTTTTCTTCCCCTAGCGCCCTTCCACCACGGCATTCAAATTCGTATGTTGCTATTTGATGGCATAGATAAAAAAAAAAAAGTTCGTTTAATATAACTAAATATTTTAATTAGCAAAATACAAATGTAACGTATATGTAACGACACGTTCCATTTCTTAAACTGTAACGGGAACGAGTTCCCTTCTCGCAGGTGGAACTTGTAACGGGAACGCGTTTCAAAAATCAAGAGGAACGAAAAACGAGCTTCCGTTCCTCTTTTTGAGGAACGTGTACAACACTGGGCACGATCCAGAGCCGAGTAGCCGAAGATGGTAGCTCGTAGCGAGCGATTAAACGAATTGTTGTATAAACGTTTTCACTCCAAAAACCCCAATAAATAAAAAGTAGTTTTTTTTTTTGAGTTTTACTCATTTCCCCTTTTATATAGAAAATGAAGATATATGTAGGCGCATTTTAAATTAGATATATGCTATCTTATCAAGACGTACGCGTTTCAAAGGTCAAAAGTACCGCTTCGTCCTCCGACTCCAAATGTCGTAAGAACTACTTCGCGCCGCGTACGAACATTGCCCAAAACTTTATTTTTGTCAAAGTGAAAACAAGTATTAGCGCCGAGATGTTCCGGTGGCGCCCTCTTACGATTTCTGTTCGTGACGTCATCACCAGGATACGCCTTGCGGGGAACCGGCGAATGGGCAGGCATTATTAGTACATACCAGGGCCCGTTTGCTCAATCGCTAACCGCGGCTAAAGTTAGCCGCAGTACCTAGGAGAGGGATTTTTTTAAATCACGTGCCTGGCTCGGTAGGGATGCGGGGAAACATGGCGGTGCCACAGTGAGTGAGCGCCGCTCGCTTTGGAACTAATATGTCGTTGTGGTTGCAATATCGGGCGCGTTAGTCAGCAACGAATGGTGCAGGAGGCTTTCGCTTTGCCTTACCTCACTTAAAGGGGCCCTGCAATGACTTTTTGACTGGTTTTATTTTGCACCGAACCTGAGCGCACTGAACGTAGTAACTTAATAAAACTTTTCTTTTCTCAAATTTCGCATTATTTTAAAAGTTATAGGCGAATTAGAATTACAAAAACAAGCAAAAAATAACCTCCTTCATGACGTAGTAGGTCCTGGCTTGAGTGGCCATGAACTAGAGGAGGGGTAGTGAGCTCATCGAGCATTCACGGTTGCCGCATCCTGGTCAACGGCTCGAGAGGGCGCCACTAAAGCATATGTTGGATAGGCTCTATGAAGCGGGCGGCCGGGGCGGCTCGGCATTGCATTTGCTGCGCGATTAAAGACTATTTCGGCATAACACTTCATTGGGCACAAACGACAGCAAACACGGGGTAAAGATCAGTTCAGAACGGGAGCTACTTCGCGCTGCTATGCCGCCAAATGGCCAAATCGCCAGCAGGGCCCGCGCCGAAGGCCTTCGGAACGCTCGGAACCGGTCGGATCGTTGAGCCGGTGTACGACCGCAGCGCCGCCGCGTACATCCGGGGCTTTTCTACGCTGGCCGTTCGTCGTAGCCTCATCCCACTAGTTATTTCTAGTATGCGCCGTTTTTTCCGCCGCTTGGTGGCGGGTATGTCGACAGGTCTTTTCTTGTTTCCGTACTTTATAAACTGCATTTGTTTCTTTTCTGATCTAAAATACTGAACAAAAACTTCTTTTATAAATAATTGAAACGGGTCGCGCCAGTTATATTTTGTATTTCGACTACGAAAAAAGCTTTTAGCGGCTCTGACCAGTAGTAAGCCTAGGACCAAACACGTCACATTTTGCGCGCTTTCGGTACCGCAGGTCGCCCTCGTCGGTGGAGGTGGTTTCCGCGTCATCCGGTTAAAATATGACGCACTGATATTTAGTTACTCTCTCCGTGCCCGCTGGCTTGCCCGGACCCCAAGAGACGTGGAAACCGCAAAAAAGGTAGACGCTTAAATATGATTGCAGGGCCCCTTTAAACCGCAAAGCATGAGCAATGACATCGCCGCATTTTTTAGATAGTCTTTCGATTCTGGGCATTCCTAAGCCTAAATGAACGCGATAATTGTCGGCATGACAACGTCTTTGGAAAGCGGATTGTTGATAGCACACAAAAGCAGACAGCATCCGAACAGACCTTTTTTCTAAATTATCCAAGCACCGAGGTGCATGCTACGACTGTAGTTCCACGCGTCGCACGTGCTGGCGTCTGCAGTAGTAACCGTTCTAAAGCAAAAAATATAAAACAAATTTTGCCTTGCACGCGCGTTCGTTAAAGCTTTATTATGATTTTTTACTTCGAATCTTTTGTAAGAGGAAGGCCAGCGCGCGTGGACCGTAGAATTACACTTCCAGCGTTCTCCTCGCGATGCTTGGATAATTTAGAAGAAAGTCTGTTGGGACGCTGTCTGCTTTTGTGTGCTATCAATACCCGGCCGATTGAGTCAAGGCAATCCGCTTTCCAAAGACGTTGCCATGCCGACAATTATCGCGTTCATTTAGGCTTAGGAATGCCCAGAATCGAAACACTATCTAAAAAATGCGGCGATGTCATTGCCCATGCTTTGCGGTTTAAGTGAGGTAAGGCAAAGCGAAAGTCTCCTGCACCATTCGTTGCTGACTAACGCGCTCAATATTGCAGCTACAACGGCATATTATTTCCAAAGCGAGCGGCGCTCACTCGCTGGGGCGCCGCCCTGTTTCCCCGCATCCCTACCGAGCCCAGTCACGCGATTTCAAAATCCCTCTCCTAGGTACTGCGACTAACTTTAGCCGCGATTAGTGCTTCGAGCAAACGGGCCCAGAAGCTATAGGTGTTTGGCCAATCGCGAACTTCGACCACAGCGACGTTTTTGGTCCAGCACGTGGTTCTATAGTTTCCAAATACAAACTGAATATAAAAATTAGCTTGCAAGTATTTTTTTTTAATAGAAAAATATAGTACGTAGCAGAGGAGTAAATAGCATGAAACCATGGTTCGTCTCTCGAACTGTATTAATGAAGTGTTGGTTGTTGCCACTTGCACGCCGCTAAAACAAACTGCAGCAGGTGAAACGCGATAGCGAAACGCGATAGCGCACCCTGCTTGGCCTCAGTAGGTCGAGGGTTCGAATCCCGCCTTAAATTCTTCGATTTTGTTTTTCTTTAAAGGCAAATGAATTACTTTATAAAGTGAGATCGTTGGCGACATGCGGCGACCTTTCATTTGCATTACGTGTTACTTTTTTTTTTATTATTCACTTTCATACCACGCGTGACATCACGTTTTTTGTTGAGGATTATGGGTGGTAAATTTTCACGCGAGGTAATGTGGCAGGCTGTGGCTTCGTGGTCCTATCAACCAATCACGGATTTGCACGTCACGCCACCGACGCCGGCTTTTCCACGACACGAGCTCCTCAACGCTATTGCGTTAAAAGACTTGATGTTCGCTCCAGGTTTGATGACAGGATCATATGTGGACACGACCCAAGCACTAATTCGAAGCGTTTTTGCTTCCCACATATGTGTGCTCATGTCTGCGGACAGTACTTGTATGACCCATGTGACATGGTCGTCATACAAGGATCAAACACGCCTCAGACAATGTGTGCACACTGTCTTTTGTGCAGCGAATAAGCAGCGTGGCCACGGTTTTAGCGCGTGTTGTCATTACACGGGGAAGTACATATATCTATAGGGTGTCTAAAGTCGCCATGCTCGATCTAAAATGGACCGTAAAAGTCAACACCTGCACGAAGCAACCTAATCTTTTCGTCAAAAGTGTATCTCACAGGTCGTTTTTTTTTTCTTGTAAAAATACAAAGCGTGGCTCCATTTCTGTAAACAATAGTGGAAAAAAATTGCCAAGGTCAACGGCGGGTGACGCAGACGACTAAGTCAAGTCTCGGGGCGCGTTTGGCGCGCGTATTGATAGGTGGCGTCGGGAGCAGTGTCGAAAGGTGTACTCGGCCAGCGAAAGAAAGCAGACGACACGCAGACGAAATCCGTCGGCAGCAAGAGCGCCGTCGTTATGCAACCGCGTTTTTAATGTTTTTTTTTTACTTCTAGTTTGTTTTTTTAGTCCGCATTTATTTTTTAATCAAAGGTACATTACAAAAACAGTACGCTTATTTTAATAAACCACGGCTGTCGCGAGCAGTCGCGACCACCGCGAGCACAATACAAATGTATCGCGATAGTATTTCAGAAGTACATTTCGTAGCTGTGTTTGTGTATCGCAATAAATTTCTAACACCAGTATCTGCATTCCTGTATCGAAATACAGTTGGAATGTTTCTTTGTATTGTGATGCAATCAAGATTACATGTATTTTGTTACATTTCTCAAAAAACACCAACCCCCCCCCCCCCCCCCCAAAAAAAAAAAAATATCTGAGAGTTTTTTTTTTTTTTTTTAGGGCATTATTGTTGAGCAAATGCTGGTGCATTGTTGCTATGCTGACCAAGGCTCCTTCCGATTCTCCAAACTATTTTTCTATGCGTCCTCTTTTTTCTTCTGAGAAGCGTTGCGTAGTCGGGGACTCGAACCAGGTTGCGTGAAGTTCAACCAGGTAATACAGTGAAGTTCAACACATATCCGAATGCGTCCGCACCCGTAATATTGCACGGCTCATGGGTACGTCATCAGTCGACGTCAACGCGATTCGCTTCTCTGGTGATCCGATACCCAGGAAGGAGGCCAGACATGGTCTCGTTGTGCCGACCCAGACTTCGTACACCTGCGAGTCCCGAGCGCGCTGTTTCTCGGAGAGCTCGCACCTGTGCCGGCAATCTCAGGTCGCAATCCACGGGGGTCTCTGTTTAGATGACGCTAGGCGAAACTTGAGGACTGCCTCCATGCGTCACAGCGTCGGCGGGTTGGCAGGAAGGACCGTCACAACAGCGATGCCAACGTACCGTTTTTTTTTAAACCGTAACAAAAGATAAGGCATGCGGTCTAGCATGCGTCAGGTGGTCCACTATTCTTAAAAATTCTAAATGCAACTGCCTGCACAGTCTTTAACGAGCTCACCTTGAACAACGAAAGTGTGTTGTCCTTTCATACAGCAGCGTGGGTAAAGTTTAATGTTCAAGGCCACACATACAAATGCAAGAATATCAGTTCATTTCACCGCGACGTCATGCGATCACTGTTGACAGGGGCACCCTTATTAGACAGAAGCGTGATGACATTTTCATAGAGTTTAGAGTGACATGATATTTATTTAGAGGTCGTCTTTACGCACCACTCGTCAGACAGACAAGATGTCGGAGAAAGAACCGCGGTCCATCCATGATGGAACGTTTTTTGAGCCCATTGAAGAATCTTCTCCTTCCGGAACCTCTACTTTGAAGGCGAAGTGCCAAGCCTGCGGGAAAGTAATTCCGGGATCAAAAACTTCCACTTCAAACTCTAAGCTCCATCTCAGTGGGCGTCTCAAACAAATTTGAAAAGTGTATTGCAGTATCAGTATCTGTGTTTCTGTGCCCTAAAATGTATTCCTGCATTTGTATTTCCTAAAACCTTTTTCCTCTTTAAAAAAAAAAAAATGTATTTCCGATACGTATCGCGATACATTTTTCATCAGATATATTCGAGTATAAATATTTTAGCTGCTATTTTCATGTATCTCAGTATCTGCATTTCCATATAGATTCTTGAATACTTCTGCCCAATCCTGGCGCCGTCTATCAATACGAGCGCCAAACGCGCCCCTCCACTCGACTTGGTAGTCTCCCGCCGTTGACCCTGGCAAGGGTCCCTACCATTTCGTCGAAACTCGTTTCGTAGAATTACGTTTCATGGACAACTTTCCATGGATACACGTTTTGCCGACACGATCGTTTCATCGATACTCGGTCCGCGAATCGCAACCTGTAGGGACATTTCGTCACGGGTGTATCACTGGTAAGATGCGCGTTCACCCCCCCCCCCCCCCCCCCCCCCTTCCTTCCGCCGGCGTTCAAGCCGCTTCGCTCGACAGTCTGCGGTGGCTCATTACAAAAATTTCAACCCACCTGACCGACCCGTACACGCCGCTTCACGGTGACAATCTCATGCAGCTTATTACAGAATAAAAGTAATTTGAGCTGTCTATCAAACGCCGTTCGATGAACTGATTGCCACCGGTAAAATAACCTTTGACGAAAAGTTTAGATTCCTACGTGCAGGCGCCGATTCTTATGGCCCATTTTAGATCGAGCTTGGTGACTTCGGACACCCTATATATATGTATGTACCCAGGCACGGTAGCCAGGATTTTGTTTCGGGGGGGGGGGGGGGGGGGGGGGGGGGCTTATGATCAAAATGCTGTATGAGAGGGAAGGGGGAGAGGAGGTCCCAGCAAAATAGAAGATTTCAGGAGGGGCCCGGGCCCCATGGGCCTCCCTCCTGGCTACGTGCCTGTATGTACCTAAGTTGTGCTTCTATCAGAACACCTTTCTTCACACTTGTTTTAAAATGTAACCACTCCATCAAAGGTTGAAAAAAAAAATTCTGTCGATGATGAAATCTACGTGATTCTTTTCTTATTAACAAAACTATTTTTGTTTTTTGAAAGCCTTATAGTTAGCTTTCTATAGTTTGGTTTAGAGTAAAAGAGGGCGATGCATAGTGAATATCTTATTTCATTTGTGCATAGCCTCGAAAGACTTTAAGTTGCATTGAAGGCTGCAGGAAGTACCCTGTGTTTGGAAGAAAAGAGCACCGCGTTTTTTTTTGTTTTTTTTTTTCACCGCGAAAATGAACTATACTCATCGCTGAGTGCTCAGTTTCCACCAAAATGTGGCGCTCGCGGTTGTGAGTAGATTTTGGAGTTTCAGAACTTCCCGGGTTAGCAGATTCAAAGTTTATGAGTTAGTTATATGTTATAACTTGCTAGCAATTTCTAAAAATGTAAAAGAAAAAGAGTTCGCTTTTACGCAGGTTTTATGGAGCAGACACCATTGATTTCTACATTTTCGCGGGCATCGTAAGCCACCATTTTCTCAATGGAAAGTTTTGATAATCCCTTCTTTTAAGCCAGATAACTGTAAATTCGTATAAGCTTTGACTTTGGGTCTTAAACCGTAACTGCGCTGCATTTTGGTGTATGCAGAACAATTAACGGTGCGTATTGCTTATTTTTGCGGCAAGAAAAAAAAAAAAAAGGAAATAAAGATAAAAAGAAGAGAAACGTTTTTTTTTTTCAATCACACGTGACATTTGTGATCTGTTTCTAAACTGGTTCAACTCTGACAAGACCCGAGTCAGTAGAGACTTTACGTTTACGTAGGGTGGGCCCTGAGGGTACGTGCTCGGCCCATGCCCAATGCGACGACACGAGCTCCACCACTATCGACTCAAAACTCTTGTCTGCGACTTACAAAAAGTCTCTAATAATTTTTATGTCTTGCTAACGTATCGTGGTTCTCCCTGATGTCACGAACTGATGACGTACTTCTCGGCGTCGTGCAGGAGGTACCCCTGTCCCAGCTGGTGTCCTCAAGACTCGCGGCCGTGGACGGTGCCGGCGGGCCGTCCCTGCTGGAAGCCTGCTGCGACTTGTGCCACGCACACGGGAGCCAGCTGAGGCGCGAAGCTCTGGCCATGGTTCAGTCCCTGGAGGTGTGGTGTCCCGCCACGGGTACACCCATCCAGGCAGCCGCCACTGGCCAGCAAGTCACCGCGCCGCCAACAGGTGGATCTGGCGCACCTTGTGTACGGGCGCCTGATCACCGGTTAGTGTGCAATCAATCCTCCCTGGTCTGCCATAGCCGAGCACCTTGATGCTGAGCGCGTGCACAAAGGCAAGCATGAACAAAAGTCAGAAGTTGGGCGTCTTCGAACTTCTGACGCGAATCGCGACAAACATTTAACCAAAGTTCGACTCTTGTACTCATGCTTGAAAGTTGGAAACGAGTTGAAGTCGCTTGGTGGAGAAAGGGTGCAATGATTATTGGGTATATTTTTTCATGGATTCCCATTATTAAACTATCCAAATTATTACAAGTTCATGTTTTCTGTTGATTCTTTAAATGTTGGGGCTAATTTATGCCAAATTTAAAAGAAAGCTGATTACAACTTCTTTTTTCCTAGAAGTTGAAACTTTTATGTAAAAGTCTGGTAGCACTGTTCATAAGTCGAACTTTGTCAAACTGCCGAAAGTTTTAAAGTTTTGACCAACCAGTCCAGCCTCAAGTTTGTCAAAATTTCTCGACATATTCGTAGCCTCATCGTTCATTCTGTTAAATGAAATTGGCGACGCCCTTGGCACACAAGAAAGACGAGCGCGTTCTGAGAATGCGATGTTAACAATGCGTTTAAATATGGCGCACATCTAATACTGCAGTGACTTTAGTGAATACCACTGGACGCCATGGTAACCAGGGGATATGACACTGCCTTTGCATTTGCCCAACTGAACTATTCTGGTCACAATCCGAGATACTGGTTTAGACAGCTGCATCCATTGAAATGCTGACCGGTGGGGAATAGGACCAAGTGCTCTTTTGTTTCCAGCGTGTTTGCTACCTTAGATAATAGCCTAAGCCTGGTGTTATCCAGTACACATTATTTGACAGCTGCAAGTTCGAGCAGGTAGAGTTTGCCACACATTAAAGACTTTTAGTAGACCGCACGCAGGAGCTCCGCTTCGCTAACCGGAGCCCGTACCGTCACTTCGAAGCGTTGATTGAGCACGTGCCTGGGCTGGAACCGCTCTCCGTTCACCTTTAAAAGGATACCACAATTAAATTTCGACGCTTATTCCTTGGGCTATTCGTGTTCAAGGGTGCATCATCACATCAGACACACCAATCTCTTGCTGAAAAAGACACGAAGAGGAATTTTAAAACAAATTAAATGATCAAGAAAGGGCACCTGGTGGATGTCGCTAACGCCTCGTTTGTAATGCCCGTCTAGGAACCCTGGCAGGCTGTGACGATAACTGTCTAGCCTCCGGCCACAACGAGAGAAGAGCTGAAGGAGAAACTCCTATTTTTTCGATACTCTATTTTGTGTGTCCCAGAAATCGCT
Organism: Ixodes scapularis; assembly: GCF_016920785.2. Taxonomy (NCBI): domain Eukaryota; kingdom Metazoa; phylum Arthropoda; class Arachnida; order Ixodida; family Ixodidae; genus Ixodes; species Ixodes scapularis. The sequence goes on along the minus strand of NW_024609836.1, from coordinate 43,285,154 downwards.
ATTGTCCCTCTACAAGTTTATAGAAGATTCACCCGTCACTCAAAATTCGTACAAAGGCAGCTTTGGGGTTACTTATGGTGGCCCGATCGCTGCTGTGCTTCGGCTGCATTCAGCGGATGCTACGAGCCACCTGGGCCTATTTAAGGCTGTGTGAATATCACGTGAATTTGGAGAAGGGGCACAGCGACGCGCGGAAAGCACATCACGGGTTACGTCCACAGGGTGGGATTGGCTGGGATAGCTCGCAGCGTCCTCTGCGTCCGGAAGTAAGGTCCCGAGACAAACCACGTCACGATTGCGGCGGACGTGACGTGCACTCCACTGGCTGCTCTCCAAGCGTGTGATAGAGTGGGCCGTTCATAACGAAAAATACAGCCACCAGGCTCAGAATACAAACGTGCGATTGTCATTTACGAATATCGTGGATCATATTCAACCTATTTCTGAACACGACGGGTATATTTCAGCTCCACTTTCAGCGCGAGCCTTCTGCCCTTGCTAACACAAGTGTGAACGCGCAGGCATGCGCAACCAAAGCATTGCGGAAGCCAGCGAGCTCGTGCTGAGCAGCACGAGCTCGCTGGCTTGTAGTCTCAGTTTAAGGGTAAACGGAGTATAGTAAAACTTGCTAAAGTTTCAGTAGTCGTATCGAGTTGCTACCCGCCATAGCTGAACGGGGCTGTTAACCCGGAAGTGCCCCGCGTTAAATTAACGCGATCAAAGCTGTGGACCTAGAGAGGAGATAAGTGATCCTTCTCACGTTGTTATCTTGTGAAAACATGAAAGTCTTTAAAGATTTTAATTTTTAGGAACCACGGAGAACCTCAAGGGTTGGAACGCCATGGCCAGGTGCCACTGCCCCGAGTTTCATCACCGATGCCACTGCGACCTCCGCACAGAGACTGTCAAAATGGCGGCATCCATGTGCCGAACTATCGACGACCGGACCGCATACCGTGAGTTTTGTCAACACCACCTATCGGTTTTATATAGGCACCTAATTCAGCACCCATTATTAATCTACCCGTGACGCCGAATCACCGAAGTGACAAATCCACCTTTCCCCTGCTTTAGTGACAAGTAGGGTGGACGTCTTCGCATCACGATGTTCTTGTCATCAACATCGGTGTTCTTGCGATCCTAAGTCAAGCCATCTTGACAATGACAGAACATAGCGCCCACGGTCTTGTGGCTAAAGGTTCGTTCTGAGTCAATAGAACAATTGTCGAGTCGTTTAATTTTTCGGCTGGCGACTCACTAAGTAAGTTGGCTAGATTGTCCGCACCTTTGAGGGATTGCGGGATGTCCAATGTAAAGGGCTCAAAGCCGGATGGATGGATCGATGCCTTCGGCTTAACCCTTTCAATCGGGCGGTGGCTTGCGCCCCCTATTCAGTGTTGTGAATCGGAAAAAGTTAGTCTCTACACACTATACAGAATGTCTTACTTTAGGATTTTAATAAAATAGTTTTAAAAATTACCAGCCATTTTACCAATACGCTTAATCGTAGCCGAGGGTGTGCACCAGGTCAATAGCGAGTTTTAATAGATCGTTCTGATACCTGCGATAACGGTAGCCGATAACGGCACGACGCATGCGCAAAGGCTTCGGCGAAATGTCGGGTATTGTTATGAGTTATCGGAATGATCTACTCAAACTCCCTACTAAAGGCCCTGTCACAATGAGGCAACAGTTGGACAACTCCATCCGGCAACACGAAGAAATCGTGTTGGCGGCGACACTGTCACGTTGCGGCAACAACAACAGTCGGGCAACATGCTGCCGTCGCCCGTCAACCGGGTTGGCCGATTTGTTGTCCGATCACCCTGTCACACCGCGCTGACGGCGGGGCCAACACGGGGAACACTCCGAAATCTTGACTGCTTACCTTCGTTGGTGTGCGGTGCGGCGTCGCAGGAAATGTGACTCTACAAAGTGCTAGTGAGTTCGAAGGGCCGGAAATTATCACGGTACGACACCAACCAGTGACTGTGATTACAAAAAGTGACACGGGAAGCATTTCCCACCCTTTATTTGATCAAAATTACATTCGCTGGCAATGCAGGAAATCCCTAACCGAGGAAAGTGAGAGCGCTAATATATGTTCGGGATTTACACCACCATATAAAATGTTTCTGTTCGGTTCTTTCTTTCATTAAATTCCTATTTCTACAGTAAAATTAAGTAAGCACCGGAAGTACCCCAAGACGTCTTTCGTAGCTTGGTGTTGAGCTGAACTGACAGTGTTTTAAAACTGCGACACCGATACGATCGGCCTTCATAGCAATCGGTGGAATAAATATTTTTCAATGCTGTCCATTTGCCTACCGCCTGCTATGTTATTGCTTCATGTCCCAAAACGTCCTGTGGATTTTTGATTCAATCCAGGTGTCTGGAGCGGTTGTTTCCAAGTTCACAGAATCAACAATCATGATCAGAGCAGTAGTTTTAATGCTTCAGTTTGTTTTAATTTTTGCTTTCTTGAACTATTTTTTTTATACTTTATCAGCGGGTGAGTAGGGATGCCATTTTATTTGACTAGGAGTAATGTGATCTGGTCTCTCGGCACTACAGTTCTATTATCAATATCAGTCTGAACGTTCACGACCGTAGCTGTGATCATTTCGAGAATCGCTTTCCGTAATGAGGCAGTAAAAACATTCATCAAATTATTTTAGCTGCACACCAGCCTCAATTATTGATAAATAACGATTTTCAAGCCTTTATTTGAGTAAGCTCTTAAAGAAGACATTAATAGGAAATTCATTCTGCCATCAAAGCTATCCGTGTTGTGTTGCCTGCCCGAAATTTGCTCAGTCACCGATCAAGGCAACACACCTTGTCCTACACAAGTTGCCGCTGTTTTTGTTGCCGAAAGCTGTCAAACCTAGGCAACATTTTAGTTGTCGTCCATGTTGTGCTACTGTTGCCGTAATGTAACAGGTTTGTTGGACAAGACGGAGTGCGAGCAACAAGTTGCCCGACTGTTGAACAGCGTGTTGTGTTACTGTTGCCGTTGTGTGGCCTCAGTGTGACAGACCCTTAACCAGAGCATTGGTTCTCAAATGCAGGTAAGCGGACCCTTTGGAGTCTTTGAAGGCCTCATCAGGGCCCCGAAGCCCTCGGATGCGAATGAAAGAAAGAAATATATATATATATATATATATATTTAAATGACTAGTGTTGATTATTCTTGGTTTTAGAGCTTCAAAGTCATTTCAAAATTGACTTTTTTTTATTGTAATTGTCTATTGCCGATCTAGAAGGAGTCCCCGAAACATTGATGGTTAAGAAGGACTGAGCTAGAGAGTAGGAAAATCGTTATTGTTCTCTCTAGTTACACCACCCGTTAGACAACTTCCGCTTGGTCATCTTCACTTCTGCACATTTCCAACTAATTTTTTTTTTCTTTTTCTCGCCGACCTTAGGCTTTAATGCCTTTTTTAAATGAGCCTCTGGAGCATTTTTAAAATAAGCAACATGCTATGATGGAGAGCTGGATGGGATATGGTGCCGAGGCCGCGCCGCCCTGGCGCCACCTCTCGACCAAATTTGACACTTAATGCGCTCCGGGTTCAGGACCTCGATATTAGATGGAGCTGGTAACCGGGCGATCGAGACGGTCGCTTTGCGGACGTTTATCTTTCGCGCGTTCTCCTTTTTCAGGGAGGTGCGTGGTATCACTTAAAGTTCTGTATACTCAAACCTAAAACCTAGTATTGACCGACACCTTTTCTTTATTTAAAAAAAAAAAAACAACCTAAAAGCGTGAAAAAAAAAAAAAAGAAAAGAAAAGGAAAGAAAAGCACCCCCCCACACACATACACACAGACGAAGAGAGACATGCAACACGGACTGGTGCTTTTCATGCATATTTAGATTCGAAAGGGTTGGCAAACTGGTGGAAACGGTCAGCCTCCGGTCCGCATTGGCTGATTTAAAATGGGGTGGGGTCGACCCACTTTCCCCAAGTCCCCAAGGTCAACATTTTTTTGGGGGAAAAATGGCATACACCAGCCTTCTTTAGTTAGAAATATGGTTTTTGGTAAGATGGCAAAACATCGGATAAATGAAATATATTTGGGCAACGCTTCGCCAGTGACGCCGTCTCTCTGTGATCCCTTCCCTCGTACGGTCAAGTGCGCAACACTTTCACCCTCAAGTTTGGCACATAAATCCGCTCGTGCAGGCTGTTAGCCAGGTTTATCAGAAACCAAATATACAGGGTGTCATAAAAGAAAATTTACACGGTCTTTTTTACCGTAAAAATAAACTAGGCATCGCCGAACGCTCATTCTCCGCCCAAAGGTAGAGCTAGAGGTCACAACCATATGCCAAAGTTTCAGCCCGATCCGATAACTTAATCCAAAGTTATAAGTGATTTTCTGAAAAGTTCAATGGGAAAATGGAGCCCATTTTTGCCAGTTTTCGGTTTCTGGTGCCATAGAGCCCCATGTGTTTGAAAACTACGTCGGCCGCCATTTTCCCATTGAAATTTTCAGAAAATCACTAATAACTTTTGATTAATTTATCGGATCGGGCTGAAACTTTGGCATCTGGTTGTGACCTCTAGCTCTACCTTTGGGCGGAGAATGAGCGTTCGGCGATGCCTAGTTTATTTTTGCGGTAAAAAAGACCGTGTAAATTTTCTTTTGGGACACCCTGTATTATGATAGGCTCGAAAAATGTGGGAGTAAAAGCCGGAGCGTCAGGCCAGATTTATGAATGATTTAAATGAAATGATGATATGCCGTTGTTTTTCCACAACGGCGCAATCAGAGAACGTTCGTGCTAGACCATAGCCCCTGACAGCTTAAGAAAGGAAGGGCGTGGTGCAACTCCCAAGCACGTCATCATCGCTCCTTCCTTAGCCAATGAGATCGCAGGATCCCCAAATAAGAACGCGCCAAATAACTTAAAAAGCAAGAAGCGTGAACATTGTTTAGATTTCTTGACCAGAAATGTCACTGGGATTAGAATGTATCATTATAATGTAGGATTCAATACATTTCGCCCTTTCAGCCGTATTTACACGGGGGGGGGGGGGGGGGGGGCTTTTTTCAAAGATGGAGGTGAGTCACCTTATATGATCGGCGAAAGCAGCGGGACTCCCTCCCCGACTCCAGCATTCACGCGAATGGCGGGATGCCGAGAGGGATGTCAGTGTTATCAGACGCATGTAACGGTCACATCCTCAACAACAGGCCTCAACAATAGGGCTCCGCGCACGCTGACGCAATACCAACTAGAACACAAGGGCTGCGCGTTTCCTCTTCTAAACGTCATCACTAGTAGGTCCCCTCAGCGCCCCCTAGGTGGCCCGGACGAGCACCATCGTCTGCTCCATCGCCTGCTTCAGTGGTCATGCTCAGAACGAGCTCACATTAATAGGCTGCTAAGACCGGCAATCTCGATGGCAATCAGCAGTCGCGCAGGCAGCTATGGCCATCAGTGAATGCGACGTATATCGACGAATATCAAAGATTTCTTCATGTGCCTCAGACGACATGCTCAACGCTGCAAGCCACAACAAGTGTGGCGATGCCGATGCCACCGTCGGTCTCCCATTGAGCCAAATATGTAAAGATGCCAGATACGCGAACAAAATGCCGTCGATTGCGAAGAGATCCCACGCCAACGCGGGGACTGTCCATGCAGCCCGTGCAAAAGCTCCGCATCCCCGTGGGATGTCTACGTCAGCGCGGCTACGCGCAAAGACGTGACGTTGTTACCAGGGGATGCGCACCTCGAGGAAGGAGGAATTTGTCCCCTATGTGAAAACCCCTTATAGCTTAACTACAATCTGGTCGCAGATCTTAGTAAATTTAGCTGAGACGGTGTATGCCAAATTTAGAGTATCCGATTTAGCAGACTTATCGTGCGGAATTTAATACATCCAGTTTCTACGATTTACAAAATTCACCTTACGGTGTTCCACCATGGACGCTACGCGAGCTACCACTCCCCGCGTCGAACCTCCCAACCGGAAGGGCTAGGAGGTTCGAGCTGTAAATTGGTTCCGGTCCCCAAGGGGTTCAAATGGGGTTCGAAAGGGTTCTAATGGGGTTCGAAAGGGGTTCGAATGGGAGGTTTGAGCTACAAATTGGTTCCGGTGGTTCGTAGCGTCCTTCCCGGTCCATCGTAAGGTGAAACGAGGTATAGAAGTGTACGCCACCGCGCCTACTCTCCAATGCCGAGCCGCGCAACACATAGACGTCAACAGTTTTTGTTTGTCTCATTATTATCGAGTAGTCTCCATGTCGCCGCCGCTTGTTTAGTCAGAACTGTGCCGCTGACACCACCGTCGCGACTATTTCGCGCCGCCAACCGCTAGGAGGCGCGGCTCACATTTCATTACGCCGAACCGTTTTCGAGTGAACAGGTAATTGCCAAATGAGATTACGGTTCCGTTCCGGTTTGGGTTCAATATTAGGGAGTTTTAGCGAGTCGTTTTTCAAGCACACGGTTCCGAAATCACGAACGGTACAGCTGGTCCGTTCCGTGACACCGTACGTCAAATTTGACATACTTTAGCGAATCGTGAAAGGGCCGCGACCGTGTAAACGATGATGATGATCATGCTTAACGGTGGCGCCATCTTCTAGCACACGTGTGAAACATTCTGCAACGTGCAAATCCGTGGCGGCTCGTGTTTCCGGCGTACGACTGATGTAAACAAGACGGCCGGCGTAACATTTGCCGGTCGGAATTTTAAGAACTGCGAAGCTAGATCGAGTAAAAAGTGTCTGAACGACTGTAAAGGTATGTGGTGTGTCTCCGTCATCTTGAACTTGAACGATCGTTCACGTTGTGTGCCGTCGAACCAAATCATTTCGTCTGCTCGCGGTCGCCACGGCAGCTAGTCAACCCGCTGATCGCAAAAATTTACTAGCATGCGCCGTTTACAGCATTCACGATCGCTTAACATTGTGAGCAGTCCTCAAAATGATTTGGTTCAACCTCTCAGATGAAGCAGGCTAACAGGACGGCAAATTTCCTCCCGCTGTCCTAAGCCTAACGCTCGCCTGGGTCGGCGAAGGCGGTCGCCGAACCGACCGCCATCTTTTTTTTACCAGAGTCGTGAGCGGTGCTGGCTGCGTTGCGGTGACGACTCCAGCGGCCGGAATGGGAGAAACGAACGAGAAGAGCCTCCCGACTCCCTGAACGACTCGCGCGCGCATGCGCAGTGGCGTCGCGGATGCGTTCGAGGGCGAACCGTTCGTGTGGAAACGACCTGCTAAAACTCCCTACTAGAGAGTTCTAGGAAACCGTTTTTGCACGTCCGATACGGTACGGTGGGCCCTTCGGCATGAACTGCGCATGCGCTTCCGCAGAAGACTCGCATATGCACAGTTCGTGCCGGAGAGCGCTTAGTACCGTATCGTTTGTGCAAAAACGGCTCCCTAAAACTCTCTATTAGGGAGTTTTAGCGAGTCGTTTTTCAAGCACACGGTTCCGAAATCCCGAACGGTACAGCTGGTTCGTTCCGTGAAACCGTACGTCTAATTTGACATACTTTAGCGAATCGGGAAAGTGGCGCGGCCGTGTAGACGATGATGATGATCATGCTTAACGGTGGCGCCATCTTCTGGTAAACATGTGAAACATTCCGCAACGTGTGAACCCGTGGCGACGGTGGCGGACACCACGGTGGGGGCTCGTGTTTCCGGCGTACGACTGATGTAAACAAGACGGCCGATGTAACATTTTCCGGTCGGAATTTCAAGAACTGTGAAGCTAGATAGAGTAAAAAGTGTCTGAACGACCGTAAAGGTATGTGGTGTGTCTCCGTCTTCTTGAACTTGAACGATCATTCACGTTCTATGCCGTCGAACCAAATCATTTCGTCTGCTCGCGGTCGGCACGGCGGCTAGTCTGCCCGGAGATCGCAAAAATTTACGAGCATGCGCAGTTTAGAGCATTCACGATCGCTTACCATTGTGAGCAGTCCTCGAAATGATTTGGTTCAACATCTCAAATGAAGCAGACTAGCAGGACGGCTAATCGCCTCCCGGTGCCCTAAGCCTAACGCTCGGCTGGGTCGGCGAAGGCGGTCGCCGGACCGACCGCCATCTTTTTTTTACCCGAGTCGTGAACGGAGCTGGCTGCGTTGCGGTGACGACTCCAGCGGCCGGAATGGGAGAAACGAACGAGAAGGGGCCATAGAGTAATATAGTAAACGTAAAGAGAGGACACAGGAGCCGATTCGCGGCCCAGATAGTGCGTTTCATACCCTCCGCTACGTGGCGCTTTTCTACAATTTGGTTAAAATTAATTAAAACTCTTTCTGTGAAAAGCATTTATTTTTTAAATGGCAATGCTTTAAAATTGTTTAAAGTACTTAAAACGACTAAATAGATTAAATCAAATACGTCACAAAAACCACGTGATGAATGGCGCCTGCCATGGCCGGCCTGCCTGCACGCCGTCGCCTCTGCATCATTCTGCATGGCCTCTGCTCGTCCCTGCGTCGTTCGTCTGTGCCGCGCGTGCCGTCCATCTGTGCTTTCTGCTGCATCATGTTCGGTCGACTTTGCATCAATCAAGGTGACGCATGACCGCCCGCGTGCTCGCATGCTCGGCGTGAATTCGTGGAGCCGATCGGTTCGAGCTTCTCGCGCTGTTGTTTCTGCCGGGCTATCTGGCTGCACTTGAACGTGTGTGCATGTTGATTTTCGATGAGATTGTTTTAAAAAAAGAATTTAACTTACGACCTTGCACACGACATTGTCCATGGGTTTACAGATGACGGTGTTGAACGAACCTCTAACATTGCAGAAAGAGCCTTGGTTGTTATGCTGTCTGAAATTTCCAGGAGGTGCGTTTGCACACACTGTTGTGCACACTCCAACAACGTCCTCTGTTTAACGCAGTCTCCTCATTTCTCTCATTCGGGAGCTTAAAGGGGCGGTGCAATGATATTCAATTGGAATGTTTTTCACTTTAGACGAGCTTGCTAGCACTAGTGGGACTCAAGGATACTCGCACGCAACGCCACTGACCAAGAAACTCCTTTGTTGCGCTGTAATTTCGAGGACGAAACCCAGTGTTTTTATTCGATCTCTCCTTCGAAAAACCTGATGACATAGCTGGACCAGAGCCGTTTATACTGAGAGAGTTTGGCCTTCTTAAGGAGATTTTGACAGTCTGACAACCGCAGCAGCGTAGTCTGACAACCGGGGGATGACTACTTCCGTCCGCCATATTGTGGATCTGACTCATAGGAACTCTACGCGATTTCTCAGGAATGAACAAGACAAAGAAGTAACGCCATATTGTGTTATCGCGAAATCCGCTTGTTCTAGCGGCCAACAAGCTCCGCCCATCGGCCAAACTCTCTCAGTATAAACGGCTCTGAGCTGGACGGTAGCAGTACCGCCCAGTGACGATATTTGAATACGGCTCATAGATTGGACCCGAGCATGGCGTGGACACTCGATTTGGGCTCGTGATAATCGATAGCTCGAGAAACATTCGGGTAGTGTCCTGTGTCCAATCGCTGCAATGACGACAACAGCCGAACCATAACAATGTCTGGAACTCAGCGCGTGTCCTGTGCCTTGCCAACCCCAGCGCATGACTATGATCAACATTGGCGGCATATAATTGGCTCCAGATCACGGGGCCGCTTGTTCTGGCTGCGACTTGAGGGGGTGAACTCTGCTCGTTTTCCTTTATTTTTTTCTGCGACTTCGATTGCGTGTGGTGAAAACGAACGGGTATATTTTACGGATCATTAACGTCAGGGATTCGTTCTAAGCGATATTTGCGCAAAATACAAATATCAGTGCATCGCCCCTTTAGGACTGTTGGCTTCACAGTAAAGGCTGTAGTCTGTGGTTAGGGGGCTTCAAACGTAAGCTTGGTGTGTGTGGTGATAAGCCATTTTTTGAAGTTGACAACGAACACGTTTACTTTGTCTTTGATGTTCCGCACCTTCCCAAAACAACCAAGAGCAATCTCCAAGCCCACAAACTTTGCATTGGAAATGAGGTCATTGAGCGGTCTTCTATTGTTGAACTTCATTGTTCTATCCATGAGATTAGCTTGCAATTGACTCCGAAACTTACTGAGAGACACATTTATTCAAAAACCTTTCTGTAACATGGAAGAAAATTGTGCCCCACAGGTACTGAGTGCCTCAATCTTTCTTGTAATCATATCTCTTGTTTATGCAAAGGAACTTCCTGAGGCAGCCATGGCTACAGCCTATTTCTGTGATAGGATGTGCATACTTTTTGATTGTCTAAATAGCTAAAAAAGTCAAGAAGACAGGGCAGAAGTTGCGTCATGCCATTCTGAAGGGAGAATCTCAAATACTTGATTTTCTCCACCAGTAACTCGGATGGATTTCAGCATGGCAGTTCCAAAGTAGTAGGCAGCCATAAGCCATCATTGGGTGGCAAGTTACTATAAAAAGTGTCCTCATGCTCTGGGATGAGCTTTCAAGCAGCCATGACTTTAAGTTCTTACTTACACGACGCCTGCAGCAAGACACACTTGAGAACGTTTTTGGAGCTATATACGACAAATGCTGGGCTGCGACACAAACCCAAATGTGCATCAGTTCACCTCAGGACTAAAACACCTCTGGATAAAGAAACGGTTCAAACTGTCGGACAATGAAAACGTAGAAGATGACAAGGCTGACCTCCTAAACGAGTTGCAAATACCTTCGCTCCATGAAAGTTTAATTTCAGACATTGTGGAATGTCTTCCAATTGATAACTTCCCGCCACTAGAGGATATTTCTGAGCTGGCATCAGACATCAGGTCTAACATAATTGATGACTCGTCCGCGTTTTTATTACGTTTGGGGCTATTTGATCAAGCTTTTGCTTGAACAGACAACTTACAGCTGTGGCTGTTCTCAGCTGCCATCGGATGAGTCTAATAACTGGACCAGGCCTCACCAGTACTGTCTTGTTCCTAAAGCATACCACGTGCCTGGAAAATTCTTCGGGAACTTAGTAGTACCATCACAGGCTGCCTTTCATTTCATTCAGCAACTAGAAAATCACTTTCTTCCCATTATAGAGAGTGTGACACATGTTCTAGGAGTGTGTGCCGCCTTGTATAGCACACTTTGAGGTCTGGGTGGTTTTCGCCTTTGCCCAGAGGAGTACCACAAAGGGTTTTTAAAATTGTTTTGCAGAATACGCTTGTGTTGACATGTTTGATTTCTTAACCGGAATTCGGACAAAGTTCGGTTGCACTCTTCAGTGGCTTGTAAGAACGAGACAGGTTTAACTGTTAATAGCGTATTAACAGAGGCGGTTGCCAAACCAAAAACAAAAAGTGATTAAGTGGGCGGTGCAGCTTGCTCTCCAAATATTTTTTTCCCCTTTTTCCAGCGAATGTGTATCACGGCTCTCTAACAAAAATATTTGTCCACTTTCTAAAAAAATTCGACAGAAAATAGTGTATAGAGGCTAACAATATCTGAAAGAAAATGTATCAACTTTTGTATCCACTGTCCATAGTTTTTTAGCCGCTTTTTTCTGAAGCCATATTTCTTTTCTGAACAATTTCGGGGAATATTTAGGGACGTTGAATCTTGTCAGATTTCGAATAGAGTTCTCATTGTTTGGTAATGGCTCGCCCGCAGTGAGTTTGAGGCTATGCAAATTGGTGTTTTTTTTATATATATTTGCTGGAAATCTGGAATTTGTACTATCCGGCGTGTGCTTCGCACTGTTATTATACTCTTATGACTGGTAATGATAGCGATGTCTTATTTATTTTTGCACTTACTTCCTGTACCCGAGTCGGCGTGAAAGTGAATGTATCATACAGCATGTTCTCCGTGGAAGGGTTTTGTTAACTTGGTTCCGCTAAGAATCGATTACGAAGTGTACGAATGCCGAAGTTCTTCATATTCATTTATTTTTGTGAGTATCGATCTCTTTCGTATAAAACATACAGAGCTTCTGAAGTAAATCATGTGTACATGAATGTGGTTTAATAAAATATGTTCGAGCCACTTACTGTTGTTGACCCCGAAATGCTCCACCAGCCAGGAGTCAATGCGGTGATTGTGTAACTTCAATGCTTTACAATATAAAAAGAACAAGAAATATATATACTTCTGCTTTGTGAAGTAAGTTGAAATATTGTTTGACACATTTTGCACGGGCTCTATCGTAAAAAATAAAGCAAAAGTGTGTCAGTATTAAAAAAAACAAAAAAAAAAAAAAAAACAGCGGCTTCGGGAGTCAAGGTGCTCCCGAGAGGTGAGCGAGGCGGGGAGGAAAGAGAGAGAGAAGGGTATTGGAGAACCGGAGCAAAAACGCCCAAACCGAAACCGAAACTAACTTGACCGGAAACGGAATCAGATTATACTTAATACCGCCCGCTAGGAGCGCTACCTGTCACTGGTCTATCTGGGCCGCTGGGTGTGTGTATATATTACTCTATGAAAAGGCTCCCGACTCTATGAAGGGGCTCCCGACTCCCCGAACGACTCGCGCGCGCATGCGCAGTGGCGTCGCGGCTGCGTTCGGGGGCGAACCGTTCGTTTGGAAACGACCTGCTAAAACTCCCTATTGTTTGATTTCGTTTACGGTTTTGTTCAAGGCCCGAAAGTAACGGTTTTCCTCCGGTTTTCGGTTCGGGTTTGGTTCGACACCCTGGTTGAGGTACAACAAATAAGTTTAGGTGAAAGAAACATGCTAAAGAATCTAAGCGTAAGTTGAGAGCCGCCGTCCAAGATCAGTAACTATGTAAAACATCCATGTTATTACGAAATGTCGGTTGTAAACAAATCTTGCGCACACGAGACTCATTGGGAGTCCGGCGCCTTTAGGAATAAAGACGAAAGTAAACGTAATAGTATTTCTTGGAGCGAGGTGACACCTAGAGGCACTAAATGAGCTAAGCTTAGAGTATCGGCACTCCGTTCCCCGATCTGCTAATAGGTGCCGCCATCTTGGTGCTTAGTGCAGAGCAGACGCAACTGTCGATCTTCGCAATATTAAAATGCGACTTCCTTAGCTCTGGGTACAGTGTTTGGAAGCTCATGATCCGCATTCAAACCTCGTCACTGGGGGTACTGCGATCCCCCAGTTACGTCATCAAATTTGGCGAAGGAGAGATTCAATGACAACGCTCGCTTTTGTCCTTCAAATTATACCGCAACAAAGAAGTTGTTTGGCCAGTGGCGTTGGATGCGAGTATCCTTGAGTCCCACTAGTGCCAGTAAACTCGTCTAAAGTGAAAAACATTCCAGTTGAATATCGCTGCACCGTTCGTTTAAAAGCAAAACATATCTCGCAAACATTTGGAAGACAGCTGTCAGGGGCTAGAATACAGACAAGCATGCCGGCAGTCAAATGCACGAGCAGATACGCGAACACACACCATTCGCGAAAAGACCAACCAACGCACCCACAGGGAGACACGCAAGCATGCACGCGTGAGCACACAAACATATCGGACGTGAGCCCAGAAACGCACTACAGAGACATGAGCACGTCCACTCGAGATCAGGCACACAAACTGGAGACTAGGAGCGAGACATGACGTAGAACGAGACAGGGAAAACAGGAACACTACCTTCTTCCAGTTATTTTTCTTTTATGCACGCATGGTGCCCCTTGTCGTCAACCACTGACCAGAAAAAAAAAAAAAAAAGAAAAACACACACACACAGGCTGCACAGTGGTCCGGAATGGGGTCTCAAGAAAGGAACACGACACGCCGATAAAAGACAAGAAGAGTCGGACAAGATTCTTGTTCTTTCTTTCTTCCATCTTTCTTTCGAATCTCGTCCGCGTTTTGTCTGTTCCATACTCCGTTTTACCCTACGATGAACCGCTGAGGACGCTACGGGTCAAAGAAACCGACCCATTGCCGTGTGAATATCGTCACGTGATCTTCGAGAGGTAGCACAGCGACGCGTGGGTCGCATAGCCACGCAACATGCTCACAGCGCTGGATCGGTTGGGGCAGCTCGGGTAGCGTCTGCCGTGCGGTTCACCGAAAGCTGTACAATGCCAGTAAGTCACTCGGCTACCATTCTCTTCCGGAGTCTTCCCAACCTCCGTTCGACGCCATCCGCTGACTGACGCGTAAGCGACCCGTTAGGTTTCATATTCATGGCCGACACGGGCGGCTGATCCTCTCATCCCCCTCTGTCTGCCCCTCCATGCGCGTTCTTCGTCCGGGTTTTTTTTCTTTCTTGGGCTTCACTATAGTTTGTTTGCTCTTACAATGGACCGCAATGGACGCTACGTGCCGTCCCAGCCTATCCAACGGTGCGAGGGTATCACGTGATTTGACACTTTGCGCGTTGACTCTCCGCTCCCGAAGGCCCCGCGACACTCGCAGGGCGTTAAGACTGGCTTCGCTGGCTCGTGGCATCCGACGCGGTTCGGCGAAGGGTACAACGGGTAGCAGCCGACGACGAGTTGTTCCGTTCTGTCGTGTATCGCCCTCGACTTCTGTCCGTGGGCGACGAAGCGTGAGCTTCGAGCGGACGGTTTTTATCTGGAGGCCCTGGAACGGTGCGGATCCCCCCACCCCGTGTCTTGCCGCAGAAGAGGAACGTCGCCGCCAGACAGCGCTTTCTCTTTGCGCGGTTTCCCCTCGGCGACAGGCTTTTCTGGACGCTTTGACTCGTGCCCAGAGGCGCCTGAACAATACGGGGGTTTGGGGTGGGAAGGGGCTGTTCTTCCCCCGTAATATGGCATTTTAGTAGATCATTCCGATGGCTCCGATAGCTATACGCAATAATGATAGGATGTGTGTGCAAAGGAGTCGGCGGAGCGTCGTATATTGCTCTCGCAGTTATCGAAAATATCTACTAAATCTCCGTATTGTTTGTCTAAAATTTCTGAAGTATGTCTCAAAAAAATTAAAGAAAAAGGGGGTGGGGGAGCATCGTTTTCTTTTGCAACTTGTGATAGGGGATGAAAATAGGATGAAATATGTTATTTGGGCTAAGTGGTGCGGCTATATGAATAAAGTCGGAAGTCAAGCATTTTAGTGTCAAATACTAGGAAGCTTTAGCGGATCATTCCGATACCTCCGATAACAATATCCCCGATGACGATACGATGCTCGTGCAAAAGGCGTTGAAGGACTATCGGTTATCGCTATCGTGGTCGTCGGAACCATCTACTACAACTCCTTATTATGGAGATCATGACTGTCCCGTGTACGCAGCCCGAGTTGGGCCCTTCCTACCCTAACACCAGCACAAAGGCATCTATAATTGGCTTCATGATATGTCAAAGCATCGTCGAGTCGAAAACCAGAGCGCATACAAGCGCGGACTCATGCTTTAAAACCGGAAGGTCACAGGCTCAGCGCGTTCACAGCACTGCTTCGCCAATGATAGCACACGCACGAAAATGGCAATATATTTGTTTAATAAAACTGACGTTAAGGAAAAGGTACGTATTTTTACTTCTGACGAACTTACATATTTCTTTTTTTTTTCTTGAAAAACAGGGGGGGGGGGGGGGGGGGGGACCCCACCCCTTAGGCGCTCGCTTTTCTCAATAATCTTCGTAGTGCGGCAGCGTTTCTGTGAGCGATGAGTGCGATGAATACCCGAAAGCGGGTCCACAAGGTATATAAATAAATTAGTAAATAAATCTGGTGCGACCCGTGGAAAATCTTGCTCAGCCTGACGCACAAACCATGGAACAAGTGTTTTCTTCAAACCCGACCGATGTCCAACATCACGGCTGCTTCGACAGTATGGAGTCTTTTATTCAGGTAGATACGATAATACGGACAAAAACGTTCCTGATCTTATCGACACATTTACGAGAGAGGCTTTTGTTGTTTACTGCCCAGGCGCGACGAGGCGCCGAGACGGTGCCGCAAATAGACTCTCGTCTGCTGCGGTGCCTACAGACTTGTACGCATTTCGGGTTCTCGTTTTGTAAGCTAGTAAACGCCCTCGCGTCGTAGAGTAGAGGCACAACAATAGAGCCGCCATAAAGAATTCTCCATTGTGCCATGTTTTCGAGTGCGCTGCTTCTGAAATGCCGCATTGTTTATCTATACCCAACACGCTTCAGGAACGACTGTATATACGTTTTGTAAGTTACAGGGGTCCTTGAACTTGACAGTCAACAAAAGACGATGTTGATATTAAAAACAAGTTCCCGATCTTATTGCTATGACCTGGAGCATTCAGAAAGCAGAACGCTTTGTCTACGATTGCGGTGCTACCAACATGAAACTACTTATAGATCTGGGGCGCTCATGGAAACGTCAAGACGATATGTGAAAACCACCGAAGGGGGAAAAAAAAAAATCAGTTTGCAAGAAAAAAAGAAAAAAAAAAGAGAAAAGTGATAAGAAGTCAATTAAACTTGCCATACACATATGTCTGTGCCTATGATTGGCAAGAAAGAGAGCTACTTGTTTGTGGCATTAGAAAGATTCAATGTTTCTTGAAACAAAGAGCCGCACGGGAACGATACACAAAACCCACAAAACAACATGATTATAATGCAATTAAATTGCAAAGGTGCAAGCGAGCTGGACAAGAATGACGAAAATAATCCCTGGAGAAGGGGAACAAGATGGAAAAAAGGACAAACACACGTCTGCAAACACAGCTAGGTGACTGGTGCGGGACCGAAAAATTCCGCCTGGTCCGGGTATCGAACCCGGGACCTCTCCATTTCCACTGGTCTTCTCCATTGCAAATGAAGAGGTCTCGGGTTCGATACCCGGACCAGGCGGATTTTTTCGGTCACGCACCAGACACCTAGCTGTGTTTGGAGATTTGTGTTTGTCCTCTGTCCCCCTTGTTCCCCTTCTCTAGAGATTATTTTCGTCAAATCGACATGAAGGATCAACGATTTCCAAACCACACAATAAAAATAAACAATGGGCGACGGCGGTCAACTTTTTTGCGGCGTTCGGCCCGTGCGCTCCGTTTTACAATCTTTCGCTCTTCAAGTATCATACACGAGTTTCAGAATATGACACGAACAAACAGACGCGCGCGTACATGAGGGCACGCACAAGCAGACGCACAGTTTCAAGTTTCAACTTGTCTGTCATTGAGACTGAACTTCGTACCGTTCTGGAAACCTTTCTAGTGCGACCGACGTTTGGGTATAGCGGCTATGCCTCGTCTCTCAACCTTCGGCGGACCGCAGTGGTGTACACTACTAGTCATTCCAGCCTATCCGGTGCCGCGAACAAATCGCGTGAATATGCGCCCTTTGCCAAAGGTCACGTGACACAAACACACGTCATCGTATCGGCTGAAATGACCCGTAGCCTCCGCTTCGGTCCATCGCAAGGTGAAACGGACGACAGTCCTGAGTTTGTCGCAGTCACGTACGGCGCGAGCTAGATGTTTGCCTCGAGCGCAGAGTGCATCGCCCCGTCCCAACCCAAGCTGACAGCGCCGTGGAGGCTATCCGTGCTCGTTGAACCAATCACGTGTGTTTCTTTCCGCCACGTGATCACACTCCCGCCCCTAACTCAGCTACAAAGAGTGAGGTCGGGTGGTGAGAGGGGAGGCTGTGGATTGGTCCGGTGACTGCGTAGCTCCCACCGCGCTGACAGTTCAGGGGTGAACCGAGTTTAGGTGACGCGGCGTCGCACGAATATTGCTGTGTTCCGAGCAGCAGCGCTCTTTGTCCGGAGCGTCGAAATGTAACTTCGTGCTTCAGCCTCGGTGTGTCGCGGAGAAGGGCCGGCGTGCGAAGTCACGCAGCTCGGCGTCGTCGTGAAATTGCAACCCACCCTTTTTGAGAACTGTCGAGTCGGCGTGTTGTATACGTTCGTGTCTTGTCCAAGCCTGGACCGTTTGTCGCTCCTCTTTCTACTTCCATTTTTTTTTTCTATTTTGTTTCTTCTGATTGGAGAGCTGCGTATTCGTTCTAGTTCCTTGACGGTTATGCTATGGTCTACATTCTCGAGCAATGAATACGTTGCTGGTGTGCCTTGTGTTTGTTGTTTTTGATCCGACATAGCGGACTCTACGAGTTATACACTTGGACCAAAGATGAACGCTGTAGGTGTTTGATACTGTGTATTACCACTGCCGGCAGCGTTGGTTAGGAGTTTGCCGAGTTTCCACGGCAGTTTTCACCCTGCTACTTGTGTTCATATATATCATACCCGATGTCCGAGTTGAGGTTCATTTGAGGGCCATAGATTGGTCAACTAGATTTTTGTCTATATTTTGATGTGGCTTAGTATACACGTCTTCCCTTCGAGAACCGAAGTAAAAAAAAAGTACGGCTTTTCGAGGAGCATTAAAATTTCCCTTCTTAAGCTGAGAATTAAGATATATCTAGATGCATTTTAGATTAGATATATATTACTTTATCAAGACGTACGCGTTTCAAACGCCAAAAGCATCGCTTCTGCCTCTGACAACCATACCTTGTAAGAACGACTTCGCGCGGCGTATGAACATAGAGCAAAACTTCCTTTTTTCTTAAGATAAAAACGGGTATAGTAAATAGTTTTTGGGCTCTTGAAACGTTGAGTATGTTTTTTAGGAGCTAGAAGACATATGAAAGATTAATGTTGTTTTTGTAACTATAGTTATATAATTAAAACAGTTGTGAGGTTTCTTTTATCCGTCGCATGTGTCGATTGCACTTGCGAAAGTCGCTTTTGCCGTCGACTAAACCCGCTCGCCCGAAAAAAGCCCACTGCTTTTTACGGTTTTTTGCAGCCCTGCCCGCGTTTTTTTGGCGCCTCAGAGCTTTGTGAATACGACGTGACTTTGCGGGACGCATACCACTCTCGTGCGTCGTTCATCAGTCTACGGTATATCAGAGTCATTGGCTTGCAAGTGTGTTGAAAAACCAGCGCCGCTTA
Organism: Ixodes scapularis; assembly: GCF_016920785.2. Lineage (NCBI taxonomy): Eukaryota > Metazoa > Arthropoda > Arachnida > Ixodida > Ixodidae > Ixodes > Ixodes scapularis. The sequence goes on along the minus strand of NW_024609836.1, from coordinate 43,266,344 downwards.
AACATGATTACCGTAGACAAAGCAGGAGGTCTCCTATCAGCTGTTCTTAACGGCCAGGGGGCACTGTAGCGTCCACAAGAGGCGTCCACAAAAGCGGCCCCTCTGCAAGCGTCCAGGCATAGCCCCTTTTATTCTTGAAAGTCCGTCAATTCCAGGACAGAGCCATTCAGCGCGCGGCCGCCGGAAAAAAGGCGATGAGCAGCGCCGAACGGTTACCCATATGGTAGCGCAGAGAAACTTCTGGGCAAACTCTTCAGCCAGCGCCAACAATACGCACGGTGGCCTCTCCCCGAATCAACAACCAAACGCAACGGAAAAAAAAGAGGCTACCGGCGCGTGGAAAGACATTAGATGGGCGGACTAGAGAACAGCAAAATGTTGTCCTTTCCTAAAAAAGAAAAAAAAAAAAAAAAAAAAAAAAAAGGAGCGCGTTCGGGTTTCCAGATGTCACCGCTAGGGCATTGTTTGGCGCTGGCCGAGAGAGCCCCTGCGCGCGCTCTCTTCTCTGATCTCCTTTCCCCTTTACAGCGGCCACGTTCTTTCGCGATTTGACAGGCTTTCTAGAATAAAAGAGGCTATGGTACAGGAGACGCGACCATTTAATGCTGAGGTGTAGCGGCGTCCTGGCATCCCATCATGCACGATCCACGGGCATAAACTAGCGTCTGCTAGTGTCCCTCAGTGTGTCTGTTCGCACGGGCACTAACAGAGCGTTTGAAAGGACAGAACGCGACCGATACATATTCGTATTTGCTCGTCAGGGGAACTGCTCAAATCTTAAAGGGCCTCTGACACGCCGTAAAAATTCAAAGTGCCCGCCAGTGCCCTGTGACGTAACAGTGTACCGCAAGGTGTCGGGGCCTTCAGAAGGGACGCATCGACCTACGTCACTAAATTGTGTTCGCCGGAAGTCGCGTGAGTGTAACTCCTCGTGCTCCCCACGACCGCGCTACCGCGCCTAAGACTTTTTTTTTTGTCTTCTCCACGAGCGATTGTAGAAAACGAAGTTTCAGTTGCACTAGCTTTTTATCACTGCACCGTTTGTTAGTTTGCGCGCTGTAAAAGTTGAGGATGAAGAGTCAGTAGATCGACGTGATGGAGGTCAATGATGAAAGCGTTGCGAGTACAAGCCAGTGCACGAGTGCATGCCATCAGTCCGATAGTACAGAGCCATACTGGGCACAAAACAAGCTATCGAGTTTTGAAAATAAAAATTAGAACGCCCGCAGAAATTAGAATGTGTAGCATACGACATGCCGGATCGCATTGCTGAAGGTTCAGACACCGAGGTCGTCGAATCATCGGATACTCTCCAGGCTGAAGATGTTTACCGTCTAGAGAATACGCACTGGTGAGTGTACCAAGCACAAGTAAACGTCGAGTATAAAGTACGTGTTTTGTCTAGAACATGAGCAGAACTTGTTTACTAGGTTCACTGACTCCTCTTCTTCTACCGTTACAGCAACATTAAACGATGAAAAGCAAATAAGGAAACCTTGCATGCTTGGATTGCTCGCGCAGGTGCGGAGAATAACAAAAATATGAAAACGATATTACGCGCGGTCGCGGTAAGCACGAGGAGTGATACAACTCACGTGACTTCCGGCGATGCCTCCCTTCTGACCGCCCCGACCTCTTGCGGTACACTGTTACGTCACAATGCACTGGCGGGAACTTTAATTTGGCTTAGTTATTTCTATTTTTTATAAAAAATCTACGCAACTCTCAAGTGAAACAATTCTTTGGTGATATCCTGATACACCATTTTAACGCCTAGCATGAAAAAAAATTATTTGGGGCGTGTCAGAGGTCCTTTAAGAATAAAATTCCTTGATAATTTTTTTTTTACAACTAACGACAACCAACAGAAATGAAAAAGCACATTCTGCTGCAACAAAATAGCGGCATTCAGTTCAAACCTTTGTTGTGCGCCGCCATTCGGATCCTAAAACCTGCACCGTCACGCGGTCGGTGCTTCAAAGAATGTCGCTTCTTGTACGAAGCTCTTATCTAGGGAGTTTACTTAAGAGCTACTGGTCTACGTAGTCACTGACAGAATAAGAAACGTCGGGTTTTACGAGTACCGATGATATCTCATTCATGCTTCTCGGCCAGTAAGAACGCGGCATCAGACGAAGAGAAGAAAAGAAAAAAATAAAAACCCACCGGAAAAGCGAATCTTGGAGCGAAAAGCGTGAACCTAAATTATGCTACACCCCACATTTCTTCTACTATCAGCGACTGTATATAGAAGCCAATACTTCACTGCTACACGAAAACGTATATATAAGAAAGAATCGGCAGTACCGACAGAATGCACGAAATTGGCATCAGAATTAAAATGTTCCGTTTAGTTTTGATTAACTTGCAACGGGCGGAATGTTTTTTTTTTCGGCGGCATCAATGCGTCTTTTATCGATCTAGAGAGCCGAAGGATATTTCAGACACTTTCGATGCCTTGCGGCCGAATTTGTGAAACTTTTCATGGGGATTCGCGAGTGTGAACGTGCGATTAGGTGTAATACACACCCAGCAGGGGCTGGTATTAAGAAGCTTGCTCGTACGAATTTTTTTATCTCAAGTTTTGATGTGTTCAAAATATTGACATAGTCAAGGAAAAAAAAAAAGCCTAAATGCGGAATTGTTCTCTCACTTAATATTTAGTAAATGCGGAGTCAATTCCGGCCAGCAATACATTAAAACTCTGAAGCTCCTTTGTGTTAGATGAATGAACACCAAGGGTGACATCCAACGACCGTTTTACGGTATGCCGTCTTGAGCTAGCGGAAGTTTATCAATTAACGAACAATTAGTGTGACCCTTGTTTTGTATTTATAAAAAAAAAATATAAACAAAATATAACCTTTTACACGAGCGCATAAATATAGAAGATTTCGAGTGGTAATTGGAACGGCCACACGCTTGGTGAAAGTGATGTTATTTTAATTGGGTAGACCATATTTATGACACACACACACACACACACACACACTTGTACCCATTGTATACGTCGAGCCCCGATTGCTAAAAAACTTGCAGTAGGATAGAAAGATAGGCCGGTTAGTGCATGGCAGAACTACATTATTTTCCACCCCTGCCCGTTTCGATCTGGATGAGCATCGTACCGGCGTGCGGTCGTGTATCACTACTGCGTGGTGCACGTTAAAGACCCCAGGCTAGCGGCTGTACTGCACTGGCTAAATTACTCATCTACAGCGAGTAACTGGTCGCAACTTTGAAATGGCTGACTAACTACACATTGTATAAATATCCAGACAACCCCAACTATTAGTTATTTTTCATCCGGTTCCGGTGCAAATCCGCAGAGGCGAGCTTCTATTCAAAAGGAAAGGTTCCTTCTTACACTGTCCGCACCTGATACATTGTCCACATAGAGTTCATAGTGCGCAAGTAAAAACTTCTCATACTAAGCAAGCCTTGACGGATGTCCTGCCTTACTATTAGCTCAATACTGAAGCTTGCATCACAGAGAAACCGTCGTTGACATACTCTGCCATTCACAGACTGTAACGTCTTGCATTATTGACCGATTTATAAAAAGCAAAAACCCTCGTATAGTTCACACTTGCAGATAGTTCGCACCGCGTAAAATTTCGAGTTTTAAACACGTATTGTCCGCAAACCACACTCCAGAAAATCCGCGACAAAAGGCGCCAGGGAATAAGTCTGTTAGAAAGCAGCACAGTTTACCTTCTTTCTACAGTCCTTGTTCCCTGTCGCTTTTTTTTATTTGTACAAAAATATGAAGGTTGGCCGATTGTTTTTTTCTCTCGTTAGTGTTCTGGCCCGGGAATTCGCCACATGCATACCCCAATGCTGCTCACGATTAAAAAAAAAAAAAAAAAAAAAATTCTCCGACCCGCGCGACATTCGTGGGATATTTTCCCACCTGCGTCCCTTCCCCTCGTTTTTCTATCGCTCATTTTTTATTCATAACTTTCCGACTGTTTGCTAAGAGCTTTCGCGCGTTACCCGTTTTGTTTCGAGTCGCTTATAATAACGACATGTGAGTGGCAGCAGTCTTTACGCCAGTCGTCTCTGTAGCGATATTTTTTTTTCTTCTTTTCTGCAGAGTTTACGATCAATAAAAGTGTGTGAATCGAATAGCAGAGCGCCATTCATAGCCTTCACACAGTGCTACGCTCCGTTTCACACGGAGTGTGAAACTGCAGCAGGTGCTGTATACTCTCCGATGGAGTCAATAAATCAGCGAGTACCAAAAGCGCATCGTCACGGTGCTTCCCTACCGAAAAATCCGGTATAACTTTTCGCTATCCGGATTATGGAACCGGAAATCTATCTGGATTCTATCTGGACCCTATCTGGAATTTAGGTTTTCAGAAATTATTCCTTTGTCTGCAATCTGGATTTCGGGTTTCCAGTAACAAATTTCCGGTTTCATATTCCGGATAGGGAAAGTTATACCGGATTTTTTGGTAGGGTTGTGCTTAATGTCCAGTGTACGTTTGGTCTATCACCTACCGAATCAATCGCGCACAACGATTTCCGCGTGATCCGGCGGTTTTGACAGAAAAAAAATTGCTAGGGCAACCAGAGCTGTGACGATGAATTTTAGGCGCAGATTGATAGGCCTAACCTAACCTAACCTAACCTAACCTAACCTAACCTAACCTAACCTAACCTAACCTAACCTAACGACAGCTTCGGTCGGACTTTCAGTGAAACGGGGTATTCGGACGCCCCCTACAAATAACGTTAACGGGATTCTGCGAGCTCGCCTCGCTATACTTTGTTTCAGCCTAAAGCAGTCGCCGCTACGAGCTAATTTGACCAACCAAACAGCTCCAAAAGCGCACGTCCCTGGGCCTTTTCCGTTTATGATTGCTTCATCGATGATAGAACACGTACAGAAACACAACGAACATCATGACGGTGCGCTTTTGGCGATGTCTGATTGGTCCCATCAGCTCGTTACAGCGTCAGCTGCGTTTGGACTGAAAGTGAAATGAAGTACAGCTTTGGACGTGCTCGCCCTGCCTGAATCTGTACAGTGAATTCGTGTAGTGGGCTCGTACACCTGCGAAAACGCCGTTTTGAAGTCTGCGTACGATGTCCTGTTAGGCGCGGAAGCGTGCATACGTGGGTGACAGCAACAAAATACCACGAGTTTTAGAGCGCAGCTCTTAGGCGCCCGTTTCCGGCTTGGGCGGCGTCGGCGTCGCCGTCGCCGTCGGCTTAACCACGCGGTGCATTATGGGTAAATTTCCCCGCTAAATCTAGCCGAAAAATTTCCCTGCTGAATCTAGCGGACAAATTTCCCCGCTGAAAGTAGCGGAAAAATTTCCCCGCTAAATGTAACGGAAAAATTTCCCCGCTAAATTTAGCGAAAAAGTTTCCCCGCTAAATCTAGCGGAAAAATTTCCCCGCTAAATCTAGAAAAAAATTTCCCGCTAAATCTAGCGAAAAAATTTCCCCGCTAAATCTAGCGGAAAAACTTTCCCCGCTAAATCTAGCGAAAACATTTTCCCGCTAATTTTAGCGGAAAAACTTTCCCGCTAAATTTAGCGGAAAAATTTTCCCCCTAGATCTAGCGGGAAAATTTCCCCGCTAAATCCAGCGGAAAAAATTTCCCCGCTAAATCTAGCGGGGAAATTTTGGTAACGTGACCGGGTGGGTCACGTGACCTGGGGAGTCACGTGACCCCTCCCCCAGGTCACGTGACCCTTTTTCCTGTGTCACGTGACCCCCCCCCCCCCCCCCCCCCCCCCGAGAACACGTGGCCCTCAATACCCTTCCCTCGTCCTCTCAAGAGCTGCGCTCCAATTCGGCGTTACAGGGAGTTGTAAACGGCTTTCACTTTTTTTTTTATAGTTTCACGTTTAAAGAGGAATGGCTTTGGAGTGTAGTAAACCCAGCGCTAATTCGATATACATTTTTTTTTTTTTTTGCAAACCAGTCTAAGCAAAATGGACGATTGACGCTATTTCTTGGGCACGAAGCCGGCGATTAGATCCGAGTTATTGCGGAGCGCTGACGCGACACTCGTCCTTTATACGACCTAAGCCGAATTCATGCCGAGTGCCGGCACAGTGCTCGTGTATGTGCTCGTGTATACTCAGAGTATGTGACTAGGCAATGGCGGACTCGCGTAAGTTTCGTAGCGGATACTAGATGACGCTCGTTTCTTCTTAAAGGATCTCTGTTCTCTACCTTGTTTCACTCAAAGTCGGACCGCAGCCAACTCTACTTACCGATTGAGCCAATCGAACAGCCCCAAAAGTGCGTCGTCATGGAGCCCGTCGTCTTTGTTCCTTGGTTTTCACCGGCTAAACAAATCACGCATACAAAAATATAGACGTTTACAAATCTCTGTAATGTGAAATTCGAGCGCAGCTCTTGAGGAGGAGGACGGGAAAGTACAGAGGGGATAGTATGCCCCTCCTTCTCCTTCGTACCCTTTCCTCCTCCTACCCTCTTTTACTTCTCCTCCTCCTTTTCTCCTCCTCTCCCTTCCAGCTCCACCTCCAGCTAAATTTAGCTGGAAAATTGACGCCACGTCACCTGAACAGCGAATCAATTTCTCCGCTGAATTTAGCGGGAAAATGACATCACATGACTTCGTGTCACGTCACCCATGAACCAATTCAGTTTCTCCGCTAGATTTAGCGGGAAAATTGACGTCACGTGACCTCCACAGCAATTCTATTCCCCGCTAAATTTAGCGGGGAACTGGATTGGTGTGCAGGTCACGTAGCGGGAAATTGAACCGGTGTATACAGTTTCGTGACGTCAATTTCCTCGCTAAATATAGCACGGTTACGCCGACGCAAACGGCGACGCCGCTAAACACGGAAATGGGCGTCTAAGAGCTGCGCTCTAAAAAATGAAAGCGCAGAATCACGGAGCATTCGATGTGCGCCAATGGCTTAGCGGGTAATAGCAAACGCTCAAAGACGACGAGCTCCATGACAATGCCCTTTTGGGCGCTGTTTAATTGGCTCTTGTCTGGTCGTAGCGCAGGCTACGGTCAGACTTAGGAAATATCAGACGTTAAGCGGAACAAGGTTCGAGAGCTCAACATGGCAAACAAGTGGGTCAAACACGCATAGGTGAGTAACTACGCACGATTGTCCTTATTATATTCGATTGCGACCCTCACAATACTGGAAGGGAATCGGACTCCATCGATGTGTAGCTTTCATGAGGTGTTTTTTTCTTTTTACATTTGAGAAAAAATGTGGTAACTATACGATTCCCTCTTGTCGCTAGCAGTATTGTGCCATGCGGAGGTCTTATATACAGGAACGCCAGACTTGATGGAATGGTAGGAGCCAAGATCAGCGACCTCTTTGAAATCGAAACGTCTTCATCTTCTTCAAGTCTCCGTCCGGTCGCCCCCCGACCCCTCGCATGCACTCCTTTTGCAAACGCGACACTTTACGATTTCGCTCTTTGCTCTCAGTGCTGACGGCTTCGCTTTCGTCACCTTCCCCGACCGATATCCAGGAAGCCAAAAAGAAAAAAGAACGCCGGGGAGGAAACGATCAAATATAAAATCGCTCGTACTCGGTTTTATCTTGTGGTGGACCGCAAAAAACGCTACGAACCATCGAAGCCAACTCACTGCCGCATGAGCGTCACCCGTATTTCTAGAAGAACGCCGTGACGCACAAGACACCCAGGCACGTGACACGTTCACGGCGTCGGATTGGTTGGGGGTTATTCGTAGCGTCCGCTGAGAGTTCACTGGAAGCCGAAGCGGATAATATTCGAAGGTGGAAATACGCGCAGCATGCCCTAAAGGGCTAGAAGAGCGAAGACACAGCAGCGCAGGCAACGATCTAAGGACAGCGGAACGACTCTCCTCCGATCAAAACGCAGAAAGCCAAGAAGGCGCTATATTCCCTTTACTCCGAAGCTGACAGTGCGGTGGAAGCTACGTGCCCGTTGGACCAGTCGTGCTAACGTCCTTCGTCACGTGATCAGGCTCCCACCCATACCCACGCGGAGAGAAGAGCGGAGTCAGGTGATGAGAGGGGAAGAAGAGGAGATGGGTCCTGCGAGCGTGTAGCGTCCATCGCACTGCCAGCCTAGGGGAAACAGCTCCCTATTCCTTTACTTTCGTTCCCCCACTTTTTATCCTTTATTTCCCCATTTTCCCCTTCTCCTTTTTTCCCTGGGATAGGCCGACGCAGTGGTACGCACGCGTGAACCCCGTTCGGTCCGCGTGAATTGCTGAGTGTGCAGCAACGTTTCGCTGCGCACCCCCCGAGATGTCGATGGAGTGTCGGGGTTAGCGGAGCTGACGGCGCGGCCGCCGTGGACGTGCGTATGGTCGACGTGCTTTCAAGGGCGATGGTGCGTCGCGATCCATACTTCGTTTTCACCCCCGACCAGAGGGTGTGGCGAGAGTTACGGCGCACGCCGGACCAACCAACCGACGCCCTTTCACCACCTGACCCCGCTCCCCCTTTTCCTGGGCAGGTGCGAGAGCGTGACCACGTGACGGAAGAGATACATACGATCGGTTCAACGTGGACGTCGTTTTACACTGCGCCGCCTGCTTAGGGACGAACGGAGCATAGATTCCTGCCCTCGGGGGCATTTTGCGATGTATAGTATCGTTGCGGCGCGGGGGACTTTGCTCCATTTCAGCTTACGATGAACCGTACTAGACGCTACAGGCCAATCCGGCGCTGCGATCGTAGCACGGGACTACTGGCTCGGCTCGTTGTTGCGCATCTCACGAAGATCACGTGACAATCATGCGGCATTGGGTTGGGTCCGATGGCTCGTAGCCTCTGCTTCGGTCCATTGTAAGGTGGAATGGAGTGTAGTGGTATGCGTAGTAGTTTCGGTGTCAAAGACCTCACCAACTCACACCTCCCCCTGCCATTGCTTCTACCCGCGTGTTTCTGATTATGAATCAGCGGATATAGTTATTGAATGGAAGCGAGGGAAGGGGGGAGGGGGGAGAAAGTGCGGAGGTGTTTTCGGGGAGGGGGGGGGGGGGTCGGTTTGCTCGTGATCGCGCGAGGTATGCGTGGGTTTTAGTGAGTTTTTTCTTTATTTTTTTCGCGTGCGCACTTTTGGAAACAAGTTGCTATTGAATAGACGCGCTTCTTGCGTGTCTTTTGTAGGCTCCAGTGATTAAAGGGAAACTGAAGCGGTTCTGTATTTGACGAGAAAGACTTAAGTCGTTTTTATTTGGCCCCCAGAATCACGTATATTGAGATTATCTTTTTTTCCTTTCTTATTAGTGCATGGAGGCTGCAGAAAATCAATTTCAATGTACCGCCAAAGCCTCTCCTTCTCGGAGCTTGACATCCATATAAGGGTTCTTCAGATTCTCCACTCTTGCGCACTTTCAGCGCCTATCAAAGTTATGTGCGAGCACTCTTGCTACTTTCTAAAGGTCAGAAAAAGGCGTCACGACTGGTGTCGGTGCGGGGTAATATACTTGGCAAATCTGCGATTGCACGCGCTGCTCAGACGAGCGACACGCACTTGGCGGCCCAAAGATCCTGGGATGACGTGGCGACTTGTCCGAGGTTTTTGGTGTTTTTTCACGTTTATAGTTACATCTTCGGGCAGAAAACGAACCTGATATTGGAATTCACGGGATAAAAACATTTTAGAATTCGCCTCTAACTCGTTTTTTTTTTCCAGCAACCTCTTCAGCTTCTCTTTAAGTAATAAAACTATACTTGTTAATCACGTAAACAAAAAGTTTTGCGCATTATTTGTTCGGTATGCGAAGTAATTCTCTCAAGATTTCGTTGTCGAAGGAAGGATTGATGCTCTTCGCGTTTGAAACGTGTACGTTTCGATAAGATAACATGAAGGTAATCTAAGATGTACTACCATCATATATTTTAAGTCAACACATAAAAAGGAAACATAATAACGCTCGTAAAAAATCCGACTTTTTACATTTTTTTTATGATATTTCTTGAGGTGAATTGGAGTACAGATGCTCTTTAATTGATAGTAACAAATTTCACTTCTAAGCTGTGACCCTCTTCATTTTTTTGCTTTTCTTTTGCGTAAAGTCCGCCGGACAATAATCACTGTCGGCTTTTGAAATGCAGGACATGTCGAGTTGCGAATATCTTATGATCGCTCCCCAGTCAATGAAATTGCCACGTTAGCCGATAACAACACCAACGGCAATTACACATAGTCAATGCGTATTTGTGATAGATCGATTTTTTTTTCTTTTTGCTTACGAATGGGAGGAATCTGCACCTCAAGATCCGTACCACATAGTTTCCCCAACATCGAAGTTTTTTTTTTTTTTTTGTGATCATGAAAGATATTCAACCACTCGTTTTTTGTCTCTCCGTGACTTAAATACTTAATAATGGTACGTCACGAATCTCAGTAACTAGAAACGAAACCGGGGTCGACCCTACTCACTCGTGTCGACACCGCGATTGCTAGTGTCGAATGAAGAAAAACGGTCACATTGAACTCCCCGAGGGCCCCGTGTCCGGGAGGCAGCCCTCGCCATCTCGAACCACAGCTTGGGGATCCCCGAGCTAAAGGGTTTAAGTGCACCCCAGACGAAGGAAAATGATCGCGCTGCGATCGGAGACCAGCGCAACAACAATCGTGGCTACGAAGAACCGCCATATATTCCGTTTCGTCTCGCCGTGGACCCCTCAACGGAAGCTACGAGCCGTCGCAACCAATCAAGCACTCTGAACTTACCGCGTGATCATACGCGCTGCTCGTGTCGATGCGTCGCACCCGGATATCACGTGACATTCACGCGGTATTGGATTGGCTCGGATCGCTCGTGGAGTCTTCTGAGGTTCGTCGTAAGATAAAACGGAGTAGAAAAATTTAGAAGGAGAAAGAGCCAAGAATAGGGCTAGGGCAAAAAGAAAACCGTAACGATAACGCCGGAGGAACAAAATATAGCGACAACTTTGACGGCTTTCCGCATCAAAGGGGATTTTGGAGATCAGCAAAGAAAAAAAAAATGAAAAAAAGAAAACTTTTGGTTGCGTCTTTGTTTTGTTTTTTCAAGACGCAAAGGGTAGAATTATATTGATGCTTCCGGTGTATATACTGTTAAATATGATCAGGACGAAGAAAAAATGAGGTGAAAAAAATAAGACAAGATACTCGGTGTCGAACAAAAACCCAAAGAGAAATGGGGCAAATACAAGAAAAACTTTAGGCTCGTCTTCTCGGTTAATGCGCCACAAGGGGGCGACGCTCGCGCTGGTCTTGGCGTTGAGAGAGTCGAGATCTGAGAGAGGGACCAACTCTCAAACAACGGCCTGCGTTTGCAATTTAATGGCGGACGCTTATCACGCGACGATGGCTCCCAAGGGCGCATGCGTTGCGGTCTCACGGGGAGGGAGAGGAAAGTAAGCAGAAGAGGCGTGAAACGCTTTCAGACGCTTTCGGCCCTCGCAGATCGTTACTGCCAACGAGCCACGTGACCCACGATCGAGCAGTTGGAGACTCTGCGTAGTCTAGGCGCACTATCTTGACTACCGGCCTTGTTTCCGAGACAGATCAACGAGTCGTCTCGAACGCGCGGATTTCGTTCCTTCTCCTCGGATGGAATCTTTGGGGCTTATTCGATGCCTCTTGGGTCGTTCTGTGCGGATCGCGTTGACTGGTTCCCTCACTTTCCTGCGTTATTTTTCGTTGTGTAAACGTGTTACTTTTTTCTTCTGAAATGTAAAATAATAATAAAAAAAGAAAACTTAAAAAAATTGTAGTTGTAAATATTCCCGATGTGATACAACTTGCAGTGCGCCGTTCGCAACTCTCACCAAGTGTTCGCTTTGTCTTAATGTATTTGTTTGATCAAGTTGCGATAGATACAACCGCCTGGAAGGTTACTGAGATAGGATGTTGATATTTGGTCCGTTTTAGAACTTCGTGTGCAGAGTTTAGATCGCCAGTTAAAAAAATGAGGCCATATTTTGTTGAGGAAGCGACTTAAAAAACATGGATAACTCAATGACATTAATTTCGCAAAAAAAAAAAAAAAAAAAAAGGTGAAGATAAGCATTACCACTCACATATTGATCGAGTGTATACCAAGCGACAAGAGGCCGGGAAATGGCTGAATGAATGACAGAAACCTGTTTTTTTTTTTAATATGAGTTCTGCAAATGCTCGTGAAGCTTGAAAAGCCAGCAAAACCTCAGCCGGTGGCTGAGATTCTTTATTTGCAGCGCAGGTTGGTGATCGAAGCACTGAACACAACTAATGAGTACCGTCCTTAACGACTTCTATCTGACGAGACTTGAAATATTCATTGACAGTTAGGGTGTGATTGCGTTAGCTAGGCAGATGACTGGAACCATTCGTGGACCTCATGGTGTCCAAAACAAGCACGAGATAGAGAAAACGCCTCTCATGCCGATAGTTAAATAAAAGAACAAGCACAACTGAAAAGCGACACCATATCGAATCTGACTCACAGTCACCTGAGGTACCCATTGGTTCGGGTGATACCCCAGGGCTTTTTTTTTTTTAATTCACATTAACGACTTACTTGTGACGAAAATAATCTCTGGAGAAGGGCAACAAAAGGGACAAAGGACGAACACAAATCTCCGAACACATCTAAATGACTGGTGCGAGACCCAAAAAACTCCGCCTGGTCCGGGTATCGAACCCGGGACCTCACGATTTTCAGTGGAGCGCTCTACCAACTGAGCTAACTAGACCTTCTTTTTTTATACTGAGCTAACCAGACGTCTACCAACTGACGTCAGTAGACGTCAGTAGACGTCTGTCGGTAGAGCGCTCCACTGAAAATAGAGAGGTCCCGGGTTCGATACCCGGACGAGGGGGATTTTTTTTCGGTCTCGCACCAGTCACCTAGCTGTGTTCTGAGATTTGTGTTTGTCCTTTGTCCCTCTTGTTGCCCTTCTCCAGGGATTATTTTAGTCATTCTTGTCCAGCTGGCTTGCACCTTTGCAATTTAATTGCACTATAATCATTGCTTACTTGTATATCTTCTAACCTTTGTCTTTTTGCTGATGATTGTGTTGTCTACCTTAAAATAACCGATGATTTTGACATTCTAATTCTTCAAGCTGACCTTAATTACATCGCTGCTTGGTGTTTCCTTTGGAACATGGATCTGAATCTTTTACAATGCAAGTCAATGAAAGTTTCACGTGGCCAATTACCTTGTCCGACGATTGCTTGCTTGATTCCATATTCACATAAACATATCTTGGTGTTCATACAACTTATAACCGCCATGACAACATCATATTAACTACCTGATAGCTAAATTCAATCGAATGATCGGGTATATAAAATAAAATTTCTTTCTCGCGTGACGTGGCCGCTTATTAGGGGCACGTCACGCTAATAAATGCCTTGGAGGCTGTGCAGAATCACTCCGTCCGCTTTATTCTTTCAAATTATTAGCGCACTGCCAGCGTAACTAACATGAAGTCCTCTCTTGATCTTCCTTCCCTCTTCACTCGCAGACAATATCTCGCCTCTACATGTCTCTTTTATAAGATTTATCATCATTATCAATTGCTTAGATCAGGCTTGATAAAACCTGCCTTTTTCTTTTTTGGTTCACAGCGTCTCGACCATTGTCATAAACTACACATACCTTATCAAAACACTGTAACCTACTCATATTCTTTCATTCGGAAAACGAGCCTTGCATGGAATCGCTTGCCTGCCTCTTTAGTAAGCCTTACGGACGGTGATCGCTTTCGTAAAGGTGTGATTAATGTCGTATAATATTTTGAATATGAAAATCCAATGTTCCTTTTATGCATAATACTTTATGCTGAGTATAGTGTGCTTGCCTTATTCTTATAAATTGTTTTTGTAAGGCCCCTCCCCTTTGTAATGTTTCGACCCTGCGGGTAAAATAAATAGATAAATAAATAAATAAATATCTTTTTCTCAACCAGAAAAAAAAATTAATGCCTCGCCCCTAACAGCAATTAATAAAACCAAGTCGCTTTCTTATCGTGTTCGCCTTAATAGGCCTGGTCCATATAATTATAAGTAGTTTTGGAACTACCTGATACGTGTTTTAGAAGATCGCGTGAAGCTTCTTCGTTCATCTAAATATCAATGTTCTCCCAAAGACAGGAGGTCGATGGTGTTATTTTTCGCCTCGGTACTTCCGTGAAGTGCTAGGCTAGAAAAAAAGATGCGAGCTTGTAGTTTTGAGAAAGTGCTCTCCTCGCTATATCGCTTGTAGAAACCAAGCACTCGGAACACTGGCGCCTGCGCTTTTGATGGTGCAGCACATGGCCTGACGACGTGCCAAGGGTAACGCTCTACAACTCCTCGAGATGTGGAGTTGAAGACTCCCCAGATGCAGACTCCCGGAATCTTCTTTTCTCTTCCGGCGTGACCGAAGGGCAGAGTCTGCTCACAAACACATCCTCAGTACAACTCAGTAGGGCCACCTATTTTGTGATTTTGTGACAAAGAGAATATAAACTTACAAGGAAACAAAAACGCAACAACATGGTATGGGACTTTTGGTGTGCTGCCCGAAGACTGCTCCGATGGCAGAAAGCAGGGTTTTTGTTTATGTCGGCACATAAGAACCGCAATCGTGCTAGCGGAACGAGACCACCAAGAAAGATTACGATCTCGACTCTCACTCCTGCCAGTCTCGTTGTGGACGGACGTCAAAGCAACGTAATCTGGTGTAATCGCTACTCGGGCTTCCACGCTTAAGTTTTCTATACTCTTGTTGCACACCAAGTCCAAAACGCAGCCGACGCAGCGTCGGTATAGTCACTCCACTCATTTGAGTAAGCTTTAGTGATAGACGTACGAAACGGGGCAGGGTCAAGCAGAGTGACTCCGTGATGACCGCCGAGAACCTCCCCGCGCGAGTCTCGCGAAACGCCCGGAACGCCAGTGGCGCCGCCGCCGCAAGCCGTCGCCCAGTAGCGCTTCCTGGGGCGAGTTCTCTTCCGCCGTGCTCCGGAGCATTGCGGTGCAGTATGCGCGCGGGAGCCGCTCGGAGCACCTCGTGTTTCTGGAGGCGTCGCGATTTGCCGCCGGTCCGCTCTTCATCGTACCGGCCGGTCTCGACTTCGGCGTCTTCGCGCGCTCGGGACTTTCTTCGTCGGTGACCGGGACGTTCGAGTCCGTTCAATGACAGCCCGTTCTTGAACGTGTACGGTCCGTTCGGTCCGTGTCCACAATCTGACGTTTGCGAGTTCTCGTCGAACAGTTTTTGGTGGCGTGCTAAGTGGCGGAGGAAGATGAAAGGGGCGTTGGAGGCGATGCGGTTTCAGAAAAGCGGAAACGGAGTCGATGCTTCCCGCGTGACACTTTGGGTGTGCTGGAAGCGTCGTTGACTGTTTTGTTAAGCGCGCTTGTGTCGAAGAAAGAAACCACTGACTTTTTTTGGGATTGACGGCGGCGTTTAATTTTTGTTTTGTTTTCTGTGTGCTCATCGTGTCCGTGTGTGTGGGTGTGTGTTGCGTGTGTTCGGTGGCGGGTGATTGCATCGTCTGACTTTGGTGGGGGCTTGTGTACTTTGATCGTCGTGGAATTCCGGACCCGCTTTTGAGGTGAGTGGAATTGTCGCATGCTGTGTTTTGTTGTCTGTTGTGGTGTTGTATTTGTGTGTTAAGCCTTATAATGCCTCCAACGTTCCGATGGGCTAGCTTTGCAATGGCAGAACTATGCGAGGTGTGACTACAATTCTATAAATATTTTTCTTTTCAAATAAGTTATTGTAAAAAGTAATAATGTGGAAGAAAGCAGAGTTCTTATGCAGTTTTATCGATCAGAGAGAGAGCTTGGAGGCCCTAGGAATAACAAGCCATACGTTCCTATAGTTTGTGAATTTAATGTTGCTGTGACTTAAAACAAATTCATATTTTGCTAAAATTATTGTGGGCTTATACCGCAGTTGTGGTTCCCTGAAAAAAAAATAGGTCGGCGCAAGTACATTGACAACATTCTATAAAATATATATATATCCACAGTACAGAATTCCCATCCGTCACATACGTTTGAGTATTAGCCTCGAACTTTTATAAATACTTACCACTAAACACAATTTGCAAATCTCTGCTGAAGTTTTATGTAAGCAGTGACAGTTTAAAAGTTTGCAAAACTTTCCTCTGGAGCATCTGAATGACCTGTACTTATGCTAACTCGCTAACTGCTTGGTGGTATTAAGTTTTAATTGAAGAAAGAGATATTTTACGGAAGTTCTCGAATTTTCCCCCCGAGCGCGTATTTATGTTTCCGCTTTGAAAAAAAAAAAAAAAACAGTAGTTGAACTTAGGTCCAGCGGGTCAAGAAATTTTATTGGTTTTGGTTGGGGAAATTATTTTTATAGAGCATGATGATATCCAAACGTAATAAAAACTTACTTTTAATTATAAGAAAAATCAAAGCAAAAATTAAGATCTTATAGGAACACTGATAACCCACTATATTTTTTTCTTGCCAGGCGATTTACTGTAGTGTCAGAAGTCTACCCAATTAATATTTTACTACAGCGTCACGTATATTTTGAATAAGGTAAAAAAAAAAAAAAAACTGCTCGAAACCGAAACTGAAACTGGTACAGAGTAGAAGAAGATAAGGAGCAAGTTACCAAAACTCCCGTGGTTGTGCAACTTTGATTTTATTATTATTGAATGTATTTGCAGCTTTTTAGAAGCCACGCCACAAAAAAAATGGGTATCCTATTTTCCGTCTATTTTTACTATTGAGTGCGTGCCTTCGATGGCCCACCACTTTAATTACCTTTGATGGTTGGGCCTAAACCATAGACAACGGCCCGCGACCATGGAGAAGAGAGTGGGCGCGACTTAAACTGGCCAGTTTTCGATCGGTTGTTTTCGGGCTGAAAGAAAATGAATTCCGAGCTGCAAATTGTGTTCTGGGTAGTTGGGCTCCCATATGTCACGTACAAATAAAAACATTGGCGAGCATAAATACCCTGTCAGTGTCCCTTTAAGGGTTCAAGACTCGAACCTAATCCATTCTGCAGAAGCTTTCACTTTCCATCATTACGTATTATATTGAAGAGAAAGCAGACAAAAGGGCAGATTTTGGGGACCAGGTTGTTCAATATATAACGCAACGGAATCAAAGTTGAAGTTCCACTTCAATAGAGAGTTACGCTTATAATCGCTTGAGAACGCCCACTCCGCAGCGATAGGCTCATCCGCGTAACCGTACAAAGGCGTGAGATGATTAAAATTCAAGGTTGAGCAGGTTTGAGCTAACCATAAAACAACTCTTGGTATAACTCGTTAAGTGCTTGAACTTGATATTAAAAAAAAAAGAAAAAGCAAAGAGCAACATATTATTACAAGAAAACAAGAAAATCTTTATGGCATGTGTTTTAAACTTAGGTAGAATGGAAAATATTGGTTTCCCCAAAACACACTGAAGCATAACTGTAGTTGCCGATGCGAGCAGCGAATAGAGCAGCACCTTTAGCCTCTAAGTAAAGGAGTCGCCCTCCCTATATCTAACTCAAAGCGCTCATAACCGGATGCCATGTTTCTCGGCGTTCGTTTTTTTGTACCTAAAGCTGGGTGCCAAGCACTCGTTTTGGAAACTGCCCAACAGCAACCGGCATTCAACAGAAATCAACTAAGCGCACGCTCTAAAATTCTCATGTCTTCGTCTTTATACACCGTATTTTGTTATCAAGACCGCTCATCACTTTTCCACTCTCCGTTAATCCCCGTTCCTCAGTTCGTCCTTCGAGATGTGGGCGAAACGCGCACACGCGCGCAACAGTTTGTAAGTAACGAATATTACATAATAATTTAAAAACTTCCCAATTCGCGACGTAAACGCTTCGCTTCCCGCTAACGGGAGAAGGAGTCGCTCCCCTTAACCGGAGATTATCTTCGCAACACAGGCAGGCACTTAAAGGAGCAACGACGACGGACGATGGGTAGTTTACGCGTTGATGCGGGTAACGATCCTGGTCGGCAGCGAAACGCCGCTGGTCCAAAAGGGGCACTTTCCCGAGGAAAGGTTGCAAAACGCCGCTCATAGGGTAGTTAGGCCGGGGATGGCCACAATCGTTAACGGACGGCCGCTCTATCTGTATAGGACGACGGACCTCTGCCCGATTATGCACATTTTCGTATTTACGACGAACTGCAGCGGATGCTACGAGCTATCGGCGCCCGCCATTCCAGAGCCGTGAACGTAACACGCCCCCGCGCGTTGCTGCCCATCTTCAAAACATCATGTGACCCTCGTGCGGCCTTGCATTGACTGAAGTTGTTCGCAGCTGTTTATCCTAATGTAAAGCGCAGCATCATAGGAGTTGTCGCATAGCCGTGCGAAGGACGTCTGAAGATCGCGCCGTAGATGACGTGAGTTTCTTTCGTTCCGCTGCGAGAGGCTCTTTTAGAGCAGGAGTATATCAGTGTTGTCGGGGTTCCTTAAGTTATGTGAGCTCCTGAAGATCACCGGTTCTCTCGTCATGTATCGCTGTCTTCTCTGTCAGTCGAAGCCGCTTTGGCGGCTCCGACTTAGCGAAAGAAATGGATCCAATTGGCAAATTTTCTGTGTCGCCGAGAACCATATGCATTATGATTAATCCTGAGGCGCAAGCGAGCTGGACAAGATGATGATGATAATGCCTGGAGAAGGGGAACAAGGGAGACAACGAACAAACACAAATCTCGAGCCAAACACAGCTAAGTGACTGGTGCTCGACCAATAAAATCCGCCTGGTCCCGTTATCGAACCAGGGCCCTCTCCATTTCCAGTGGAGCACTCTACCAACTAAGCTAACCAGGAGTTAGACGTCAGTAGAGCAAACGGTTTTCATCAGTTGCCACCAGTCTAACACCAACAAGGGTGAAAGACCTCCATTTTAATCTGAATATGATTGATCTAAAGATGCAAGCGAGTTGGACAAGAGTGATGATAATAAAGACCTGGAGAAGAGGGACAAAGGACAAACGCAAATCTCCAATCATCATCACCGTCTCACTATGAACTATATGCAGACGTACAATGTTACGATGGAAAAGACTGTGGGGAAATTGTGAGGTCTTGAAGCGGGTAAAAAGAGACGAAAACACACTGCCTTCGCCCCGAAACATAAAATTTTTTATGGGTGTAGAAATTGAATGAGAGGAGGAAACGCGCACGGACTTCAGAACGCCGAGCTCTTGTTCGTATTATTAGAGGGTAGAAGCAAAGCCAGGTAGCTGCCTTTGCCTCCTACTGCCAAACGCGTTCGAATGTGAACGCCGAAAGCCGGACGCCGGCGTTTAGCGTTCTAACGCGTTCAATGAGTGCAGTGGTTACAAAGGCCTTTACCTTCTAATCATACGAACCAGAGCTCGTCGTTATGGCATTCCCGCGCACTCCCGTTTCCTTCTCTCCCCCAGTTTCTGCCCGCATAGTATCCGCACGCTCAGTGCATCCGTACACAGACCATCCGTGTAACAGGCACTTGGGGGTAAGTGCGAGCGAAGGAAAAGGTACAAGGGTGATCCCCACGCTTGAAGTGGACCTGCCGTGCTTGCGCGCACGCACCATGCAAGCCGCTTGTTCAAGAATCAAGAGCAAAACGCTCGCGCTTTAACTTGAGTTACACCTGCACTTACCACGAGGTAGTGTTCTGCTGTCGCATCTCCAGCGAAACTTGTGCGGATCTACCTTTATGGCTTCATGGTTCAGCGGCTATAGGTCATCTGAATATTCTATTCATGAGGAATAATACAAACGATTGTATCGACCTAAATTTACGGACTCCTGTTTTGCTCATTTAGTGGGGTCAGAGGTCTAAGTTGTAGCACAAAGTTGTGAGTGGAGATAGAGTTGTTTATTTGAGACCGAGGGAGAGCCTCGCAGAAAATATAGTTCAGAATCGAGTCGCAGAGCAAGCTGCGACAGGCCCTCGTGCGAAGGGACCGCACGCACAGCCCTGCCAAGCAATGACCAACTGTCTGTGACTAAGCCGAAATGAATTATAATTCAGTTCGGCAGTAATCAAACCGAGGAAAAGTGGCAGTCAAACATAATCATCTAGAGAGAGACACATTTAAAGAAAGAAGCGGTAGCTAAGCCAAATACGAAGTCTGAATTCACGCCGGAGTCAAGCGACTATCACACTGTAAATAGACCAACAGATGCAAGAATATGCATGATCGGCTATAGTCAAACACTCGACAAAGCAGCAGCCGAAAACAGACTTAATACACTGCGGAGTAAAGAGATGGCCACACTGTAGCTGAGGAAACACAAGAAGGAATAGACACGTTTGGCTGCAATAAAACTTTGGACAAAACAGGAGTCAAACATAACCAGCGAACGAGGCAAAGAGGCCGAAGCCAAGCCGAAGACAAAGACTGAATCCATGATGGAGTCAAGCGATAACCACACTATAGATCACTAAACACAAGCATGAATATGCATGTTTGGCACTAATCAAACTCTGCTCAAAATAGCTGCCAAACTAAACCAACTAACGAGAGAAAAATATCCGCACCCAACCCAAACACAAAGGCTGTATCCACGGTGGAGTCAAGCGATAGCCACACTGTTGATAAGTCACCATAAACAGGTGTACACACAATCGGCTGTGATCAAACCTCGGACAAAACAGCAGCCGAACCTAACTAACAAGTTAGGTAGAGTTAAACAAGGAAGCCGCATCCGAGCCAAAGACATGCTGAATCTACGGCGGAGTGAAGCGATAACCAAACTGCAAATGAGTAAACACAAACAAGTGTAGAGACATTCAGCTGTAATCAAACCTTAGAGAAAACAAAAGTCGAACCTAACCAGCGAACGAGACAAAGGAGCTGTAGTCAAGCCAAAGACAAAGACTGAATCTATGGCGGAGCCAAGCGATAACCGGAGTGTAGATAAGTCGACACAAATAAGTGTAGAAACCTTCTTGGGGAAAATAGCAATCAAACCTAACCAGCAAACGAAACAAAAAGAAAAAGCTGTAATCAAGCAAAGAAAAAAAAAGCCAGATTGAATTTACGGCGGAGTCAGTCGATAACCAGAGTGTGGGTGAGTCAACACAAACAAGTGTATACAGGTTCAGCTGTAATCATACTTTGAGGAAAACAGAAGTCAAACCTAGCCAGCAAACGATACATAGAAGCTGTAGTCAAGCCAAAGACAAAGACTGAATTTGCGGCAAAGTCAAGTGATAACCAGACTGTAGATGAGTCAAAACAAACAAGTGTAACAGGTTAGGCTGTAACCAAACCTTGGAGAAAACAGCAGTCAGAGCTAACCAGCAAACGAGACAAAAAAGAAAAAAAATGTAATCAAGACAAAGACAAAGAATAAATTTACGGTGTAATCGAATGATTGCCAGACTGTGTATAAGATAAAACAGACAAGAATAGAGACGTTCGGTTGTAATCAAACCTAGGACGAAACGAAGCCTAATCTAACCAACAAGTTAGAGAGAGTTAAGCGAGGAAGACGCAACCTAGCCAAAGACAGGGAGGGAGTGGGGGTACCTGACTGATCAGAAGACAAAGCTGGGTAGTGAAGCAAAAAACAAACAAAAAAGATACACAAAACCAAGAAAAAAAAGAATAAAAAAAGATTAAAAAAAAGAGAGAAAAAAAGTTAAGGACTTTGAATTCAGCGGCTACCCAGGTCCCGGAGGAGATTTCAGCCAGTACCGGTCTAGTGAACGCGCTGGCTGGTTCGAACATTTTTCCTCCCGTGGACGAGAACGGGGACGAACGAGACCGCGGAATATACTCCGTTTCACCTCGTAAACGATGGACTGCAATGGCCGCCACGAGCCACCACAGCCAATCGAGGCTTGCGAACGGATCACGTGACTGCGCACCCCGGCGCGATACTGCGTTTCTTTTGAAGGTCACGTTATATTCACACGACATTGCATTGGCTCCGATGGCACGTAGCGTTCGCAGCGATCCGTCGCATGGTGAGAAAGAGTCTAGTGTTTGTGCGTGTGTTTGTTTCCGTGTGTGTTTTGTGTGGGCATGTGTGTGTGTGTGTGTGTGCGTGCGTTTGGCGTAGGAGACGGAACACCCCTCCGTTTTACGAGCAGGCGGGGGAGGTCCCTTTGCCTCGCGGTTCGCACCCTACCGTTTTGCATATTGGCGGCCAGGAGAGCGCGCGCGCCCGTGTTTCGACCGAGGACTTGCAATGCGAGATCCCCTCAGGAGATGAGAACCGCCCGCGCTTACAAGAGGCACCGAGGCTAGACGAAATGGTCAATTAGGATTAGGATCCCGTCCCGGTCTTCAGCCGAAACAGGAGAACAGGAAGAGAAGACGCCTTTTCTGGGCCTCTCCCCCGTTTTCTTTGTTCGGTTACGGGTTTCGCTGCATCGAGTTCCTCGTGTTCGCGTCGAAGATGCAAGGACGCATTGAATAAGCGTCTCTTTGGAAGTGCACCCGCTCGAAGTTTCCCGTGTCTCGCAAGAGCGGTGGCATTGACTGCCTGACGAGACGTGCGCAGTGGCTTTTGCCTTAGGATAACCGTGACTAGAGTCGCTAGATAAATGCTACGCTCCAGACTAACCTGAATTCAGCCATCTTGCTGCAAATAACGGTTGCGAGTTATTAGACGCTTTATCTCGTATCGCTCGAAACGGTTTTTTGTCTTCCAAGAACACAAAAATACATCGCGACAGAGCAAAATGATGTAGCCTCAGCTTCTCGATTTCGTATATATCGAGCTTATGGAGTCGCATTTTCGAGTTGTAACGATCGCCATGCAATAGACCATTTTCAAAAGTCGGCGCCAACACCTATCCGCCATTCCTTTATCACGTACTCTGAGCATGCATTTAGACCTTTTGCCGAATTACCCGAGCATCAAAGAGAATGCCGGGTAGACGCCAGCACTCGCCCTGCACGTGCTGGCGTCTACAGCTGCAACTGTTCGAAAGCAAAAATAAAACAAACAAACGGCACTTCGCACGCACGTTCCACAAACGCTTTGTTTTTGGTTTTTACTTCGAATCTGTTATTCAAGGAAGGCGAGCGCGTGCAGCGCATGTACCTACATTCCCAACATTCTCATTGATGCTTGGGCGATTGAGCGAAAGGTCTATTGGGCACGAGTGTGACGTCAGCGTTCGGCGAGGTCTCGGATCCAATCAGGCGCTTTGTGTCCCAGCAATGGCGACCGCCAATGTTGCTCGACGGACTAATAAAAAAAGGGGCTATATTGAGCCCGCTCTCCACTAAGCACAAGAATGGCGACCCTTACATGAAGGTGGGGTAATTCTGTCTATCTTAATTGCTTTTGCTCTTTTACAGTCTCGGGGTTCACCGCCAAGTTCAGTATACACCAGCTCGGTTGCACTTTAAGCATTGGTTCCCATAGCTCTTACTATAGCACCTAGATAAGTGAACAAGCCGGGGCGTCTGGGTCGGTGGCTGCCAGTCAGCGCGGCTGGTGACCAAAAAGGGCAACTTCGGGCGGGCAGCGGCACCAAGTTTGCGATTGGGCATGACCGCCTGGTCACGGTTCGGCAGCGAATTTGGGCGATCTAACTTGAGATGGAGTTCAGTCATTCTTTCTTTTTTCTTGCCGGCCCAATTTTAACGCACTTTTAGTTTGATAGACCCTAGGAGACGTATACCACTGGTTATGTTTTCCAGCTATAGCGTGTACTAGCGTCACCATGCTATCAAACCACAAGGTCACGCTGTCCGAACACCTACTGTCTACTTCTTTTAAAACGTCTTTGTAGCCACTTAATATCACATTCATCGTTTAAACTCATGGCACACTTGAACTACTAATAACAGCTTTTTTGATCGCCGATGACGGGGTGAGGCATAGCCTCCTCTATACTCAATAATCCTGGCTGTTGGACGACAGAGCCATAGAGTGCCCGGTCGCAGATTTGGAGCGCGAGGATCTGGTAGCACAGCGTATCAAGATCCATTTCTCGGGGAACCTAGACGTCAGTGCGCACAGCTTTTGCAGCGGCTAGGACCCGAAACACACTTGTTCGCTCTGGAGAAGTGTGTTTCGGCGTCTCACCGCAGCGGGGCGCCAGTCACGTGGCTCTCTTATCATCCGTTGTCTGCCGCTCTACCTTTTCTATTTCGGCGGCCGCTTCTCGTGGCGATCTGCCAGGCTTTGTCAGTATATAGCAGGCTATTGGGGAGTTTGAAAATGACAGTACTCTTGCAAATAACGAAATGTGGGTATTACTACCATTATTATGACGTAAGAAAGCCTATTTGAGCCGCTAGATGACAATGACTTTTTAAAACTGTCTATCAGCAACAACGTGTTTGGGTGGAACGTCATAACACCTGTATGTACTTTTGGTGGAGCGGACATAGATATTTGTGTAACCTTTGCGAGCACGTCAGCTCACAGGCGACACAATGAGACATGAATTGATTTTAGTAGGCCGTAAGTTAACCAGGAAAGAAAGTTAGTACTACCGAAAACGTCAGAGCAAGCTCTGGGCCAATCGTCCACAGCGACCACATGAACGCTTTTGGTACAGCATATCGCCATCTTCGTGATATTGTCACGAATGGCAAATGATGAGGCGGCGAATAACTGGAGAAACTAAACGTGTAATGGGATAAGCTTGTGCCCGAAACAAAATGGAAGAAGGTTATAGCGTCGCAGGCGTCGATGTCGGCGAAACAGCAGGATCGAGCGCTGTTTGCGAGACTGCTTCCGTCTCGCTACGCGGAGCCGCATTTGTACACGCGAGAGCTTCTGGAACAATCGGCATAGAAGGTTCGACGCGTGGAACATTCTAACCTCGAATAAGCAGCAGGGTTCTCAAATTCACCAGAATGAAGGCATTTACACAAATAGCAAAAGGGTACCTTCGCCGCCAGGAATCGAACTGTGGCCCTTTGCGTGAGAGCGAAGCACGATAACCGTTCGGCCACGGACGAGCTTTCTCGAAGACGCGCTTGGCATTATGATGGACTAGCTTCATCAACATACCAGGCCACAGCCAGGGATGTCGATGCATAGAGCGCTGGGCTTCATTTTTGGATGCCCTTCTGGGCGCCGCCATCCTGATGTGATTAGCGCAAAGCGGGCGCAATCGGCGATCGTTACGATTCGAAAATGGGGCTTCCTAAGCTTTACACATGGTCCCAGGAAGCCCGGGTGATATCGTTTCGCTCTCTCTCTCTCTCTCTTTCGGACTATTCTAATATTTCTGGAGGGCAGAAAGTCACATCGTGAATTATCATATAAAGCTTCAGATGACTGGCAGCCATGATTTTAGACACCATCCTGGTGTTTAAAATAATGCATGTTGCCAGTCATCTCAAAAAAGGCCAAAAGTGATGTCTTTTTGTGTTTTAAAGGTCATCCTGGTGATATTTCACACTGCCTGGTGATAGTTTTAAAATTCTAAGTGGGAAGAGAATTGGTTTATGCGCGTTTCAGATGCGGCGAATTTACTCCTAAGTCGGCGCGATTCCCGCCGCCGCGGCGCTCTGGCCAGCCGCAGCGACAGAGCGGCGCGGTTCGAGAAAGGTGGAAATTTTTCGCGGCGGCAGGGTGGCAGCCTTCGTGCTGGCCATTCACAGCGCGGCGAAGGACCACGTGACAGGACACGAAGCATGCGGGAAAGCTTGCGCATGGGGTGGCGTTTTCACGTTTATCAGGCAGACGACATGCAGAGAAAGGACGCAAACGACTGGTTTGCGGTTTCCTTTTTAATGCGAAAACGTTAACGGTCTCATGGAGCGAGCTGACGTCATCAGTTTGAAGCGCGAAAACGGCTCCTAGTTTCCGCGATTTCGCCTTCGGCTCCATTGGCTGGCGCGCGTCGACGGGGCTCCCATTGGCCGCTGCGCCATGGCCTCCGAGATCCCGAAGCGCGCGCGCGCCAGTATACGTAGCAGACGACAAAGGGAACGGACGAGTGGCTTGCATGCTTTCGGAATCACAACTCATAAGAAGTGCTTAGGTGTACATTGAGCTTTTTTCTTTTTCATTTCCATTGGTGGATTCAGCTTTCTTGCTTCAGCGGTCGCGTCGGCACGGTTCGGGAAATAGGGGAGGGGATTGTTCCTTTTCCTCAGAGCCTTCTGCGAGGAATCTTTGAAATGTTCAGGCCTACCCTAGTTTGGAGCCGATGTTTGGAGCATCGGCTGCGTCTCGACTTAACCTGAAACTAAGTATAGCCTAGGATATCTTCCACTTCCTCGAGATTAGATATCTTTTTAACGACTTTAACCGCCAATAACAGGCCTCAACACCCATTTATATCACAAAATGTGTTTTGTCAGCCGATTTTTGTGAGGATCTGTAACATTTGGGTTCAAACGTCGGGTATAACGATATACCGACACCGAAAAATGTTACGCCAAGGGGGAAACCTATAAAAATACTTGAGTCCTCTGACAGGATATGAAATCACCACCTTGAGATTGTGAGTCAAGTGCTTTGCCGATTGAGCAATCCACTGTAGTTGATTAAGGCACGCGAAAGCATTTCGTGCGGCGCGCGAGGGAGCGGTCGCCCGCTTCGCGGCCTTTCCTGCCATGCTGCGCGTGTCAAAAATAAGAGCGAATCTTCCGTAGGCGGTGCCGTTCAGACGCGCTTCTCTATTTTCCTGGAAGGCCTATCACACACTGTGTGCTTCCAAATTTTTGCCGGCCTGTTGAAACTTGTATATTTGTTTTTTTTTTCGTATCCGTCGTATCCCCAAGATGAGGACGCAACACCGTCTCATCGGAGACGGTGCCCTGTTTCTCGTGTTTTGTATTAAGCGACAATATTAAATAACTCAGACCGAAGACAGTCTGCTCCCCTATCCGCATCTAATGGATATTCCCCGTTCGTTTCCATTTTTGTTTTTCTCTTCCATAGCTCGTTTCCGGTCAGTGGGCGAGCACCACATTTGCCGGGGGTTAGAACCTTGAGCCCTGTCCAGGGACGATGACCCCCTAAAACAATGAGGCGAGCCAACTGGCATGATTAATGAAACGTTCGTCCACGAAATTAACTGCGGTGAGCCAATCCATAACTCTAACGGACGGCATTAGCGACGTGCGCGATCAAAAAAAAAAAAAAAAGCCTTGATGCGGTCAGCTTTCAACGATTGGCCAAAACCACGGGCATGCATAAGAGCATTGCCAGACTGTAAACTTCGACGGTGTTAGCTTCGGAATGCGTGGGCTCCTAGCTTCCACTCTGCGTTTTAAACACACAATCGAACTTGTCGCAACTGATGGTAAGTAGCCAGGGTAACAACTCGTGGACGTCACGGCGGGGCAAATCCCGCTTGTGACGTCACGGATGGTAACCCTAAAGGGGCGCCACCGAAACATCTCGGCGCTAATACACTACGCCTTCTTCTTTCTTGCTTTCTTTCCCTTTTTATGAGGATACGGTTTCACATGCCACGCTGTCGAATGAAGGGCATCTACGAAGACACCGAAACGGAGCGCGTTTATTCTAAAGTAGTGGTCACATTGCTCCTGCATCACAACAACAACAACAACAACAACAACAACAACAACAACAACAACAACAACAACAACAACAACAACAACAACAACAGAGCCTTGGCTGCAGACATGGCGACAGAATTATCGGCATTCACGCTTCAAGCACCCGACAAAGCATGTTTGCTTCACGTATATGTTTGTACACTTAAAACACGTTTGCAGATGTCTTTTCACAGGACAAATATGTGACTGAACCGTCACACGAGGAAGAAACACGCCCCAGATAGTAGGGAGTTTTAGGGAAGCGTTTTTGCACATCCGATACGGTACGATAGTCCCTCCGGTACGAACTGCGCATGCGCTATCACAGCGAAATCCGCACATGCGCAGTACGTACCGGATTGTCAACCGTACCATATCGGATGTTCGAAAGCGGTTCCCTAAAGCTCCCTAGTGTCTGCACACTGTCTCCTGTAGGATGTACAGGCGGTGCATAGGAAAAAAGTCGACGAAGGACGAGACTGAAAGTATAGCTTTAAGCCTAAAGATGCAGTTCGAGCTGAAACTCTGCACATGACGCGACAACGTGGAACACCACGTTCATTGTCGAAGAGTACAGGCTGTCTTTTTTTATTTTTTTCTGGTCTAAACATAGTTTCCGGACAGTCATTCGCCCAGATTGCAGGGATTGTTTCTTCCAAGTGCTTAGCGGGAAGCTAGACGCACCAGTTTTTTTTTTAATAGTAACCGACAGTTTAAGAAACAGTAGGGGGTGGCTTATTGTGTTCGTGCATCTTATTTCGATGTTCTTCGGCCTTCTTATATTGGCTAAGGTTTTAATCTCATCGGTTACGGAGATATAATAAATAAGACGCTGGTTACTGGCCGGGCCTCACATTTCTTAAACTGACAGGTCAAAATCATATAATTTTTTTTTCATTATCCGAAACAATTGAAAACGACGCCTGGGCATTGCCATCAAAATTCGAAGCTTGAAAACTCAATATTTTTTAAGTTAAATTTTTTTCTCAAAATCTGAATTCGAAGTTTTTGCACGATCGGCGCCAGTCTAGTGACGTCAAAAATTGAGTCGTCCTGTAACTCGAGTTTCCCTCCCGCCTCCGAACCGTCCAAACCAGAAGTGGTCGTGTTCTCCCGCATCCCGCGATTAACAGCGCTTCTCCGCTTGCGTGCCGCCTATCACTTCTGTGCAGATGACGCTTCACTCTCGAGTTTGAAGTTCTTCGATCTCAAATTTTTTGAATCGGTGTGAAGTGGAAGAGGACGCACAGTAGGCTTTTGTGAGTGACGTGAGGGTCGATTTCGCGTCAGTGCTGCGTTAAAGTCTGCCCCCGGCTAACGAAAGTACACGCTCGAGTCGGTGTCAGAGTAGGCGGCTTGGTTAGCTGATATTCCTGAAGGTCCACTGGAAGAGTTCGGATCGAAGTCCTTTGTTTTATTTGTTCTCGACATTTTTGTCGACGAGGATTATCGGGTCGGCAGCGTCTCTGGAGTGTTGGGAGTTCAAATGGTACCTCGGTTGGGGTGTGGTGTCGTTCCGACGGACTTGCCGGAGCGGGTCACATCGCACGAAGCGAAACGTCCCCGATCCCCCGGTCATCCTGCCTGCTACGGAATGGACTTCTCGGAGGTGCAATGGGGGACAGCGGGGCTTGGGCCGCCGGCGGGGCGCCGCGAAGCGCTGTCTGAGGGTGGGCGAGGTGGGTTGCTATTTTTAATGAGTCATCCGCAGACTGTCGCCTCAAAGCGGCGCAAACGGGAATGCAGGGTAAGTAAACGCTCGCCCAGTGAAACACTCGTTGTCCCCCATTGCGCCTCCGAAAAGTGCGACCCAACTGGCAAAGGTGCCGAGCGCCGCCATGTTTTCCGAGGAAACATAGAAAGCTAGGAGGTGACATCACTTCCGGATTCCAAATTTTGATATTTCAAAAGAAGTGGCGCGTAATGCGTTCGCAACTGCGTTAAAAAAAGTTTTAGGAATGCCGTTATAAAATAGAATAAAAATGTCGCTTACAAAGCTTCTAAATTTCATCATCGATTACGTTACAAACAAAAAGAAGTGAGGAGGCGAAAAGAAAGAGAGAGAGAAAATAACGCAAAAAAAGCGCCCTCGTGTGGAAAGAAAATTGTTTTTTCGCGTTGTGGTTTTCTTTTGTGTCTATGATTACAATTTTCATCGTTTTAGAGAACAACCAAAAATACGACCTTTAGAATGGCAGTGCCCCTTTAAGATCTGAATTACTTTAGGTGGGTATGGCGCGATTTCTGAGGTTATCAAGCAAGCTTTGAAGACGGTAGGTGGTCATTGGAATCAGATAAGACGTTCGAAGATGAGGTTTCAAAGCGACAACAATAACAAAGATCAACAACATTGTCATGAACAGCAAAAGGGTCAAGAACCTCCCTCCCCCACTTCCTGCGCTACAAAAGAATGTTATTTCTTCTGCGTTTCTCGAAGAGCGCGACTTGAGCCAAAGGAAACGTGTAGGTTTTTTTGTTTTGTTTGTCTTTTAGCATAGGAGGAAATTTATACTGAAATATATTTAATGTTTCGCGGGCTGTACGAACTTTTTTCTTTTGAGAGTAAAGAAAACCAGCGCACTTCAAAGGGCGTGCGCATGTTCAATAATGCGAACTGATGCGACGATTTTAGAAGAGTTCATTGCGAAGGTGTTTTAGTTGCCCGCGAAACAGAGACATAACTTTGTGTATCAGACATCTTTCTCACTTGAAATTCGGCGAACTCGAAAGTTTCTCGCAGTCAGTGCTATACTTCGTTTCACCTCTAACCTGACAGTGCGTTTGGAGCTACGAGGCTCGCCGGGAGCAATCATCCGCGTTCCTTTAGCACCTGACCCCTCTTTCTGTCTTTGGGATTGGGCGGGAGCGTGACCACGTGATGAAAGATGTACCTACGATTGGTCCAACGAGCACCTAGCCTCCACCACACTGTCAGCTTAATGGCGAACAGAGTACAGCCGCGTATACAGCGAACGCTTCAGTAATGGAAAAGGGACAAGGGGGAGGCTCAAAAGTATAGCGGCGACTCAGACAAGCCAATTTTTGAAAATTCGGCAGAAGTTGAGAAATGCGCCGAAAGGGTCCTTAAATCTTTTCCAGGTCCGTCACTGCATCAGGTGAGGGGATCCAAGAATCGCTTTCTCTACAGATGCGAGGAGTGAAATAGAGTTCTCGAAATTCTCCTGTCGCCCATCTCCCCTCCGCGTCGTCTTTGAAGTTGGCTCCCCGATTCCTAATCAGAATAATAGGCGTGCGTGGCCATCCTCGAAAAGGTTGGGTATCGC
Organism: Ixodes scapularis; assembly: GCF_016920785.2. Classification (NCBI taxonomy): domain Eukaryota; kingdom Metazoa; phylum Arthropoda; class Arachnida; order Ixodida; family Ixodidae; genus Ixodes; species Ixodes scapularis. The sequence goes on along the minus strand of NW_024609836.1, from coordinate 43,235,647 downwards.
GAATCGCTACCGCGCGGTCCCCTGAATACTGATGAACCGTCACGCGTTATTAGGACTCGCCGTGTCCGTCCCTTTGCCACCTTCTCCCTTTCCTCGTCTTCCCGACGGACACACCTGCCGTGCCTCCTCTCAATAAAAGCCTCCCCGTTGAGTGTGCCGACTCTGAATTAAGGCTGAGGTAAATACAGAGATACCGCGTCCTTTTGGCAGTTAAATAAAGCGGGGCGGATTTCGCGCGGTAATTCAGCGAGTTTATTCTCTAGCAGATAACGATTGCCTCCCAAAAATAGGTATTTTTCTAAAGTAAATCATGAGAAATGAAAGATAGACTTAAGTAGCTGAGCTTTGTGTGGGCTGTTAAGTTTAAAATGAACTTGTGCGGTAGTTGGTTCAACATTATAGATACTGAAGCGCAAAGGACGAGGTACAAGAACGAGAAGGACACAAGACAGGCGCTACTTACAACTCCCGTGTATTAACCGACACACGAGGGAATACAAAAAAAAAAAAAAAAAGAATTGAAGGGAAGGAAATGAGTAAAAGAAGGAAAAGGAGGAAGAGAAAAATGTGTTATTGGTGAAATAAAATACGCAGAAATGAAATACAACAAAAATAAAAATATAAACCTAAAATTAAGTCAAAGAAAAAAACACTACCAAATTTGAAAGTAAGAAAAGATGAAGCTCAAGTAAAAGAAGCCATCATGAGGAAACATACAGGTATTCGAATTCTGTGTCCGACAGGGCCACAGACGGCGCGCTGAGGCATGATACGCCTTTAGATCTTATCGTCTCTTCCTCAGATAGCTCTCCAGCTCTCTGGTTGTAAAATCTTCTAAGAAGTCTTACTTGATTGCACATTTGGGTGCACTCGGCAGTCTTTTACATGGACTGCTAGGTGACCAGCTGGCGACGATTTAAGCGAAAGTGCGTGCTCCCGCATTCTTGTATTGATACGCCGGCCAGATTGTTTTGCGTAAACCTTTCCGCAAGTAAAGGGAATCTCATACACAATTCCAACACCGCAGCTGGTGTACTTGTGTGCGTGTCTTACCGTACAATGTTCAGATTTTTCTTTTGCCGAGTTAATTTTGGGGAAAAATGACTTTAGATTATCCGGTGCATATAGGGTCACAGGAACTTCAACGTTGGAGGCGAAAGACTATGGGTGTATGGGACAACCGCTGGTGACGTCTTTTCTCGGGTCTAATTTCTCTTCGTGGTTTGGGATTCGCCAAGCATTCCGCAACATCCGACACGAAAGAACGTTGCAATTCAGATTCGTTTAGTCGTTCTACTTGTGAGTCGAAACTTTTTTAGTCCGAGTGTCTGCAAGAGTTCACCAGTGCCGCGCTCAAGTAACTTTTCACAATTCTCCTTTTGATTAATTTTGAATGAACTGAGTCATATTGAGCGAGCGGTCTTTTAAACCTTGGCGAGTACATCCAACATGTAGGATTGTTTTGAAGAAAAAAATCTTCAGATGTAGAAACTGGAGCAAGCTTTCTGTTGAAACTTTTTGTGTTAAGTTGAGCCCTAAAGTTTTTCTTAAGAAAATATTTTTTTCTTCGTTTCCTTCCCTTCACTTCTCTTTTTTCTTACCTTGTCTGTTGATTAGTAAACGGCAGTTGCAAGTAGCGCTTGTCCTGTGCCCTTCTCGCTCTTGTGTCTCGTCCTTTGCGCTTCATTATTATATTGCCAGTTTTAATTGTCTCTCGGCCAATGGCTTTCCACAATCTTGAAATTTGCCAGTCTCTTGTCGATCATCTCGCATAATTCGATGATGTTTATAGTACTTAGTGCCCGGGAACCGCAATGTGCCTAATTAGGGCTGATGCACTCCGTCGCGATGAATGTTATAATGAGATTAGATGCTTAGAGTAAACTGAGGGTTCCTACGGCCATATGTGTCGGGTGGTTGAGCATCCATTAAATACAGGTGGAGAGCACGCAGATACGCAGACCAGCTACGAAGTGTTCAATCGCAATTCATCTCCATTTAGTATGACTCGGACTTGAAAACATCTGGCTGAATGAAGGGCAATCAATGTACAGAGTGTCAAAAAAAAAAAAATTACGTTTTTAATTTTGTTTAACGCCCAATTAGAGCGGAGCTCTTGAGGAGGATGAGGGGAAGGAACGGAGAGGAGGATATGCTTCTGCTCCTCCATCCGTACCCTCCTCTCTTGCTGCTCTTACATTTAGCGGGAAATTTCCGCTAAATTTCCCGCTAAATTTAGCGGAAAAATGTCTCGCTAAATTTCGCGGGAACCTTTTTCCGCTAAAAATAGCGGGGAATATTTTCCGCTGAATAGAGCGGGGAAATTTTTCCGCTATATGTTCCGGGGAATATTTTCCGCTGAATATAGCGGAGAAATTTTTCCGCAAAATTTTGCGGGGAAATATTTCCCGCTAAATTTTGCGGAAAAATGTTTTCGCGAAATTTAGCGGTAAAATTTGTCCGCTATATATAGCGGGGAAATTTACAAATGATGCAACGCGCGGTGACGTCACGAGGGACTCTCATGCCGTCACATAAGGTGTCACGTGTGACGTCATTATGGGAAACGTCCCGCAATGCAAGGCGTGGTTACACCGACGCCGACGCCGCTCAAGCCGGAAACGGGCGCCTAAGAGCTGCGCTCTAAAAATAAATTATACATCGCCGAATTTTCCGCCCAAATGTAACGCTAGCGGACCGAACCAGCTGACAAAGTTTCAGAGCTGACCGATCTTTTATTCAAAAGGTACAAGTGATTTTCTGAAAATTTTCAATGGCAAAATGGCGGCGAACGTAGCTATCGAATACATGGAGCTGAATGGCGCCGGTTACCGAAAACAGGAAATGGGGCCCCATTTTCTCATCGCAAGTTTCAGAAAATCATGTATAATTTTTGAAGGAGACAATGGAGAGTTTTGAGACCTGGGGCCCTAAACTCGTCAAACACAAAGTTGGAGCCGAAGTTGACAGAGTGCGCCGATTGGACAATCACGACGATGATTTGGCGTTTTTCTCGTCGACGTCCAATCTGCGCGCTCCGCGAACTTTCGGCTACAACTTTGTGTCTGACGAGTTTAGGGCTCCTGGCATCTAGTTCGTACTGCTAGCGCTACATCTGGGCGGAGAAAAGGCATTCGACGATGCACAGCTTAAATTTGCGTTCACGAAAACACTAATTAAACTTTGTTTTCGGACACACGCTCTACTTTAGGTAGGTTGATAATAATACGCTCGGAATTCTTTATGTAAAGAGTCAATCGAGCTTTAAGAAATAATGCATGTCCCGATTGATACACGTGCTCTAAGAAATACTGGCCCTTTTATTTTCGTAGAGAACACTCCGGAAAAACAATAACTGCCACCTGAAGAGTGGCCTTGGCGAATGACTTAAATCCAGAGTAAGTATATTTACACTTACAAAAAGAAAACAAAATTTGCGATGCGATGCTCTATGCGCAACTGATCCATGTGAAGTGCACAGTACAGCAGGCTTTGTTTTAATAGTCACATACAACTAGTCTTGTACACCTTACTCGAAAAACATAATGGTTACGATTTCCAGTACGTATTACAATTACCATTACTCTTTGTTAAAAAATATTTAGTTAAGTTACTTGATCTACTCGAGAAGTAATTGACACTTACTTTTCCGATTCCTTCCGATTTTCAAAACGACAGATTTTTCTGCCCGTTTGAAAGCAGGTGTTTTATACTGTCTAATATTTGATTAGAATCATCGGAGTACAAGTTACTTATCTCATCAATTTACCGATTTTGGGCAGACCGTCTTCCTGTTGGAGAGACTCGTCTCTGGGATTCCTTTGGTACGAAACCTGCAGAAACAAAGGACAAAGGGGGGGGGGGGGGGGCAGTAACGCTCCCGTCATGGAAGCATTGTGTAAGGCGCCTGTGTGTGTGTCTTCTTCCTTGTGTTTTTTTTTTTTGCGCCTTACACCGTGCTTTATAACGTTTACCAATTGGCTCATCAATAAGTTCTTCTAACGGTCACGAGTAATTTCAGTACTTCCAGAAGTACTCAGATTACTTTCGTGATTACCTCACGATAAAGATATTTAAATGGTTACGAAATTACTTCAAAAAGTAATCGAGTACAAGGAACTTTATTACTTTTTACGTGTACCGTACAAGCTGACCGCTTAAGAAAAACAGGATGTGTCGAATCGTGCTCACGCTTCTGGCTTTGTCATTCGTTCTTACCCTAGTGACAAACCTTATCTGTACGAGAAATGTATTGGTCCAATAAGCGCGTACGATCAGACAAGATCATATAAGAACATATACGAACCGTATAAGAGTATAGAACTTTGCATTACTTATCACCCGAATGAAAAATGCTGAATCATTGAACTGTGGACGCATGCGCAGTGTCTGATATACCGCCGGACAGAAGAGCAACAGCGTGTGCTGAGAAGGTGTTCCACAGCCCAGCAGACAAAGGTGGCAGCGCGCAGAAAGCAATTGTTGCAAAAGTCTATACAAGAAGGTTATAGGAAATTAATATGAAGTTTCGTTTTATATTGTTGTATTGTTCTTATACGTTTTTATAAGGTTCTTATATGCCCTTTTACGATCTTATCTGAGCGCATGTGTTTAGTGGACCAAAACATTCTTACTCATATAAGATTTTTTTATTAGGGTAGGCGTCGTCGTCGACTTGTGCCCCAATCTGATTTGTTTTAAAGCAATGATAAGAGGCAATGTTCTGACCGCGCCCTGCGTGTCTCCAGCCGTCGGTGATTGCAAGTCATAACATATTTGTGGGCACGTCATTTTCTGAGTTTTTTTTTTCCCCCGTAGGTTGCACTACGCGGCTTTCCGAGTGCTCTAAAGGGATATAGAACGTGCCCCCCCCCCCCCCCCCCCCCCTTTCCCCCGGAAAGTTTCAGACCTACTTGTTATTTCATTCATAAATTATAACATATTTTTTTTTTTTAATTTTTAATGAGAAAATGGCGGTCTGTTTTCGGTAAATTCTGCTCAACGTAGTCGAGAGCTCTATCGGCCGCCATTTCCACAATGAAAATTTTGGAGAATCTTTTATAGCTTTTTATCGGAAACCTCTGGTATCTCGTTCGACCCGGTAGCTCTACATTTGGGTGGAGAATGCGTCTTGCAATACGAAGTTTGTTTTTGCCATAAAAAAAGATTATATATATATATATATATATATATATATATATATATATATATATATATATACTTTCTTTTTTTTTGGAGGGGGGCATCTTGTATATAGGAGACAATTTTTTAAAGCGCAGAGAACCCAATTCTCCAAACGTTTAGGCCGTCTTTTCACCAATATCCTAGACGAATTTCGTCGAAAATATTTCAAAATCCCTCAGTAAAAGGCTTGCTGTTTGCTGCTTACATTTTGTCTACACATCAGCCAGATTGAAGGCGGTGTTGGGCGGTCATGCAAATTATTTCGTGCCTATTCTTCTCTGCCGCCACTGTCCCTACCCTTGGCACGTGGTTTCTGTGTCTATAGTTGATTAGCGGACATTTTGCAAGTGACTATGCGACATGGTTATTGGGCTAGGGTTCAAGGACTACGAGGGTAAAGGGAATGCAAGGGAGAGACAGACTACAAAGTAGAGGTTACCGGCTGACGGCGTCTGTAAAGGGAAGGGTTAAGATTCTCTTATTCTTACTAAGGAGATCTTCTCGACAGCACAAAAAGTTAATGCACTTGGCCGAATAGATGCGTCTCTGTCGTGCGGTTCTACGTGTTTATAGAGTTCTAAATACCCTAATGAAAAGTCTTATATGTATCAGAAATATCTTCGTCCAGTAAACGCATATGATCAAATAAGATCTTATAATAGCATACAAAAACCATATAAGAACACATAAGAACAATGTACGACTATATTAAGTTATAGGAAACTTAAGAAGCTTCTTATGACTCCTTATATAATCTTATATTGTTTTATATGTTATTATAAGGTCCTTGTATGCCCATTTATGATCTTATTTGATCATATTAGTTTATCGGACATAACAATTTCTTATACATAGATGATTTTTACTAGGGTTACAATAACAAAAAATATTTTTGTAGGTTTTTTTATGCTACAGCACCCTAAAAAAACATAACCTTTACTTCGTTGCATTTTGTTTAATTGCAAACATAAGTTCCCAAGCTGCGGACTGGATCAAAAAGGTTCTGAAATCTACAGTATCTCATCCGTCTACTTCACAAATCACGTGTCGATGCGACAGTATACCTAGTAAAATATTTTAACATCTTCCTAAACACATAGTTAATACAAATTTTATGACAAAGATATATACCTATGTATTTTTATATTTGCGGGAGAAATAGGGATTGAGATATTGCACTAATGATGAAATTGCATTCTAACCATATTGCACTAAGTATTCTGAGGCTGTAGCCCCCACAGGTTCTTCAGGTCGCAATGGCTGGAGCAACCAAGAAAAAATTGATGAATAGGTGGACGACCATGGCTGAACACTTTGAATAGGGCGGCCGCTTGCGTCACCTAGTTAGTGTTTTCCACTGAGGAGTACACAGAAACCACGACCGGTCCTCCACTGACTACTGCTACTGACGAGAAACAGCTTCATTTTAGCTTTCGGGCGCAAACTTACCTTTGTGCCTGCGCCTCTGCTGCGTGGGGCACAGGTTTTCACATATTCGCAAAACCTCGGATCGGAAAACGCGCCACCAGCTACATACGCACGCATATCTCGTCCGCGTATTCACGTCACAGACTACATCAAGTCTATGCGGGTACCACGTTGCGCATTCATCTTACACGTCGTGAAAATACGCGGTCATAAATAACGTGGAAAACGCCGGGTTGGATGAGGACGAGAGCGTCCATGAGGATTCAAACGGCGCGCGTGACCGTTTTCAAAATCCGCGACAAAAAAACAAAACAAAAAAGAGCTACCTCCGGAGATCCCCAAAAATGATGCGAGTCTTCCCTCGGGCGGTATACGTCCCGGTACACCTCGTTTCGCATTACCCCGGACCGCAGTCTAAACTACGAGCCATCGCAGCTGCCAATCCAATGCCACGTGTGTCTCACGTGGCCTACGAGAGGAGACAAGGGGAAAGGGGGGGGGGGGGGGGGGGAGCAGTATTGCGTACGGCCCGTGATCACGTGATACGTAGGCAGCTCTCTAGATTGGCTGGAATGGCCCATCGCGTCCGTTGCGGTCCATCCCTAAGGTAAAACGGCGTGCAGAACGCGTACGAACGCCAAACACGTGTTTCGAGGCGCGCGCGCGCGTTTTTGGCTGCTTGTCATGCGGCGTTTCAGCCGGTGTGTACACCGCGAGCAGGCAGGAAGTCATGATTAATACAGGGTACAACAAAAGAAGGAGACTGAAAGAAAATATAGAAGGAACCTGTTCCTACGTGAAATCCGACTTTCAACGTTTTTTTGTTTGTTTTTTTGGGGAAACGTGACAAAAGAGACGTATTGAAGTCGCTCGTGTTGAAGCCGACGTGCCGTTTCTTTTATTAGTTTGTGGCGGAAGCGAAAAGCATAAGCGCGTATTCAAGGAGTGATAAAAACAAGTAACCAAAGACTTTTTATAATTTTTTTTTCTGGTAGGGCTGGAAGAGAGGAAGGAATGGTAATATGCGAGCACGTTCTCTTCACGCGATAGCCGAGAACTCGACGCGCGAGTCTTGCGGAAGGTATAAGGAATACCGCTTGCTTGGAAAGGAGTGGGCGTGGGGTACGTTTACGGTGTGCGAGTTGATTTGCATAGTAATTCCGGGAAACCGCCCTGCGTCCTTTATTCCTACACCCGTTGGTACGCCGCTCTTTCTGCTCGCTATACAGCGTCAACAAAACAAGCAAAATAGCCAGGCTACTTTGAAATGCGAAGTGGACAAAGAAAAGAAAGAGAGAGAGATAAAAGAAAGGCAAAAAAAATATAGAACCCAGACCACGTCTTGGAAGACCAAATTTAGCAGTTTAAGAAATTCATGAACCCGTCGCGTGTCTGAGTACTGACTTTCGGTTTGCTGCGACTTGCCGTATGCCGGTGGTTTTGGGGGGGGGGGGACTTCAACCGGAACCGAAACGACGTGGTGACTTGCATTACAAAGGCAGCTTCGCCGTCGCGACGCGAGAGCAGGTAATGATAAGAAACACGACGCTTTAATTTTGTGTTTCTTTTTTTCTGTTTCGGTCATTTTGCATGTCGTGATGTGATTCATTCCGGTCGGCACAAGAGTCGACGTTGTTGTCAGCCGGACCTGGCAAAAGTGTAACCTTGTCACGCGCTTGATTTGCGGGCGTTGTTATGGTTCTTTTTTGTTTGTTTTTTGTTCCAGCCGAGCGTAATTTATGCTTATTAAAAAAAAGGGGGGGGGGCGAAGCTGTTTTGTGTGTGCGTGTGTGTGTGTGTGTGTGTGTGTGTGTGAAGCGTTTGCAAAATAAACACTCGGTGTTTATTAAAAAAAGGTTGAGATTCAGGGGTTTTGGTCTGCATCAAAAGTGAGAAAAGCAAAGGACAATTTGCAACCATTCATAAAGCGGATAATGTAAGTACAGTCAGTCAAGTTCCGGTATATGACGATTTCTTCCAAGGAAACTTCTTCAGGCAAACACTATTCAGATCCACATATATTAAATGCAGTTATGGCTTTTGCAGAAATAAACCATGGACGCTCAGCACTACGTGAAGGCCATTTTAAGTAGTCTAAGGTGCTATCAATCTTACTGCACTGACCAAAAATGCGTCCACAGGGACGGAAAGAGCCGACGCCATTCGAAGGCTAACAAACCTCCCGCTCTGCAAGCCTTCACACAACGAGTTTGTATTCATTTCTTTTTTGCGAAATGAACAGCCTGTTGTTGCCATACTGTCAGGTTTATAATCCTCAAATCTACTACGTACCCACGCCCTCATACAGTCCCCCATTGGAGCGGTCAGATTCCCAAGGACACGAGGACCCTAGTCTTCTACAGAGCGCGAGAAAATGGCCGATGCTCCTCAAGGAGTAACACTGATGCGAACCCCACACACGGACAGGCGCGCACGCACGAAGCGAGAGCAAGCCCTACTAGGCCTTTGGCTCGGCGCTAGGCAATTAGCACAGATTAATGAGCGTCTGGGGCAGATTGCGCTCCGCTCGAGCGGTTCCCTCGTATACGGATCACCCCCCATCCCCTCGCATCGCCGTCACGAACGAGCAAAGGGGGTCCCACGGACTTTGAAACACACGTCGCTTAAAGGCACACGGTCGTTCGGCGTCGTCGTCGGAGGCGGAGGCCAAAGGGGTTGCTGCATTCCCTTTCAGCTTACCACGAACCGCAGGGAACGTTACGGGACATCTTCGCCAATCCAATCCCGTGTGGGTTTCACGTGACCTCAAGGAGGGGTGCATCGACGCGTGGGACGCTAGTCGCAATGGATACTTTCGCAGGGATGGATTGGCTGGGGGGATGGCTCGTAGCTTCCTGTGCGGTCCATGGTAAGATGAAACGGAGAAGGGTCTCAGCATGTGACTCTGTCCCGAGAAATGGACGGGTTCCTTGGGAGGAGGGACGGGTAACGGCATCGTAACTCGTCTCGATGCCGTGCGTCCCCTGATTACGAACTGAGACGACGTTTGCGTGCGGGAGAAGGGAGAGGGCGACGGAGGAGGATGATTCCTGACACGGTCGCGTCAGGAAAGCGGACATATTGGGGAGAGTGGAGCGACAGTTTTCGAAGTCGTCCGCGTGCCGTCTCGAATATGTTCTCGGGGTTGCGGACTCTTCGGCTGGACATCCGAGGAAGCGTCTCAGCGTCGTTTTCGTCGTCACGACGTTTTGAAGTCTTCTCGTATTCCTTACAATTCTGCTTTCATTTTGTTTCTATGGTTTTCTCACTCGCTGCTTTGATGTGTTGCAGTCGTCCCGTAGTTTTGGTGGTTCTACTCTCTCTCTAAATCCCGTCCTGTTAATCGATGTCCTCCTTTCACGCGGTGTTCTGTGGAAGTGAGATGATGACACGTCCTGCCATCTTGGGCCGAGTGTCTACTATCTGTGTATATAAAGTCCTGCCCTCTTCATCGGTTCAGTCAAGGCCCTCTACTTCTCCACCATTATATATATGTTCTCTGTCGCCAAGTAAGAGCTGTGCCTCGATACTTTTTCCGGCCTGTCACTGACTATGGTTTCGCGCTATGTAGCTTCACCGTGAGAGTCTATACGAGCTATTCGCTGGCGTGCTTGACTTTTGCTGCAGGTCATGCTAATCATAGACGGGCAATAATATAACCTATACTACAGACGCTTTGCAGCAGCTGGGCATGAGTATCGCCATAACCGACCTTTAATTTTTTATTCCTCTTATTCCCTTCACTTTACCATTACCTTAGCAGGCCATGTTACTGCCATTTTAGACTTCATTGTTCCCTTCGACCCAGCATTAGCCTTTGTGAAGGCTTGTCAACACCCGGTTCTGTTGCTTGATATATCGGTTAGACAAGACAGGGTCAGCCATGGCGGCTGTAATCTGGTGCGTGTGTAAAGCATCTATACAAACGGGGTGTTTAGTTGCTGCCCGTTACTCGTGCTAGCTCACCGGACTTCCAGCATCGGAATGGGGAAAGCTCGCGCGCTCACCAAGACTCCCGTTAGTTTCCTTTTCACTCATGCGATTTTTGCTAGAGATCATTATACCGGCTTGTTGTATTAAGTTGTTTACTCGTGCGTCATTCGCCTTAAAGTTCAACTTTGGCCAATAATTTTGAATTCCAGACCACGGCTTTTTTTTTTTTTTTAGCTAAGCTGTTCCTAAATTATAACGTACAAATTGTTTCTGATATTCTGTGTAGTTGAATAAATACCACGACTCAAAGTTTGATTTCGGGCGTCCACGGCAAAACCGAAACTGCCTGGTAAAGGGATGGCAACACTGATCATCAGCCGTACGGCTGCGACGTGACGTCACACTGGTGCTGCGGTACGCGGTACAACTAATCAACCGCAGCTCCACCGCGACGTGACATCACAAGGGCGCTGCGCCAGTGTTCCTTGACTAAAACCGAACCCGCTTGTCGCCCGTTAAAGAGCAGGTGGTCGCATCTGTAAAATCGGTTTTAGTGGAGCACGCGGCTTCACTTTGACCTTTTATTTCAGCTGCGATCATATCTCGTGCCACTAAAGCAATGCCAGTCCTTTATTTTGGTTTCGCTTTCGACTGGAGTTGCCCTTTAAGAGGCCCACTTTAGCAGTCATAGATAGAAGTCTGACAAAATTGCTCGTGCACAGCGCAGACAGGTTACCTTCCTGTTGAGTATGCCCACATGCGAGTTTAAACCGATTTGATTATAATTTTGTTACTCAACTACGTTTAGCACTGATGGAAAAAGCAGCAGAGAAGAAAATTCCACAATCGCTGACAGCTTTTAAAAATTGAGGCGTGGCTTTCTTTTTAGTGCTTCGTTCTTCTGCGTTGTTATTGGCTAGTGCTACAATCTCATTGGCTCCCCAACGCGATAAGCAGATGACGGGCGCTCGACACGCCCTACGTTTCTTAAGATCTTTTTGCCTATGGACGTCTGCAAGCAGCCATGCTTCGAAAGCTAGCCTGGCCAACTTGCAACAAACGCCACCTGGCCTATGTAGCTTGCGCCACCTAGGTTAGGTGGCGCAAGCTACCGCCCACTTTAAAGTCATCAGCATCCATGCATTGACGCTTTCCCGTCAGTCTGGCAACTATGGGCATTCCTTAGCAAGGCTTGACTATTGGAGGATCTATACGCACATGACGAACAAGATGGCGGCGCCCATAGGCCGTACTTGCATACGTCTATATAAAGATAGAACGCTTTTCGTGTCTCGAGACGAGCTCCTCTCCTTCGAAGGCACCACGTCCTCGGTGAAGCTTTTAAGACGCATGGTCCAAGCGCGAAGCTTCCATTTAATTTCACGTCCCGTTCATCGGAAGAAGCCATCGCGGGGAACAACGGGCTTTTTGTCCGGGCTAGACAGGGACCATGGAACATGCACATAAAAAGGAAAACCTCGAAGTCGCTTCCTGTTAGTGCGAAAGCGAGCCGACGCCATTTGTCAGGCCTGCCTCGATCGGTCATTAATCAGCGTGCCGCACAGGGACCAACCCCGCCCTTTGTCCACGGGGACTAGATGCATACCAGTCGGCAGCCATTGACGGCCCCTTGTTTCTCCAGCAGCAACCGGTGGCTTTGTGGCTTCGGCTGCCTGCCCGCAGCCGTGCGCGTCTCACTGTCGCTCATACGTTTCCTGGCCGCTTACGTCCCACTGTCACTTGTCTCATTAGCGCTTATCCGTTTCCTTGCCGTTTGCGTCTAACTGCCGTTTGCATTTTCTTGCCGCTTGCCGCGTGCATCTCATTGCGGCTTATACATTTCTTACCACTAGCGTTTCTCTGCCGCTTGTACATTTCCTTACCGATTGCGTCTCAATGTTGGTTGCATCTCATCACCACTCAGAGGGCTTCTTGCGGCTCCCTTCCTTGTGCGCCTCTTTGCCGCTTTTATGACACGTTCCTTGCCGCTTTTGTCTCCTGCCACATGCATCTTGAGTGCGCCGTGCCCTATCGGACTGTCTGATCTCTGGGGCTGGGTTGCTTGAACCTGAATGAACCAGCGGCCTATAGCTGGAGAAATCTTTTTGAAAGCCTGCCAAGAGGAACACCGGTATACCCTCGCTCGACCGGAAACATCGACGAGGACGGATTTTTACGATTTGATCAGAGAATGGAATTTGTCAGCACAATTGTACTGTTCGTTCCGTGACCTGCTCCTCTTTCAGCGAGACTTTCTTAAATCGAATTAAAGTCGAATGGGTGTTGTTATTAACGGCGCGTTTTTTTAGGTCTCGTTTAAGAAGAGCGATAAGCAGCAATGCCCCAACGTATGCCGGAAGCGTCCCCTTAATATGACACCCCCCCCCCCCCCCATTAAAAAAAAAAAAAAAGTTTAAGTTTGTGGACGAGCAATAGAAATTATGCATAGATTTTGTGCGGCTGCACAAAATCTATGCAGTTGGTTATTCACTGTGAACCCTCATTGGACACGAGCGCTTCGTCAGTATTGGGAGTGTACTCGGATCGGAACGCATTCCACACGAGTGCTGCGTCAGCGCTCGGCACGAACTCGGAACCAATCACGGGCTTCACGCCGGAAGCAATAAGACCAACCCATGGCGGCTGCGCATAATCTATGCATCATTTCACGATTTCGGGAAAAAAAAGTCACCGACAGCTGAAGAAAAACAGGGCGTGGCAAATTATGAACAAGCCTCTTGCTTCGTGATTGGTGTTTGGCCGCTTTCATCGGCGGATGCGGCACTCTAACTGGTTGCGGAGCGATAATGAGATGCTGGGGCCCCTCCATGCCCTATGTTTCTTAAGTTTTCAGTGCCTACGGTATGCCCTTGCTGCCAAAACCAAAAGAGAACGTGCTTGTGAACGAGCAATGTTGCGCGGAATGTTTTGCTGGTAGCCGCACAAATTGATTTTGTAATCTACACGTAAAAAAAAACAAAAAAAAAAAACGAGCATTATGATGTTGTAGCAATGTACCCATCTCAAAGTTTTAAGGAATTCAATTAAAGTAAGAGGTTTGGGCCATCCCGTTTGTCGGTATCTAAGCATAAAAAATGACTACTACTATACGGTACCTTTTGTTAGTGTTGTTCACATGTCTCCTGGAGACTTTACGACTCTTCGTGTCTATCGGACACCTATGCCTGAGAGAAAAAAAGAAGTAAACAGCAAAAAGGACAGTGTTTGCATAAATAAGTCGAAAAAAAAAAGAAGAAAAAAAAAGCGTATGTGGGCGGGTCCATTCAGATTAGGCAGATTAAGGATTCTGGCCTCTCATGGCAGCTGCTATGCTCTGCGCAAGAATAATAAATCGACGGGTAGTTTTTCTTTTTTTATACACTAGGGGTTTTGTCGAATATCGATTTCGTTTTTACCTACTCGGCTGGAACAAAGCGATTAAAGAATGATGCCGTGTGGCTCAACGGACTCGTTGAGCGTGGGGAAATAGAAAGTCGGGACACCTGAATTTTTTGTTTTGTTTTGCGTTTTTATTTATATTTGAGTTGGTTGTGTCGAATTAAAATATAATAAAATTAAATCGCATGCTGGAAGAAAAATAAGCCTTTTTGAGTCTGCCTCCCCTTAGTCTATTTGGAGAATCAAATTACACTGCAGGCCATGATCGATAACAGCTTAAAAAGCACGGGACGTGGTTCATTATTTGCATAATACCGAATTGCGAGGCAAGAAGTGCAAACACTGCGTTTCTTAAAATATCAGTGAGTATAATATACACGTATAGAAGTTTGCAAATGTGTGGCAAAGAAAACGCCTAGGCCACGGATGCGTTCTCGGGTCCAGCAGGGCGTGGTGAACATGGACATGGAGGCGAGAGTGCGGCACGCCAATCTGGCCGCCATTGTTCCTCTTGTGGCGTGACGACGTCCATCATTTCAGACCGGTCATTGAATTGTCGGAGGAGCCGGCAGCGGCGGTAGCAGCCAGTTCCGGCGTTTGTCTCTCAAGCCGCATTATTTGCTTCCATTGGGTGTACGAGACTGCGCTCGTTCGCCATCTTTCCTCGTCATTGATTTTAATGAGTGACGCTCAAGCTTATATCTTGGGTGCGACCACCCGCTTCCAATGCATTCGCCACGAGAAATCTTCTCCAGTGACGTAGCCTTCTTGGACATACGCTGACACGCATTTTAGCATTTTGTTTCTGTTCAAAAAGAAAAGATTGCAATCAAATTCGTCTAACGAAAGTGTTTTAAATTTTGAGGTTTGTCAGTCTGCTCACATGGTTGTCTGGTGTCTCCGGTGTACATGATACATTTGAACGGTGTAGTACCACTAGGTTTTAACATGCATCGTGCAGTTTTGCTACACGACCTCACTTTGTTACGATGTACATCGAGATCGCAACAGGCATGGGTGTGAATTCCTCAAACACCAAGCATTTTTAGATCGTTTCAATTAAGATACAAAAATTCTGTTTCCCCATATTTTCTTTTTAACATGTGGAAATGCGAGGGAATCGGTGAGCTCTGTGGAGAGTTCTTAAATAAAATATAAAAAAAAAAAACCTGCACCTCCCTCCCCCCTTCCCTTCCTCGAGATTTTCCGGGAAATTAAAAACTTTCCTCCTATGGGCCGGACTGACTTACTATTGGTAAGGCGTAAGAAAACTGCCATTGACGGTTGGGTTGATAATACGTCACAAAAATTAGAACACGATGACGAGTCATCGTTTTTCTCTCTATAGCCTGGCAGTATTTTTTTTTTATATACCGCACTCAATCACCAGCACTTCCGACTTTCTAAATAAAGAAAGCAAGAACCTGTTTGCTTTAGGGGGCTTCAAATTTTTCACACTCCAAACATCCTCAATCTTCCACGCAGCGATATAAACAGAGGCACGAAAAAAAAAGTGTAACTCGAGTTTCTCTAAATAAAACTACAGTGCGAACGGCAACGGCTTTTTCTCTCTCTCTCTCTCTCTCTCTCTGGTTCTAGAGTTGGTTGGCACTACTCTATCGCCCGTAGGGACCCGGAACTGGGTCACGTGAGTGATGGCGCAACCCGCCGGGGTGTCTAGAAGATCCTCGGGCGCATCGGGATATCCGGAGGCGTACCGCCTTTTTGTTTTCTTCTGAACTTCCTATTTTTTTTCTTCTAGGCCGCCTATGGGCTACGGTCATTTGTCTCGCCGAGTTTGGACCCGGGGCCCGAGTTTCGGGTTACGCGCCTTGGCATCTTCTCGTCCTCGAGGCTTTAGCTACGTCTCAATTTTTTGGTTGTTGTTGCTGTTTGTTTAGACGTGGTATCGATAACACGAACGCGCGACTATAAGCGCGCGTTTCACGTGGAGATGTGTGAATGACGCAAGGAGCAAAAAGATCGCCTGGTGTTTGCCTGAGTTACATGGGGCGAGTTTACTTGCAATTTAGCACAAGCTAAAGCGAAAGTGAAAAAAAAAAAGTTCGATCTTCAGTTTAGGATTATGTAGTTATAATCCTATCCGTACGTATTATTTTTCGGTCACAGCAGGGTAAACTGGGGTGCTGTCATCGGATACAAATACAACATGGGTCGTTCAACATTAACCCGGACTTCTATTCCAACGGAGGAAAAATACGGTAAAATATAACATTAGTTTTACAAAATATTTCCCATGCGCGTTTAGGCACTCCTCCTACCGTTTTAGCAGCTTTCTGATTCATATTTGGCCTAGAACAAACAGGGGTGCCTGACTGCAGGCGGACAAACGTGTCCGTGCACGGTTCATTGTCACCGGACCACAACCTTCAGCAAGCTGTTGACGTCATTCTTGCACTCTTGTCAATGACATCAATTGTTGCCCATACTATGCTTGCAACCTTTTAAAAATTTCAGCCGGTTGAACCATCTTCTACGCAAGAAATTCGATCATGGACAGCTGTTCCACAGCTACGGGACACACGGGTCGCCGCCATGAGGGCTGTAACTGGCGCGCATGCGTAAAACACATCATTGAGGTTGCGGGGTATATATCCAACAAGTGCCCAGCAAGTTTCATAATGCTACACTTGTTGGGCGATTTTCCACAAAGACAATTTCCGGTCAACCTTGAAACCACCCTTGTACAAAACGCCGACATCAGCCGCACGGTCCACCCTACCGTATTTTCCGAACCCGGTGTATAGTCAGCATGTGAAAATTTCGGTTGAAAACAACAATGTTTTCCTTAGGTAGTCCGCTCCTTGTGTCTAGTCCGCACCTGGTCCGTATAGTACGCACCTGGTCGACAATTTTTTTTGTACGAAGCACACCTTGACAAATGCCTTTTATATTATCTCCCAGAGAAGCTTGCATCACATATAAATTATCATTAACATAATCTCTCATCATTCGAAAAACCCGTCACGTCTCGTTTTAGTGACCGATCTAGAAAAGAAAAATTCTTACACAGTCTGCACCTCTAGATAGTCCCCACTGCGTGAAATTTCGACTTTTATACATACATAGTCCGCAGGCTATAGTCCGAAATTTACCGTACTTTGTTTCCTCCTTCTTTGGTTATTCAGACCTCAAGGGTCACCCCCGTAGTTTAGCGGACCAGCACACTTCGCACGCCCAGCGAAATTCGAATTCCAAAAGCACATACCTGGAATTGGGCACGAGAATGCTGTTTCGCGAGAAGTTTTATGTCTAATTTTTTTTTCCCTCTAGAGGTCACCACAAAGACGGTGGGATATTAAGAATAAAGCAAAGACGGTGGGATATTAAGAATAAAGCAAAGACGGTGGTCGTGCACATTCAATGTCCTATATACCAGCATGTTCGTCGTCCACTCACTATAGTTTACGAGCTCGCTCCCGAATGGCTTGCTGAACGCGAAAACGCTGAGAACGCCTAGCACAGGCTGGCGACGAGCAGGATAATCGCGGTAAGTAATATTTTAACGAAATATCCGAACGATGACCATCTGGGAGCAAGCTCGCAAACCTGTGTGTAAGCGACGGACATCTGGTATAAGGTATTAAAAATGCGCGGCCGCCATTTTTGCACTATTTTTAATGTTCCGCCACATCTAAGTTGAGCCCTAAAACAAAAAAAGGGGCCTACAAAGCTTTACGAGACAACCTTCACGTGCCAAGTTTCAGGCATGTATGATTGTATTTCGAATTTTGCGAGGCTTGCCGAAGAATGTGGCGGTCCTTACGCCCCACCTTGTACACACGACGTCACGTTTGGACCGCGGTATACACTCCCCAACTCCTTGGACCATCTTCCCCGCTCCTATTGACTTCTGAGAGCTTCATTACTGAGCTTTCCTCGGTCGGGCTCGAGAGGGTTCCGTCGGGCCAACGGTTTCTGGCGACGACGACAAGAGGGTCATTTCGGGAGGGGATATAACCCGGGAGGAGCTTTCGAAAGGATCGGCCAGAAAATAGATTTTCCCCGCAGAGAGAGCAGGTTCAGTCATCTCGCACTCGTTTGGGCAAAGATCCGGGACCGCGGAGTTCTATTCACCCTTTTCTGAAGATGGTGCCCAAAACGCGGAGGGGACTCAAAGTGAAACGACGGGGAACGACGCTTGTTGGACACGAACTTCCTCCCTCTTTGGCGTCTCGTCTGTTGTTGTTGTGGGATCGTTGGAAGTGGGCGGGCGTCATCGTCGTCTTGAACCTCAAGATTGCGCCGAAGCCTCTTTCTAAAAGCGAGATTGAAATTGGCTCTGACGAAAATGTTTACCTTCCCTCCAGGCCCAGGAAAGCATTTTTGGTGCGGTGAGCAAACTCGGAGTAGGAGGGTCCTTAAGAAGGAAGCGGGCCTTGGGAATTGGCTACAAGCGGTGTATTATACTGAAACGATCCAAAATAATTTTTTTTAAAGCGACAGCTTTGTATGGGAACCCTCTACGTACCTTGCTTGCTCGTGTTTGTGTTGATCGCACCGTAGTAAGACCTTGGAGAGCTTCAGCAACGAAGCGGAGCCGTTGGTTTAACGTCATAGTGCGCACGACCGATGGTATATGTGTGCGTGTGCGCGCGTGTGTGCGTGTGTGTTTATGTTTGTTGGGGGGGGGGGGGGTCAATAAGCGATGCACTAACACTCCACTTTCCACCTCCTCGGCTGCACAGAGCTGGGTTGTGTAGCAGGGTTGGAACTGCCTATTAGTTATATCGCACCTACACTGCACCTGCGGGAATGTCTAATTCAGGCGTGTTTTGTTTAAATATGTAAACACGTGAACACCTATATACTCCCCCAGATGAGGTTCATTGCGTGCGGACACGCACAAAAAGCGCCGATATTGATATGCACACAAATGAACAGTCCATGAAGATGGACTTCAAGGCACGCGGAAGCAATTCGTGGCTTAGGTTAGAATCTTTTGTTAGGGCAGGTTACTCTTAAGTCATTACGCGTGTATACACCTTTCCACAGGTTATCATCCGGTCACAAAATGCGGAGTCATTGGCATGTGGGCATGCGCTTCGTCTGATAATATTTCGTGAAAGAAAGGTATACTGAGCACGGTTAGAACCCATCCTACAGCCGAGCAGACAAAGATGGCAGTGCGCAGAAGGCTATCACTGTAAGTGTCTATTGGTGAAGTGTATGAAGAATGGGTCTCTGTCAGGGCACGTCTCTAATAAGGAGTCTTCTTGCGAGCTTCAGAGATGCAATCATCGTTTCCCACAGATATTTATTGCTTAACTTGTTCAGGTCTAAATTTTCTTAACGAAATATCGTCTGCTGCTTTGACGCTTCCAGGAGGCCCCTTCAAGTCCCTTCAGTCAGCTTCGACCACATTTGCGTTTTGTTTAGACGAAGGTTTCTACTTAATGTAGCCAGCACCAGATGGTAACAACAGGCGAAGCTCTTGAAAACACTCGCGAGGTGGAGCAAGCCGCCACCCGATTAAAAGGGTTCAGCCGTGCACATACATACAGGCATCCAACCATTCATCGAACAACTGCGCGATCGTGCTGGGGCGTCTCGGATTATGTAACTAACAGGAACCCTGAGACTGTGGCAAGAGAACGATACAGCACAAACGTAAAGCCTCTTCCTCAGTCTTGATGATAATTGTAATTATGTTCACTTTGCACCCACTCCTTGCCACTCTCCTTTTCTTTTTTGCTAGATTACGTTGTCTCTCGACTGGGAGGCACACACATGAAATACCCACAAAACATAAGAATCCGTTCACAGAAGCACCGAAGCAGAACGTATATATATGCACACAAACCCTCGTAGAAAAAGCACAACACTCAATTCTTTTCCAATGAACGTAGTTGAAAATGCGATACCTCATCGAACATTCAGGCAAACAAGCGAGAAAGGTGGCTGATAGCGGTGTACAATCCGTTAAAAAGTAAATACATTCCATGTTGTTGGTTTCCCAGTTCAAGCGTCTTGTTGTCTGCGTTCCGTTGTGATGCGCCCGCGTTCCGAGTATCAGCGTAGCGCGCGTACATGCGTACACGCAAGGTTTCTCTTGATGGTCTTAATTAAGACGGCGCGTGTTCCTCGCTAACGAGTTACGAATGCAAATTAATTCCTCGTTTTCCCCCACTTCCCGAAATACGAGAGCTCTCGTTTTGGGGAAGTGGGGAAGGAAGCGCGAGGCGCGCAGGGAGAGGAGGGCGATATAGAGACTGAGAGTGAGAAAGAGAGAGAGAGAGAGAGAACAAAGAATGGAGGAGGAGGAAATGGAAACAGGGAATGCCGAACGCCGTTTTGGGGAACGGGAACAGGGGATTAGGGAGAAAAAAATGGAAGAAAGGGGACAGAAGGACATCAGGCAAATGAAAACGCTAGCCCTTTCCTTGTCTTGTTTTTTGTTGTTGTTGCTTCTTTTTTTTAGCGCAAAAGAGCTCGGATAATGCATCGACTCGGGGACGAGAGAAAGAGTGAAATAAAATGGAGAGCAGGAAATGATGGGGAAGGGTTAATCGGAAGACGCGTTGTAAATCAAGCTGGCTGGAAAGGGAGCATCTAAATCAAGGTATTCGGTGCCGGGGAAACAATCAACCCCCGTTATGAATTTCGTACAGCCTGCCGCGAATTCTTTTGTCTGCGCTCCTGATTAAGGTTGGGAGGTTGATTAGATGGCATCTGACGGTGTTCGTGCCTGCATTCGCCTGCTTGCTTGCGAAAAGTTGTTTGTTTGCCGGCGTTTAACCAAGCGAAGAATGAGAGCGGTTTAAATGCACAAGGTATACATGTTGTATGCAAAGGTGCTACTTCAAATCCCCGATTATTTTTTCTTTCCGGTGAATGACAGATTTATAGTCCTACAGCGCTGTTATAGGCATGTTTTCTTTGATGGTTCAGTTACCATATATAGTCATTAAAAATTTAAGAATCGCCGGGAGCGGCACTATCTTTGTTTATGCTTCTTGCTTCGTGATTGGCTCTTTGGCGTGCTTATCGGCTAATGACGCAGTCTGATTGGCTTCTGATCGATAATGAAATGCTTGCGACTTAACATGCTGTCAGCACACGGCATATTAGCGATTCTGTGCAATCGGATGAAATCATGCGTGAACTCTGGGTCCTCAGGAACATATAGTTTGATCGCCTGCGATTGAAGCAGGCAAATGTTTTGCAAAAGGAACAAAGAAGAGATAACACGGAGTCGTTTCAATTGGTCGTGCCGATCGATGCAACGTGCCGAGCAGCTTGCGTTCGCTCACTTCATTTTCTAACGGCTCATCTTAGAAAATTCGATTGCTACTTCACTGGTTCGAAAGTAACACTTTCATCGACGCGCCATCTGGGGGATTTTCGTCGAAGTCCCAAAGTGAGGATGCTTAAATTTCTTCGGCGGCGGTGAGACGCGAACCATATCAGGTTCGAGGGTATGCTGAGTATTTTGATCGTATCAGGGAATGACGAGTAAGCGCACAAAAACTTTGTCGCAATTAACCTTTTTTTTTTTTGTGGTTCTTAGCGACCATTAGTGTATCTTGCCCTCTATTCAGCTTCCCGAATCGTGTGTGTGTTTTTTGTGGCATCACTCGGCATCTGTTATGAGTTGCCTGTGAATTTTTGTCTTGACCTCCGCTTGCTTCCATTTGAACCGTCTATCGTATCGACTGACTTACGAACTGTATTCGAGCTTTACTTTTTGTTGTACGGTTTTGAACTATCCAGAGCGTGCAATTAGGCACTCAGTACTAAAATATTAACAATAAAAAAATCACATATAAATAACGCCAAATAGTACAACGTAAAGACACATAGTTTCGGTAATCTGCCGTGGATAGCCAGGCGAGTAAAAAAAAAAAAAAAAACGAATGCAAAAAAAGACATATAGAGAGATAGAGACTCAGTGCAATCGATGTTGATTAGTTTATAACGCTCTGATCCAATTATCGTGTTTGCGTCTCCGGCCGCTTCAAGGGCTGTAACGAGGAGGAAAGGGCACTGCCGGGTTCACGGGTCTTCTCTCCTCCTCTCCCCTCACCTCCACCCTCTCTCCCTCCACCTCCACATATCCATCGCCCAGTACACGGGCAAACGACCCCATTTTCCTGCCCCTTACTTTTCGCTCGCCATTTTGTATTCTTTTTGTTCAAGTTTAGTTTCGAATTATGTAGTTTATTCTCGTCCGCGAGGCTAACGTCGCGGCGGGTGCACTTTGAAGAGAGGAGAAAAGAAAGAGAAGGGGAGAGATAGAGCCAGAGCGGCGGCCATTTTTTATCGGGTGCGGCACGCTGCTCCCTCCTTCTTCCTCCTCGCCCATTTATATCTTCTGGGTTATAAAGATACGCGGAAAGGAAAGCTGCAGCGACACACCGCGGAAATGAAGGCGGAAGAACAAAGTAAAATGTATATCCATTACTTCTTTTTATACGTCAGCCGCCCTTGCGTTTACTATTTTTTTGCTTTATCTTGTTCCTTTTGCACGAGTGGCGGCTAGAGTGCTTCTTTTTAAGGAATTCCGCGTCTGACGCAAGGAAGCCACTAGTATCTTTTTCCAACATTCTTAAAATTCGTGCGTTCCTTAGCATTATTTCGACTCCCCTCTTCACCCCTTTAACCGTTCGTACTCTTGCCTAACTCGACGCCTGTTTCTTCCCAAAGTTTCATCGAAAAATAAATAAATTAGGGGTGTGTTTTCGAATAATAGATGCATTAGTTTTACCGGTAAAAGTAACAGGCCTTAAAAAAAAGGCGAGAATAAAGTTTGGTAATTTTGGCTTTATATAATTATGTTTTGAAGCGAATCGTGGATGGTTTACCCTCGTACGGTCTACCTAGCAGCTGAAAGTGACCCCCAAGTGGCCGCCGCCATGTTGCACATTTTTGACCACTAGATACGTGACCTTATAGTTTTCCTGCTAGATATTAACGAAGTACCGCGCACAAATAATCGCTCATTGATCTTTAATAACAGTACCGACAAGATAAGCTATGTTTCGTTTCTTTTAAGTCCAAAATGTGGTTTTACGACAAAATCTCGGGCAGCTTCGAATTGCCTCCGCTAGATGTCGTCAGCCGCGATGCTGTGTTTTGGGCCTTTATGGGAGCTAGACACTAATCTCTGAGGATAAAAGTATTGAAAAATAGTTTATTACGTTTTTTACCGCGATCGCAACACAAACCGTGGTTCCGTCTTGCGTAAAAGCCTCAGGATTTGGTACGGTCAAGTGTCTAGTGGTCAAAATTGTACAACGTGGTGGCAGCCAAGTAAGGGTCACTTTTGCATGGTGAACAATATCGTTCACCATGCATTTATCGCTCTAAGCCCCTCTACCTGGTTTGGTTCACCACGCGAAAATCAACGAATAAAATAAGCGGCCCTTTTTTCGGTATTCGCTTTTACCTCTTTATTATACCCCCGTTGACATAGTCTTTCGCATAATCACTTACACGGATTACACCTGGGAAACCTGCGATAGATATTTAAAGTAGTAAGCTATTGGTGGTTATTTGCCGCAACCCGATGATCCCGACATTTACGTAGTATAAAGTTGCGTTCTATTATGTTCGAATCAATGCTACACATTAGTAGGTACTAAAAGTCAGGGACGAGAAAACCGGTTCTGGAACATACAGCTATATCCATAAACAACACAATCTGAGTTGCGTTAAGTTCTTAGAAATCATAGAGCAAACTTGGATCTCCAAACGTTCTTTAACTTCAAAGTTGCGGAGGAAAATTACGTCGCCTTTATAGACACTCCTTGAGGCAGCCTTATACATAGCGGCGCTAGGTAAAAAGTCTCTAGGGGCTAACTTCGAGACTGAAAGATAGACTAGTGTCTCTTTAACCGCAACAAAACACCAGTTGAGGTGGTAGAGCGGTGGCGAACGAACACTTCTTGGAAAACTAAGTGGGGAAAGAACTTACTATTGAAAACGATGTCTTTGAAGATCTCAGGGACCACGTCTTGATGAATGCATTCAGCATGAAAGTGCTGTTTCACCGATGGATCTGCCGACTCGCGTAGGGAGCCCTCAGGTACTGTTGGAAGCTAACTAGCGCACTCTTGCTTATGTTAGCTCTCTGAAACCTTCCTCTTTTGGTGGCCGCTTTTGAAGATCTCGGGTTGGCTTTACGTCGCTCTTGGCATGACTCTAGTATAAACTTACATCTGTGTGGAATTAAAAAAAAAAGAGTTGTCGGAGGTTTGGAACTTAGAAGTAGCGTACGCGTTAAAATTACACTTTTTAAAAGTTGAGTTAGAAAGTGAAATCTATAATAACGTTTACACAAGTCAGATTTATAAACTTAGTAGTTTACATGCCACATATCCCTCAGTAAACATACGCGTTAGGGAATGAAAGTAAAGGTCGATGTTTTGGGAGTATGTCTATAAACACATGTATGATATGTATTCAGGAAAATAGGCAACTATTTGAAAGGTGCGTAATCTCGATATGAGTCTGAAATAAAAGGTGGACGCAAAAGAAACGTTTCCGAAAGAGTTTGTTTTGGGGAGTTTCTCATATCACATATAAGTTAACAAAGTTGAAAGATTTCGGCGTTGAATAATTGTTTCTATGATAACTTTTGAACTGACGTCCCTTTCAAATTTTTTTTTTTGCGTAATTCATTTTGACCTTTTTGTACGATAGATGAGGTCGTTGTCTGATATTTGCTAGATGTTAAGTTTATTGAAGCTTCATTCTTCTAAGAAAAGCTGATTATTTACGGAAACTTTTGGTTCGAATAGATATGAATAATCTATTTAATAACAAAAATATGCAAGCTGTAATACAAGCAGGCGGGCGTAAGCCCGTCTGCTTGTATGGCAGGAATATCTGAATTTGAAAAAAAAAACATCAACAAATAGTACATTTCATTTTTTTTTTTTTTTTGTTTAGTGGGTTGCAGTTCGAATGGTATAGTGCAGATTGTTTCATTGTCTGCATAGATTAGAAAAGTCTGCGAGACCTTCTTTTGTGTTTTTGAGCATTTAAGTAACTCAGCACCGTTTTGAAGGATTAAAAAAGCAAGTAAACTTGCGGAGGAGCGTCCCGTAAGCAATGACCGTTGGCTTTTTGTGCTCTTACAAAATTGCAAATAACATTTTAACTGATACAGTAGGTGAAATATTTTCTGTTTTTAATCCGGACATTGTTTTGAATGTGCAGCATTATCGCTAGCGACATATTTTAAACCTTCCGAGCGTTGTGACGCAAGAGAAATTTTCTCTATTTACTGGTTTTGTTGACGTTCCCCCTCGCGCAAGCGCGTTTTGCTCGGGCCTGCCGTGCTGGGAGGGAAATTGTGCTGCTCTGAAACGAATTTCGTATCAGACACGCACACGGGCGCACGCCCACAAAAAATAGTAAGAAAGTGCATCGGTTGTGAAAGCTTCAACAGTTACCACATTCTTGTTGCCGATTTTAGTCTTTCTTTTCTTTGCAAAAGAAATATGGTAGAAACATTCAATAATGATCAGAACCACCGCACTCCAAAAGATGAAAAGACGCCATATAGTAGGTTTAGATAACTTCACAAAAACATTCCAAAACAACACGCAAATATCTAAACTATGCAACTTAAAACAACACAAAGTAGAACATACAAAAATTAGCGATACTGAAAAAAGAAAAGCTTTAAAAAAATCCACATAACCTTCGTACTGCTCATCGTTGTATTTCTGCCAAATTCTTTCGTACGTTCATCATTTCTAAAGTTTTTTTCCTTTTCTTTTTTCGAATCATAAAAAAGTAAACTGGAAGAGACCGAACGTGCCGTTGAAAGTCGGCAGAAGGTCCATTTTTCACCGGACCGTGCGAAATGGCAAACAGTGAGTCCGAGCTGCGCAAGAACGCTGGACAAACAAAGTTACAGCTCAGAGCTTTAAACACGTCCCCCACACTAGCGCCAGCTTCCAGTATACTCTGCTACGTCCATAGTTTTTGATGGTGTATTTTTTTTTTTTTTTCCAGTCGTGGGATGAGGATGACGGGTGGAACGACCGTGCCGTCATTGGAGCGCAACCGGTTGGGAGTGCTGGCAACTTTGGCAGTTTTTGGATTGCGTATCTTCCCAGATCGCAGTTTTGCGGCAAACTTTGCTTCATAGCAAAAATGGTTACCCCATCATGCTGGGGCAAAAAAAAAAGAAAAAGAAAAGAAGTAGTCGCTTGCAAGAAACACAGGCGTGGCACGTTTTTCGGCTTACTGTTAGCGTTTTTGTTTGTTGTTGATCTGAAAGCTGTACTACGTGCGAGCGTTTATACACAAGCAGAAGATGAACAGCTTGAGGTGACAACAAGATCCTGTTTTTTAAAATACATAGCAAGATGTCTTCGTTAATTATCGCCTATATCAATATACAGTATCTCTCTTGAGAGTCTACCTCCAGCGATAATCAGAAAACCCATAAGAAGGGTGGACGCAAAATACACCCTCAAAGTCGCAACCCAAGAAACAACAGCGGTTATTCGCCTGTTATTCACTTTTAGACTCTCATGTTCAGCGCTGCATGTCGGTTATTCCGCACTGCTGCAGCGTGTTCATGGTGTGTGCATCCTCAAAGACCTAAAACTTTCATGGCGGTAGATACACGTCGCGAAAGCACCCCGAAGGTTTGCCGTCAGGTCGCGCTAAACAACCACCAACTCAGCTGTGACCATGAAAGGCACTGGATCCCGGGAATGTAGAGCCTCTGCCTTTCCTGCCTGCATGCTAGGCAGACACGAACAACTAAGCCTTGCAAGGTTCGGTCGTCCCAGTTTGGTCCCAGTTGCCACGGCAATCGCCATTTCGGTCCATTCGAATCTTCGAAGGCGTCGTTCTGAACCAGTCGCGCTAAGATCACCATGGAGCATAATTGTACAGAAATAATTCTCCTCAAATATAAGCGCCTCTGGCGCTGTGCATGCAATCAGCGTATCAATCATGCTTATCTCGACAAATCACTTAGAGTTATATCGTTGTCCTTGCCTATTTCGAGACAGAAAAATTATTTTTCGATGTCAAGCGCAAACGCCGCAAGTGGTGGCGGTTCGAAGATGGACGCGTTTTCCCCCAGTGTTTGGTTTTTGTCACCGAAAATTCGGATCGACTCACCAAGAATGGAGATGTCAAAGAAAAACTGATCATTCCAATTATCCAAAATGACGACCATACGGGGAGCTTGGCGCTACATTTTCAAGATCCAATGACTTTAGCTTTGACAAAGTAGCACCAAAAGTTTTACACGGAGTGTGCAGTATTCCAATCTCTACAAATGAACAGCCCAGCGTTCGATATACACAGCCCGGCACGTGCGTGTTGGGCACCTCGTAAGCCAGTAAAAGTCGCGCGTCATGAGCGAGAGCACTAAAGTGACACCGACAAGAAGCCTCCTTTTTTTTTAATTTTCTACAATTAAACGATTCTACGTTTATGCATTAGATTGCACAAGCAACCAAAAACAAGAGACACTGTCGTTGAGGTAAAGCACGATAGCGGTTTTTGTTCCATCGATCGTTCTGAACGCGTGCGGGCATTCCTCGAAGCGCAGCGGCACCAAGTCTGTGGACTGCTGGCCAACGGCTACCGTCACGGTTGTAACTCTGCGTCCCTTGAGCGGCTTCGCATCCGGCTTCGGACCCTCCCACTCCGCAACACAGCGCAACATGGATCGTGCTACGCGGGTCTTCTCAAAGCGCGGATGACTCCGCTGTAGCGTGGAACAAACGAGGCCTAACAAGTAACGGTCGATGATTTGCCTCGTCATGCCATTGTCTAAATGACACCCGACGGCACAAACTAGAAAGCGAAAAGTAGAAAAATTAAACAGAAACAGAAGTGCGTGAGTGAACAGAGCCAACCGGACGAGGCTCCGTCCTTACTTCCGACGCCCCTCTTCCGGATCACAGGCATACATCGCTAACTGCATGACGGAGCGAGGTTGATTTCAATATGTGACCAAGGTTGCTTGCTCATCTAGCGTAGCTATATATTCCCAACTTTCAGCGGTGGTTGTACTGAGGTGTGAAACCTGCGCTCCCTAGTTTGTACATGGACGACAGGCTGAAGAATAAAGAAGCTTGCTTACAACTTCATGACACAGAAATATGATGGAAGACTTTAAGCTCGCCGGTATGTAACAAAATTAGTATTTCTTACGCGTGACACATCTAACATCGTATCAATGTTCGACGTCGGTCATCCAGACGACCGTCAAAATAACGGGCACCTGCGCGCCTCATGCAGTTCGTGAAAGTTGCGCGAATAAAAACTCTAGCGTGCCACGGATTGAAAATTGATCGAACCCGAGGCAGCTGGGCAAGCTAAACACTGATGTGTGTTGTCTTGTTAGTGCGGGCGTTACTCTGAATGACATGGCCGGTTCGATGGCTTCTTCCTGCAACATCTATTTCAACATTGGAGCTGGGATGCGGGTCTTTTGTACTCTTAGATATGCAGATTTCTCTTCTGCGCTCGAACTCCGTTCATCTTTTATACCTTACACAAAAAAAAAAGTCGATTAGACTTTTTAAATATGTGTTCTTATCGTATACAGGACAGCCTGTAGCAGTTAGAAAGACAGTTACGCCGGTCGTGACCCCTAGCGTGACATGGTTCGTGTTTCTCGCTCAGAATTATACTCTCCTCAGTGGCGAGGAAATGTTTGGTTGCTGCCTCTTATGGTTTCTATCTTTGATGTCACGACCAGGATTGCACATTGCCAGCTACGATTTCGATGGTGCGTGTAAAAAACACGGTGGAAGCTTGGAGTCATCACGTCCCTAAATTAACACCGTTAAAGTTGACAGTCTCAGATTCCTCTCATCACGACTAATGAAAGGCGAATTCATCGTACTGAAGATATCATAGTGAGCTTTTTGCCACTCGTAGAAAACTGACTGCTCTGACGTTTTTGATCGCGTACCTGGCATATAGCGCGCGTTCTTAATTCCCCAAAGCTCGTTTCAACGCCACGAAGGATTTTAGCTTTCACTACCACGAAACGTAAAAATAAGCGGAGTTTTAAGAATAGGAATTAAGATATAATTGTAAAATATGTCTTGTAGAAAAAGAAAAAAATCATTCCTTGTTTCAGGACCTAGACCCTGTTGTTATAGAAACAGTGTCGTAGCTAATTGTGTGTGAAAAAGGCCTGTTAAGTAAGTTCTTCAACTTCCCGTGCCACTACACCGGTGTTCCATCTTTAGCAGTGCTTTTCTTAAAAATTTTTTAGCTACCTATATCTTTCTAGCAAGCTAGCAAGGCTGTCAACGTAGAAAGCAAACCAAAGGCGTGGTTGGAAACAGTTACAATGTGAGAATCTCAACTCCTTGTTCTTGATATTATCGATCCTCAATGGAAACAAAAGCATTCTACTAACCATGAAGTGATGAAACAAAAAAAAGTGAAAGGGCTAAAATACGAACACAACGAGGAACAGACGTTTGCGTAATGATGGCGCAAACGAAAAAGTTTCGATCGGCGATGATAGAAGACAACAGAAGTTTGAAGGTAACGAACTCAGACGCGGCGCCTTGCGCTACGTCGGCGCCGACAAGCGCCCGTCTTCCCCTTGCAGCAGACACTTCATTAAGACGCGCGTTGGAAAGGCCGATCTTCTCGTTCCTCATTTTCTTCGGGGCTCTGCTTTTCTTTCGACCCTCATTCTCGCATATCGTCTTGAGAACTTGACGTCACTTGCTTCAGCGCCCTGGGTTTGGTGCAGAACTTCGGTCTCGAAACGCCCCTATGTATGCCGATCCCCACGCTCTTGTCAGACCAATCAGTGACATTCTTTTAAAGGCCTTCATGCATTTGTGTGCTATCCACCTTCATTCGTTCCTTTTCTGTCGTGTTCTATTCCCTTTTTTTCTTGCAAAAATTTGATGCTTTTTCGGCTGAGGATCGTTTTTTGTAACGCTGAATAAGATCGGAAAGTCGTATGACCTTTCTTTGACCTAGCGGACATTCATTAATACAAAATATCGATGACAATACTTACTTTACACGACTTCTACTTTTCTTGGTTTTTCTGGTCCCTAGAATCAAGGGAAATGGTGGCAACGCTTCCGAGGAGACCGATATTTTTTTTATTGAGTCATCCCGCTAAAGAAATATAAAAGTCTTAGGACCTTGATAAGATCGGAAAGTCATAATTAGAATTTTTTCGTCCTGCGCAGGGAAGTTCATTGGGAATGGAAAGCGCTGTCTGGGCCTTCAACGATTTTTGACTTCCCTATATTTCCCTAGATCCCAAGATTCTGGAGAACAACGAATAAAGTTCCCCAGGACACTGAGTTTTTGCATCGAGTCATCCGACCGAATAAAACGGTGCATGAACATACAAAACATAAGCAATATCACAAGCAAAAAAAAGAAAAAAAGTGAAAAATTAACGAAAGAGTTGAGAGAAAGGAATAGAGAGGTGGGAATGGGAGTGCGAAGCTCCGGAAGTGGGTTCCCTGATGTCGGAAACGGAAGTGGCTGAGGTCTCGAAGTCCTGAAGAGGTATATATATCACGCGCGGGAACTGGCTGAGCACTCTGCTAATGAACGGAAGCGGTGACGCCCTCCTTTTTGTATTGAAATGAACATCCACAAGAGTGACCGGCGGATAAACAAAGACACTGGAGTCGATCGAGGAATGGAGCGAACGTGACTGAAGGGAGCAACCCTCACGCTTCAGAGGAAGTCGAATGGGCTTCTAGTATTTTTTAAATTTTATTTCGCGTGTGATCTTCTACTTGAATGACTCTAGTTCCCGCTTGCTTTTGGTGGTGCTTATAAAATAATTAGACGCGAAATCTCTAAGACACTCGGGCACCGGTTTCCCCATCCAAAATTCTCCCTAAATTTAGCCTTGCAGGAACTTTTTCATCATATTCATATTTGCCTGTTTTTTTCTTTCTTTTTGAACGGTCTACCTTTTTAAGTGTGCATTCGCTCCACGACTGTAAATTTAGAGACTCTTATAGACACAAACGTTTCGAGAGGTGACTTCCCTTCTTTAAAAGGGAAAACACTATTCGCGACTCCAGTGAAATCGACGCCGCCTAGCGGCAGCGCCCAGAAGCTCAGGGGAGGAGGTCGTTTCGACTCTGTCGTCTGCTATCGCTGCTTGGTTCTTGTAGGCAGCTTAGAAACAAACATCGTTTCCAGTCCTTATTTTTATGCTTTCGCGGTGTCATTCCTACGCACTGACTAGAAGAAGGTTTCTATCGTCCAAAAATCGCTTTCCTTTCAAATGTAACAATGATTTTACGCTGCAGTGCAGGAATTTGTGGTGTTCCGCGTGCTGAACGACGAAAACGACCTCCTTTCGTCCGCCATTTTGCCTGAGCAGCGCGCCCTCTATAGTTCGCTGGAGTCGCGAATAGTTGCAGAATGTTTCTGTATTAGGGTACAAGAGGGTGAAAAAAAACGAGAAACAGAGAGAGAGAGAGAGAGAAAGGGAGAACGAGATAGAGAGAGGGAGAGAAGCATTCAGGAGAATAAACAAGTCGAAGTGGCTAGTAACAGTGTTACTACCCATTTGAACTTGTCTAACACGGAGCACGAAAAGGTGTGGGGTGAACGTGTTTTTTTTCTGTCTTTCTCCACATTTCCCTAGACTTTCTCTCCCTGAATTACCTTTTTCTTTTCCCCTATGCTCCAAGATCTCCCTCTAATTTTCGGGAAAGGCGGAGGTTCGCAGCGTCGAACCTCCGCTCTCCAAGTTGCCAACTGCCGAAGCGTGCGCACGACGGTGCTTCGCTTCCAACGTAATCTCGTAAATGTTTTTGTGCCCTCCCCCTCGGCAACCCAAGGCCGTCGACGTCTCCGATTGGTTGGCAGGTACTCTGGCGCGAACCTTCGACGTAAACGTCGCTCGCCTCGTCTCGCACCGGCGCGCGGAAGTCAGGCGAGGCCTAACGGCGCAGCGTTTGATGCTCCCGTTATCGCTGTTTTAACGCCCGAAGCCGGTTCTACTCCCCATTCACCCCCACGCTGACAGTGCGGTGGAGGCTACGCGCCCTCCTAACCAATCAACGGCTTCCCTTTCGTCATCTGACCCCGCTCTTTCTGTGCGTGCGTAGGGGGGCAGCAGCGTGATCACGTGGCGTAAGGTAGACTTATGACTAGTCCAACGAGCTCTTAGCTTCCACCGCACTGTCAGCATAGGGGGTAACTTAGCACAACGTTATCACGGGATCGCAAGCCACTTCTTTACTTTTCCACGTAAAGGGCAAAATTCTCTTTTTTTTTTTCTTGTGGAATAAAAAAAAAAAGGGGGGGGGGGGGTGGATTGGGTGCAAGAGGTGCTCGGGTTACGACCTGGTTGGGCTTCCGAGCATTTAAAAATGTTCCTCGGTGCATCGGCGCCTGTCGTAAGTTCCCTGGAGCGTTCAGGAGTAGTTTCAGCATTAGGTTACTGCCGTTTATGTTTGAGGTGAAGCAACGCTTCATAGTTGTATTGAAATGCCGTTTTCTTCTCGGTTTCGCTA
Organism: Ixodes scapularis; assembly: GCF_016920785.2. NCBI lineage: Eukaryota > Metazoa > Arthropoda > Arachnida > Ixodida > Ixodidae > Ixodes > Ixodes scapularis. The sequence continues at coordinate 43,203,221 of NW_024609836.1, read as the reverse complement.
CGTATGGGCTTTGTCGTGGCAAAAAGTCAAATGAACGGCAATGTTCCCTCCATATCCATACTGGCGACTTTAGCGAAGTTGACGGCGCCTAGTGGCCACAGCAGAAAGCTCTGGGCGGTCAGTTCGCTCACCAGCCTTCTCGAGCGAATCAGATATTCAAAGCTCTCGGCGGTCTAAAGTCCAAGTCGTGAAAGTGGGTTCTAAAGACATGCGGTGAAAATCGACAATAGTCGGTGGTAGTTTAAAGAGAGCTGGACAACCTTTTCCCCCAAAGCCTTTCATTCTCTACACTTTGGCAAAGTGAACGCTGGAGAGAAGGCAAGTCTTCCCTGCCTTCTCTTCAGAGTCTACGCTCTGTTTTGCGTTATCAAAGGTACAGGGGGCGAGAGTGTGGAGCAAGCGGTTGGACAACATAAGGAGCAGGAATTTCCTCTTCTCCGGACTCTTTTAGGTGCATCCGAAACGTCGCTTCTGTCCCAGTCGGGGACAAAGCTTGTCAGTCCAAATTAGCCCAAACGTATATTTATCAACAAATATGAACTCGGTGTCGTACAATCGTTTGTCCAGAAGAATTACTCGTAGATATCAGTCTTGTACACGTTACTAAAAAAAAGTAATCGATTACAAATACTATTACTCTTGTCTAAAAAGTATTCAATTAGATTACTTGATTACTCGATGGCAAAAGTAATTGGACATTACTTAAAGAAGTAATCGTTACTTTTCCGATTACTTTATTGAGTGAAGACACATCTTTCGCGCTCATAACAATGAACTACTTCCAACCTATATTTCCCATTTGCACAAGTATTGAAGAAGAAAAACTGGCTCCCTCTTCGTGGTCGTTGCACCTTCACAATGCGGACACAAGCATAGAATTCGTTTGAAGACGTTTAATGATTTGGGCGTTCACCAGTGTGTGTGTGTGGGGGAGGGGGGGGGGGAGCGGAGGGGGTTCTAGATCTTGTTAAGCTTGAGCAAGGGTTGTCGCTCAAAGTTTGCGTCGCTCATTTTATTATTCACATGTGGATGAGCTCGCATGTTATAAAAAATATCAGCAGCTCCAGGATTTGAAACAGATCATGTGTAGTATACATTAGAGGAAGAGATCGCCCCGACCACTTCTCAACTCGAAACATTGCTTGTCACAAAGACCACGTAGGGGAAATGGGGAAATGTTTAAACTGCCTTTGTTATATTTTGCATCCGCTTTAGGCATTCTTCGGTTCTGGTTCTCCTACGGGCTGCGAGTAGGTACCCTAAGCAGGATTTTCTTATTTTTTTTATTTCTGTGTGTGCGTGTGCGTGAGGGGGCTAGTTTGAACGAAGGACTCACAAAGCTACATTCTGCTTCCTCAAACTTCGCCCTGAATGTCCTTCGTCACGCATTGTGGCTTCCCTGGGGCTTCCCACTCCCAGTCCCAGCTCAAAAAAAAACAAAAAAAAACTGACATTCCACAGGAACTGTACATCGAAAGAGATTGACCTCGTTTCCTACAGCTCCGCAAAAATCTTTCTTTTTTTTTCGTTCGAAAAAAAAAAGAAGCAAATTTTATTTTGTCATTTCATAAAAAAAGGCGTGTGCCCGGGGGAGGGGAGGGGGGGGGGGGGGGGGGGTCCCGTGGGCAAATTGTCACGGTTACAAGTAATTTTATTACTTCAAAAAGTAATCAGATTACTCTTGTGATTACTGCCTAATAAAAGTAATCAACTGACTACAAAATTACTCCAAAAAGTAATCGATTACAAGTAATTTGATTACTTGTAATGCGTACGGTACAAGTCTGGTAGATATACTGGATCTCGCGTAACTCTTTCATGTTGCCGTAAGGAATGTTTCACTGCAACCACTGAAGTCATGCGGCAGAGATTACCGCACGGCAAGGCAACGGGCGCGAAGCATCCAGTAGCGCCATTTTTTAAGTCGACTGGCTCGAAGTAGGAATCGGTAAACGTACCCGGTATTCTGATGAATGTAATAAGGAAACTGATTTGTTACACAAGACGCGCGACGTCAATTTTCCTGCTAAATTTAGCGGCAAACAAAATCGTTTTAATAGGTCACGTGACATCAAATTTCTCGCTAAATTCAGCGAAGAAACTGCATCGATGGATAGGTTTCATAACGTCAGTTTACGTAACATCAAGTTCCTGCCAAATTTAGCGGGGAAATTGAATTGGTGTGTAGTTCACGTGACGTCAATTTCCTAGCTAAATTTAGCGGGAAATGTACGAACAGATGGATGAATGGATGGGCGGACGGACTACGTTTTGTGATTGGGGGTTTCGTTAGAAAGCATATCATGCACTAAAATTTTAGCTCGCATGCTTTATGCTGCTCTGCCGCCTCTTGCGACCCATTTCGATACGCTTGGCGAGCCGGTGCTACTTCTCTTTTCTAGGCACTCTTACACTCCCTTTGGCGCTGTTCACGCTGTAACTGGTCTGCGATTTCTCAAGGCGGTAGAGAGCGAAATGGCTTGTCAAACGGCCTAATGCTGATATAAAGTTATCTTTCTTGAAGTTCGAAAGCGATCCAAATCTTATTCACCACTCCAAAAATAAGATTTGATTATAATTTCCCTTTTGTTTTTGGTCTCTCGGCTTCAGATTTTCCTCTTCCTTTAATGCAATAGCAATTATGCGCCAACCTTATAACTGCTGACAAGAATTCCAGCGGAGGCTGAAAAATAACGAAGGCAAATTCCTCCGCCATTTTAACGCGTGTCCATATCCAGTTCGCGGGAACCACAGACGAAAAAAAAAAAGGGCCATAATAGTAACGAAAGGAATTGGACGAATGCTTTCATGAGGTCCATTTCGTTTTCCAACTCCCAGATATTTTTCACAAATCTGCGAACAGGGCGTTCGCAGATTTGTTACAGGCAATAAGCGTCTCGGTACCAGCTAGATGAGGTACTCACCGCTGGATTCATATCGGTCCGCTATTATGATTCGGCTCCCCATAAGTCAGCCGTTTGATCACCTCTCCATTACAACTTCTATGCCGTCGTGAAGCCCTAAGATCTTGTGCTTCAGCTCCCCCTGGCGGATCTCTTGGAAGACCGTCTTGAAGACAGGTCTTCTGGAGCACCAGTGGAGAGGGAAGAACATTCTAATCGCATTAGACATGGCGTCCGCTCAAATGACCCGACAGAGCGCCTCGTTCTCGTGAGATCTCGTTCTCTCGAGATCCCGTTCTCCTTAACGAGCTGCGTTGCAGATGAACGCGAAGAGGCGCGTTTTTCTTCGCAGATTGCGCGCACAAATGAGTGTAATGAGCGACAAGGTCGTGGGTGCATTTGGGTAGGAAAAGGAGTTTCCAGGAGAAAATGTATATTTGTTGGATAGTGCGCTGCGTTTTAGATGGGCCAATCGAGAAATGTGTAATGTGGTGCTTCGCTCGAAATGGGTGTTGATTATAGCCGACTTGTGAAGCATTCTACAATAAAAGCTAGTGTTTTTAACTTCTGAAACTTTGTTACATCTGGTAGAGCGCTCATATCTTCGTTTTTAGGTCTTATTTCGGAAGAGTTAAGCGGGGAGCGAATTTTCATTTCCAGGCGTTTTGAAAGCACTCACCATGATTACTGCGGTTTGAGCAACGCGTGTAAACTGCACCTTGTGCTGAGCTAGCTTGTGCCAAGCTGGTTTTATATCCAACAACACTCCGAAAAAAAATTGTTCATTTTTTTACAACATTTTCTCAATAATCATATTTTCCTTAATTCCTTAGCCTACTCCGCTTTACATAAAGTTCGAGTGCAGTCGACGCTACGATTTGATGAGGCTAATCAATCAGCGCCAAAAGGGGATAGTCACGGCGCTGATTAAGATCAATCAGCGCCGTGACTATGCCTTTTTGGCGATGATTGATTAGTCTTAGCCTTTACCGCTGACCTACTAAAACCAATCACGCACAAAAAAAAACCAACAAAAAAACAACAAACAAACAGGATCACGAAGCAATTATTTTGCGTGATTGATTGAGTGGTTGATAAAAACGCACAAAGACGACGAGTGGCGTGACGAAGCACTTTTGACGAGCCTTGATTGCCTCCATCAGAGTGTAGCGTCGTCTGCTCGGAACTTGGGAGTAAAACGAAGTCTATGTGAAGATTTTGTTGTCACAACAACATACCGAAATGACGATAAGCTTGGATGATGTGTCGACTGGTTTCAAAGAGATCACAGATTTCGGCGTAACGTACTTTTATCCTCGCTGCTTCTCTGTCGCGTTTCCAAGACGATAAGAAACACAAGTTTTGGAAGAGGACTTTGCGACGACAGGAAAGCATATGTTCCCATACTCTTAACTACACGAACGTATCTTCAAGCGGCGTGGATGTCCTTTAAAACGGCAAGATGGCCTCGGAACTTTTTAATATGAGCTGCGTTCTCAGACGTGGTTTAAAACGGCAAGATGGCATCGGAACTCTTTACCATAGGCTGCGTACTCAGACTTTGGGAAATAGGAAAGGCGGAGAGAAATGGAGAGGGAGATGTTTAAGAGGAACCCCCTTTCCCGCTCCCCAATTCGACTCTTTGCGATGACTTTAATGGGGTGCGGAATCATCGTGTTTGCTTAACGAGTCTCTTTTCTTTTCGTTGGACCCACTTCCTCGTCCGCTACGTTTTATACGGAGACACGGTGCTTCGAGGCGACCGTTCCGTGGACGTTATGCTAATGTCCCTAATTTGTGGGGAAAAAGGGTGGTCGGTGGAGGGTGACAACGAAAACGACTCCGGGAAAGAGAGAGGGGGGGGGGGGGTTCTAGAAAGGAGATGGTTGCTTTTGACGAAAAAAAGAAAAGGCGGAAAATGACACGAAAGTAGGAAGGCTGAATTTAAATGACCAAAATAAACCGTATACAACATGAGCCCGCGGAAACAACAGATAAGGCACGGAGGTCGGTGTCGTACACGATGTCCCTAATTAATCTTAGTTTCTTAAGAAAGCCTTTGTGCCGGGTTTGAAGAAAAAAAAATAAAGAAAACATAAAGAATGATTGCGAGAAACCCGGAACGGTCTTTATTTTAGTTGGATCTGGGTTAAGAGAGTGGCACGACGCAATTGTTTTTGCTCTTCAATTAAACTGGAGAAGTTTCGTTGGATTCCGCTGAACTGTTCTTGGCTTTTGTTACTGCTATGTATTCATAATTTTAGACGCCTATAGATGTTGTGACCTGGAATTTTTCAATAATTAATCCTGTTTTTTTTTCTTGTTGACATAAGTAACCATTTTGTAATGAGAAACATAATTAGCGAATTTAGATTATTTACTTGCAAAGTCCAACGCTTGCGCAAGATAGAAAACGAATCATAATTTAGTTTTCCAGAATATATCACCACATTTTATTGCGACCAGCCCCTCCAGTTGAGCATGCAACTGGAGTTCAATACTCTAACAAAAAATGTTAACAATTCGAACCGTCCTTCCATAAGAGTGAAGCAATTGAGCACGCTTATAAGCTGATGAGAACACATTTTCTGGAAGCCATCGTCGGAGGTCCACCTCTCCGTGACTACCTTTTATACCAGTTGTGTAGACCACTGCGAGAGCTGCCTCCTGCGAGCTGCCATCTTTTGTCTACTGGGCTGTGGTACGCGGTGTAAGCGTGCGCAGTAGCTCTCTTGTACGGAGAGGCCGCGCATTCGTCCACGGCCACGGTGGAAAATAAAGATCAAGATGATTGAGATTGGGATTTAAGGCATGATTTAGATCAGACCGGCTTTACTATGATTTAAATCGAGTCTTTCCCGTAAAAATAATTTCGAAAATACGTTCTATTTACTGTTTTTCTTTCGTTTGTTGCTTCAATGGGCAATCGCTTTGTAATTTTGAATCGTAAGAGAATAGAGTCGGGAAAGATTTATATTAGTCTAAACACCAGCAACAAGCAGTACTCTTCTGAGCGAATTGAAGCGTTGACCTGTCTTTTTACAACTGAGAACGCGAAAAAAAAGAGGATAAGCTTTTTCACTTAGTAAAAAAAGCTGTTTTTGCTCTAGGATGGAGGAATTTATGCCAGAAAAAAGTGGTTCATTAAACAACACTTTAAATTAACAATGATTCTACCTTTCTTCATCGTTTTCCGTGATCGGACAGATTTATCAATCGGTCGACCCATGTTTAAAAATACACTACGTGATAAAGAAATACTGTTTTCCAACCGCAGGGATTAAAATAAAATTAAAATACACGATGGGGAAAAAAGTCCACAAAACGTGGACGACGAAAAAGAACATACACGACAGGACGAGGCTGTACTTGCAACTGAAGAATTTTAATACAGGAAACAGATAAAGAAAACAGATAAAGAAAACATACACAGTAAGTATCTTAAAAGATTGCTCAAAAAACACACGGCCACACTCGCCATCCGAGAAACGAGTCAGCAATCTACATTTCTTGTCCGTTCGCTACGTGACTCATTGAAATAATATGATTTAAATCAAATCAACCTAATTTATTCGATAAAAACAAATACTATTTGTTTGACCGTGTTTTGCAGCCCAGTGTCTCGGCATTTTTTGTTAGGTTGCATGACAGAACAACTACTGTATTGATCATACAATCATAATAAGTCGGACCGCACTTTCTGTCTACGAATATATCTTGTTGCAGTATGTATGAGTGTAAACTTTAGTATCATATAGGCTGTCTCCGAGTGAGTTTGTTTATTCGGCTTGGAGTTTGGCTCTCGGATACTACGTTGCCATCTGTTCCAAATGTAATGTAACTAGCAACTGCAACTGCTTTTTCTTGGTTCTCTATATGCACTGGCCAACAAAGGCTACATGCAGTCACGCAAAAAAAAAAAAAAGTTCATTTATCTTAGAAAGTAAAAAAAGAAAAAAAAAAGCGGACTAGCAATTGCTTACTGAAATTCGTCAGCCGAAACATTAAATTCGTTACTTTTAACATTCAACGTTGTACTTCGGAGGCTTGGCCAGCATCCTCGCGCGCAAGATGCAAAGGTGAGCTGTTTCATGCCCCGAACTCGTCGTTTCTCCGCCGTTTTCCTCACTATTGTACTTGTTCACGTCACCAAGAGAGGGCGCTTTAGGGGCAGCGGAGGCGCGCTGCTTTATTTATGGGCCACTAACTGGCCCCAGCGCCCTCCCTCGGTCGTGCCGGGAAACAAAGCTCTCCCTTCCCTTCTCCCTCTTCTCTCCTTCTCACCCCAGCTATTGCGCCATTCATCAGCTTTAAGAGCCACTCTCCCCCCTTCCCCTCGCAGCTCCCGTCAGCCTCAGCCCCGGCTTTTTTCCGCTGCCGCCGCCAGGGCTTCCGCCATTTCGTCTTGCCTTTGAAGGTGGGGGAGGGCTCGATTTATGCATCGTCGTTTAGGGTTCGACTTCTCCGCTTCCTTCCCGATTTTTGCCTTTCGACTTTGTATCGTTTTTTTTCGAACTGTTTGCTTTTTGAGCGTCCATTCGGGAAGCGTAGACGCTTTCTCATTTCCCTCTTTTCCTTTGTCTTCGCTTCCGCCGGGTTCGTCGGGGTCATTGTTTCGCAGGGCACCCGGAAGGAGTTAGCGAACGCTGTTATAGCTTGCGGTCGTTTGAGATCAAGGTGGTTTTTCCTCCTTTTTTTTCTCTAAGGGAGGTTTACGTTTTGGGGAAACGAATGCCCCAATGCAGTGTTCATTGCTTTAGCAGCTGATTACGGGGGTGCAACTACTGCTGAGAATAAATCAACCGTATCGATACGAACCGAGCGGGGAGAATCTAATGGACTATATACATTTTCCCACGGAATGAACCGGAGGATAGTGAAAAGGTCGCCATTTCTGCCGTTGGACTCGACCTTTGTTTTATGCGAAGTTGGCACGGAGGTGAAGGAAAACGGGAATTTAAAGTAGTTCAATGTAACGTGGACAGCTTATACACCTTTTCTACGTCGGCGCCGCCATCTTCAATTCTGGAACTTCCGGTATGCGGGAAAACATCGCTTTCTTGCCTCGACAGTAGAACGTATTAACACTTTAATGGCAACCGTCACTCGTTCTTGTTATGAGCCTTCTATGCTTTTTTACTTGTTCGGGGTTGTAACCTTTTGCTTTTTGTCCGGAACGCATAACGGATAAGCGGACAACGTGGCTGGGTGCGAGGCTAAACAAAAAAGGTGTATAGTCGCTGACAAGATGAAAAAGGCAAGGAGATCTATAGTGTGCTACCGCCTCTCCAGCGTGAGCTTCCCACCTTTGGCAATGCTTCTGCGCCTAGTGCGTCTCGAGCATGCAGTCACAACAGAAGCATGGAAGAGGGCGGCGAGGGGGTACTGGAAGGCGGGCATTGGAAAGAGACGGCGTGCTTTGCTCATCTGGGCGGGGACTATGGTATGCATAGTCGTACGCGTGCGGTATGTCGCATGTTTTTAAATGAACCGCGAGGAAGCTTGGTTAGAGACCACCGAAACCGAAACCTGGTGAGTGTATGAGAGAGAAACAGAGAGGAAGGGACGTGTCCGTCGAACGCGTCGCCGCCGACATCGGGAAGACTGAAAAAAAAGTTAACTTTTGGTTTTAATTTTTTCACCCCAGCGCATGCGTGGTGCCACCTCTACCATCGGCTTGTTGTGTGGTAATACATAATAGCCGTAAGAATAATTGGTCTAACTTAAAAGAAAAGTTGGTCTGCTTTGTCTTGAGAAATTCCTGAAACGTACTAGATTCATAAGAATAAACTTTCAAGATTCCTCTTGAAAATCGCTTAGAAAAAGTCGTGATTTTTTATGGGGCATTATGCCGAGTAATGAGAAACATCGTAGGATGATAGGATCTCAACTCATCTATTTTCTAGTGCACTCGTGCTTGCGCGAAGTTTCGTTTGGTTCTGGAATTTAAATTCCGAAGGGATCATGCGATCGTTGTTCGAGTATCTCCTCACAGAGTAGGTTTTTCTTTTGTATATTTTTCTTCAACGCTTTCAACTGCCAAAGATACCCAATACTCCGCGCCGACGGGGCATCGAGTATTGTTATCCATCTACTAAAGCTTCCTATTACATGCGCGAAGCAGATTACCAGCTACCGTTATCAAAGAGCGAATGGTATCTACTAAAGTTCTTCAAATTATGACTCTCTATTAAGATGTTTTAGGAGATTGTTTTTGTACTCTGATAATGATATCGGATATCTTTATGCACCACAGTACAAGGCGCCTTGGCACATACGCTCCATGGGCAATGCTTGCTGCGCAGCACTAAACTGTGTTACCGATGCGCCCCCCCAAAAAAAAGAACCAACAAAAAACAAAAAAACGAAAAAAAAAACACTTAGACAAATGTTTGTTATCAAGTGTTGTTTTCCTGATATGGGGGGTACTGTCGGGAATATGAAGAGGCTATGGATTGGCTTGATTCGGTTGACCGCAGAATAGATTTGGCCAGCTTGCGACTGATTTACGGCTGAATGCTTGGACGCCTGGTTTCGTTTCCTTCAGACAGATTATTCAGCTAGTGAAAATCAAGAGAGATTGTTTAGACGCCGCTTTTATTTCAGCATTGTCTTAAATTGACTGCTGAGGGAAGTCTAAGTTGTGAGCGCAAAGACGCGCTTCCCCGCGTTTCGGCGACGCAGGATTTTTTTACGATCTGCTAAAAGTGGATCCAGCATCTCCCGATAATTTCACCATTTTCTTGACCTACTATAGTTCGTGGCAAATTAAAAAAATGCAGGACATGGCGAGCCCCGTGCATCTAATTATCCCTCCAAAGCCAATGAGATTGCAGGATTATTCGATAGGAATCCAGAACGACCAATCGCTAAGCAAGAGGCGTAAACATCATAGCCCTCTCCAGGCATGTATCCAGGGGGGAAAACCCAAGCCTTCCACCCCGGAAATCTTCCATTTTGTTAGGGCCTCCTCTCCCCCCCTCCCCCTCATACAGCATTTTGTTATGAGCGGGCCCCCTCGGGAATCGAAATCCCAGCTACGTGGTTGGGCCACCCCCTTTGTTTCATAGGGTGCCAGTGATTACAGATGATCCTATACTTCTTTTCACCTTAAGTGCACACGCAGCCGACGCAAGATTTGACGGCGCCAGAAAGCGCGCCAACCTGGAGTTCGCCATGTCTCTCTACGTGTTCTATTATTGTTGAACCAATCATTAACAAAAAAAGACCAGTGACTCGCACTTTTGACGATCCCTGATTGGTCCCATTACATCTTAGCATCGGCTGCATCTGGAGTTCAGCTGAAACAAAGTAGAGTTATTCCTGCTGGATGCGGCGCATTATGTAATACATCTTAGTCAAACGTTTTTTCCAATCTTTTTTTTTTTCAGGATGTCTTTGTCGTCGGGAGACGCTGGCGAAGATGCACGGAGGGGCTCCACTTCCGATCCGGAAGGCAGAAATTCCGGCTCTGCTGGAACCTTGGGCCCCGTCGCTCAGCAGGCACAACAGTTCCTGGAGCAGAACATCCGGTACCTGCTGAGACCACGTCCGAGTCTTGTCCAGGTGAGCACTCACAGAAACTGCCGCTCCACTATAGAAACCGGGGTTTGGGCGTCAAGCTATAAATATGGATTTTAGCAAACCGTTACCGTGTTCCGCGTACGGCACCAATGGAACATTTGAAGCATGCTTTTAAGAACATACCCCGGTGTCACGGCATCACTCCGGGCGTGCGCTCAAAAGTATGCTTCAAAGGCTCCAGTAGTGCGGTACGCGGAACACGGTAACGGTTCGCTTAAAGTTCCCATTGTGATCACCCTGCATATACGGTGAGCAAGCGCTCTCAAATGCGTCTTTTGTGCATCGTAACGCGAGGAGGGGCACGCCAATCAAAGAGCAACATAAAGAACGCCCAGGGAACGCGAGATGACAATGCGGCGGAGCGTGCGCAATTTTTGGTTGAGGTCGAGGGAACACAAAAGCACGTGGGCTCATCTGGAGGGTAAACAAACACACGAGGATCGCAATGAGCAGACGAACTTGCACGCTGTATACCCTGAGTTTCACGAGAGTTTTCGGCGCGCGGGTAAATAAACTATGCATTGCAGGACGCTCAAACTCCGTGAAAAAGTGACGCTAGCGGTTGGAATGGATCGCAAAAGTTTGAAAATGTGACGTTTTTTTTAGATAAAATGTTAATTGAGAAAAACGAAATTTCATTTTGAGGCGACGTCCGCCTAAGTTCAATACCACTGAGACGAGGCAGGACATTTCGAGCACCTGTAGCATCTATTTCAGTAAACAAATCTGGTCAGCGAGAGAGAAAACAATATATTTATTGCTGACACGTGTTTTTCACCGATATAAATCCATCAATAGTGCACTATATCATTTCTTGCGTTGGTGATATTAAACCTAAATAAACAGTGACTCGAAAAAAAAAGTTGTTTACAATAATATTTTTTTTAATACTTTTCGTCATGTTTTTAGGCTTTTGCGTTCTGTCCCCACATGCTAGCGTAACATTCTACCAGAATTCGAGATTTCTGTGATGAATGGTTTATCTACCAGGGCCGAGAAACACTGTTCTCATTCCTCGGGAACTCCCTGTATATTGTACGTGTTGTGGGCAAGGTGGCGAAAGCTACCGCCCGACGCCAGCTACCCCTCTCCATGCATAGACATATTCCGCGCGAACATCACAACCATGCATCACGGAACTTCCACTATGAGTAAGAATGCCGTTTTATTCTTGGTCCAGATGAAGCACACAATCGGCAATACCTTAAAGGGCTCTTCCGGTGAAAACCGGAAGTTCTTAAGATCCTGTGATAGTTGCCTGGTGGGGGCCTAAGTATTAACATAGGCCGTTTTATTAAATTAAACGACACCCCAATTTAGTGTAGTCAATGACGGTTAATTATACAGAACTCCACTCCAAATTTCGCAAGTATCAATCGCTGCGCTCCCATGCGCCTGATGTGACGTCATACGAAACTCGCAATCGTCAGATCCTATGCCTCATTCCTGTGTGGGAACACAGTGCTCCCGACTCACCGCAGCGTTCAAGTTTACTCGCCACTGCAAATCTTTCGGAGAAGTGCGGAGCGGGACAACAGCACAACGAGAGTCCACTTTCATTCACAAAATCTTTGTCTAGTGCAGCAACGAGGGTGAACCAAGTTGTAGCGCTCACGTGGAAGACAAAATTCGTTTAATGCTTCAGATCGGCGCGACCGTTGCATTATATTACGCCGGAGCTGTAATATAGCTCGTCCAGGGAAGCACACAGAATTCAGATTTGTCATGGACGATGCCCCTACAGCCGTTGACAATGAGGTCTAATTGTTTTCTTGACTACGGAATTTGACCAGACAATCGAATTCTTAAACTTAAAATTAGAAAAAAAAATGTTTCAGGAACTGCAGTTAGTTAGCAACCGTTGCTGGGGCGTCTAGCAACACTATAATCAACCAGTCTATATTGCACTTGTTTTAGGTAAGGTAACGCATGCTGCCGCCAGATACAAAGGCTGTATAGCCACCCCTTCATTTATTCTTCTATGTAACCGTATTACAATTTATGTCATCAACACAAAAAAAAAAAAAAAATAAGACATTGGTTTTTTGTGGTGTTCTTTGTCTAATTACGCAGGGTACGGCTATTTTTCTCATGTTTTACGGGAAGACTTTGAACGTCTGGCACGCGCCCTTGCCTTGTTCGGGTCTCAGAGTATGCGTTGTTTCTTCAGTTATTACACGGGATGGGGCGAAGATTTCACGCAAGTCTTTAGGTTGAGTTTCTTTGAGCGTAAGCTCGATTTTCTCTGAATAAAAAAAATATGCGGGTAATTCTCTAGCACTATATGTGTGCGTGCTGTAGTCGAATGTATTCTAGCAGCGTAACTTTATTACATTTCTTTCCCGCCCTCTAACGAGCTAGTTTTCACCGACTCTTTAAATACAGTTTATGAATGCCCCCCTTATATGCATGGGTTTTTGCACTCGACGCCAAGTTGGCGCTGAAGGTAAGACGAAAAAGATTGATAAGGTCCTAAGGTTTATTAATTCAGACGTTTAATTCAACTTTCTCAATGTATTCATCTCCACATCCAATATCTCCGAGATGAAGTCGAAACGTTCGAGCAGCCTCGAATGATCCAAATCGAGTTTTCAAACATTCGTGTTCAATTAAAGTTTGCCCATGAAGCACGTCCAACGGCAAATTGAGTTAAGCTGATATCAGTCCTTGAGTTCGTTTGCCCGTTGTCGCTGAAATGCGCACTCGCAAGTGAAGAAATTGCCACGCTTACCCTGTTCCTAAGGTGAACCACAACGAAGGCTGCGAGCCGATCGGACCAATCAGGCATTGTGAAATGGGCTACGTCACTGCGTTTCTAAGGCAGCTCATCCAATAAGCTGCCAGGAGCTCGGAACCTTTGGCTGCTTGAGCCAATCAAACTTTCAGAAAGAGCAAGCTTGAATTCGCCTCGGTCTACCTCGAATTGAAGATAAGAGGTCAAGAAAAAAAAATATCGCTTTGAAATTTTGAAAAGCTGCGGTCGTATGCTCTTTGATGGAAGCAATGATGGGAGCCGTTACTATGGGATTTTTGGCCTGTGTCTGTTTTAAGGTCTCTTTTATTTCTACGGTAACCCGGCAATAACGGGGGAGAGTTGAGGCTTTTTTTTTACGCTACAGTGAAACGATATAATAAATAAAATGAAAATAAAAAGCCAAGATTCTCGGGCCGCGCCGTCAAAAATTTCGGTACACTGGTCGACACCTATCAGCGAAACCGTTGAGAAATAGGAATGGAATTAGGACATCAAAGGATGCCGCCGGCTTCGCGGTTTTCCACGCTCGTCCAATTTTGACGAGATACGAAAGAAACTAGAAGGAAGAGCGCGCACTGAAAGGCTGAATTGGTGTTCGGATGTTTTGTACTTTTGTTTTTTTCTGTTTTTTCCTGTGGTGTTTCTTCCCCCCTAAAAGAAAAAAAAAACAACAACAAAAAAACGTGGCTTTTTTGTGTTCTTTGCGAATATAGCTTAGCCATCCCGATTTCGCCTGAAATCAAAGAGGAACACTTGGTGTTCGGCCAAGCAAATCCTGAACCGATTCAAAAACAACTTTTTTTTTTTTTATTTCCGAACTTGTGTCTGCCATCTTCGTTTTGTTTTTTTCAACTCCCTGTGTATACCTTTCTTCCAGGATTCGGTGGCTTGTATTTCCGTACTCGTACAGCGCGCTTCTCAGAATGCACATTTTAATTTTAGAAAACGTGTGTAAATAAAAATATAATGGGGGAAAAAAACTGAGTTTTTTTTCCCCATTTGTAACTCACGTGACATGAGTTCACTAGTGAAAAATAAATCTACAATACAAAATCTCAGCCGTTCAACGGACGCCCTTTTTATTCGAAAGATTGCTATTAAAATTGCTGGAGTGCCATAGCCTCCTCTATATTCACAAAGCCTGGAAGTTCGACGACGGAGTCATAGAGTGCCCAGTAGCAGATTTGGAGCGCGAGGATCTCGTAGCAGCGAGTATCAGAGAGCCATTTCTCGGGGAACCTGCACGTCAGCGGACAACTTTTTTAGTCGCAAGGACCCGAAACACGCTTGTTCACTCGGGAGAAGTGTGTTTCGGCGTCTCGCCGCAGCGGGGCGCCAGTCACGTGGCTCTCCTCTCACCCGTTATCTGCTGCTCCACCTTTTTTCATTTCGGCGGTCGCTTCTCGTGGCGATCTGCCTGCCAGGCTTTGTCAGTAAATAGGAGACTATGGAAGCGCATATGCCACTAAAACCCCCTTTGAGCTAGCGTTATCGGCACTGGGTCGCGTGAAAATGTATAGCCACCGACTGCTCGCGAACTGCGGGGCGTGAAGCTTTCCACGAATCGTATTGCGCATGCGCGCGCGAGTCGTAGGGGCTTTTGTGATGCACTTCTCGTTCGTTTCTCCCCACTCCGGCGGCACTGGAGTCGTCACCACAACGCAGCCAACACCGTTGACGACCCGGGAAAAATGCAAGATGGCGGTTGACTCCGCCGACCCAGCCGGGCGTTAGGCTTACCACGGCGGGTGGTGATTTGCTATCCTGCAACTTGTGTGCTTGGTCTGAAAAGTCGAACCACGTGATTTCGAAGACTACTCACAATGGCAAGCAATCGCGACTGCTGTAAACTATACGCGTGTGAGAAAATTTTCATGGTCCGGGAAACGAGCCGTCGCGGTGACCGCGAGCATACGAAACGATTTGGAATTCTACGGCTCACGACGGGAACGGTCGTTCAAGTTCGAGAGGATACATCACCCATCTTTGTGGCCGTTCGGAGGGGGATCAGTGGCCGAGTGTGCTAGGGCACACCAGCTCGGAGCGCGTGGAGCGCTCCGAGCTCCACGCGCTCCCAGCCGAACCCAGGGATCGGCTTCAATCCCCACCCCTGCCCGTTCCCATCTGGATGCCTGCGGTCGGGTATGACTACTGCGTGATGCACGTGAAAGACCCCAGGCTAGCGGTTGTACTGCACTGGCTAAATTGCTAATCTACAGCTGAGACACCAGACGTCCATTGGGGCTGACTAACTTCCTTCCGGCTGCATAAACATACACACACTGCAATTATTATTTTTTCTTTGCCGTTCGTTCACATTCTAGTTTATCTCGCTTTATTAGAGCGCCTTAAACATGAGTGATGCGGCCCAAGCAGAAGTGGATGCTGTTCTTCTTCACATGATATCCAGCATTTTTACATCGAAGGAAAAGGAGATGCGATTAAAAACACATAAACCACATAAAACACAAATTACAATTGAAAAAGGTATTCAATTGATCACAGAACATTGTCTGAAGTAGAAATATGACGAGGCAAGGACTTTCAATTTTTTACGCTTCTTGGGAAAAAGCAGTATTTAAAAGAATTTTTGGGAGCGAATATGGGAGTTAATATTTTGGTGTATGGTCATATCTAGTTTGTCTATGAGATGATGGCTTAATCTAGGATGAAGTCTGAAGGCGAAGTTTGTGATACCAAAGATGAAAAATGAATTTTAATCTAGCTAGCTTTCTGTGGGATTCCAAAGGAATTATGTTGTTAGTTCTAATCACTTCTGTAGGAGAGTCATGCCAGCGATAACGATTACATATAAAACGAACTGCTAGTCTCTGGACCTTCTCAAGCCTGTTATTATCTTTCTTCGTAAAAGGATCCCATACAGTGCAAGCTTACTCCAACCGAGACCTTATTAGGATGTTATAAGCCAGACGTTTGGCATGAGAGGGCACGCATTTATGCTTGTGCCTCATAGGCCTAGTTGAAATTAAGACGCTCGAGACATACCCACGCTCTGCGCGTCCTTAACTGTGTCCGACAATAGAAAAGAAAAAAAAAAAAAAAAAAAAAAAAAAAAAAAAAAAAAACCTCTTCTTACAGTTTGACGAGGGCTTAATTTCGGAGCACCGTGCGGTAATTTCTTCGAGCCGTTGACGCGATGACAGAATCGTTTTTGCGCAACCGCCTAAAGCGTCTTGGAAACATGTTTACTTCATACACAAATGTGTAGGCCTCATGGACGCAGACTGCGTTTTGTATGGAGCACTGTACCCCGTTTCAACTTACGCCCGGACGCAGAGGACGCTACGAGCCATCGGAGCCAATCCAAGGCCGTGTAAGTGTCACGTGACCTCGGAGAAGGGGCACGGCGACGCGCGGAAGGCACATCACGGGGTGCATTTCAGGGGGCGTGTCTTTTTCGTTTGGTTTTGTTGTTATTGTAGAAGTCGTGGGTTACTATTGTGACCAATGTTGGAAATTCATCCCAAGAAAATAAAGGGACATTTGCAAGTGTACCATATATGCTTGGGTATCCTAGGAATCATGAGTCCTAGAACGCGTAGTAACTTTTCGCAGCTTTCAGCGATGGTGGTACCGCGGTGTGAGAATGGCGCTCCCTAGCTCCTGGGTGATTGGCCTCATGATAAACGGTCTTGCCTACCTTCCTGACGTGAAAAAATGAGCTAAGGCTCTACTACTGCTCGTATATAGCAAAACTGGAGTTACTCGCGCGCCGCAGATCCAGCCTCCTACTGCTGTGCTACGACGATCATCCAGATGAGCGCCGTTTTGATAGGTGCCAGTGCGCCCCCTATAGCTCGTGAAGGTTGCGAATACACTATTTATCTGTGGGACTCCAAGTTTACTTAGCAAACACCAAAGTGAAGAAAAAAAGAACAACATTGTTTTAAACAATAAAAGGGCGAAAAAAAAAATGTCGACAGTAAGTGTGGTCTACGCTTAATTTCCGGCTTCCTAAAATATATGGAGAATTTTCTTTTTCTTTTGGCGGAAGTTGGTTAGTGTAAAAGGGGAGGGGGGCGCCCACGTCATGCTCTTGTTCGCACCAAACAGCAACGGAGGAACGTTCAATTTGTGTTTTATTTATATTTATTATAATGTTCTTTTTCTCTCGCGAGATTGTACGGCGTAGAGGGGGTACAAAAAAGAACAACGAAAAGCGCCGGACTTTACGAGCTTAAGCCGCGTTTCTCGCGTTCCCCCTCTCTCTCTCTTTTTATGTTTCTTTTTCATCTATTCTTTCTTAAACAACAAATTGTAATGTATATAAATAACTACATGTATACAGCAAAAAGGAGGTGTGGGCAGCGAACGTTAAAATGGTTTTTGCCGGTGGTCCGTGATGTTTCACATCTTTCTAACCCCCCTTCCCTCCCCCCCCCCCTTTTTTTTTGGGGGGGGGGGGGTCAACTTGTTTGTTGTGCGTGCAAGAAAAAACGCAAAAAAATCAAAAGAAAACAAACAAACGATAAATGGTCTATGGAAAGGGTTGGACACCCGAAAGGATTAAATATAGACAAAGGCCCCAGAGCAATATCAAAAGTACAAAACAAAATTCAAGATGGCGACGGCCAGAAGGTGGGAAGGCGACTTTAACGGCCGGGGCGTTGCCCTTGGCGTTACAATCGATCCCATATATAAAAAAAAATAATAATAAAAACAAAAAGAGGGAGAGACTGGGGAGCTCGGCTTCAGAGCCATTTCAAACTCTACGGAAAATGTGTTGTGTTTTACTTTCTATTTTTTTTTGTGTTTCTTTCTTTATATGTTTGTTCTTCAGACGCCGGGCCGCGGCAGTGTTGGTGCATGTGAGCTGTTCTTGTGACGTTAGGTCAGCTGGTTTGTTCCTCTCCTACCGTTTTTCCCCCTCCCTGATTTGCCCCATATTCTCCGTTCCGAAATATTGTTCTATTTTGTTTTGATTTTCATTTCTTCGAGTTTGATCGTTTTGGTTTGTTTATCTTTGTTTCAGTTTTGTAGGTTGACGCCAACGCGTGAATTCCTTTCGCTTCTTGGTGTTGGAGCGCGCGCGCGTCCTGAAGGGATAGATTTTCCATTTTTGTGTCCGCTCAACATTTTTTTTCTTTCTAGTTCTCTCTCGCGCGCGCAGGCGTATTTGATGACCATCCTATCTTCAGGTGCGCTTGCTTTTTAAAATTATTTTTGTCATGCGTCGTCTTTTTTTTTTTTTCTTCTAGTTTTTAGGCTCTCGTGTTCCTTCGGCCGTACACATCTTTTTACACCCTCCGTTTTTTTTTTCCTTCGCGCTGTTTCTTGTGTTATCTGGATAGATCACAGTTTGTTTAACTTTATCCTGGCTTAACATAATTTGTTTTCTTTTCATTCAACACAATACGCGGCGACTACAAGAACAAAAAAAAAAAAAAAATGAAAGGCACACATGATACAAAGTAAAAATAAATATATCACATATAAAAAGGATTCAGTTTCGTAAGGCATTTGTTTTCCGCGCCATTTTCTCGCTACACTGCGCTACACCGAACACTTTTTATATGCCTCGGCACTTCCATTTCATCTCCTCCTCGCAGTCGTTTTAACACCGTCGTTTTTTCTAGCTTTTTTTTTTGTTTCGTTTACCTTATACTCGTATCTGACACAACCCTTTCTTCTTTCATCCAATCTCGTCATTCCCTTTTTCATGTCTCTTTTCGTTTTCCTTTCTTCAAAAGGGTTTCTAAATCTTCGTGTTTTTTTTCGGTTTCGTCTTGCATTCTTTTGGAGACTATGGGCTGTATTTCACGAGGCAGGTCCGATGTTTTTTTTAATTCTTTTTTTATAGCTTTTCTTACGGTTATAGAAGCTTTCTAAGACCTGTCTTGACGTGGTGGTTATATGGAAATTATTCAATGTGAACCTTCAACAGACAGCCCGGAATTACTGTTTAGTTTTTTGCTTTTTTGGTGGGAAGAGGAAAGAAAGAGAGAGAAAACGAGAGAGAGAAAAAAATGCCGTGAAAACCCCAATTAAGTTACATTACTATATAACGTGAAGCGTGCAAAACGCATGACACGTCAAACGTACTGCTGTTGTGTATATATGTTAGGGTCACTGACGCGACGTTACGCGTCTTGGGTGAATACATTTCGGTTCTTATTTACATTGGGGAGAATTCTTTAGTCTGAATCAAAGAAATCTAATATTTTCAGTTCAACATTAAATTGAAACGCATAGGTCGATGCACTGCGCGAGACTGTTAGCGCGCGAACACAACTTCGGCTCTTAAAAACACACACACACACACACGCGCACACACACACGCACACACACGCATACACAAACGCACGCGCGCGCAAACATACACAGCGATGCGTTTTTTTTTAGAAAAAAAAAAGCATTGGCCGATATCGATTGGTCTAGTTTTTACGAGATGCGTTCGTACTTTGGGTTGTTCTACATTTCTCGCCTATTTACGCTTTGCTGTAGATTTGCGGCCGCTTCACTTCACCGATCGTCTTTTCTTGTACGCTCGTTCCAGCTTGCATATTTGTTGCCCATGCTGAAAATGTTTGCGTATCTGCTCGTGTATCCGTGCGCGTGTGCGTGTAGGCGAGTGTTCCACGCGGCAGAAATGGAGAGCACCTACTGCATTCCACCGTGCGCACTAAAAAAAAGAAAAAAACTAAAGTAAACAACGGGAATAAAAAAAAATTTTCTCCGGAAAGAACAAAACTTTGAATGAACGAAGACCAGAAAAATTAAAGTAGTTAAAATAAGGTAAGGGAAAAAAAAAAGAAGAAAAGAACAAACGATAATACGAGCGGAAGTAACGTCGGAAATGACGTGATATCACATCCGCTTCGGAGAGTCCGGCGTGTGCGCCCGTTTTCCCTGCGCGATCATAAAACGCTCCACATAGAGAACGAACAGCGAAGGAAAGACAAGAAAGAGAAAAAAGAGACGGAAACGAAAGAAAGGGCTGGAGAGGGAATGGATGATCGGAAAGTTAGGCAAGAATGGAGAGAACGAGGGGGAAAAAAAAGCATGTAGTGCGCGTTTTTAGCACAAGGCGCGATGACTGCCTTGTGCTTTTAGATATCGAAGGTTCTGATTGTATTCACAAGGCTGTTTCTAGCATTCTATCCATGTTCGTATCAGCATCCGATGGCCTTAATTTTACCCATGAATTGACCGCTAACGGTTCCATCCAGTTTTTAGATCTAGAAATATTGTTTAATGACAACCACATCTGCTGGTCATACCAGCCTAGGACCAAGAAGGGCCTGTTCTCCTATGACAGTGCTCACTCAAAGCTTGTTAAAAGAGCCATCATTATGTCTAGCTGTACATCAGCAGTAGAAAAATCATGTGTTCACCAAGTGGCGTCCAGTTTGCGCGATCAGTGTGACCGCCTTACTGCCGCAGGGTACCCCCAACACTTGGTCTCTGCTGTATCTGTGCGCTTGCTACAGAAGCAGAAAACTGGGAGTAATGGGCAGAGGCGAAAAGAAAAAATGCGCGTGCATGTCATCCCGTACCACCACGGCCTGTCCCATAACCTGAAAAAGGTGGCGGCCAGATATGGTCTCTCGGTCGTCTTTTCAGCGCCCTGCAAACTCAGTAAAGTGTGCCCTATGATGAAGCCAAGAATGAACTTCAACAAATGCAAAAAGGGGCACAGCACGCGCTACACGGAATGCGCATCCGGTGTTATCTATGAAATTCCGCGTTCTTGCGGGCGAGTATAGACCTTTTCCGCAAGGGCGCCGCCATCTTGAATTGTCGTCACTTCCAGTATGGGCGAAAAGATTGTTTTGCCGTCGCCACGCGAGTAGAAACCATTTAGGACATAAACGTAACCGTCACACATTCTCGTTTCGCCTCCCCTCTACTTTTTTACTATTTGCAGGTTGAAACGTTTTGATATTTTTTCGTCGCCCATACCGGATACGCCTCCTTGGCGGTCGGGGGCGAGAGTAAGCGGAAAAGGTCTATACATTGGCGAGACTGGACGTTGTTTCAACCTGAGGGCACGAGAACACTTTCTGTCGATAAAAAACAACACAGGCGGACATCTGTCTGTACATTGTTTGAAATGCGGTAGTCATCCTGATTTGCAAAGGACACGTGTTCTCGCAAGAGCAAATGAGGCAACGGAAAGAAAACTCGTAGAAGCCTACTTCATTAAAAAGAAAGGTCACGACTGCATAAGCATGCAATCTGTTTCACTATCAGACAAGGAATTTTCTTTTTTGGATGGTCATGTTTAACCTTATTTCGCCGCAAACTGATTGCTGCTGTTATATATACTGCTGTGTCTGCGCCAAATAAACAGTTGGAAGTCTGCGCTCCGTGTGTCGTACTCGTTTCTACCTCTGTCCTCGTCCTTTGCGCAGTTCGTTTATTTCTACGAAAAAAAGGCAAATGCTCAAAGCTGCAAAAAAAAAAAAAAAAAAGTCGGAAATATATTTTTTTAAAGTTTCCTTTTGTTTTTGATGTGCCTTTCGGTTGAAGTTTGTACAACTCGCCTCCTCCAAAGCGACGCCTGTACCACGGATCTAGGCCAACTCGTCGAAAGCCAACTCGTCGACGGCCAACTCGTCGGCGGCCTATTCGTCGAATAGGCCCATTCGTCATAGGGAAACTCGTCGAAGAGGCCAACTGGTCGCCGCTTTTTTAAAGCCAAATATATAATTTTTTCTTTAAATTTTAAAGCAAAAAGCAAATATTGTTCTATAATCCGTGTTCCGTCTTTTATGTGTAACTCTTTCGTAAAAAAATGTGTACAATTGTCGCTCTCCTTAAAAACTGACCTCCAGTCTGCTCTTTCTTGTCGAAGGTAACAACTTGCCGTTATCGCCACTTTCACAGTGCAGTGGGGCAGCGTCACTACGTCGCTCGTGTATCACTGGGGCACGTGTTAACCTACCCGGCCTACCCGGCCCATCGGTTGACGCCGCTTCGTGGCGACAGTTTGCGGCGGCTCATTAGAAAATTGTCGACCCACCTGGCCCTCCCGTTCACGCCATTCGCGGTGACAGTCTCCGGTGGCTCATTACAAAATAAGTAATACAAAAAGGTAACAAATGGACGATCCTGAGATAACACACTTTTCAACTTGTCTAAAGGTTCTCTCCTGTCTTTGCCTTCTTGTAATTTTTCTTTCAATCTTGTAACTTAACAAAGGCGCTGACCCTAGTCCAGACACAAATAAAAATTTAGGTCAAAAGATAAAAAGGGACCACGAACTTTTACTTTGGACCGTCATTCATACCATTCGACGACTCGTCCTTCGACCAATTTTCCCTTTCGACAAGTTGTCCTTCGACGAATTGCCCTAATACGAATCGCCCTATTCGACGAATGGGCCGTCGACGAGTTGGCTTTCGACGAGTTGGCCGGATCTCATTTACCACCACCCCTCTTATGAACGGGACTAGACGTCAGCTCTTGATGTAGTGACCTTGGTTGGCAGACCAAATTAGGGACAGATGGCACCTACCCCGAAAGCACTGAACTGCAGGGGTGAACTGACGTGACGCCGTTCTGGTGTACTGCATGTAGGACATCAACATTTTAGTGTGGTTAGTTGGACATAAATTACTATGCGGCGTTTCGAAATAATAAGTTGAGTCTATCTTAAGGTTATGATGATAGAGCTGATGCATGAATTTTGAGCCTGTAATTTTTCGTCCAGTTTCTTCATTTCTTCTTGTAAACTGCCTTTTCCTGTGTTCCAGGTTAGGAACGATAGAACATACACTTGCTCGAGCTAAACTGACGCAGATGGAACGGAAGCAAACGCAAACAAAACTCGGCGTTGCATCTCCAGCGCGCAGCGTGCATAATGCATGCTCGCGGAAGACAAAGTCTACATTTTAGCGGAAACCTTGAATAAGTGAAAGGCGACGGGATGCTGCTACGACTGATCCCGGCGCCATTTTCGTTCCTCAGAATAATTCACACACCGTCGCGGTAGAGAGGACGTCGACCGACGGATTTTCCTCTTTTCTTTCTTCGTTTCCCTCCTCCGACGTATCGGAAACATTGCGCTACTACTCTTAGCAGTTGGAGGGAAGGCATCCGTGCGGAATGTATGGACCTCTGTCGTACGCTGCGTTGGCCCCTGAGCTGACAGTGCGTTGGAAGCTACGGGTCCGCCGGACCAATCAGCCGTCTCCCTCCTCTTCGTCTCCTGACTCCGTTCTTTCTGTGCGTGAGTAGGAAGAGGAAGCGTGATCACGTGACGAAAGATAGGCGTATGATTGGTCTAAGGAGCTCGTAGCCTCCCTCGCACTGCCAGCTTAGGGGTGAACGGAGAGAGTGGGAAGAACGGCTGAAACTCGTGGATGGAGCGAGGCGGCTGCATCCAAAGTTTATGCGCAGATAATGGCTTCTCCTTCAGGCATATATTTATCGTGTCTAGATTGATTCTTATTGGGTTTTTTTACTTTTTGTCTGTTTTATCTTGTGAAATGGAGGAGATACGCTTGTGGTGAATAGAAGCGAAGGTAAGTGCGAACTACGTATAATTCTGGGAGGTTTTACGTCACTTTACGGTTTCATACTTTACAAATAATTTTTTTTTCTTATTTGCTTTATTTATCTTTAATATCACACAATCTATTGAATTAAAGCGAAACAAAAAATATTATTCTTGCGGCCTGTCTTATTACTTTGTGAAGTAAGTACGTTCTTAAGTAGATTTTATAAAATCAACTTTTGCGTGCAGACTGAGTTGAGTGCAAACTTTACGATCAAAGAAAGCAATTCTACGATGTTTCGTTCGACCCGCTCACTTGTTGTCTATTGGCTAGCAGTTTGGAGCGACAATGAATTTAGTCTGTCTTAAATTACATGGCGGCGGAAGGGCGGTTACACGGTTGCGAAACAGACGAGCCCGTGCTCGATAATGCGATTCCTTCGCGAAGGTTTCCAATATTTAAACAGCCCTCCCCCCTCCCCCCTCTTACCCCGGGCCGCGACTGATATCTTCTCGTGAATTGTAGATGAGCTTTTGGCTGAATGAACAAGGTTTCAGTTACAGAGATTATAGGAATTACGTTTTTAGTGTATACAGTTCAGGCAATGAACGAACCTCTAAGTTGCGTGAACAAACAAAAACGAAGGCAGCAATAACGATAGCGTGTTCGAGAATTGCGTATTTTCCGGTGTATACGACGCACCTGTGTATAAGACGCACCGTCGAAAATTTTGGAAGAACGTGCGTCTTATGTATGGGACGCATCGTTGTATAAAACGCAATCCTCACTTTTCGCAAGTTTCTAAGTAAAAATTAGTATATAACGAGGCACCTGTGTATAAAACGCACCGCCGAAATTTGTGAAAAAAAAGGGTGTCTTATACACCGGAAAATACGGCAAGTTAAATTTAATTGAACCGCAAACAAGTGGTCGGAATCCGGAACTACTTCTGAGGAGTTGGTAGAGAGAGTTATTATAATGTAGGCTAGACGTTCAACTGGCGCTAATGTCTATGCGACTTCCAGGAGGCAAATTTAAGCAGACAGCAACCAGTCTGCTTTTGCGGTGCTCCTGTGCATTCCTATGGGAAAACGCGCGTGCATTTTGTCTCTTCACCGGAGAACAACTGGAGTCACCTTTGTTACTTGGGTCGTAGCGAACACTAATAGTAAGTTATAGCTCGAGAACGTACGGCAAGGGAAAGGAAGGCTGGAGAGTTCTACCTTTTTGATTTGCAACAGACCACAGGTAACTTTATTAACATTTTAAACTGTAATTGCTTCACTTACAGTATTTTTCTTCCCCAGTGAGCGATGTTTAACTTCACTATTTCAGGCCCGAACCTCTGTTCCACAGAAGGAACGTAAAAACGAGTTACGATTCTAAGCAAAATAGCAATCGAAAGGAATGTAGAGTGTTTTCAAGGTTCACCAGCATGGCGGTGACGCCTATATATTGCTAAAATAGCCAAGTCCAGTCACATATATAAAAGGGCCCCGTCAGGCATCTTTAAGAGCGGTTAAAACATTTAAAGAATAAATTATGTGGGCTATGAAAGGTGAATTCTTATTATTTCTTATGCCGGGCAGCTTTTATCGGGTGCCTGTTCTCTGGCTTCTTCATATTTTCAAGATTTCGAACGTGTTGGTGATGTTTTACGTATGTCTTTAAACTGACACAATTCACCCAGCGATTTTGGAAGTTTTTTTACTATATTATTAATGTGATTATTCCAAGGCATCTGGTCGTTAAAGTAAACTCCATTCGTTTTCACATTTTGAACGATTTCAGTTTCAGATGGGCCAATAACATTTTTAAAATGAAGCCCACATTTCTATTCTCAGGTCTAAAAGGGTCCGCTTTACTTTTTCTTGTATTTATTTCTAGCGAGTTTACTTCATAATTAAATAAGTTTACTTTGGCTTCACCTCATTCATATAGCTTCCGTAATGTAGCGTTTGTTTTATATACACATTCTTGTATTTTAATGCCCCCCCCCCCCCCCCAAGAAAAAGGATTATTAGCATAAATATGGAAAGAATGGGCCATAGTGATGCTAACGATATCGTTTATATGCAAGTCAGATAACAGAGGGCCTAAAAATGCTTCGAGCTCTGATAGGATGAACCGCAGAATTATTCCTATTTACTACAACGCATTGCTGACAAAATTTAAGATATAAATGAAAAATATCTAGTGTTACTCCACAAAATCCATAACATGCGAGTTTTTTTTATTTTTATGTGAGTTTTGTGATCATTACGGTCAAACGCCGTCGAAAAATCAATAAAAGCACCTACAACTGACTTTTTGCTTCTTCGAGCGACTTCAAAATTAGTTCATTCTGGTGGAACAATGCGATTTCCGCTGATCCACCTCCACGAAAACCTAACTGAGAGTCTGTAATTAAAACAAATCCTGTACAGAAGCCTATTGTTCTATTGTGAATAATTTTGCGCGCCATTGAGAAAACGCAATTAATATCGATATAGGTTATAATTCGAAAATTCGTTTTTTTCCCGTCTTTAAACAAAACATTAACTATTTTAATCTCTATTTTTTAAGGAAAAACACCACTAGACAATGAATAATTCATAATGCGTGTTAACAGCGGTGCTAAATCATCTAAGGCATGCATCATTGGTTTCCTGGGGGAATCGTCTATATAAGAGGAGTTGCGGTTTTGAAAAGCTGACATAGAGGATATTACTTCTTTTTTGTCTGCTGGAAGAAAACATGCATTGTGATCATTTCTAGGTTTCATATAAACCATTGATATAAGACTATGTATGATACTTATAACATTTATTAGATATGTATATTAAAAACGTTTTCTTAACCTCCCTTCCTCCCCTTGTTTGGAGAGAAATAAACAAACTGAATTGGAAAGTTTCGGCGAGAGCGTTTCCTTGCAATGGAACGCCGTTAGCTATTATTGTACGGCGGATTTAAAGGAAACCCGTTTTAACACTTTGTTCAACTGTTTCTATACCAGATCTGTTCTCGTCAAGCATGTCTCAATAAATAAATTATGAAAAAAAGTTTTTTTTTTAGTTTGACGATGAACTTTTATCAGTGTATTTTAACTTTTTTCTTTAAAAAATTTTTTTTTCTGTAGTTTATGTTTTGAAAAGCGTCCTGTACAGTTCATTTTCTTTCTGAATTAATTTTGAATATTCTATAGTCACTCATTGCTTGCGGTTACTTTTAACTTGTCTAGTTTGCTTATACGTAGGGTGTGCATTTTCCGGTTTTAACCAAAAAACACTGATAAACATCCGTCGGTGACGAAAATACGAAATCGGTTAAAACTGAAAAACACCAGTGGTTGGATATTTTCGCCCTGGTTAAAACCGAAAAACAGCGGTCGTTGCATGTTTCCGACCTAGTGTCGAGCGAAACCCTTTCCCCGTAGAGGTTCGTCAAACGTGTTATCTGTGGATCCTGCATTCTTCCCGTGTCTATACATGGCTTGCACGTGGCGTCAGTCCGCCCTCCTTTCTGGGGGTCAAAAGCGTCTAGCTAACGCAGTGGAAGCTAAGCTCTTCCACGCCTTTCCCCCATTGTGTCTCCCATGGCCCCATTTTGTGGAAAAATTAACGCAGTGGAGGGTAGGCTCTCACGTGCCCTTTCCCTATCATGTCTGGCCAAGTAATGTCGGTGCAAGCCATGTATTCAGAGGTTGCTGTAGTTCCTGGAAGACGCCGCCAACATCTGTGTCGTATGGGGCTACTGACCTTTCAGAACTGAGATGCGTTCCTTGTTGTCTGTTTAGTTTCCACGGGCTTTTGGGGAAACGGAAAAAAAGGTTTTGTTGGTGTGGGGGTTTTTCGCTGTATAAAAAAGGACCGTTCGTAAAAAAAATTGCAGACGTGTTTGAGAAGGCGCGTCCGTCCCGCGTCTGCGGGTTTTCTCAACGTGAGACTTGCTTCCCTTCGTCGCCACGCGGAGTAGAAGGCCACCAGGATGGGAAGTAAGCGGAAAGCTCAAGATGACTACGCTACAGATTTCATGGATGAGTCGTCGTTCTGGTTGTGCGTGCCAATTGTTAATCCGTGCATAAACGTGGAGCTACCAGAGGGATTTGTGCCTTATGAAAGTATCTATCGGCTGGTCCTCCGAGACCGGAGCTAGCTGAGTGACCTAGAATCAAAGTTTCTTTGTGACCGCCAGTATGCTGTGACTAGCACCGTTGATCCAGTGTTATTTTGGAAACGTCATTTACCTGACTGGTCACTACTGTCCCAAGCCTCGCTGGACATTTTGGGATTTCCTGTGTCCAGTGCAAATGTGGAGCGTGCGTTTTCAAAATTGCGGGTTGTGAACCGCAAGGAACGTGCTGCCATGACAGATGCAAGCCTCTCGAAGTATGCTTGCATCTACTATAATAACCAAGTGTGAGAAATAGATGCTTCCTCGAGAAGAAGTGTATGAAATATGTGAATAAAATTGGAACTCTCTGTCTGTGATCAATCGCATTTTTTTCCACCGATAATCACCGATTTTAGCCTCGTCGTGAGACGTTCCACCGAAATACACCGGTGTTTCGAAAATAAATAAACACCGAAAGACATCCGCCGATTTTTCTCACAAATAAACACCGGAAAGTACACACCCTAGTTATACGGAAGAGTTTTCGTGAGCAGATTTAGCGGAACCAAACAGTGTCCCAACTTGCATTTGAATTAGTTACGTAAAATGTTCCTAATGTGGTGAAATTTATGCTTTGCGTACTAAGAGTCACCTTATTTGTTTTCATTTTCAAACTCAATTACTTGGTCCGTTATATTCTTTTTATCAACATAAATATGTGTAGGTGATTGCACTACATTCTAGAACACCAGCATTAATATAACTTCCTTCATGATTTGTCACAAATACACCAAGCAATGTTGACAAAGACGGAGTGACCCGAGAAGAGGAATTTAACTAAAAAAAGATAAAAGACGTAAGTACAATAACAAAGTCGTTTTTGGCAGGCGGTGGTTACCACTTGCCACGTGATCATTTTAATCGATGATGTAGTCAGTAAGCCGTTAAACAAACGCTTGTCACGGCTGATGACTACGGCTGTCAGTGATTATAACGCTTCATTAGTGTTGCCTTTAGGGCACGCTAGTGTTTCTGACAAAATAATATAGAAAATGCGAACGCGTGGATGAGTGAACGGATAGATGCATAGAGTAAAGCACTTTTAATCGGGCGGTGTCTGACGCTACGTATCGAGTTTTTTGTTTGTTTTAATGCCAATAATGATGTATATTCGCCCCAGTGACGTATATTGGGAGAGTTTGGCCAGTTTATGATCTCGCCGCCGTAACGCCTCCTTTCGAGTGAACGTATCAGACCATGGCGCAGTGTGAGAGACACAAGCGCAAGCGCTTGAACTCCCAGCTGCTCCCAGCTATGCAGGGAGGGCCGCCATTTTTATTCATTCGCCCGGTGGAATGCATGGTATCGACATTAAAATATGACTCCTTCCCATTAATTTCGCTGGCTATGGCAAGAACATTATATAGTGTTATTCCTCGGTTGTTTCAAAAAGTTAAAGAATGAAGTTTTCTCGACTTTTTACCGTAAACTTTTATCTCGGCGAGAAAGAAGTCGGCCCGTAAAAGACGACGCGTAGCCTTAACAGAACTCTGCGCCGAAGGCGCGTTGCGTCAAAATGGCGGTTTTTTTCCTTTTTGCTCCCGCCTTCGTCTATCGCTCTATCGGCGCTCTCCCCTTCCTTCACGTTTCTCCTCTCCAACGCACCCGTCGCCACACATACTGGCAAGACTCTCCCAATATACGGCTCTGTATCGCCCCGCTTGTTGGTACCGCCTAGTGGCGATAAGCTAAACTTGTGAGGCTTGTCAAAACGCGTGTACACACATTTCACGTGCCGTCGACCAGTTCCGGTAACTAAAGGGAGGTTGTTTTGTCTGTCATTTTTCTAGGTTTCTGCACAATTCGCTATTACACGCCGCCGTGTTTCTCTACAGAAACATTGAGAACATTTTAGCGAGTTCTCCGAAATATAGATAGCGGTAATTTGTATTACTGCATACTTAAAATTATACCCCCTAACCGATCTAATTCAACATTGTATGAGCTCTGCAGCTTCGCATCTTTCATTTCATTTCATTTATTAATCCTTAAGGGTCCTCTGTCGAGGACATTACATAAGGAGGGGGCAACACAAGAAATTATACAAGAAATGAAAAAAACAACAACATAAAAATTACATAACAACGCACACTCATGCAACGTAGCTAAAATTGCATATCAACGCACTCTCATGCAACGTAGCTAAAAAAAAAAAAAAAAAAAAAAACTTAACTTGGTGTGGAAAAATACGACATGATTGAGCTTTTGAAAACCACAGGGTCAGTTATTGTAATGAGCGATTCTGGAAGACTGTTCCAGTCCACAATTGTTAGTGGGAGAAATGATTTGTTAAAGGCATTACTGGAACCCGATATACGTTGAAAATTGTAAGAGTTATTGAGCCGACGAGATGACCGTGCGGGAGTGCGCAGGAATGAGCTTCGAACAGTGGGATGGTAGTGGTAAAGTTTATGGAGTAAGCAAAGGCGTGCAACCTTGCGTCGTACCTCCAGAGTTAGTAAATTTAGGCTCGTTTTCATGGCAGAGACACTGTTTTTATAGTCATAGTTTGATAAAATGTAGCGAGTTGCTCGGTTTTGAATTGCTTCCAGTCGGGTGATTAAGTAATTTTGGTGCGGATTCCATATTGTAGATGCATATTCCAATTTTGGTCGAATTAAGGTTTCGTATGCAAGTTTCCTAAGCCTTGGAGGAGCGGCATTCAAGCAACGCCGGATGTAACCAAGGGTCCTTGCTGTGTCCGAAGAAATTGTGTTAATGTGATTAATCCATGTCATATCGGAAGTTAGTACGACACCGAGATATTTATACCTATCGACTTCTTCAATGATCTCGTCGCCCAGCACATACCGGAAGGAGGAAGGAACTATTTTACGAGAAAAGTGGATTAATTTGCATTTAGATTTATTTAGTGGCATCAACCAGGTGTTACACCACTGAGATATATTATCTAGGTCCTTTTGGATGAGTTTGCGGTCATTAGGTGAAGTGATCTCGCGATATAGAACACAGTCGTCTGCAAAAATACGTATGTGAGAAGAAATAGAATTTGGAAGGTCATTAATAAATATTAGAAAAAGAAGAGGCCCAAGGACTGTGCCCTGGGGCACGCCAGATGTGACATTAATTAAATCAGATTCGTACCCATTTAAGACTGTGTACTGCATTCGCGAGTCAAGAAAATTACGTATCCACATTAAGACGTGGGGGTCTAGATGAAGGCGGGAAAGTTTAGAGATTAAACGAATATGTGGGACACGATCAAATGCCTTGGAGAAGTCTAAAAATATTGCGTCTGTTTCGTTGCGAGATTGAAGGCTGCAATGAAGGTCATGTGTAAATTCAAAGAGTTGCGTCTCACAAGAGTAACCTTTGCGAAAGCCATGTTGGTGATGGTAGAAGAAGTCATTGTAATCTAAATGCGACATTATATGCGAATAAATGATATGTTCAAGAAGTTTAGATGGAACGGAAGTTAGTGAAATGGGACGATAGTTAGAAGGCAAGGAACGATCATCACTTTTGTGGACTGGAACAATCCTACCTACTTTCCAATCGGATGGGAGGCAACCTTCGGATAGTGACTGATTAAATATCAGTTGCAAAATATCACTAGATACAATCTTAGTATTTTTCAGAATCTTCGATGATATGTTATCTGACCCTGAGGATGATGAAAGCTTGAGCCCATCGATAAGAGTGACAATACCGGCCGATGAAACGTTGATAGGGGCCATGGGCTCGTAGTGAACAGTGGGTAGCTCAGGCACATTTAAAGGACACTCGTCGGTGAAGATGGATGCGAAAAAGGTATTCATTACCTCTGAGCACATTTTTTCCTCAAATGGGTTGCCACCCTCATCGACAAGTTGAATCATATCATTGTTGTTTTTTGACGTGATTATATTCCAAAACTTTTTGGGGTTGTCCTTAAGGATAGTTGGAAGGTCCTGATTGAAATATTTTCTTTTTGAAGCTTTTATTAGATGAATATAATCCTTAAGGCAATTATAATACTTGTCCCAAATATTTGAACAGCTGGTCAGTCTTGCTTTGCGAAAGAGGCGTTTTTTCTTATTGCCAAGTGATTTAAGTCTTTTGTTATACCAGGGCTGGCAACCATCACTTCGGATCCGCAGAGTAGGTACAAATGCCTGAATAAGGTCATTCAATTCATTTTTATATAAAATCCAGTTGTCATTCACACTCCTTAGATTAAAATGGATTTGGTACGACTGCAAGAAAGTGGTCAAATTTCTGTTCATTGACACGAAATCTGCTCTACCGTAGTCCCGTATCACCCTTTTGACAGGCATCTTCACCAAAATGGGAAGGGACAGCGAGATGTGCAAAAGTTTATGGTCACTGAATCCATTGCTGTAGGTAACGGATCGAACAAGATCAGGGGAGGACGTTAGTACAAGGTCAAGGATGTTATCCCCACGGGTTGGGCTCAAAAAGACCTGGGTTAGATTAAAAAGCAAACATAGTTCCAGAAACTCGCGAGAATCACGTGATGCATCGGCTGTTAGACTTGACCAGCTTATGTTGGGAAAGTTGAAATCTCCGAATAACAGAAGGTTCGCTTTTGGAAAACGTTCAGTTATCTCCAATAGGACTTTATGCAATTCACTTGTGAATGCAGAGTCACTTTTCGGGGGTCTGTAGCAGACAACAAGTACAGTCTTAATTATAGCCGAACAAAGACAGACACAAGTAATTTCCAAACTGCATTGTAACTGAATGCAGAACGAAGTGATATGCCTTTTGACTCCGATAAGAACACCACCACCGCGTTGGAGTGGCCTGTCCTTTCGGTAGATACAGAGATTAAGGTGATCGGGAAATAGCTCGTCATCGCGAACATCTGGCTTCAACCATGTCTCGGTCAGCACAGCAATATCAGAATTACTATCTTCCAAAACACTGCACAGTTCCTCTCTTTTATGCATGAGGCTGCAAATATTAGTGAAAGAAACGTGATATGACGAACTTTTTGTTACCGTACGTGTTAATGAACTGGGAGCATTACGAGATGGGCTTATTACAGAGCGTAGTTATGCAGAAAATTCTTTTACACGGTCTGATGCAGCGTCATATACAAAGCATTTGTTTAGCATACGGAGTTTATCGAAACGAATCTTGAATGGGACGTTTTGTGGCGTTGCGAATTGAAACAGCTTACTCCGTGCTAATCGAACAGAGGGTGATAAGTCTTCTCGTACAGCAAATTGGGAGCCCTTCAGTTTAGATCCCGATGCCAAGACTGCGGTTTTATCTTTGAACCTCAGAAACTTTACAATAATCGGTCTGTTTTTCTCAGGGCAAAAACGACCCAAACGATGAGATCGTTCAAGATTGTTGGCATCTAGCGTTAGTTCAAGCCTCTCCCTACAAAACTCGAGTATCTTCTCTTCTGATTGAAACCAAGATTCAGAATGCGAATCTGGGATGCCAAGAAACAAAAGATTTGACCGCCGAAGCCTGTTCTCTGCGTCGTCACACCTGGTCCTAATTTCCAAGAGCTCAGAGTTTACTGTGTTATCGTTGTCAATGGGTGGGTTCTGGGGTGCTTGTAACGGGACCGCCGCGAGATTGCGTTCGACCGCAGCGACCCTCTCCAACAGTTGATTGACCAGTGTGTCCGTCGTTTTTTGATTGTTTTGAAGCGACGTGATTGACGCTAGCATTGCGGACTGTCCAGCCTCTATTCGCTACACAGCTGCTAGAATAGACTCTAGTTTATCGGTTTCTATGGGGCCGGGGTTTAGTTCTACGTCACCCGATAGAATGAGAAGCTGCAATAGAAACGCCACGTAACTATAGTTCAGAACTGGACACAGTAGCTTTTTTTTACACAAATCAACCAGGTCGTTGGGGCACGACATCGCAAGCAGGCAAGGGTCATCATCGTGAAAACATGCGGCATTTTTAAAGTAACTAACCTGCACCAAAAACAAGGTCATCGTAGTTTCCGTGACGATGCCGCGCCCCGACTGGTAGAGCTGCGTTGAGTGCTTTTGAAGACATGCATCGGATATGGTTCCAGGTTGCCAGGCGAAGAAGTTTTCGTCGTTCAGTTTTGGCGGGATGTAAGCCGGGTCGTCGGGCGTATCCACCATGCAGAAGGTGCTCGCGTCCAAGAAGAAAGGGGCGTTGACGGTGAGTGTGCATCCAGGAGGGGCAGTTGGCTGCGCCGCTGACAGGGCAGCGGATAGCAGCATCTGCACCAAAAACAAGGTCATCGTAGTTTCCGTGACGATGCCGCGCCCCGACTGGTAGAGCTGCGTTGAGTGCTTTTGAAGACATGCATCGGATATGGTTCCAGGTTGCCAGGCGAAGAAGTTTTCGTCGTTCAGTTTTGGCGGGATGTAAGCCGGGTCGTCGGGCGTATCCACCATGCAGAAGGTGCTCGCGTCCAAGAAGAAAGGGGCGTTGACGGTGAGTGTGCATCCAGGAGGGGCAGTTGGCTGCGCCGCTGACAGGGCAGCGGATAGCAGCATCTGCACCAAAAACAAGGTCATCGTAGTTTCCGTGACGATGCCGCGCCCCGACTGGTAGAGCTGCGTTGAGTGCTTTTGAAGACATGCATCGGATATGGTTCCAGGTTGCCAGGCGAAGAAGTTTTCGTCGTTCAGTTTTGGCGGGATGTAAGCCGGGTCGTCGGGCGTATCCACCATGCAGAAGGTGCTCGCGTCCAAGAAGAAAGGGGCGTTGACGGTGAGTGTGCATCCAGGAGGGGCAGTTGGCTGCGCCGCTGACAGGGCAGCGGATAGCAGCATCTGCACCAAAAACAAGGTCATCGTAGTTTCCGTGACGATGCCGCGCCCCCCTGTGTCCGATAAGATCGATAAGATCTGTGTCCGATAAGATCGAAAATGAAGGCTTTATTGTCGTAATGCCAACTTGTTGATTTTTTATTATTCCGTCAGGTGTTTGGCGAAATTGTTTGACACGAAACTTGCCATTATGAAAGAAACCTCCAGTGGCATCCGTTTTTACGTATACTAAATGAGGTCACAAGAAGGACCAGCAGCATTTTCAGTTATCCAGCCTCGAGCACAAGCTTCCTAGCTTAAGACTTCGATCTCTCGTAAGCTTTGAGGCGTCATACGTAGCCAACGATCGACGGAGGTCACTGAATGTGTGATGGAAGATAAATGTAAAACAAAAGAAAACTCTGAGCTGCTTATCCTTAGTCGCTGCAAAGTATATTCGCTTGCCCACGTTGGCTTCCCCGCATACAGGCGAGCAAAATGTGGAGCACCCTTTAGAGGGGCCGTTGGACATTTGTAAAATAGACTTTTTGCTCCAAATCGTTTACAAATAACTTACAGCCTGTCGAGGGATGATGGCGATATAATCATTTTAATAGAAGAAGAATAACCAATAAAGTTTAATCAGACTCCTTTTTAGCGTTTTTTTGCTTGGCGACTTGTATTTTTCTTGATTGTACTTTTCGCGACCCACTTTGAAGGCCATCTAGATGTGAGATATCATATGTGTGAAGAAAGATAATAACACGGGTGAGCTGATGAACGACATTCAGAGTAAACAAAATACAGCCTAAAAATTAAAAAAAAGGATATGAACACGGACAGAACAACAAAGTTCTAATGAGACTTCGTCGTTCTGTTTTTTATTCGTCTACTATTCCTCTGTCTCGGGTTTACTATTAATATCAAACGCGCCTTGGGCAGACTGAATTCTAACTGTTGCAAATTCTATACTTCAAATTATTCAATACTTCAGTACAGAATAAGCTATATTGCTGTTAATATAAATATTTTCTTTTTTGGTTTTTGTTTCCTTTCGACATACCGCCACTCTCGGCTGTCGACCTTTAACAATATTTCTAGCAAAGTTAACGGCGCTTAATTTTTTTTGTAGCCTGTAATCGGAGACAACTAAACAGACGCTTCTTTTCGCAAGTAAGCTAGCACCTGAATAGACACCGCCCCTCTCCCTCCCCTCAACTCACTTCTTCCTAATACACGACCGTTTCTTCACAAGTCATTAGCTTCGGCTTTGTCGCCGCGACTATTTTTTCCCGGCGAACAATTTTCCACCCGACTTGGGACGCCGGCCGCCGCCTTTAATCCCCGGATTAAGGGATTAACGTTTTCTTCGACACACGACGAAACATTCCTTTATTCAGCCCCACCCGCTTACGCGATTCCTTCGATTATGCACACTCCTGCCGCGGGCGCTGCCGCCACGAGCGCACCCGAGCTCACGCAAAACTTCCAACACAAAAGCAACACAAAATGCACTTCCTTCACAAAAGGTACCTTTTCTTTTTGTCACGGACCTAGTTTTCACACGATTGCACGTGCTTCTGTTTTTTTTTTTGTACGCGCGTTAACCGTTATCGCATTCAGCGTTTACTTTGCGTATTCCAACCATCTCTCTCCCCCTCCCCCCACACACGAACAAAATAAGGTACAGCGGCTTAATGCCTGTGCGTGTCTTGTCCTTGCGTGCACTGACGCGTTTGCCACGGGCGGGGAACGCTGCGTCGACGCGTGCGGCGGCTCACGTTAATGTAATCCTCACGTAACGGAACAAAAAAAGACTGCATCGTGTCGAGTCATTGTTTCCGGGCTGTACGCGCTCTCGAATGAGCCGCCGTTTTTTGTCGATTAAATTGCGCCCGATTTTTGTGTTCGTTGTTTGAGTTCGGTTCCAAACCATCTTAGTTTCACAAAAAGGAGGACCTGCTTTTTCGCGCGGCTTTTGAGTGGATGAACAGGGAAAGGGAGAGAGGGGGGGGGGGGAGAGGGAAGCGAATCTGATACCTCTTTTCGTTAATCTCGATTTCTTCTCACATCTTTTTGTTTTGATTTTTGAATCAATCGGTAATTTGAAGATTTTGTTTTTGAAAGGAAGGAACAACATCGTTAAACGCTTATCTTCTTTTTTTTTTTGTCTCAAAAATGTTGTATCCCGTTGTCTTCTCTCGTTTCACGTTTTAAGGGAGAAAAAAAAAGGAGTGGGAGGGCGTGTCGTGTTTCCTGAGATTTCGAATCGATTCCAAGTCGATGCGCGTTAGGTGGTTGCGCGCGCGAAGCGATATGGCCTTCTCCTCGGCAGAATCATTTTTTAATGCGCGTTGCTTCCCAATTTTTTGCCCCTTTTCTTTCTGTTATAATACGCTCATTTCTATCAATGTTTTTTTTTAATCTTTTCCCTGACTTCTTAGGTTCGCCAGCCATAGAAAGCTGCATGTTCTACGATGTGGATCTCGCTGCCAATAATGAGGTTTTTAATACGAATTCCTCGCTATTATCCGGATCCTATCTTTATCACTGGTTACCTAATTTCCTTACGTTTCAAGCCAAACGACGCTGCATGTTCTACGAAGTGGAGCCCGCTGCCAATATTGCGTTTTTTAATACGAATTCTACCCCATTCATTTTCTTCTTTTTCTTTCTTTCTATTGCTGCCATAATACGATATCTCTCTTTCTCTCTCTTCCACTCTCTCTCTGCTTACTGCTTCCCTAATTCCCTAGCATTTCCAGGCATACATCGCTCCCTATTCTACAAAGTGGATCTCGCGGCGAATATTGCGGTTTGTGGTTTGATCTTATTAGCCGCTTTATCTCTTCCCTATTTTTTATCCTCGAATTTTGCAACCTTACACTCATTGCTTAAAAGAGGGATTCTTTACATTGTTTCATGTTTACATGGCAATACATTTTCGACTAGAATGCATTCAATTACATTGGGCTGGGATGGCTGGAACGCTATTGGATCGGAGCGCCGACTTGTTTGTATTTTGTGAAATTAAGACCCTAATTTGTTTACGTGGTGTCCCTAATATCAAGATAATTAAACATAAAAAATTTCGTGTGTGAGCGATATATGAGTATTTTATTAAAGAAACAAAATATGCGGTTTCCGCTAATACGAGTGGAAGTTTTTGGAGCTTCCTTTGCTACATGTAGCGGTTGGATTTTTTATCAACAAAAGCATTTACTCTGTGGATAAATTCAACTTGTATAATGTGATATAAATATGTTTTTTTTTGTGAATTTCACTCCTCATTATCTGAGAAGAGTATTCACAAATTGAATTACGCCAAACCACGCACTTTGGTTGTGGTGTTCAAACGTTATCGAAAGTATATTAAATTGTCTTGGCTCGGTATGAGGTACGACAAAACAAGCCACACCAGTTTGGAAGCAACAGGCGCGTACAGCATATCTAATAATTTTAGAAAATGTTGTACAGAACAAGAAACTTGTTTTGTTTTTTTTTGTCTTCAAGTTGCAGCATTTCACACGGGCTGGAAGAGCACACGAAACGCAAAATCGCGCGAATTGCTCGCGTTTTCTGTGGAAGACAACATAAAAAATAACACAGCTGTATGCGTGGTACACGTTCGTCTGCTTCTTTCACAGGGGTTGCGATGATATGACTACACCTAACTCTTATTGGCTGATTAAAAAAAGAAAGAAAAAACAATTGTAGGGTAGACGTAAAGGCATCTAACATTGAATCTACCCACTATCCTTTCAATAAAAGGCCAATCGGAGCTTTTGTCATTTCGACTTCACCACAACTCCTGCGCAAGAAGAAGATGACATGCTCTCCACAAAATCAGCCGACACAATCTGCACTGACGCCCACAGCACAGTCCCGCTAAATGTAACATAAAGCGTGCGATAATGCAAGAAAACGAAATTACCCAAATCTGTGTTTTTTTTTTTTTTTTTAAGTTAGAGCTCCACTATCACTCCGAACCAATGAAGCTTATTGAAAAGCGCAAGATCCCGACATATTTCGTGTTTCTATGCGTGGGTTACCGTAAACTGACCGAATCAGGCCGCAGAATGCGTCGAGATATTACGTTTTTAGTGTGCGTTTGTGTTTGTGTTGCAACACGTTTTTAGCTCGCTCGGACTTCAGACGAAACAGATTACAAATGGACGTACCGCGTCTGATTTCCAACAAAAAAAGAAAAGAAAAGCTCTACTTCACGTGCTCAAAACGTGTTCAACATCCGGTCGACCAAGATGGCGGCGCGCGGAAGAAGAATATTGGAATGGCCTATTCCGCATTACGCTTAAGAGTTAAATTGACCAACAAATTGATTTCTGAATCTTTACCTAGGAACATAACAAGGTTCTTATGGAACATGTCCTCCCAAGAGCATATTCGAGTGAGTTCTATACTTTGTTTCAGCTTCGGTCCGAGCGTGGCCGATGTTATGAGCCGAAGGGCCAATCCAACAGCGCAAAAAGCGCAGCGTCATGGCGTGCTTTCTGCGCTTGATAGGACAAGCCGGCGGAGGGGCACACGTAGAGAGACTACGAATACCGGCTGGTCCTATAAACTGCAGAGAGCACGCCGTGACGTTGGGCCTCTTTCGTTGTTTGATTGGCCATTCGGCTCATAACATCGGGCGCGCTCGGACCGAAGCTGGAACGAAGTATAGAAGGAATTTAAAAATTGTGCTTACTACACCTATCCGCACTTTAAAATATGCGTGACTTTACGGAGACATCGTTTGAATCATTATTTTTTGCTCTCAACACGTAAACAAAGCAAAAAAAAAAAAAAAAAAAGAAAAAAAAAAACGTGTTTTTGATGTGTGCGTAAGATTTATAAAACATATTGTATAAGTCATCTTTACGTTTCATGGATGTTTCATTGACGCATGGGTGTTTCATGGCCATTTCATGGACGCGCGTAGAATGCAAATGAGTCGCTGAACAACTTGATCTGGTGTAGGTGTCCAGAAACAACTTTTGATTGTGCGTTCAAGTGAACTCTGCTGTCTACGACGCAATTGTGTTCTACAACGACAACAAAGCAAGAAAAAAGTGCTTGAGGCCCTTGGTGTAACACGAGGCGTGTTTTGTGACGTGACCCCGAATCGAATGGACATCACCCGAATCACAAAAGTCGACTTTCGGGCCTCTGCGGAAAGAAAGAAAAAAAAAAAAAGGAAAAATGAAGGCGAGTGTCAGGCCAGGCTTCACAAGGCACAGTGCAAATGGAATGACGCCCAGCACTGTTGCACCAGGCGCGTTTCAGGATTGTGGATGAGCGGCCAAACTTCCAATTGCATATTGCAATTAATGCAAAAATGCAAGCGAGCTGGACAAGAATGACGATAATAATCATTGGAGAATGGGAACAAGTAGGACAAAGGACGAACACAAAATCTCCAAACTTAGCTGTGTTCGGAGATTTATGTTTGTCCTTCGTCCCACTTGTTCTCCTTTCCCAGGGTTTATTATCGTCTTCCACTTGCAATTTCTAAAAAAAGAAAGACTATTTCTGTACATGTAGGGATCATTTTCTTCGTAACTGGTGGAGATGTTGGAAAGATTTTTTGTCACTTATTACTACATGCCTAATATATTTACTGAACTTAATAAATTGAATTTAATTAAAAAAATTTTTGTTTCATAATATATTTCTCTTCACAAGGAGCTTAAAAAATGGCCCACAGGCGTATAAAATTAGAAATGATACGTGCAGTTGGTATTGCTTTGGTTCAGAAGGAATCCCACGACATGAGTAATAACCAGGAAGGTTTTCATAGCTCTAGTTAAATTTTTCAGTTTATAAATGTTCCCTAACCGCAGTCAAAAAAGGTAAAATGTTTTCTTTAATGAATCGCACATGCTTTAGTGTTTTTAACGAAACTTCGTAAGCAGCAAGCTGAGACAAAACAGAAACAACATGGAAAGCTTGAAGTCGCTTGTATAAAGGGAAGCTGAAATAATGT
Organism: Ixodes scapularis; assembly: GCF_016920785.2. Classification (NCBI taxonomy): domain Eukaryota; kingdom Metazoa; phylum Arthropoda; class Arachnida; order Ixodida; family Ixodidae; genus Ixodes; species Ixodes scapularis. Next base: position 43,162,659 of record NW_024609836.1, on the reverse strand, counting down.
CAAAACAAGTTGAGTCATATTTCAGCCTACCAACCCCCCTTAAGGGTCTTCCAGCAAGAGTCGAGACACCGAGACGCACAGTCAAGCAAAACTGCGCAGCCCATTTAGGAGCAGATCCTAGTTTGACGATAGTCGCGTCTCGGCAGCCTCTCGTGAAGTGACTTCATTCCAGCACAGTAACAAACAACAAAACGTCAACAACAAGAGCCCCAAGAAGACCGAGAACGTGCAGAGTCATTGCGAACTGCAGTCGCCAAGAAGGAACGCGATAAGGATTTGGCACGCGCGAGGACCGTTACGTTAACGAGCACGCACGGTCTCCTTCGCGCGTTTCAGGCGTCGTGGCCATTGCAGCGTGTGTGTGTTTCGGCCGTTCGGGGGGCTGCCGTGCCGTTTGCACACGTCGAATCCGCCCAGAGAGAGATCCATGGACACTGCTAACGCCCCCTTCGCCTCTTTCTCTATTTTCCTCCTTTCCATCTTCTTATGGAGGCGTGGATTTCCGGTTCCGGTTCCGGTTCGGAAGGAGGAGGAGGACTTGGTGCCGGCTTCTTGTACCGAAACTTGGTTGGCTCGGCTAAAAACGCGACGCGGCTCGTGGGGTGATGCTTGATCTTTTTCTTTGAAGGGGGTGTACCCTGGTTGAAGGAAGCTTAAGATTTTCGTCAGTTTCTTTTCAAAAAGTTACTGGTGAAAAAGACTAACTTTTCATTCTAGGCTCGTGTTGAGACGGTACCATCGAGGAGAGTAAAAACCATTGAACTAGAATTTCGACGCCATCCCAGCGATATCGAGCGCAGACATTGATTGGTCCCGAGTGCTACGTCAGTGGTCGGCTGGCCCTCGTGTCCAATCAACCGGTAGAAAGACGCTCGGAATTTCGCACGAGTCTAATTGCTGAGTTCGGCGCCATATGAGTGTGATGACGCGGCATGAAGAAGGCTGTTGTTCACATGCTTCAATTCTTTTAGGTGGTCTTGTCTTAGGACACACTCCAATATTAACCACATTTGGGTCTGGATCGAGCGGAATCTCATCCTTTTGAAAAAAAAAAAGTGTTCTCAAGTAAATGTTTTCCCCTTTTTCCTTGGAGACACATGCATTCTAGGAAGATTGTTGGTTTTGTTTTGTATCACATTATATTAAATGCGATGACATTTCTTTCGACTGCCCTTCGTGGGACAATTCTGCTCTGCAACACAAAACGAATGCGCATACGTGGGAGAGGGTGGTAGGTGGATAAATTGAGTAGACATAACAAAACGCTGGACATCCTCCAAGGGGGATCGAACCCAAGACTTTAGGTTTGAGAGTCCGAAGCTGAACAACTGCGTCGGTGGGGCAAATTTGCGCAGGTACGCCTCAGTGAGTGTAGAAATATATCTAGGGGGACACGAAGAAAACTTAACTAGGAAAAGGAAAGTAGATTAAGCTATCATGAAACTCAAGGCATTGTGTAATTGTAATATATATGAAGTGGTTAGGGGCATGTGGAGAGGAATGATAACGACTGAACTACATTTTAGCGATGGAGTAGTGTGCCCGAGGTTGGAGGTCGGACAAAGAATCTTGGAGTGATTAGCACTGGGAGCGTATGTGAACACAACAAATAAGGGGGGACAGGGGGGATTGGGCTGGTCGTTCCTAGAGAACAGGACGGCCATTTCGAAACTGAAATTTGAAGAAAGGTTAAAATAAATGAAGGATAGGCGGTAGGCACGTAAATATTCGAGCAATTAAATAGAAAACATTTTAACACAAAATTAGTAAACCGAACCCGAAATCTAATATTTATATACCTACACACCAATGATGGGGATAAGCAGACTAGTTCAGTAAAATAAAAAAAAATAAAAAAGAAGAGGAAACGAAGGAGAAAGAAAAATGTATAAGAGAAGAATGCAAAAAAAAAAAAAGAGAATTTGTTTTAGGAATGTACAGGTTAGAAAACACAGGACATGAAAGGAAACAGGCATCTGAAAATTCCCGGAAGCTTTTCACTGTTTTATGCGAGAACGTGAGTGTTCAGGACGAAGATAGTTGGAGGTAGGTTTTAAGAGAAAGACGCATATGTGCCGTATGCCAGAGTGACAACGATACGCTAGGAAACGTGGTTTTCGGAGTGCATCGGGCTTCCTCCTGCCCTCCCCGATCGGGTTACTGATTCGGCGGGAGCAAGAGGTTTTCCTGACGAGAATAGAAGAACGGAGGAACAAAAGCCTATACTCACTAAAAGTAGGTTAGCAGGGAGTGGAGACGATCTAAATAAGCGTGATAAATAGTCAAATCAATAGGGTAGATGAATTAACCAGATACGTAATTTATACCAAAACTTAAAAAGGGGCATCGACAATGTTTCTACATTAGGTTGCGAGTGGTGCCGCCTAATAGAAAGGGTGTAGCCGATACCATGTATTCATTCACTCATCCTATGATACGAGACATTCGCTTGCCGGAAGTGCTCTGGTCGTTTTGACGATGCCTCGCAAGCACAAGGTAGTCTTCACAACACTTCGCAAGCGAAGAGTGTTTGGCTGTAGAAACAGAGAGGCAAGGTGTGCCCCTTCTGCCACAACCAAGGACGTAGGGAGGGAACGAAGTCCGTCTCAATTAAGTCAACTGAATATGGCCTCCATAGAAAAAATAACAAAACAAAAAAAAAAAAAAACAGCGCCAAAATGATATCGCGTTCTACGTAGTCTGCTGCGAAGCACGGCAGAAACAGAACCGTTTGCTAATGTTCTTTCGTGAAACGTTCTTTGGGTTGTCAGGGGGGGGGGGGGGGGAGGAAGGGGAGAGGAGAGGAGGAGGAGGAGTCGCCAGATTCATTGAAGACTGAAAAATTTACCGCGAAGCCCGACGCTGATTGGCTGGTGAAAAGGTCACGTGATCAACGCTGATTGGTTGACGCCGGTGTGTATGGGAGGGTCTGGAAAACCGCCAGGCTTTAAAATCCGACTACCGCAAGTATCTCCATTAAAGAAACTGCTATCAAGTTTATATGCCACGTGTTAATTTATCGGATGAAGTGTGCCGAGAACGAAGACGATTAGCTCAGCAGGCTAGACGAGTTTCGCAACTGTTTTACGCAGCAATTGTGTTACAGTAACAGCCAAAGCATCACCAAAGCAAAATAGCGATATTGGAACATTTCACGTGTAATACAATTCCCAAGCATAGATTCCCGAAGCCGGCTTGCGAGATTTAGGAGGCGCTCACACTAGATGGGCATCCAACGGCCACCGCATACTTTCTGGTAGCAGTAATGGTACTGTTTTATTGTCATCACGTGCCGTTCTTAGGAAAAGGAAAAATTATATGAATGCAACTTAACGACCTGGAAAATCATTCACGCGGTCGTTGATAGAAGCTTTGCGCGAAGAAAGCCCCATGTGAGTGAAATTACGATTGAACGTCGAAGAACCGTCCGGTTGGGTAAATTAATTACAATTCCTTCGCTGGGATCGCGCCAGCAATGCCTTTCGTTCGTTTAGTACGGTAGCGGTCTCAAATCTAATTTAAAATGTGACAGTAATTCTGCATTAAAATGCTGCATGTTGCCGAGGAGAAGGGGAAAAATTAAAGCTGCTCATTCGCTCAATATCACTTGGTGACGTCTGACATCTTAGGCTGACTTGACAATGCACTCACGCACTACGAGAAGAGGCAGCCATGCTTCGATGGCCAGCTGCTGCACTTAAGTCTATCTGTTTAGGTGGAGGTCCTCGAGATTGAGAGCGTATCGGTTTAGGAAATCTTCCTCCACGAGAAATACTTTTTGTTTGTGACACCGGGGCAGTGTCACGGCGTCCCGGCGTGCTATGAGAGGAAAGTGGACTACAAACTCGAAAACTCGCCGACGCCTTCTTTGGGCCCATCCTTTCAAACTCTTATTGAAAATACACGTCCATGATGATCTCCTCGAGTGAAGTTTTGGAAACTCTCAAGTGGCTATCAGTCGCCAGCTGCCTTCCTCATGATTTAAAACTAGACATACGCCTTAGATTACTGGATAACTTTGTGGAACTTTCGTAGGCTTCACACTCGCAATCTGACCGGAAAGAGGGAAACTGAAAGAGAGCAAAAAAGAAAGAGTGACTCAGTTTATATCCGGCATTGTTCGAAAACGCTCAGAAAACCTTTCTTTATTGTCTTTCTGTATTTTTTCTTTCTCACTCTCTAACCCTCTTCCGCAGCATCTTCCCAATGTTACCAGACGTTGATATCTGGTCCCCGCTCTGTTAACGAGATACGCGTGGGAGACTGGGAGATGTCTAGGCGCTTCTTGTCCGAATAGATGAGTAGGCTCACGTGACCTGTTGGTGCAGTTTTAGTCTTTTGTATTAGTTTATATTTGTCCTGCTTTTGAAGTCATACAAAAAACATGTTCCTTTAGACTGTACTATACCGGGTAAAAGCAGTAGTTTCCATTATGTGTGCCTCTGTGGATTTGCCTATCTTACATCTGCATGACACCCCATTTAACACAACCCACTCCACGCTAGATATAGCGAAGAAGTTCGTAAGGTAAATCTGGCAGGTAAGGTCAGAAATCAAATGCCTAGCGTTATGTCCCGCCATGTAACGTCTCGCGTAGACTTGCCATTTCCAAATCATAAAACGATTGTGAATTTTTATTGTATGTTAAGTTTTATATTTGAGTAACAATATTTAGGCTATTTAACACTCACCAAGAGAGTGTGCCCTAATTATACAACAATGGTGGAAACTGGAACAGTGAAACAACCTAAATAAAATAAATGACTAGAATGAACAATATTTTAAAAGTAAATTGTCGATTATATTCGACGAGAAGTGTAACCAAAGCACAATAGCTTTTTGTGCTTAAGCAAATTAAAAAAAAAATCATCATCATGCAAGCCAAGTTGCCCTGAGCTTTTAGTAAAATAACAAATTACCGATCTTAAAAGACAAATACAAGTATCTCAGATCTCAACACAGAAAGAAAAATTTGTAACACTCCTTGATGAGCCCAACATTTTTATTACATTTCTTGAAGTAGAAACGAGTGTAGGAACTTCACTACAATTTTAGTTGAATAGATGAAAATATCCAATAAATGAGCGAGGATAACGTTGGACTCGGTCTAGGCAGCTGATGTCTGCAAGAATCCCCAAGAAAATAAATCTCAGACCGTAATCTCGTGTTTACGACATGTTAGGAGCTTAAGGCGCGCTGACCCATTCGGTTTCGGCCCCATCACTGATAGGCGAGATAAGAGCTTTGACATCATCCCTGTTTACGCCCGGATAACTCGGGTCCGCTAAATCCAAAAGGGGTTCTTGCCGTTTCTCGCAGAACCCGAGCTCGCTTGGAACCACGGTTTTGAACGCCAACCCGCGTAGAGGATATAGCCGAAGCAACTGGGGGGATAAAAACTGCTACCAACTATCTGGATCGAGCTCAGAGGTCCTGAGATAAGAAAGCGGCGGGGTCGTAGCAAGTCGTGCGGGTCTTGGGGATCGCTTGTTGAACCGGACGTTTTCGCCAATCCATTTGGGGAGGGTTGAAGCCCCACTTGAGATTAACGTTCAGCCTTTCTAGCTCGTTCCGTTCTTTTTTTTTTTTCCATGTCGGGTTAAGAATCGTCGTAGCATTCTCTACTATTGCCGGGATTCGGGAATGGGTAGATTTGCAGGGGCGGACATCTCCTGGATAACAAGAACCGTAGTGCAGACTGTTGGGCGTCACCAAAAGAAGGCCCAAAGCGGGAAACCGATTAAACACGAGTGAGGAGCTAGCACTAAATAATGCAAGGGATGTGGCGTGTAACATTTGAAATGGTCTTCAGAAAGAGTTGTTCTTATGTCTGATGGGAACGCATTAAATGTGTGCATACGTTCGAGACATTTACGTTTGGTGGTTACGTATAGTTGGCGATAATGCAAACTACAATATGCTGAAGCTCGTTTCTTAATTTAGTGTAAAACGACGACCTGATTAATTTTCTTTTAAAAATTTTTCTGAAAGCGGACCATTTTTTTTATAAAATTAAATTAGGTTCGTTAATATAGCTGAAACAATCTCGGTGTAACAGGCAAGTATGCACGTTTTTTTAGGTTAATATATAAAATAAACTTCAATGAACGATGACAGGTTCGAAATAAAATATGATAGGACATGCAGAGAGGGGCTTCATACATAATTGTCCAAGATAAAATTAGGCTAAATTTTTTTTTGTGATTTATAGATATTGCTTTTTTTAGATTACTTGCTTTAACAATATATTGAGGTAAAACTGAAGCGCATGACAAAATAGGTAAACCCGCAAAAATGTTTCATAGATGTTTATATTGTGAATGATTTGACAGAAGTAGCTTTCCAAAAGACATTAATAATACCCATGTTCGCAAAAAGGCTAACTTTCGAACACACTCCACAAAAGGACGCCATCGTTTCGTAAAGAGTAAGAGTAAGCAATTATTTTATTCATTTATTAATTCATTCAATTAGCATTAAAGGCCTTAAAAAGGGCAGCACTTAAGCCCCCACCTTCCCCTTAAGTAATGTATTTGATTTACATTATACAATTTATATTGTACATGATTTAAATTATACAATTGCTTAACACATCCTTCAGGTAAACACAGAAAGTAGAAAAGCAACAAAATGATGTGCAAAAGAACAGACCTGCAAGAATAAAAAAAAAAAAAAAAACATTACACACCAATACACGGACTTGTAAAACTGCACCCTGTTATTTAAGAAATGCGTGGCTAGATAAATTTTAACACGCCATGATTTTCGATCGATACCATAAGGTCGGGCAGGATGTTCCAGTTAAGGATGCTCTTGGTAAAGAGGAAGTTAAATTCGTTTGTGCTACCAGATAAGCGGGCGATGTTCCTAGAATTGCTTACTCGGACAGGAGGTCTGGGGGGAGTAAGAAGTAGGTAATCGCGAAGTGTTGTATGATAATGGTAGATTTTGTGAAAAGCTGAAGACGTGAAATTTTACGGCAAGTTTGTTTTGACGGGAGAGTTATTTGGGATTTGAGAGCCGATACACTGGAAGCGTGGTTATAATCGGATAAGATAAATCTTGCTGCTCGGTTTGGCACTGCTTCGAGGTTGTTACCAAGATAGACTTGATGAGGGTCCCACACTGATGCCGCATACTCTAGTTTTGATCGGATGAAGGTTCCAAAGGACATTTTTATATATGTGACAGAGAGGACTCTAGGTTTCCTCTAATGTAAAGAAGGAGGCGGGATACATTAGCTGTAATGACTTTAATATGCCTAGTTTAAGTAAAATGTGTTGTTAATGTTGTACCAAGGTATTTATATGAATATTTGCCATCAACTGGATCACTTCCTATTGAATATGAAAAAAGTGATGTTATACGTTTACGTTAAAGCGAATAAATTCACATTTTGATTTAGTAAATGACATTAGCCAATTGTTACATCGTGCGTTTGCTCTCTTTAGATCGCTTTGTGGGCTATGATGGTAATTTTGAGTGGAAATGTTATGGTACAGTACGCAGTCTGAGCAAAAAAATCGTACTGCGCAAAATATTGAAATTGGGAGATCGTTATTAAAGATTAAAAAAAAAAAAAGCAAAGGTCCAAGCATCGATCAACGGGGAACTCCCGAAGTTTTATGTCGCAATCTTGGCCTCGAGTAGGTGTTAACTTTTCTTTGTATTGCTTGCATAGTGAAATGTTGAGCATACAGGTGTTATATATTTTTCGATCGCCAAGTCGCGCGCACACGACTTCATGGAAGTGTTACTGGAACGTAGACAACCTGGACAGAAATATTTGAGGTTGGGTAGAACTATGGTATTAAAAAGGAAATACTCCAGCCGAAGTCTTGAAATAGTGTCCCGACTGAATTGATTCGATAATATAGGTTGCACCTGAACCTTACGAGCAATTTCATTTTCACGCATAGGTCATCCTGGCGATATTCCACACTGCCTGTTGATAGAAAAAGGCAGAGGGGAAGCGAATTGGCTTAGAAGGGCAAGGGGAGGAATCCTACTTTTGGTTTCTAGGCTAGGTGGCGCAAGTTACCGCCAGTTGTAAACGGTACATCTATTATCACCATCCATCCATAACTGTAAAGGAACAAAAAATATGTTCAGGATATTTTTAACTCAGTGCTGTTTCGATGTCATTCGTACTGAACTGTTCTGATAAGCGGCAGAAGAAGTTTCGTCGTTATCGTGATAATTTAATATTTGATGATTACTCAGATTTCCGCTACATCTTCAAAGGTCCTTTTTTTCTTTTTTGCTAGCCCTGTCCCACTGAAAATAAGGCTTCCTCTTCGATTTCAAAAGTCCTTATCATCGCCAAGTTTCTTATTACGCCGCCACCTCTTTTCTTCTTGCGGATAAGTGAAATCTTCACAAAAGACGGAGGTGTCCGAAAAGAAAAAAAAAAGTATTACGTACGTTTCTCGTTTTCTTTAAATACTTGTTTTAGTTATTGTTCATCCCGTACGTATAAGCTTTCATTTTGTTTCAGAAAGTAGAAAGCACGAAAAGCGGACTTCAAACATTATTCTTTTTCTTTTCAACATTGCGAATGAAAATCAAGCGTTTAGAAAAAGGAAAAAACACACAACATAAAAAAAAATATTTAGGGAAAAAGATAGTCAGAGAAAGAGAGAGAAAGAAAGAAAGAAGGACAAAAGAATAAAAAGCTAATGCCTTTTCAGTTACGGAGTTTCGACTTCCTGGCAGGGATGGATTGCCCTGCCTTCGTCGCGGCAGTTCCCGATCTTTCTTCTCTTAAATCCCTCCTTTCCCCTTTTTATTCCCTACTTCCCCATATTATTTTCCCCCCGTTACTTTGTGTTTCCACCAGGGCTTCTTTAAACTTAAAATAAATAAAAGGTAATGCAACGGGGAAAAAATATATTGATATATTTTTGTCTCAGGTAGTCTATGTGCGGTTAAATTGGTCGTCGAAGCGCCGGCACTCTACAATGTCTTTAAACAATATCCGCAAAAAAAAAAAGTGGCGGCATTGTATGCAAATTTAGATTATGCTCGAAAGTTTTCCTTATTCATATGCTATCTCTCGACATTTTGGAGGCGTTGAGTGCACTCCGAAGGCCCTCATCTTCAGAGTCTCGCTAGAAAGTTTTCAATATTTGAGCATAACCCTAAAGATAGACTCGATTGAAGATACCTGTATAAGCATACGTATGGAGGAACATAAAACAAACACCTTAGCGTTTATCGACGGAAAGCGCATTATTATTCGGCCGTCGTTTCCTCCGCGTGGCTACGGGGCCTCCCGAATTTCTAATGAGCAGAGAAATGACAAGATACGAAATATCCAGAGGCACCGAGAGCGTAAGAAGCGCAGGGTTTGGTTTATTATGTCCACGCTTCTTGCTTAGCCATTTCCTCTCTGCCGTTCTTATTGGCTGATGCCGCATTCCCGTTAACCACGGAGAGATAATGAGATGTCCGCGAAGCTTGGTCGCGACGCCCTGCGTTTCTGAAACTGACGATGACTATACGGAGAGCAAGTCGTCTGTCTCTTGCGCAGGAATTGTGGTGACGTCAGAACGGCTTGGTTTTGATTAGAGGGATAGTGGGTAGGCCTAAATGCTATATACCTTGAGGTTTACCCACCATTTATTTTCCGATCAGTCAATAAGAGCTCGGCGTTTTGACGTCATTGCAACATTTGTGCAAGAAGCAGACGAATTTGCGCTCCGCGTAGGTATGCGTAGCCTTCCATCATCCAAACATGTCTGAGATAATCATTATAGCAAAATTTGACAAAGACCTTTCACATCCAGAGTTTTGTAATGCACGAAACGCCGTATTTGAGACGCAGTCATTTAGCTTTGTTTAGAAGGCCTTAAATGGTCGTTTCGGGGAGTGGTAGAACCTATCTTTTTATGAGTTTCACAGCTAAGTGTAGAACTGGTACAAAAGTCACGTGACGACAATTTTCCCGTTACATTTAATGGGAAACTAAATTTCTGTAATTGGTCACGTGATCTCAAGTCACTTGACATAAAGTTTTCCGCTAAATTTAGCGGAGGAACTGAATTGTTTTCTAGGTCTCGTGAGGCAAGGTCAAGTGAGATCAGTTTCCCCACCAAATTTAGCGGGGAAATTGAATAGGCGTTTTGGTCAAGTGACGTCAATTTTACTGCTAAATCTAGCGGAGTGACTGGTTTGGTCTGTAAATCTCGGGATGTCAGGTCACGTGACATTGATTTTCTCGCTAAATTTAACGGCAAAACTGAAGTGGAGTGTATGCCACTTGAGGCCAATTTTCCCACTAAATTTTGTGGGAAATGCACGCAAAGGACTGACGGACGGCCAAAAGTTTAGAATTGGGGTTTCGTTAAAATGCCTTTCAAGCTTTAATAATAAAACAAATTGTTGTAGTAATAATACATAATGATAATACATTTGTTTCACATATCTTAAATACACAATAAGCACTCAATCAATCAATCAATAAGTCAATCAATCAATTGGCCTTGGCACTCGCACACCGGACATTTAAACACTTAAAACACAGAGTACACTCACATTACAAGATAAAACATGCAAATTATAACCAGACAAAAACACGCAACCATCAGATTCAGCAACACATAAAATTAAAAGTGAGATATTTGCTGGTGCGCCGTGAAGGTGATGTGTATATTCGGGGGAGTACATCACGCAAAAAGAAGGAAAAAGAAAGCGTAAACTGGCGAAGTTATTTTGCAAATATTAAACGCCATGTAGCCCTCATACAATTTGAAATTATCATAATCCGGTTCAAACATGATAGTAAAATGTCGTTACATAAGCTTCAAGAGTACAACAAGCTTCAAGAGTAAAACAACAAAGTCACGAGAAAGAAACAAAATTATTCGTCTGAGATTCGCTGTAACCTCGGAGTACCTTTCAGCTCAGCCGTAATTATAACAAAATTTTGATTGAGTGCTTGAAATTCTTTCGGCTGGAGTTAAATGTGCCCAGGTTTTTTAGCGGAACTGTGGTAACAATCCAATAACCTGAGAATTGGACACAAACGACTAAATTCTCTAGATGTATAAAAAAGGTGCATTGAGTTTTGTAGGTACTCTAGGAATCCTAATATTCACTTAAGAAAAGAGACTTGGGGTGTCAATTAAGCTGTCAAGGTTTTTAAACAAACATGCCAAATCTGCTTTTTCTCTACGTCGATATAGGTCAGGTAATCCAACACGTTCCAGAAGGGTTTCATAATCCAAGTTTGCTTATCTCTTGCCAAATAGCGATACTTAAAATTTGAGAGGAATTTGTTCTGCATCCGTTCAATTCCCAGTGAATTGGTTTTACAGATTCCGTTCCAACAGCACCGACCCTTAGTAGGAATAATAATAAAAATAATAATAATAATAATAATAATAATAATAATAATAATAATAATAATAATAATACAGAACTACACATAGGCCGACGCTTTCGAATTGTACTGGGGTGCGAGGAAACACCGTTTGTGATGGGATCTGAAACGTCTTCTAAGATGGCGTCGGTGATAAATGATGCCGATGACGATTGGGTTTGCCTCCTCGCTTTCCAATCGGTTTCGTCTTTTGGAAGCAGACGAACTAACTAAAAGATGTGCAGACGGGATACCAAAATACCAAAAATATAAGTGAACTGGGGAAAAAGGAAGCTTAGGTGTATGTTTTTTTTTGCTTTGTCTTTCGTTCTCTATTTTTGTGATGGAGTTTTATTCGGTAGTACTGTGTTTGACATTGATGGCGCTGTACTATGTGTTTTTTTCTTAGTCTGAGAAAGTGTCGACACGGGTGGCAGCTAAAAAGAGAGCGAAGGAATTTAAGGCGGATCCGTTTCCTGCCGTATATATATATTTTTTTAATTTTCGGTTTATGTATATTACGCGTGTTATAATGTCTTCGAAGACAAAACGAGTGGAGATTTCCACGAAGCTGTAACTCCGTACAAATATATATATTTTTTTAATTTTTGAATTCTTTTAGAGTTTTTGTTTTTGCCTTTATTTCCTTTTCCTTTTTCTCCCCTTCTTTTCTTTTTAGTCTTGCACTTTTCAAGAGGATGACTTAAAGTTGCCGACCTTTGTCTTTTACGTTCGTGCATTGTTATTTTCCTCTTGGTCATATACACCCTCGCGCTGTAAGCAGACAAGCCCCCGTTGCACACACACAAAAAAAATGTGGGCACCGCGCATGGGCACAAACCAGATTCGCGCGAGATGAGACGCTTGCGCCTGCGCAGTAATGACAGCAGAGCCACCGCAGCGGTCTGACGTTAGAAAGTTAAGCTGGCGGATAGGCTAATAGTCTTGAGTGTACCCGAGCTGTACTTCTTCTGAATTAATAATTGTAAACAAAGTAATTTCTGAGAAGTAATGCCGGCATGCCAAGGTCCTGCTCAGATAGTCACCCTTTCGCACTCCAAAGTGAAGATATTACCGCGCCCGCGCAGCTGAACAAGTAGGCAGTGCCTCTGTGGCCTAACGGGTATCGTGCTTGGGCCACTGTTCAATTCCAGGCAGCGGACGTATATCTTTATTATATCTGTAACCTTCGCATTCTAGTAAATTCGACAACCCTGTTGCGTACTTGAGGTCCGAATATTCTAGGCGCCGAATGTTCTACACCGAATGTTTTAGAAGCCCGCGCGAATGTTCCAGATGCTAGAGTCAGTCTCACCCCAGCGTTCGACCCTGCTGTTACGCCGACTTCGACGCCCGCGACGCTCTACTGTTTTCTTCTGCTCACTTTTGTTTTAGACAATGGTTGGCCCCATTAAACGTTTCAGTTTCGTCAGTTATTCTTTGTTTGGTCACCTCGTCATTCGTTACAATATGTATACACTGACATTTCGAAACCTACCCGCGTACACCTCAAATTCAACCGAGTAACATTTCGCATAGCCCCAGTGTCGCGTGTTAAGTTGTGTTAACAATACTACGAATGTGTGCAAGCGTACAGTGCCTACGATTTTTTGAAAATTTGGTCGCGCGAAGCCTTCCATAAATTTTACATTGTTGGCCTGAAATTTCTTTTGCGACGAGGTTGAAGAAAGCGGGCGACGCGTCTTTACGTCGCTACCTTAGGCGTAAAGTGGCTTCTTCCACCCTTACACGAAGGTTCACTCGATACTAACAAAATGGCGACTACATCTCCAGAAAAATATATAAATACAGACAAGTCTACCTTTAGGCAAAATTACCTTTTCATGCCTTTTTTAATGGCCGGTATGGGCAAGAGAACTGGTTGTGGAGACTGTACTCCGTTCTCCCCCAAGCTGACATTGCGGTGGGAGGTACGTGCTCGCCTGACCAATCAGCCGCCCCCTTTAGTATTGACGGAAACGTGATCACGTGGCGAAACAAAGACGCGTAATTGGTTCAACCAGGCACGTTGGTTGAACTGCACTGTCAGCTTAGGGGTGGCCAGGGCATACAGGAAGTTTCACTCAATAGGTATTACCAATATGGCCACTACATCTCCAGAAAAAAAAGTATGCGTACAGATCAGTCGACTTGCAGACAAAAGCTATCTTCGTGTCTCCTGTAATGTCCTCAATGGGCGCGAGAACTTGTCGTAAGGTCTAGGGGCCGTGGGACGATTAGAGCCGCGGAGACACTCCACAAGAAACCCAATAAACTCGGAATTGCTAATTTGGCGCCCAAAGAGGGGCGAAGGAGAAGAGCGGAGGGCAGCGAATGCGATCAGCTTCGCTAATCGGATCAGCTTGCTTTCTCATCGTCCAGAACTGTTTCCACGTCTCTCCTGGGAACGCCCGAAAACGATGTAGCCGAGACTAAACACAAAGACAAATACACACACAAACACAGGGTAAATGGCAGGGCAATAGGCAGCCGCAGGAAGGACGATGGCTCTGTGAACGATACGTTGATAAATGTGCGCGGACTTACATGGTCTTTAAAATATTACGTATCGTCTTGTGTTTTTTATGAAATGCGTGTTTCGTGTTGTTAAAACAGATCATCCTACAAAAAAAAACAAAAAAAAAAACGACAAACAAACACACCTTAATTGAAACGGTGGGAGTTAGCGAGACATACATATTGACAATTGAAGAAAAACAAGATGCACACTCACAAAAAGGAAGACATATGTGCAAACAAAAATCTTCAAACAGAAATGCAGAATGCACCCTAGACTCATACAGGGAGATACCGCTAGAGAGATACAGATGAGGAAGAGAAAGAAAGAAAGAGAGAAAGAAAAAGAGAGAAAGAGAGAAATGCACACAGACACGAACAGAAGAATACAGAAATGCCGAAAAAGACAAAGGAAGTGAGACAGAAAAAAATTGAGAAAGAGATAGAGAGAGAAATAGAGAGGGAGAGAAAAAAGAGCGTGCGGCAGAGAGCGAGGTACATAACAGAAAAAAAAGCAGTGGTAAGACAAATAGATATAGAGGAAGATACAGAAAACAGAAAGAAACCAATGGCTAAACATACAGGAATTACAGAAAACAAGAAAAAACATTGAGAGAGATAGAGACGGCGAGAGAGAAAAAAAAGGAAAGAAAGTGTGAGACTCGGAAACTGAAAAATGCTACAGGAGCAAATATCTTCATCAAAAACAAACGACCGACGTTAGTGGCAGTTCTTGAATGTCAATAAATAATTTGTACTTTTTTAGAGAAAGAAGAATTACAGCTCTTGTGAGTCTGACCCTTCTGACGGAGCCCGAAGGTTTGGAGCAGCGGTCGCGATTAGAAACCGGCGGTTCTGTCTGTCGCTAGTGTTCCGGCAGGGGGCTTTTCCGTCTTCATTAACGACGCCGGGTCAGCGGGACAACAACCTCTTCTCTTTCTCTTCCGACCGGCGTTGATGGATCGACGGCCGGGCCTGGCTTCATTCCCGCCCTTTGGCCACGGATCTCGCAGTCGTGGGGGAAAGTGTTTGCGCTCACGCCGCTAACGTATTTGCGGTGCTTGTCCCATAGTGTCCCTGCCTTGTATGGTTTTTAACCAGTGGTGGTAAGAGAAGCTAAAAATAACATCAGCCGCACACGTAGATATGTTCGATGATAAAAATATAATTCTGTCAACTTCAAAGCTCGTGAAAAACAAGGTTTTCTGTTTTGTTTATCATAGTGGCTGAAATAGTAAGACTAACTGTAAAACGAACCGAACAAATCGGCTGCTTCACGCAGCGGGCTCCCATTCTCTTATAGCTTGCATTTTAACTGTGCGTGCTACTTTATAAAACTTCAAGGCGTAAATTCGTTCCTGTCAAAGATAGAAAGAATGTCCTTCACATCTTGAATGGCGAACGCCTTCACATCTTGAACGGCGAACGCCGGTTCAGACGATTGGGCCACGCCGTAAGTCGTACTTCGCGTCTCTGTCGAAAGGTTACGTAAAATTCCATCAAAGGCAAACAGCATACGACTTGTACAGCACAGCTGAACGTCGCAACTCCGGCCTACCTGTTTACATCTGGGTTGATCGTATTTATTTTAGCTCAAATTTTAACGCCTTTGTTACTAATCAGTTGGGATATAGCCATATAACACGATGATTATCTTCGGTCTGAACGACTGTCGCCCAAAAGTGTTTCTCATTTGTGGCCTGTTGCGCCACCTGTAGATAAGCGCGCCTAAGGCGTCTCTTGGCGCAGCTTTGTCGTCTGCGCCGGTGTCGGTCATTGAAAATGCCAAGGATGTTGTCCTCATTTCTTACACAAACGCAAATTCCCCTTGAAATTTTGCAAAGTGACATGCACCACTCAAAGACACAATTGACTCAAACTTGAGCTGGTTATGAAAAGACGATGATGTTTCCTGTCCACTTTGCAGCGATCTCGACGACTTCAGGCGCACTATACCCAAAGCCTTCCGTCTATCGAACTGAATACTTTATAACTGTGTAACAGTGCTGCGTTGATATTTAAAAGGAGGGAAGGTAAAGTCAGCCTCAATGGGCGTCTGGGGTCTCTACCGTAGACGAGAAATATAACCATGAGTACCACTGCCAGCCTGGGTCTTTAAAGTGCGGCACGCACTTTATAAGACACTCGGTCACCGATCGCCCCAACCAACAATGGGGATCGGTGGCCGGGCAACTTCAATAGCAATATTTGACGACCTAAGCAAACTCTTCATGATTCGCTCTTTCTTATGGATCGCAGGAACTGGCCGCTCGCAACGGCTGCGCTGTCTCCATGAGCAGTCCGGAGTCCGGGCAGAGCGGATCGCCGTGCTCGAGCTTAGGCCTAACGGACATGTGCGGCCTGCCGCCGTTCGCCCCGGCGCCGTCTCCGGCCGGATCGGCGCCGCTGCTGGCTCCGGCGACGACTCCTTCGTCCTCGTCCTGCATGCTCTTGGCGTCGAGCACCTCGTTCCCTCATTCGCTGGACGGCATCCAGGGCACTTCGTACAGTTCACCCTGCGGGACGGCATCGGTGGTCGCCGGAGCATCGCCGTCGGCTGCGGCTTCCTTCTTCGCGAGGTGAGTGTTTCGTCGTGAACGTAATGCAGAATTACATTCTTGCTGAAGCTGCGCTCAGCTTCATGTTGCGTTCGATCGCAGCTGGGCTAACATGAGATGGAGCTAAACCAAGCTGCTCCCAAAGCGCGTTGTCATGGCGCTTGCCGTCTTTGTGAGTTTTCTATCTCTGGCTAAGCCAATTAAGCACATTGATTGAGGTAGAACTCAATGTGAAACGGAGTATGGCTTGAATTTAGCCTCGCAAAAGTGAGTGAGGCATGGCCGGCTTCCATACACCTGCGCCGCAAGCTCTGCCTGTCACAAAATGCTAATGGAAAAAAAAAGCTTAGAAGCAGTATGGGTGCATTTTAAGACACTTCGAGAAAGTTTCGATCCTTTGCTGCAATTTTTCAATTTGGGAGGTTTACGAGGACACCACATCAAGGCGGGGCCGTATTATTTTCTCCGTTGCTCTAATGCTGTTTGTAAGGGCAGTTACACGGTCAAGGGGATGCAACATAGGGGGTTAATCGCCACGATACGTCGCACATAAACTAAAATTTGTTAAATAATTTTTTTTAATTTGCTACAGTAGACACATATTTTGAATTAGAAACTCGCTGAGCATCATCAGGAACCACTAAATAAATAATTTTTAGAAATACCTGGAGCGCGGGGGAAGCGTAGTAGTGCACCAAAGGTACCGCTCGTGCAGCCGCTGCGAGGCTGAGGCTACGATAAGAGACGGGAAAGCGTCTCGGACGCGTTATCACACCGGTAGCCTTGCTCCATCTGTACGAGTGGTAACGCTTGCACTCTAACGTGCTTCTCACGTGCTCTGAGTCTTCCTAACATTAACCGATTTAACGGTTTTCTGTGACGCCCAGCAAGTTGCTAATTACAATCAGATGTCTATTTTCAATCACAAAAGCGTTATCACATCTTAGTTTATTATCCGACTAATTGTTACGATAAGCCTCCTATACTTTGCGTCCTCCATAGCCGTATAACTCATCTGCAAATGCGACATTATTGTAACTTTCGCGGCTTTTTTTAAAACAGATCTGTTAAGCTTAAAAACAAAACAAAAACATCTGTATATAGTTTTTAGAGCGGTTGCTGCGTCCAAAACGGCGGGTCTACAATAGGGTTTAACTTGACGGCTATATAGTACGGTTGAGAGCCAATTCTCCGAAGTGGGCTCGTTGCACAGTTTCTCAACTGCGTTGTTCTGGTAACGTTCGCTGTATCCTTCGACTCGCTTTAAAGCCAAACCCGTGCCGAAGACGCGGTCATACGACCCTAATGGAGCGGCGCAAAAGGTGGATCTTCAAGACCGCTGGTCGTTTTTGTTCGTTTTTTTTGTCTCCGAATAAACAAAAAAAAAAAAAAAAACTAGCGTAAGACACTTAAGATTGCTTACGTGTAGGAATCCAAAAGCATTCCTACACGCACGAATATCTTACAAGCAGCACGGCACGTCTTCCTTGCGACGTCACGGCGCTCCGGTGATGACATCACGCTCCCCCACTGCGCAGGCGCGGCGAACCCTGCCGGCCTCCCGACTGCTTCCGTGACGATGGATCTGCGTTACTATGCTTTTCTTTGGGTTTTAGTTCCGTGGCGCGTCCGCTTTGACCTTAAGGGCCCCCGCCGGCTACCGTGACGAAACGCCTGCGTGGCTGTGTTTGCGTTTTATTTTTAAGGTGCGTGCTTGATGACGTAGTTTTTTGACCATCATTTAAGGACAACGCCGACGGCGTTTTGCGCAATGGGACGAGTAAGGCTTTTGCTTTAATAACGCGGAGTAAACGTGCCGCGATCCTGCGCTTTGGTTTTTGTGCGTGGCTGGTTTAGCCGCTGATAGCCAGCCCAGGAAGACAAAGAGAGCGTCGTGAGGCTGTAAGTTTGGGACGCTGATTGATCTATTCCGTCAAGTCTTAGCGTCCGCTGCGTTCGTGCTTAAAGTAAAACGGAACATAATATACCTTTCGGCTGACTAGAGAACGAGAACTTTAGCCGCCAGAGATCTGAGCTTTGTGACGCCCGTTCACGTTGGCCGGCTGAGCGATTGCATGGGTGACTTAGAGTCTTAGACCACGGTTGAAAGGATCGATTATCTCGTCCCGTAGACACCCGTGGAACAGTCTTTTTTTTTTTTTATTCCATGAGTTCTAGCACTCAGTTGAATGATTCTACGTATAGTGTAGTATATCATCTTTCATTTCAATATGCGATTGCAGTTTGAAATGTGTCTGCCACCCATCCATGCTATAAACAGAGCCGCCTATCTTGAGATGAGTCACTTTATACGAGCACCGCAGTCGCCACATAGAAATGTTTTGCAAGAATATGATGCATGTGAGATATAAATACTAGAAACGAGCAGCTTTTGGTGATAAGTAAATGCAGCGAAGCAGTGCAACATTTACATCACGCGCAGGCCTTCTTGTTTGAGTGATGCTTCACCTAACGCACGGCAACCTTACGCGGAGCACGCTTTAAAGGGGCCTATTCCTAGCACATTTCTATGCACTTAAATACTAAACTTACCAAAAAAAGAAAAAAAAAGAAGAAAAAAAAAAAAAAGAAAGTAAGCGTGATGTTTAATACAATAGTCTTTATATTTATTTTATAATATGTTTCATTGTATCGTAAATTGATATCCTATATTACGTCCCTCAACAGGGCTGTGTAGTTATCAAGACATAGCGAAGGGTCACCACCTTTTTTAATAGAGCGAGCGACCGGTTGCTAAGTTCTAGTTATTTAGAGAGGCTCCCAGTGTGCATATTACGTTTAGATTTTGCGTATTTACGAACTGTATTAATGGTTGGACAATTTTGCGAAAGAAACCTTGATTTCAGTTCTACGTCGTCAAGTTGACTTTCCGAATTTGCGAGTATAAATGATGATGGCGATGATGCTGCTATTAATCTACCTTCTACGAAATAGACGCCCACCACCGTCAACATATTAATTTTTGTCGTTTATAAAATAATTATCAGGATTAATTAAATTAGTATATTTTTATAATGCTTCAAGAACCTTAGGCTGGTAATTCCAGAGACTTTTCAGACCTGAAAGAACGGCACGCAGTAATAAATTATCGCTACTATATTTCTCCTAATGCTACACGCATACTAGAGTGAACCGGCTAAGCGTGTCTTTTTCCTCACGTTCGCGTTTGAGTAATCACTTCTATAATATGCGCATTACTTGGTTACTGTTCGGATCAATCCAAAAGGATAAGTTCATTAATTGAACAGTTTCAAGGAGGCCATCGCTGTCATAGTTTATTACCGGACAACCGATTGTCTGTTAAGCGTGTTCTCTGCCAGGACTATTCTAAGTTTTTCCAATTTACGATCGATTCAATATATTCTCGTAACATATCTTCCGTTATTTTTATACCGTACTCGACACTAAAGTGCCTATTCAAGTCGCAAATGTGCATGGCTCACTTTAGACCGCACGGCACCACAGTTGGATGTCGGCATAACGCTGAACCACAAAACCGCCGTTTTTCCATCCTTCCCACTAGGCCTAATCTTATCCTTAAAAGTAACGTGGTACACACAAACGAACGAGCGAGCACTACGGCGGGAAAGTGCCCTTTATCGCTTGGACGATAGGAAATTTCGAGCACAAGGCCTAGCAAACACACACATACTCACACAAATATAAACGATATCCCCAAAACACAAGAGCAAGCACGCGCAACGCATGACCAACGTTGGACACAACGAGAAATTGCCTCGCTTTCGCGGTTTCATTTGTCTTCCGAAGATGCGTTTTTGCGTCCACAACGCTTCATTTTCGATGACCCGAGTGGATTTACCCCCGTTTCCGTTTGGTCTTTGTTGCGCTCCGTGTGTCGTATGGGGTCCGTTTCCTGTTGTCGTTTTTTCCCCCTTGCGTTGCGGTTTGGTTGGCGTCTGCTTTCCCAACGTCGTCTGCTTTTCGAACGTCGTTTGTTTCCGGTTCCGTCGTCTGCTCCTCTTCTCAGAGCAGACGGTCGCGGTGGAGTCGCCTCCAGGAACCCAGCAGAAAAAAGGAGTTGAACTTTCTTTTCTGTTTTTTTCTTTCTATTTCTGCTGTATTGTTTTGTTCTGTACTTGTTTTGTTGTCTTTCGGACAGCTGTTCAGCAAGCTGACAGCTCTTCGAGCCGCGGGGTGTTTCCGGTACTCTGTGAACACCGCCAAACAATTTGTTTGCTTCTGAGTGAACTTTCTTTATCTCGTGGCAGGCAATCCAATTGTGTTTGTCGGTGTGAAAAATGAATTGAGTTCTTTGATTTCTGTGTTGTTTAGGGTTTGGCTATCATACGTGATACCCAATTTGACTTTCGTTTTGAAAATATTTGAATCTATTTCCTTTTTCTCTTTGTTTTCTTCAGAGACTTCAAAAAATGGTGGAATGGTCTTGGTGGAACATTTTTTTTGTCATTTTATTCTTCTCCACGTTTCTTCCAAAGACGAGTTACAATAAATCGTCCACTCTCTTTAAAATGTCGCTACGAAAAATGTGGAATGTCACAAATCGTTGCAGATTGTTTACACGCTATTTTATTTAAGTTTTTTCCAGTGTATTTTAGTTTCAAAAGTGAATTTATCATACGTATTTTAGACTATGAAATTTACTCTATAACCAGCCTTTACGATACTTGGTTGTGTGCAAGTGCTGAAATTGGCGCACAAAGAAAACAAACTGCAAGCTAATGAATACAAAACAAGTATTGATGCGTGAAATTTTGGATTTAGTTTTTATGTATCAACGAGTCAACCATATTCTTTTCCTACACAGGAGGTGAAGCGAGACGATTATGTTTAGACTCCTAACGTACTGTTCGAATCGGCAGATTCCACTGTTTAATAATGACATGGTATGATATTTATTTGGATATGCAGTCAATGCAGAAGCATATATCACAAAAATTTACTATTTACCAATATAGCAATATACAATCAGGATGAACTCCTCGATCCCATTTCATAAGTGTAATAAAACAAAACAAAAATCAATTTAAATTTTTTCTAAAAAGGAAAATGTAACGGACTTTTGTAGATTCAAGTTCACGGTGCCAGGCGAAAATCACGAAAGCGAAAAGGCTCGCGGGCTTAAGAGTACGGCCACAATTTTATTCCTTGTTCTTTTCTCTACCACTTCGAATTTTTGGCGTTCTTCTCTTCTACACAATCTCTTTTACGTTTTCTGGTCCGGGAAACTCGCTCACGCGAAGGTCAAACTTGTTTTCACCGCGGGAGCGAATAATGATAGTCATTATCGTAATTACGGCGAGGCAAATTCCTCCCACTTTCTAGATTGGAGAAGCACGGATAAACGTAAAAACGACACGCGCTGAGGAAATCCAGCGAAGTATGTGTAAAATAAATAACAAAATAGAGACCAAAATTGCAGTGAGGGAATCTAGGGAAGAACCCGCAAGGAATAAAACAATATATTGAACGAAATCCGGAAAGAATAGGGAATCCAGAACGGAGGACGCTCGTTTCGCAGCTAGGAAGGAGGGAAAGAAGACCCGCATTCAGCAGCAGCGAGGAGTGACACGTGCCGAAGGGAAAACTAGGGAAAAGTACGTTAAAAAATAACGAAATAATAAGAAAAACGGGGAAAGAATGGGGAATAAGAATGGACGATGCTCGTTTCGGAGCACGGATAGGTAAGAGAGAAAGGGAAAGATTAAGATGGGGGCTCCGACAAATGACTCGAAAGTAATTTTGCCGCCAAATTCCGACCGAGCATCCGGGCAAGTTTGTTTCGGAGTGGGGGAGTATTGTAGAGAAATCTCCGACTGAGGAGCGCGAAAATTGGGGAAAATTCGCTTTGGTGGGAGGAGAAGAGGCGGAATTAGGGAAGGGGTTGCTTCATCGCTTTCCCTGATTTTGTTCTGGCAGGGTTGGAGCTTTGAGCGGGAGCAAATATTTTTAACGAAGGAGCTTTAGTCTATGGGTTTCCTTGATCGCTCCGGGAAATAATTGTCTTCGCTCTTTCTTTCCTTTCTTCTTCCTCGTTTTTAATTATTCCGGGATGAGGCGGGTTTCGTTCCTTACGCATATTTTCTGCGGGATCGAGGAAACCCAGGGGATTTAGGGAGCCTCCGGGAATGCTCAGAAATCTTCCCTTTCGGTTTTGGGTGGTCGAATTTGAGGCTTAGCGACCTTCCGGGTTTGATTTTTATGAAATTTTTAACTTTGGTCAACATATATCAATTTCGTTCATGTTCAGTATTTCTTTCGTAGTCATTGGGATTGTTTTTTCGGGAAAATCTTCGTTAATGGCTCGATACTTGTTTTAATCCACTTTCAGTATTCTTAGTTACACAAGGTTTTGTGACTGATGCTTATTTTTACGCGAGTGCACTCGAATATTTTGCCAAACTTTCTACTTCCTAAATTTGGTAACGTTTTAAAGTAACAAATAGGGCTAGATGCCCATGGTGATTGATTTGTATAACTCTGATTTATCAAAAACTTTGAATGAATTCCCCTTAAACACGGACAGAATTAAAACGGCAGGGCATCCTCTTTTTAGGTGCAGCCTCAAGCGGAGCTGTTTGCTTTTCTTCGTGTTTTGACTGTAGCGTCACCGCAAAATTTAGAACGCACAACTACGTCTTGTTTCAACATGAATGCTGAAAAACAAGTCATTCACTTTATTTTTCTTGTGTCTTTATTTGTGTAAACGCTTGTCATATAAAAATTTAAAATGTCTTGGGCGTTTACTAGGTATTGCTTTCAACAAATAAGTACGTACCATAGGTCGTACAACAAAAATGATGGGAAGAATTTAGCCCCAAAGTAAAGACACAGTAAAATTAACGGCACACCAATTAGAAAGCAGACACGAAGTGGATGCGTGCCAACTTATTTTATAATTCATTAGTTGTTTAATAGTAGCTCACATCTTTTCTTGTCAATATGTATTCGTCTTAGAATTGGTAGGCATATGAAGTTCGAATATTATTGTGGGAGCACTGCATTTAAAATTTACAATACACCAAACGTTAGGGCTAAGTTCAACGAATATGACTGCCATTAGGTTGGCACCCTTGCATTATGACCACTCCGGAAAAAAAAAAAAAGAAATCGGAAAAAAAGTTGCATTGACGAGAGTTAAGTCGTAAAATTTCCATGTCTTTCTACCTGTAATTCTTAGGGACGAACTCGCAAAGAATACCTATACTGAAGATGCAAACATATATATTTAAAAACTACACATAAAAGAAAAAAAAAAGAGGAAGAAAAAGATCGGAACTTCTTCGGATGGTTAACAGAAAGGTTTGCGATACTTCTCCTCATCTTCCTTATATTTTTTTATTTGTCTTGGTCTCGCGACAGAATATCCTTTCTGGGAGAAAGTGACGCGCCTCAAAAGGTAGAGGGATCGCGGGCACAAAAGGCGAACGCAAATTTTCAACGTTCTTGGCGGAATTCGACGCTTTAGGGAAAGAAAAAGGAAGCAAGAATGAAAGCAGTCAAACGAAATGTACATGAACCAAAATGAAAAAAAAAAAAAAAGATGGAAGCTGTTAACAGGAATTTTTTACTAGGGAACGTCAGCGATGAATGGAGGAATGGGGAAAAGAAAGAGAACAATTATCCGACATAGGATGGAAAGAACATGGAGGGGGAAAAGTGGTATAGTAAATAGAGCGGATTAGAAAGAGGAAAAAGAAAAGCAAGCAACCCTAACCGAGTGAACGGATATTGATGACTAGTATGTAAAAAAGACACGCAATTTTGCACACCAGAGAGAAGAAATGAAATAATATTTTGGGTTCGGGAAATAGAGAGGGTGTTTCTGCAAAGGAATAAAAAAAATCTCCCAAGATATGCCTGTTCAAGTATATGTATATATATATAAAACTATGTGCGGGAACAATCTACCAACCTTGGCGGATGTCGAGGATTGTAAAAACATACTAATTAGTGAAATAATCAACTAAAATTTACTAATCATTATTTTAATTTGTGAAACTTAACATTTGGTTCCCATGAGAAACTTGCTAAGCATCATCAAAAACAACTAAGTCAACTATTTTTAGGGATGTATAAGGCGGGTGTAGCATTTACGGTGTCATGCAGAAATGCTCATTTTGGACGCGTATCTGAACTTCGGTTTCTTATCGGAGTGCATTTTTGCGCCCGCGGTGCTGCCCCCCGGTGGTCGCGGCGCGAAGCTACCGCCTCGCCTCCCTGGTAGGAAGAAGGGGACTATGGCGCTCGTGTGTTGCGCGTTGTTCACCGGGAAACCATAGGGAAATAAACAAATTCGGTTTCAAAATGGGGAAACGGTAACGATTAGAGCCCATTTACACACAGAAGTGTGTGCACCTCCGTGATGCGTTTTCCGGGCTTTGCCGTGGCGCGTCAAAAGAAGACGCTGTAAGCTTTATTTGCTAATTAATCAAAGGCTCTATTGTGTAAGGGGCGAGAGAAAGTAAGAGCGTCGATAGAGATAGTAGATAGGAACAAAGTAGTTAAAACGAAGCATTATAGAAAGATAGGAGTTGAGAAAGGTGGATCGGTGTCCATACTGTGTCTACCCTTACGACGGGACCCAGAAGAATCTACGAGCACTCATAGCCAATCAAATCGAATACAATACCACGCTACGGCCGCGTGGACATCGCTAGGGGCGGAGCAGCCTGCGGGGCGTACAGTCACGTGATAGGTTCACAGCCCTGGATTGGCTGATACGGCGCCTAGACGTTTGCAAGGACGACCCGTGTGCGCCGCCATCTTGATGCTGGTATGTGTGGATAGTCTACTAGACAAGTTTGTGTGCCCACAGTAGCCAGACTGGAATCTAAAGAGAACTTTTTTCACCCATGGTTGCCAGAGGAGCATTAGAACCGTGGCTGCTTGCAACTGTCTACAGTGAGCGAAAGGGGAAAAGAAAGTGAGGAGATTGCAACGCGATTCACATCGACGACGAGAACCTTTGGGAATAAAACGAGTTGGAAAGAAAAAAAAAAGGGAAGTTAGGGAAAGAAGCGGAGAAAATAAAAGGGAAGTGGAATGGCGGAAGTAAGAAAACGGCCGGAAGTGCCGTGGTCGTATATATGTATGCGCGTGGATACGAGCTTGGAGGGCGACGATGGCTATGCAAAACGATGTGGACATTCGGAAACTTCTTTCTTGTTTCACGGCTGGACCGTATAGATGAAGCTGATGTTGCCGTCCGCGGGAACTAAGCGTAAGAAAGCCACGGGAAAATATAAAATCTAAGTGTGACTAAGAAAAGAGACGAAAGACAGCTTGGAGCAACGGCATTGCTGGGTTGAAAGGCGTTGATGGCTCGCTTTAGGAGAGCGCTCTGTTGCGAACGAACGAACTGGGTTAACGATGAAGCGTTTTTTTTGTTGTTTTGTTTGTGTACTGTGTATTTTATGTGTGGTTATTCTGGGAATAAAAGAGATGAACGTAGGCTGTTTGTTCCCGTAGGCGGGGCACAATTTTGCTTCGCTAAAGGATGCCGCCATTCCCGGGTGTTACATCAACGAAATCTGGCGTCCGGAAATTATATTTCTTAATTTGGGAAGCTTGCAATGCTTGGACTTCGTATATATATATATATATATATATATATATATATATATATATATATATATATATATATATATATATATAAAGAAACCTTTAAACAGAGGTAGGTCGAATAATTTTAAAGCGTGTGGGATGTTAATTACGGCATGAGAAGGTCCATGAACGAGGTGTTCCGCAGTCGCATTGAGGCATTTCGCCATTTTCGTATGACGCTAACTTTGAAATTTTGCGAGCGGGTGTTTTGTGGCTTGGAGCCAAAAGCTAAAGTTTCGCAAGAAGCTTTTTTTTTTTTTCAGTACTCATTTATGTTTTTACTAAATTGCTGATTTTATTACGGACTTGCTTCTTAATGTGGAATCTTAGTTTTTTCGGTAATTGATATTAAGGTTACTTTAGAGCGTAACCCACGGCGAAACTTTGTCGAAAGCTCGCTACACGCGTATAGGGTTTTCATGACGAGATTGCAAATTCCGCATGATTTCAAGGAATTATATCACCAGCATGTTAGACAGTTACAGCTCTGCATAACGTTTCAAAGTAACGGACTGTACAGTAGCATACAAAAGTTAATTTAATGCCATTAAGCTTCTGCATTTTATCTGCGTTCAACCAAGAAGTTGATTGTTGCCGCATTTGGCTATTATAATCTTCTCCGCGTGGTCTACATACACTCGCCGGTGGTTTGCTGCAAAGTGCTCTGTCGACCGTGATTTATAGACCAACTTCCGTCGTTCTTTTGCCTTCTCTTGTCGATTTTTTTCTAGCAGTTTATTTGGATTTGTCCCCTGTTCCTGGGAAAATATCGTATTGGCCTGTTTTGTTTGTTTTATTGTCCCGTGCCAGTATGATTGCGATTCAGCATGTCTGCTAACCTGATGTGACGAACCTACATTCCTTGTGATCCTTGAAGTAAACAAAGTTACTATTACGTTGAGGTATAGTAAACAAAGTTATTACAACGTAAACGTGTCGTGAACAAAGTTACTACAATGTAAACGTGTAGTTAACAAAGTTACAATATAGTAAATCAATTGTAATCAAAGTTGCTATATATTAAGCATATGGAAAAGAAAGCTACTCTAAGTAAATATATAGTTTAAAAGAAAACGAACGTCTAGAAAACAAACCGAAACAACCAGCCAAACAAATAAAAGAATGTCAACTAAGCGAATAGCTTCAAAAGCTTCAAATAACGAAGCATTCCACGACAGCGTGACTGCAGCGCTAACGACTCACACGTTCTTCATTGAATCGAGGAGTTTCGGCCTGATTGAGCATGCCTTTATATGTGTTTGTTTGTCATTCTCACTTTTTAAGAACCAAAAACTGAGATCGTCCTCCATTTGGAACACGACCTCGCTCCCTAGCGGACCTGAACATCACGTCGCCTTGCCCCAATCAATTCAGTAGTCGTACCTCAAGGCGGCAAAACTAGGGAAGAAAGAGGCGACAGTTAGTTGTTCCCTAGAGGGACGAGCCCGGCGACTGCAGGTTCGACCCCTCCCCTTTCACTCTCCTCACATCTTCCTTCAAAAGTTTCAGGTTGCCTAAGGGGACACTCTGTCGGACCGAACTAGAAGCCTACAAAGTCGTGGCGAGCCAATCACATCCAACGAACCCGCCGCGTCACGGAGTCTACGAAGGGCGGGTTGACCAATCGGCTTCCGAGAACGCGTTACGTCACTGCAACCTTGACAAAACTGGACCAGCCACGGTAAACTTGTAGAGAGTGAGTTTCCTCTCGAGTGCCGGCAAGCTTTCCTTAGCGGTTCGTCTTGATGAGTCGTCGTATAACGGTGTGGACAGTTGTTTGGCCCTTTCTACGAATTGTCTGTTGTACGCGTTGACGGTGTTTGTCATTATTGTTGTTGTTTGTTATCGTTGTTTATTGTTGCAGCGCGTTTCCTGAGAGCAAAGACGTCGAGAAAGCGTGGGAGGGAAAAGGATGAAGTGGAAAGGGGCATAAAGGAAACGGGAGCTGTCGTCTTTTTCTTCGCCGGGCCGTAATGAAAAGCCCCAATAAAGCGCCGCGTGACTTGACTCACAACCGCGTGTGGTTATACTGGACTCGAAGACAACAACAACAAAATGGCGGAAAAGAATGAATGAAAGTGCGAAGGAATAGTCACGGAATAACAAAATAACTAAAAGCGTGAAGGGAAAATGCCGTTATTTATAGTTCGCGTAGTTGTCTGTCTCTTTTTCCCCCATGACGTACGGAAGACAGTTTGGGCCCAAGCCTTCTTCCCCGAACTTTCGTGAAAATCGGAAATGGGTTTTAACCTTTCCTTTGGTCTTATATTTCCTCCTCGATTGCTTTGTCCTTTCCCAAGTTATTCTTTGCCATGGCTTGTCCCGGAGGTGCTTGATTTCATTCGTGTATTTGTATTTGGCCATTCGAATTTGTAGTCACGGCTATTGTACTGATAAATCTTTTTTTTTTCTTGATTCTTTGTATACAACACTGGCGAAAAGTCCCATTTTCGAAATATCATCTAGCTACATTTTTTTTTATACTACATAGTGAATGCAGTGGTTGGAGAGCAAAGAGCGACTGTAGCTGTAGTAAATTCGGAGCACATGGAACGAAACCTCGCGCTGCAGAACCTAGGGATCCTGTGTTCAATCCCCACACCTGCCCTTTTCGATCTAAGTAAGCATCGTTTCGGCGTGCGGTCGTGCATCACTTTACTGCGTGGTGCGTATGTTAAGGCGAAAGCCTCATATGTCCCATTAGGGGAAAAGGCGTTGTGCCCGAAAGATGGCGATACAAATACGTCATCAAGCACGCGCCGCCCAAGGCCAAAGCGGACGCACCTCAGAAATAAAACAGAAAAAAAACAACACAGCAACGTAGATGCTTCTTCACGGAAGCTGTAAAGCCGGCAGGGGCGCTGCGTTTGCGCAGCGGGGGGGGGGGGGGGGGGGGGGGGGGGGGAGCGTGTTGTCACTCCCGGAGCGCCATGTGCAAAAGGTGCTTCGGACTTCATCTGGGCTCGTTGTGTGCTTCGTGCGATGGACTGTGAGGCGACCGCGTCTACATCTGGGGCCTCGACATCGGCAGCAGCGTCAACATCAACGGAAGCTTTCGCAGGAAAACGTGGCCGCCCGCGCAAATACGAAACAGCCGAGGAAGCAAGGGAGCGGATCAATGCGGGGAGGCGAGCGAAGAGGCAGGCAACGATGAGGGCATGAAAGTTTGCGCTCTGGTGGACAACGAAAACGAACACACACACACCGAATCCAATACGTGCAGAAACAACTTCAATACGTGTAGAAACATTAACCGGAAACATTTCACCCTCGGTCTTAAGTGTCTTCGGCGTGTTTTTTGTAGACCCCAGGCTGGAAGTCGTATTGTACTGTACTAAACGTCTCATTTACAGCGTGTAACAATGTAGCTAATTTCTGGCACACAAACCACATGCTCTCTACACCTCTAATGTCAAACTTGTTTGTTGGTAGTTGCAGTAGACTCCCGCTTATAAATTTAGACGGTACTTGAGATATCGGAGACATGCTGCGGTATTAGTATAAAATATATGTGTAAATAATTGGTACCAGATACAATGCAAATTATTTAATAGATATAATTTTTTTCTTATGGGGTATTTCTGACAACAAACAGGTGTACCTTATGCAGGTAACATTTATGTTAAATTTATTATTGTGACCATGCGTTCATTGCTCTTCTTTTTATAGAAAAAGCTGGACTAATTAGATTTTTAGCTATTCGCGCTTGTTGCGAGAGATTTCTTTGATAGGCACGTGGATCTAAACATTATTCTTTTTTCTTGGGCCACTAAAATCATTATATAAAATCAGCTGACGCACATGGTATATTTATATACAGGAAGGTACTCAGTAGCCTTATCACTTCATCTCAATATATTCATTGTTTACTCGGCTGTTTGTAATAGAAACTGTCAAAAAGACGTCATCGCGAATGAGGCGTTCATAACCTCTTTGTGGTAAACTTGGGTTTTGGATATTGATGCCCAGTTGACGTGCTACTAACAATGTATCAAGCCAATCGCACATTACAGCGTTGTTATTCCGGTAATACGCGCTTAAGAGACAATATTTGAAAAACCAAAGATTGCATACTTCTTTTTGGTGAAGGTCAGTTATGAGCAACGCTTATTTGTCTGACTTTTGCGTTTGCTCGTCGTGTCTTTACATTCTAATTTTATGCTCTTCAAGGGTTTTTCCCTCATTTCTTTTTTTATTTTGTTCCTTTGTAGTGCCATACTGTTTCCCGAGTCATGCAAAAGGGCGGTCATATCTGTTTTTACGAGTAGGGGGAAGGACGGTGCGTCATACCAACGCATCCCCAATTCACCCACATAAACGTTCCTCGCTATAAAAAAACAAGCAAAAAACAAAAAGAAAGACAAGCAAAAGGTCAACCAACTATGCCAATACATGAAAGTTATAATAAACAAATATATATATATATATTACTTTCTTCTAATTTAACGTACACATTGCACTCTCATAGATCCGAAATAATCTACATAGCATATACCGTATTTTGTGCTTAAAGGCTGGAATTTACCGCGGGGTGGACAATTTACTGGTGAGGACCACGCAAGGATTTGTTCTTTCTAGATCGTTACTATGAGGCGACAGGGCGGACACTCAAGAACGACAAAGTATATAAATAATGACGATTTGTGTACCACCTGATCTTCTTTGTAAGCTAATAAAGCGGGCATTTCCAGCTGTGCTGCGAATGAGATTAGTTTGCCTGAGGACCAGGCACTACTTTGGTACAATGCACGGGGTCCGTACTATCTAGTGAAGAACCTTTCGCAATCGAAATTTGTTCTTGCGGTCCACAGAACAGGTGCTGGTTGGGGTCTGCACAACACGGTTACTCGTTTGCTGGCGTCGTATATGTTCTACTAACTGTAGCCCTTCGATAGTTAAGAACACTTCAAGACCTTGTTTTTCCAGAGAGCAGCAACAGCCATCTCTGCCACGATTAAATTCAGGTCGCACACAAAGACAGACTTTATATTAAAAAAAGTAATAAAAAAAACTAGTTACATCCACGGTTCCTTCAAACCAGAGAAGTCAAACAAAGCAAAGAGCCCGGCATATTGGCGCAAAATTAAAAAAAAAAAATAATTCTAAAAGGAACTGAAGCCGTTTTAATGATGCAGATAAAGCTAATGTAGCGAGGAGTCATTTTCATGCGTTCGGAGGGAGTTTGTATGGCGAACATGTCATCAGAGTCGAGACGACATTTCTGAAAACCACACTGACTGTTCATGTAAGCACGCATGCGTACTCGGAACTTGGCTGCAGTTCTTCCCCGGTCCTTTCCTCAACTACGGTTAACAGCAAAGAAAATAAAATAAACAGACATTAGGTAGTATAGTACGTTAAGATTTTGTGTTTCGTTTCTTCTGGTAGTTTAAGCAAGACGGGAGTGCCGGTTTTCGCTACGCGCGCAGTTATGTTTGCGAACGTCGAGGTAATCTCGAGCGTAATGCTATACATTTAAATGGGAAATTTCGCCTTAAAAATGAGCAAAAAAGAGAAAACATAAAGAGGGAAGAAAGAAAGAGGAAGCACACAAGCTGCGATCGCCCAAAATACATTTCTTCCTTTCTCTTTCCTTTTTTTTTTGTCCCTGCCACGAGGATCCTTTCTTTTTCACTGTATTTCTCTCATTTATACTTTTCTTCCTTTTTTTACTTCTCTCACGTGATCACAAAAAGCAGGCTGCGAAGTTACGGTTAGCATGCTGTCTAATCTTGGTTCGTGCCCATATATGCATTGTTCCCACTCGATTTTCTTTCTTTTTATTTTGTTGAGAACGCAGTTTTTTTTATCTTCTGTTTTGGGAACGGTAAATATAGACGAGGAGGAGCTAGGATATAGAGGGAAAAAAATCCGTAAAGAGCAAATATAAAGAAATGGGTAAGAGCTAAAAAATATGCATAAAATTAGAGCGCAAATATGTATAAAATACCATTAAATGCAAAAAGTGAAGAGCGTGCGCTGCGAGGCAAATTACGCGCGAGGGATTTTGACCCTGTTCCCTCTGAAGTCAAATGAGTATGAGGGCTCTGAAGATGGCCTCGGAAAACAACACAAAAAACGGGAAGAAGAAAATGCTCGAAGTTTGTAATCTAGAATGACTTGTTTCGACTAGGTTATGTGACCCTCCCCATATCGTACGAGCTTCATGCTCCATACTTAATCCTTGCACGCCTTGTTTTCTCTAAACTACGTTGTGTTTTTTTTTAAAGAGAGAGAGAGAGAAAGAAAACGTGCTGTTGAATGTGTCGGAATGGAATTAGATACCTCTCCCTCAAAAAGAACAGACGCGGAAGAAAAACCCCAGAAAAATGTCGATTAACATTCCCGAAGAGCCGGCCTCAGTCACCTTTATGTAAATTTTGTTTGGTATTAACTTTTCTTTCGTTTTTTTCTTCATAAAGTCAACTTCTTTTCTTCCTTTTTTTTTCTTAACAGGCGAGTCTTTCTCGAGCAGGTTATTGCGTTTACGTCAAATTAGAGCTTTACTATTCTTTCTTAATTTGTTCCTCATCTTTCTTCTAATTTATAAGGGTTTTCCTCGAACAAGGCTCAAAGTTTGGGCCCCCATTTGAGCTGTTCGAGTACGCAAAACGCGGAATGTCTTAATTTTCGAGCATAGGTAGATAGTCACGTGGCCAAGCGTCTTGCTTCGTGATTGGTCGTTCGGGTTTTGTAATGGTGAATGCAGCAATCTTATTGGCTGCGGAGCGATAATGAAATGCTCGAGACACATCGTACCCTGCGTATCTTAAGCTACTGACTATAAATGGTTGAAGAATTAACGCTCATATCTTTCCTGTCTCTTGAGAGACCGGTGGCGGCGGCGGACGTATTTCCCATTTGAATGTCAGCGGGGAGGAAGGGTCCTTAATTGAGTTAACTATAGAACTTTTTTTTTCTCCCACGGCTTTTCTATTAAGGCAAGAAAAATAGAAAAATATCAAGTCGAGTGTTTCTTAATTTACGTTAGAAGACGATCCTCTTAATATATATATATATATTTTTTTTAAATTCCTGATTACTCTTTGTTTTGTTTTAGCAGACGTCTGAGTTCTCGAGGATGACGTGGAGACGCCCTAGCCCTTCTTTGTTCTTAGTCCGCAGGATGAGGAGCTTAAGACATTCTGGGTTTTGTTTCCTTTAGCGAAGTGGGACGGGTAATGAGGCTTTGGGTCGTCGTGATTAACTTGGGATGAGTTAATTTTCCCGAGTCGCCACCGCGGCTATACGTACACGCGCCTAGTGGCTGTATAAGGGTGCGAAGTTAACTAAGGATGAGGTTACGGTTGTGCGCGCAAATCTGGACGAGGTTTGAAAGGTTGAAGACCTTTATAGCGTTTATAATCTCCCCGTTCCAAAAAGAAATTATAAAAAAAATGAAAACGGATTTTAAGCAAAGAAATGTCAGATCGTAAAGTGAATATGAGAAGCGACGTTCATAACGATAACAAAAAGGAGCTGTAAATAATACTTGAGAAATGAAGATACTGCAAATGTACGAAAAATGAAAGTTCTCTTTAAATAAAAAAAAAAAGTTGAAGGCTAAACCAATGGAGTCAGCGCTTGTTTGTTATTTTTCTTCTGCTAGTCCTTGCCGTTTTTCGCTTTGCTTATATAATTCTGATTGGGTATCATCAGCATAATTTGTTTCGTCGCAATTGTGGTGAGTCCGCTTGCGCATGTCATATGCTTTACTTTTCCAGGACTCTGGACATGCGCGAAGACCGCAAATGATTGACGTAAGCTCTCAAGTGTCGACCTACGTATACCGACGGTACTTAAGTACGGGGTGTTGAAAAGCAAGCTGTTTGAGTATGAGAAGTTGAGCAAGGCTCAAAGGAAGCTCAATATAAGTCATGATATCATTTGGTGAAACAAAAGAAACTTATCTACATATGATACGTATATGTTAAGTATAGTGAATACATACTCTGAAATGCAGGTTATACCTCTGGTTCTATAAATAACGTTGTTAAATTAAAAACTACTGTAAATTACAGGGCGTGGTCAATCCCACTGAACGGCCAATAAGATACCAGCGTTACCCGATGACATCAATAAGAAGCTAATTACAGGACCCCAAACGCCTTCTTAATCTGCTACTCCTCAGCGTCCCTTTAACGAGAGTGTCTATAGAAAACTGTTTGAAGCGTAGCGATCAAGAGAAGGCATTGAAACACTCACACTTGTCCGCAACGCCCGTAACCACCGTGAGTGTTTAACAGTAACGCCCGTAACCTCACTACAAGTTCCGAATGCTGAACTGTTAGCTGCGTTTACTGGCTCAAACGCCTGGTCTTGCAATCATAGTGCTTTCATTGCGCCAAATCCATAAACTCGGAGACATTCTTTCGGTACAATGCAGTTGCTCCTGACGCGTTTATGCAACTTGAGATAAAGAGAAAAAAAAAATAGAGGAAGACAAGTACCACTATGAACCACGCGGTCTAACATCGCAGACATAGAAGAACGAGATCGAATTCCAATCCGCAGCTCTACCTCGCATCTATGTGTTGTCTCCTACCCGAAGACCAACTATTCACGAAGACTGTCCCAGCTCTTCGAACCTTCGCCGTACAAGTTTGCTGTGCCACCCTCTCTTGGTACTGAAGCTGTGTCTCAAGCCACGTGTAGCATTCCTGGAATTCCTATTCGGGCTTCGTTAGCAGGTGGAATGTCCCTTGGGCAAACTGCTTGGTTTGGGCCACGGCTTTACTCCGTTTCACCTTGCGATGGACCGCAGTGAATGCTACGAGCCATCCCAGCCAATCAGATGCCGAATGAGTGTTACCTGACTCTTGCGAGGGACCCAGCGACGTGGAAGGAGCGTCGTCACGTGATAAGGTAACAATGCGGGATTGGCTGGGATGGCTTGTATAGTCCGCAACGGTTCATAGTAAGATGGAAGAGAGTATAGGCTTGCGTCGAATCGGGAGAAGCGTCGGGAGAGGGACGACGGGAGTATGGCAATATAGGGAAGGACGGGAAACGTCCAGAGTGGTTCCTGGAAACCGGCATCCCCAATGGGGGCGCTCTCCAGTCGAGAAAATGGGGAAACGCTGGTTCTACGAAGCGTGTCTTAGGAACAGAAGACGCGTGCCTGGTCTGGTGTCAGTGTGGTACGTGAGGTTGGGGAATCGACCACAGTGCGAACCGTAAAGGTATTCGGTGGGGTTTCTGGGTTGGAACGCGGGGTTTTTCTCCCTCCCTGAGGTCTTTCCACGTAATTGCCTAGGGTGGTGGGAAATGGGAGCAGTTAATGAAATACGAAGGATTTCGTGTTAGGTTTGCGTCAGTTGGTGCGCCGTGTTCATTCTTACCGTACCTTGAGGACCGCGTGAAGATGTAAACACGTACCTTATGGATTTTGATAGAAATAACATTGTTTGTGATTGCCATAGAGAGTGGTGTGTTGTTGCAACCTTTGCTTGGGGGAAATCTGATGCATTCGAATAGCAAATTTTTAAACGTTAAACGCAAGATAGGGTAACTAAGTTTTAAAGCGGTACACTGGCGGTTTTGGCTGTCTTGTAGCAACGCCAGTTTTTTTTAAAGGAGAGCTTTCTGACAACTATGTAGAGTAATAATTTCGTATGTCTAAATTTCTAACGTAATGTTTTTTTCGTGTAAATTTGAACCTACAGCTTACCTGATTTTTTCAATTGAAAACGAGCGTGTTGGTTAATAGATACAAAACTTGGAAGTATAAAACAAAGAGGAAGAGTTCGGGAACAGGACATCTTTAAGATGTCCTGTTCCTATCCTCGTCCTCTCTGTTTTATACTTTCAAGTTTTGTATGACTTTTTATAGACGGGGTTTCCGAACAAGTCTTTTACTGTAATGCAGCTACTGTAATAAAGTTACAGTTCCACTTTAAGAAACTAATTATTTGAATTAAATATCGTTGGAGATGAGAGGTTGCCGGCGAGCTTGATCCAGTTGTTTTATGAGGCATCAAAAATTACAGTAAGGTGATTTATGACCTCCTATGGCGATAATTAATAAGAAATTCCTTTAATTTATTTGTATCCAAGAATAAATAAAAGAAAAATGGTAAGAATACATATTTTTAAGCGAGTACTCGATTTTTGCTTTTGTAAGCTATTTCGTCGTCTTGAAGTCTAAAAAAAATTAAAAAAAAACAGTAACTTGGCCCTGCGCTTACACCTTCCTGGGACAAATTGTTTCTTGAATTTCCAGCAAACTTTGTCCGTACCAGTCCCTGCCAGTTCTGAGCCTTATAGTACCTATGAGCTAATTTGGACGTAACGAAAGAATGAAAGTAGAGAAACGAAGGGTTTGAAAACGACGAAAGGGAACACGTAATTGCCTTTTGTTTCCCCAGACAACGGGATTACAATAGCAGCGAAACTACCACAATGTGCAACGGTCCATAAAACAAAAGCACTCGGTGAGAATTATTAGAGTATTCGGTATCATTGCGCGGCGTAAGTTCTAAACGAGCGGGAGACCAGAAACGAATCAAACCATTACGAGTGGGTGGGGTGTGGCCTCTTTCTAGGCCCCAAACTACTTAACCCGCAGGATAGAAAAAAAAAAATTGTAGTGACTAATGGCGCGACAGCACCGCTGAAAACGCTCCGGAACCACACAAGTCGAGATAACGTTGTCCACAACACGACAGCTAACAAAACCTTCCCCTCCCCTTCCCTTCTCTCATGACAATGGTATCAAGTGGCTCAAAAAGCACAAAAAAAGCAAAAAAAAAGTACCAAAGTAAAAACTCGAGTAGGCAAGGACAATGGCAATTGAAAGACAACAACAGCCCGAAATTAGTGGGATAGGCTAATATAAAAGAAAGGAGGAGGGAAAGCGTTTCCCTAAAGGGGAAGGGAAGGAAAGAGAGAACGCGAACACAGTAAAAAATTGTGAAAGGATATAGAGGGTATTATGGACCGAAAAGAGGAGGAAGACGTTTTTCCTAAAGGGGAAAGAGAAAAGATGAGATGAGCCAACACAGAAAATAAGAGGAAGAATATAGAGGGATAATAAAGGAAAAAAAGGGAGGATAGCAGGCGTCGTCACCGTCCTTCGTCGCTCTTGTCTCGTCCAGCGAGTGGCAAAAGCTAATTAGGAGCCCAGGATATCCCCGGCGGCTTTTTGGCGCGACGAGTTGAGAAGCCGCGTGGCCCGTATCTCTGTTACGCGGGTTTTTGATTCATTATGCATGGAGCGGGGAGAAAGGTAATTAGCGCGTCCGGGAGAGGAGGCGAATTGACAAAAGGGGCGGATCACCGCTAGGTTCTGGCAGTGGAAGATAACAACAAACAAGATGAAAGAAAAGCGTAGACTAGCCATAGCGGCCACTTCCGTTTTAGGGTAAAAGACCCGCCGTTGTTTTTCCGTGGGTGTTAGTTGTTTTTAGCACCAGCGGTATTGTGGCGTCGATGTGTCTTTTTTTTGTCTCGTGTCGGTGTGTTGAGGATATTCCGTTCCTCCGCAAACCCACTTTGGCAGCCCTTGTGGGGTGTCGTCGTCGTCTTTGTAAGGATAGGGTGTGTGTCCATTGTTTCTGTTTGGTTTGGCAAGTTTCGATGCAGCATTCTCGTTTGGCTTCTTTTTTTTTTTTAAGTTGAAGTTGGGATTTGAAGCTGCTGCGCTGGTTCGGTGGTGCTTGCGAGTTTCTTCCCTCGAGTTTGTGAGGTTGAGACCTAGCTTTTAGAAAACTTTCAAAGTTGTTGATTTCGTCGAGGTTGTTTTCTTTATAATAAGGTTGGGCCTGAATGGTACTTTGAACAGTTTCTTCGGCTAAAAGCAAATTTTGTGGGCTGAGGAAGCGGTGCAGTGATTAGAACGTGGAACATTTCAGCGGATGCTTTTGTTTAATGGTTTCGTCTGTACTCGTGGCTGAATTAGCGACGAGTTGAACCCTATTTAGCACATTAGGCACAGATGCATGAGAAAGGCTCCGTTTTGAATGAGAGCTTGAAGACGGCGCATTAGGCCGAATGAAACTTTACAGTTCTTGTCTGGAGAAACATGTCTACCTCGGAATCCTTATGAGACTCTCGAATCACTAATAGGACCGCTTGAGAACTGTTGTAGAGGGCTCGGTATGATTATTTTGTTTACTTTATGAGGAATCTTTTGATAAACCTATTTTCGTTAATAAAACATAACAAAATAAAAATGAGCTCAACTAAGAGGTCGCTTATTAGGTTCACCTTATAAGTGTCTACAGAAGGAAACTATTAGGCCAAATAAAGTACGACAGTCGTTGGAAAAATTAAATATTACATCCATTTTTTTAATTTGTTGTTTGGTTGGTTGGTTGGTTGGTTGTATTGTTTGCCAGACGTGACATTTGCCTCACTCACGGTGGGCACGTTTCACGGGCTTGGGTTATTGTAGGTTGATGAGGGTGAATGCGGGGAAAGGGAAGGGAAAATATGGTGATGAAGGGGTCCGGGGATGACGAGGGAAGCGTTAGCAAAATAATGACTAAACACGTTTCGCGGGCGAAAAAAAAAATGATTAGGGCCGTTAAGACGAACTGTGACATATGTTTGAACTGAGGAAATAGTGTATTGTAATAAGGAATGAGATCTGAGTTTGAGGAGTACGTTCGGTTAACGGTGATAAAGTTATTTGCCATCAGTGGCATCTCTTCATCTAGTTTACGTTGTTCCAGTGGCCAGTCGTCACAGAAAAAGATACACCTTAATTATTATCCTAGTTCGAGTCTACCATATCGCGAGGGCAGTATCCTTTTCTCTTTTAGCGCATATACAGGTTTACATTACGGGATATTGCAGGGAAGATTAAAACTTATTGTGATATGCATGGAACATATTTGTAACCCACAGCGAGCGTAAAATAAATCTGCCCGTCGATAAAAAAAAGTAAACGAGGGAAAATATTTTCGACCGAATGGCCGTCCCCTACAATGTCCTACCGGCGTATGTCCCAAGAAAGCGCATGAAATTTGCATCCCCTTAAAGCGATTATTTTTGTTTTTCCATCTCGCGTACCCAAGATGTAACGTAAAGCGAGATCCGTGCCTGCGCGGTTGAAGAGGAATATCCTCACGTAGACTTTTCCATCTACTTTTTTCGGGAGGTCGGAATAATTTCAAAATCCTCCATTGTTATCTCTGCTCTTGGCATCTTTCGCCGACGTCGAGTCTGGAATCGGAGTCCTCGCGAGCCCGCGCCTATTGATTCTTTTGGGAACGAGGAATAATAGCTCCTTTTTCCTGTTTCCGAGTTCATCAGGTGCTGCGACTTCTATATTTCGTTTCGCTCTCACGACCGTCCGCAGCGTACAATACAGTCCATTCCAGCCAATCACAGCACTGGGTATCTACCACGTGACCACAGGCCATGCGCGTCACTGAGCACCTCCTGAACGTCATGTGACAATCGCACTAAGTTAGATTGGCGTCGGTGGCTCGTGGCACGTCTTCTGCGGTCCGACGTGAGGTTAAATGGGAGCATACACGTTGAAAGTTTAGAGCTCTATTTTTTCAAGTTTCGTTCCGATCGCCCAAAAATAGACTTAAGAAAAAAACTGATTGTTTTTTTTAGACTACAGTATGTGTTTTCTTTTAACGGGACTTTTTGTGAAAATTGAGTACCACTATATATATATTTTTTTTAATCAAAGGCTTGGTTTCGTACGGCGTCCTAGGAAGTTTTTGTTTGGTGATGAAAACGAGTGTAGCGGGT
Organism: Ixodes scapularis; assembly: GCF_016920785.2. Taxonomy (NCBI): domain Eukaryota; kingdom Metazoa; phylum Arthropoda; class Arachnida; order Ixodida; family Ixodidae; genus Ixodes; species Ixodes scapularis. The sequence continues at coordinate 43,122,906 of NW_024609836.1, read as the reverse complement.
ACGCCGAATTATTTGGAGTGCACGTTTTCCGAGAGGACGCAGTGTCTTCGTTTTCAACTGTCGGGCTCAGAGCCCGTGTGTGTGTGTGTTATCTTTGCCTGAACAGTTTTTATTTTGTTTTGTTTTATGCCTCTTGTGTTTTAATTGTTGTTTCCGTGCTGCTCGTTTTAATGCACAAAGGTGCAACCCACTAGAAAATCACAAAAACACACACACAAAAAAAGAAGAAATTTAGTAGGCATTAAGAAGCCACATTCTCGTTGTTGCAGTCTTTGATCCTTTCCTAAAATTCGCGAGGAACGCTTATTGCGAGTTGATTTAAAATAGACTATTATTTATATCAACACCTAACTGGCACCGAATATTACGTATTTTTATTTATTTTGTTCCGAAATTTTCAGGGCAAATAAGCGCGAGCCGCAGTTAATTCAGCTTCTAAAAATGTACACATAAATAAGGCGACTGCTCAAACTGCCGCGAAATATTGATGGTCCTGAGTGAGAGTTGTCTATGCGCAAAACGTTCGCATTCTCATTTTCCTTAAAGTTGCCGTTCAACGTTATTTAGTTTAGGATGTTTTTTTTTTATTATACAAAACTTACTGGGCACTAATGTGACCCCTGTATACTCGCTCGCACCGTCATTATCTAAGTACTGTTTTGTCGCGTCGTCATTTCGAACATGAAAGCTGACTTTTTTTTTCAGTCTCTTTTTCGCCAAAGTTGATGACGCGAACTTACGGATATCGCATCGTTGACGTGGTGAAGGGGTGTACCCCACGGGGACGGTAGCTAAATGGACCTCATGCATTCGACCATAGCCTCCTCTATACGGATAGAGGAGGCTATGATTCGACAAAAGCACTGCGTGATAACTCTCTCTGAGCTGGTGACAATCAATGCCTCGACGAGCATTCGGGTACTGGCTCCAGTGTTGTCGCTGCAATGACCGGAAGCGCCGAATCGTAATACCCAGGCAACATAAGTCTTGTGAAAAAGAAAAAAAAAAAGTCAATACACCTCTGAATAATAAAAAGATCAGAAGCCTTTTGGGATTGTGTATTTATTACGGGCGATTTGTGAATGATGTCTGGAATTCAGAAAATTCCCTGGGCCTTGCCAAAGCTGATTACGTGGCCATGACGACGTGAAACAGTCGCCGTCATATTGGCATGACGAAATCTGAGAATGAGAAGGACACACAGAAAGGTCAGTTGGAAGACTCCCTAACCGCCAAAGAAGTTAGGCGAAATCAGCGCAACTCCGTCTCTTCGCGCCATCACTGACCCCACCACGCCCATCGCTTCTCTTCCTGCCCGTAGAATCAGCAGCAGCAACGGAACACGCGTCCGGTCCATCCATGACGTGGTTCCTCTGGATTGAGCCCGCCGAAGGCATTTGATCTTTCATCGCGTCCGAGTCTACGGACCCAGCGACTCCTTCGTCCTCTCGGCTCTCCTTCCCTCTCTTCTTTCGTTCCCGGGCTTGTTCCATTTTCTTTCTTTTTTTTGGATCGCGCCGACGCAGGAACATCCACCGGATGATAAATGCCGAAGACCGGAATTTCATCAGGGGAGACGACGGCGGCGAGCACCAACTCTGCAGCGCGGGGCAGAAGCGGCAGCATGCATCGGCAGCAGCACCGGTGGTCTGCCCGCTCGTCGACCGTGTCCGTAATCATAAATTCCGGCCGTTGTGTTGCTGCTGCCGGACCATCGGCTGCCGGACGAAATTACCGTATTTTGCCAGACACTAGTCCCCACTCGGTGTACGGTCCGCAAGGAAGAAAATTTTACCGAAGAAAATTTTGTTTTTTTCGATAGTCGGCATTGGACGCGCAGTCCGTAACCCGCTGCATAGTTGGCTCCTTAGTTTCTCGTACACGGCACACCTCTAGAAATGTCTGCCGTAATATAGCGTTTCATAAAAGTTGTATCGTACAGAAATCATTATTTATATTACTTGAAATAACGTTTGGTGATAATGAGCGATCCTGAAAAACAAATTCTTGCAGATCGTCCGCACCGCACAAATGTATTGTCCGCCAACTATCGTTGGGGAAGTATGGTAGCCTTCCCTGGCACGTGGTCTAGGTACGGGGCCGAAGCTTGATGGAATCAGGTGATCTCTGAGCGCACGATGATACTATTATTTCTGTCCCTTCCACCGCTTGGACACGGAGGTTATGTAGGATGAAAAGCCAGCGTCTAGGAGTGAGCACGAGTGAGAGAAAAACGCATGATCTTCTAAAAGCACAGTAGATTATACTTTAATAGCATTGTAGCGTCATGGCAAGCATGCCTTGAGCCACCCGGTGCAGCGTGTTCTAGTGGCACGTGAACGCAATGTTGGCAGCAGGCACACCAGGAGAAGGGACCAACGAGTATGGGCGCGCTCAGCATCACCGATAATTATGTCTTGCTCTTGTAAATATATCAATGCAGTTCATTATTGTATGTGGACGTTTCTGCGTTCAATAGTATCATTGTCGATTCCGATGATCATCGTACCGGCGTGCGGTGGTGTTTAAATACTGCGTGATATACGTTAAAAATACAAGGTTAGCAGTTTTACTGGATAGGCAACATTTCTCATCTGCAGTGGGTAACAATGTCGCCTTACTCTGGCAGATTAAACTCGCGCTGTCTAAACGACTAACGGCTTATTTGTGTTATTTGTGCTAGCATCAATATTGAACATTTGAGTTCTCTAGACATCTATTCCTTAGCGCTGTTCCTTAGCTCTATTTCTAGCACTGTTTTTTTACTCTGTTTTTCGGCGTAGTTATTGAATTGAGCGAAGCTGACTTGAGAGATACGTGCTTCCAGTTTTTTCGCGAGTTGCAAGTGCTCCATATATTAAGCTGAGCTCCACATTGTTCACACACTTCTGAACCTTAGTTCTACCGCGTTTGCGCATCTTAACAACAGCAAACTAAAAAAAAAAAAAAGAAACACTTTTATGCAAGCGACATATATACGAGCTGCATTCTTCTGAATAGTTCGCAGTACTCCGCGAACAGTGATCATCAACCAATTTGAGACTGCCCGACAAAATAATCTAGTGCGTCTGCGTTCTCGAGCCAGTCGCTCAGGAAAGCTTATAAGTATAAACTTATTTCCAGCAAAGGCCAAAAATAAGTTTAAGTCACTGGGCCATTTTTTTTTTTGTTTTAGATCGGTTTGGCGATGTTGGAACACGTATACAGAATCACAACGAACACAACGATGGTGCACTTTTGAGGCCGTCTGATCGGTCCGTCTAAACCTAAGGTGAAGCAGAGTACGGCACGACATTTCCCCACACTCAGTTTCAAAGTGCACACTCTTCTTTTAGGTCTAAACTATATTTTCAGACTCGTCATTCGCCGAGTCCCTTCCGTAGATTTGCAACGATTGACTCCTCCGAGTGTTTTGCAAAAAAGCGTACGCTCCAGATTTTTCAGGGTGTGCTGAAGTGAGCGTAAGGAATCCAGGTCCACTGATTTGGACCCTCGGAACTTCAACGCGCAAAGCCGCTCCGATATGTGATTTTATTTCTCTCTCCTTCTACTCGACAGAAAATATATTCGGATCGGAAAAAGAGCGGAGAAAAGCCTCGAGCGTTCCTTTTTTTTTTTGCGCCGCGCCCGTTTCGGCGAACGCGTCCAGGCAGAAAATGGGATGCGGCTGTTTTCTTGCCTGCGAGAACGCATGCGAATCGGAACGGCACGGATGGAAGAAAGGCCCAGACTCGAGGAGGTTCCTCGTGTAAGAGCTGTTTCTTGTTCCTCTGTGTTCCTTTCTCCCTGCGAGTTGTCCCTTTTCGGCGAAGGAGCCCATTTCGTGGACGATTGTCTCTGCGAATCGCGAGCGAAGCAACGCAGCGTTTATTCTGCGCCTCCTTGGTTTTTGCCCGTCCTTCCAATGGAGGGGACTTGGTTCCCTTCTCGCATAGAAAAATGACTCCACTCAAACCGTTCGTATTTCTCTTTTTTGTATTGTTTTACCGGATATGTAGAATTATTACGCTCGTTTCGTGCGCAGGTATACCGTCTGTGTAAAGAGAGAGTAAGAGCAAACTTGATATATGAGTAGGTAAATGCGACAAAGACAATATTTAGTCTATTTTTTTATATGCTTGTGTGTGTGTGTGTGTGTGTGCGGGACGAGGAGGGGTCAAGTTGTTCCTTCGCTTTATCTGAGAGTTTCATTTTTAGACAATCGCAGCCTTATAACGTATATCAATTATTTGTTTTGCTTAGCTTGGAGTTTTAGACATACTAAAGTTCCCATATTAAGAGTTAAGTAGCAGATAACAAGTTAAATATTAATATATTGCAACTACAAATGTGGCTGTTTGTGTATACTAACGGTGCTTTTAGATTGAAGATAGTTTGACGCACGCACGGTTGTTGCTTTTTTTTTTCTAGTACGATAGGGCCAAAGTGACTGAACACCAGTTCAAAATAATTTCACGAAACGTTTCCCTCACATAGTATGCTATTGACATTTCAACCAAAAAGAAATTAGGTGGTTCATTTAATTTGTTAAAATACCCAAAGGAAGATCTTGATGCAATACAAAAAATATGAACAAAAAAGTGAGCGTTTTTATCCACTGATGTAGAAATGAGCCTCTCCAATCGGAAGTAAAACAATATTTTTTTTTCACGGGCAGCACGCTGTTGCACTTGATATTCGGAATGAAGAAGCGAGTGAGAGCAATGATTATTTCCTTTTGTTTCTTAAATATAAGGTCCCAATGGTTAAGGGTTACGTTCCTGTATTCTTTTTTATTTTTTTTACAGTAGATTGGCCACGCACACTAGAAAATGTTTCCTCGAACAAAATTGAAAAAAAAATTGGATAATTGCTTCCCTAAATAAGTTTGCACAACAAAGGCGCCATCTATTCGCACCCTTCCTCTAAATCCCAGAGTCACGTAGCTGCAAGACTAAATTCCCTGATTTAAATAATTCGCGTTCATTTCATTTGACTCCCGTGGTCGAATAATTCTAGGTTCCATAAACAGACACAAACCTAAACAAACTTACACACACAATCAAATATGCGTGAGAGTGTACACCCGCTGACAGTATGGGACGAAACTTCCGACTCGGCTTTTTTTCTGCGTTTGTGGCACCTACAATCACTAATGTCTCTCAATTTGTCAAACATTCAGGAGTATGGGACCCGAACTTTGCACTTTGGTTCTAGTTTGATCCATAGCTCTCTAAAAAAATGGCAGGTGCCCAAAAGAAGCATAAAGGAGACCTTTCCAGCTCATATCGCCCGCGAGAGTACTTACCACATAGCACGTGGAAAGTCAATACCGCTTCTCTGGGGATGGAGTGTAGCAAACGACTATGCTTAATAACTGCTTTGGTTAACACACACAAAGTAAACTCTGCGACAATGGCTTTACCTTTCGTGCATCTAAACTTTCTCCAGAGACCACGAAATAGGCGCTTGAATATATGAGCGTCGTGAGGGTAAAATTGAAGTTAAAATATGTAGGCAGGCGAACCGGTTAAGGATGGACATGGTAACCCTGAAACGAGGGGACATAAAAGAACGGGATGGACACGAAAGTCCGCGAAAGCAGCTAAAGACTTATTTTCCAGAAGCCCTTAAATAGGCCCACAAATTCACAAGAAGACACACGTTGCCTGAGGTCACACAACCGTGGCTGATAAGAACCAAGGCTAAAAAGAAAAAAAAAACAAAAAAACCTGGCATTTGTGCCGACGGTAAGAAATAAATTGAAAGCTGAGCTGACCGCAACATCATGTAATCTATGAGGTCTGTTAGAAAAGTATCCGACCTTTGGCCGAAGAAAAAAACAACAAGAACTGGCATATCTGGAGCGTTGGAAATATAATCACCCTCAAAGTAGTCTCCTTGGGACTCCACACACTTCTCCCAGCGGTGCTGCCATTGTTGGAAGCATTCCGAGAAGGCCTCTTTCGGAATGGAGTTTAGCTCTGCTGTCGTTGGAGCCATAATGCCCTCTCTGGTCTGAAATCACGCTCCTTTCAATGGCCTCGTGACTTTAGGAAACAGCCAGAAGTTGCAGGAGGCCATATTAGGAGCGTAAAAAGCCTGTTAAAATACTGGAGTCTGGTCTTTCGCCAAACAAGTCTGAATCAAGTGCGAGAAATGTGGCAGGAGGATTGTCGTGATGGATGCGCCAATTTCCTGTTGACCACAACTCCGGTCTCTTGCGCCGCACATCACAAAGGCGACGGAGGACATCCATGTAGTACTCTTTGTTGATTGTTTGACCCTGTGGTGCGTACTCGTGCTGTACCACACCGCGGGAGTTAAAGAAAACAGTCAGCATCGCTTGGTGACGTTGCTGCGAACTTGGCGAGCCTTTTTTGGTCTTGGTGACGTGAAACGCTTCCACTGTGACGACTGGGATTCGGTTTTGGGTCGTACCAGTACAACCAGGACTCGTCACTAGTAATTACGGTGTTCAAAAAGTCGGGGTCACTGCTTGTGGAATCCTCAGCATGTCCTGTAAGACTTCAACACGAAGTATCTTTTGCTCCAGCGTGAGCAGCTTCGGCACGAATTTCGGGGCAACTCTCTTCATGGCCAAATCTTCGATCATAATGGAATGGGCAGAAAAAGTGCTGACGCCCACCTCTTCCGCAATTTCTCGGATAGTCACATGACGGTGCCGCATCACCACAGCGTTCACTTTGGCAATGACCTGGTCATTTCTGCGTATTGATGGCCGCCCGGAGCGTGGCTCTCTCTCCACCGATATGCGGCCGTCTTTAATCCGGTTGTACCACTCCTTAATATGTGTGCTGTTCATATTATCTTCACCGAAAGCAGTCTGAATCTTCCGAATGGTTTCCACTTGGCTGTCGCCCAGTTTCTGGCAATATTTGATGCAGTAGCGCTGCTCCAGTCACTCCGCCATTTTACTTGCAATAAAAAAACCGACGAGATCACTACGCACAACCTCACTCAAACGCTGCTTCCCAGCGACTGACGCTATCGACAGGCCTGAAAAAATTCACGCATGCGTACGAAGGCTCAGAGTCGGCTGACTCAAGCGCACTTGTTTCATATCCATCAAAAGTTCGCAAAAAAAAAAGAAAAGAAAAGGTCGGAGTTTTTTTTAGCAGACCTCGTAGGGTGGCGAATGTTTGGAAGGTGCACCATGGCCAACTCTCTGGGACATTCCCTGGAATAAAAAAGTATTTTTCCGGAAATATATAAAATTTTAGTTGATTTGAATTTTATGATACTCAGGTAATTACAGTTCTTGGGAGGATGACGATATTCTGGCAAGAAAAGCAGTAATTGATAATTTCATAAATGTGGCCTATAGGATTCAGTGCAAGGAAACTGTAGAGTCAAGGAATAAGAACTGCACGCGTCCAAAAGTTTGATTACTGCTTATTGATATTTTATGGCTGTCATTAAATATGCCCCTGGGAACATTGCTATGTTTGTTATTGATCAATTGAAATTTCCATCTGAGTGAATTTCGCAAGGCGTGACAATTCCAACTGAGTTGAAATTGTCATGCTCTAACGTTTCTTTTTCCTTTTTGCTGCAAGAGAAAAAGAATTTTACTTTGTCCAGAAACGTCGGAGTCCACTCCCAAAGTTTAGGCTGCACTCGTGACGAAGGTGACAGATTCTGTGGAAACGATTCCCCCGGTTACACCCACGCATTATTTCACGTTAACGAGCCCTTGTCTCCATCCCGGGGAAACAGCCGGGGTTGGTGAGACCACACGCTTCACGCACACAGTTAGCCCTTACAGGAAGGACGGCGAAAGCAATCCGCGCCGGAAGAGATGACACGACTCCTCGGCGTTCGCGCTTCTCGGAGGCGTTTTCGCTCTCTCTCGAGATATAACGAATGGAGCAAATTAACTTAATGGGGGCACTCTAGATTTGGCACGCTGACCAGCGCGGAGCACCCGACCGCACTGACCGCGCCAAAGTCGTGTCGAGGGGACCACGCCTCGTCGTCCCCAATTTAGGGGATCTCCTTTTACCCCACTTTAGGTCTGTTCCCCCCTTTCTTACTTTGTGTGGCACATTCTTTCTCGTCCTTTCTCGACTGCCATACGACTCACGTGCTGTCTCGCGTTACTTCTTTCGAGCGTTAGTTCTTTCGAGATTGTCTCTTTTTCCTTAGCAATACCGCCCCACCGCCCGTATCGATCTAAATTAGCAATGCACTGGTGTGCGGCCGTGCATCGCTAGTGCGTGACACAGGTTAAGGACCCCACACTCTAACAAACAAACAAAAACACACAGACACATACACACAAACTTTACGTTTTATCATGGTCAGTGTCACAGCTGAGAATGTGTCTTTACCTCTAAATATATTTTCAGCCTCCTCATTGCGCCGCGCATCCTCCGTAGATTACGACGAATGGCTCTGCGCAGAGGTTTTTGGGAAAGTGGATATTCCAGATATTTTAGTGCGCCGGCCGGCAACCGCACTGTACTGCCCGAATTTCTCCTCCACAGCGGAGACACCAGGCGGCCATTGGGGCTGATCATTAACTTCCCGCTCTCTTAACGCGCAAAGAACACAGTTACCTTTACTCCGGATGCGGATATATATATCGAATACTTTTTTGTTTGCTTGGTCCTTCGCTGGTGAAACCTTTGCCTTCTCAAACGCCGTTTGCTCTATTTTTAATCGCACGATCGCAAACGCGCCTTATTCTGATTGTTATTTCCCCCGGTCACTGTCTCTTTCTATTGTTCTCCGTTCAGTTCCCTGTTTCTTCACACCCTTGGGTCTTTAAGAAGCCATACTATCTATAGTAACATTTCCCTCGTAAATGTGTTGCAGTTTTCGTTTGTTTCATATTCTATCTTACTGCTTCTAATAAAAAATTTCCCCTTTTTTCTACTTTTTTTTTTCTTCTAGCACTGCCGTGTGTTTTACGTTCTTTGTAGCCACAGCATGCGTATTTCTCATATCTATCTTATTTCTTTCTTGTGTTCCAAGTAATATTTTTGTCTCTTCCAATATCCTTATCTTTCGTTCTCTCTATCTCTCCCCTGTCCCTAATCTAAATGCCATCTCCTATCGCTTTCCCGTTATCGTCCTCTCAAACAACATTCTCTATATCTCTCATTTTCGTGGCCAGTCCCCTTTTGTCTCGTTTCATTTCTGCAACTTTCTCCTGGCTTCTTTTTCCTGTTTTTTCTTCTTTTGGCTTCCACCTATGGTGAGAGCAGTGGAAGGTTCGTTCGAGGTCACGTGGTTGGCTGGGGGGTGTGCCGGTTCGTTTCACGTGCGGTTCCCGCTGCCATTCCTTCCCGAGTCCCGGTCCCCGCGTGGACGAAATCGCATTATCAATTACAGTCCCTACTGACTCCTAACTAAATTTTTTTTACCCTCCTCGAGAAGACGAGGGGATTGTTCCACGCATCTTCGCTTTAGTAGCCTGTTTTATATTTTTTTTTGCTGCTGTTGTTTCGTGCCACTCTTAGTTTATAGAAGGGCGGGCCCGCCGTCATTTTTGTCCCATACGTTGTAGATTTTCGGATAATGCCGACTTTTCCCGACCCTGTCGCAGTGTCTTTTTAGCCATTTATATTAAAGAGCAAACGCCAAGGTAGTGCATGTAGCCAGAGCTTAGATACATATCTTTAAGGCTTTGCCAGAATATGTTAATGTCAGAGTAGTCTTGTACGTAGTAGCGCATTTTAACGTATCATTTGCAAATTACTTGCTTATTTTTGTAACATTTTCTGCATAACGAATTTAAGTAAAACTGAAAGAGGTCACTCTGAAGCGGTGACCTCCTTCAGAGTGAACTCCTTCAGAGTGACCCAAAAAGTTGTGCATTTTGGGAAAGCAGAGTAATAGCGTGAACACAAATACTCCTTTCTGGAGCCTATAAAAATACAAATATTGTTAATCAAGGTCGCTTATGAGCTGTTCATCTCAATTGTATTCGAATTTATACTGATCAGAGTTGACAAAGGTCGTATAGCTATCGCTAACGGACTTAACCCTCCGAAGTACGGGCACCTTTTTTTGAGGAACACATCATTAGTAAAGGACTTCGTTGATCAGGACACGCGCCAGTCATTTCCTAACTTAGACAGTAAAAGTGTCGAAAGGAATTTGAGCGCGCTGGTAAGTAACGGGATAGAAGAAAAACGACATAAAGGACGAAGGCAGGACGAAACATCTTTTAAGCTGGCAGATTGAACATTCACCGGTGGCGACGCCAGCGTTCGCCACCGGTGGATTTGGAGTTTAAAAATTAGGCACATAGTCGGCCTTCGAATTTTTCGCCCGACGTTGTCGAGGCAAGTCTACTTTCCACGAGGCTATTGAAGTTATTTGCCCTAGGCTTGGTACACCCTGGCTTGCAGCATAGCCTCTTCTATACACTGACAAAGCCTGGCAGATCGCCATGAGATGCGACCGCCGAAATTGAGAAGGTAGAGCGGCAGAGAACAGATTTGAGGAGAGCCACGTGACGGGCGCCCCGCTGCGGCGAGACGCCGAATGACACTTGTCCCGAGCGATGGAATGTCCGCTCGTGCTCCTCGCGTTCCTCGCGCTACCGCTTTTTTTCTAGTGGAGTTTGAAAACCATGCTTCGGGTCCTTGCCACTGCGAAAGCTGTATGCGGACGGCCAGATTCCCCGAGAAATGCTCTGTGCTACCAGATCCTCGCCCTCTAAATCTGCGACTGGGCTCTCAATAACTCAGTCGTCGAACTGCCAGACTTTGTGAGTATTAGCGCCGAGATGTTTCGGTGGCGCCCTCTTATGGTTTCCCTCCGTGACGTCACGACTGGGATTTGCCTCGCCGTGACGTCACCAGTTGTTATTCTGGCTACTTACCATCGGGTGCGACGACGAGTTCGATGGTGTGTTTAAAAAGCACAGTGGAAGCTAGGAGCCATCGCAATCCGAAACTAATACCGTCAAAGTTGACAATCTTACAGTGCTCATATGCCCATGGTTTGGCCAATCGTGAAAAGCTGACCACAGCGACGCTTTTGGCCGCGCACATCGCTAATAGAGAAGGCTATGCTTGGAGTCACGTTCACACGTGAGCGCGTGCGCATGCGACGCAAGACGAAGCCACGTGCTTGCGCAGCAGTGCAGGGCTGCAGCACTGTGGAAGCTACGTTAGATTTGACAGCTTCGCAGATTAAGTGGTATTCACACCGGGGAGAAATCCGTGGATTTATTTGTGTGACGTCACCAGCGAGTGCAACTCTCTCTTCAGCTTCGTCGTTCACACGGGCGAGATGCCGGTGGGAGGGCTGTCACCGTTAGCAGTCCAGTCTTGTGGTTTCTACTCTTGGCACCGAAACGTTTAACGTCGAAATGTCGTTAAAAGCAAACTGATCCGCTGTTAAACAGAAAGTGGTAACCGCCTTAGCATTTCCTACGCATACGAGAAGAGTGACGTTTTAGCCATGGGATGCGCGCTCCGGGGAGAAATCTCCCGATATTTTGCCCTCATTACCGCTTAAACGTTGACGCCGTGCAAAGATAGTTTACGGTACAGTGAAGGAACATCGGATGCTTTTTCTTGTTTCGTTTCTTCCATTTGAAGTACACGGCGTATTTACTTTTCCGTCCGCGATTCTTTTTTTCTTATGGCTTTCAATCACTTTTTGCTCAGTTCTGAAAGCAGAAAGAAAGAGAGAGGGAAGAGAGAGGGGAGAGAAAAGGGAGAGAGAGAGATGGTGTATAAAAGGGGAGGAGGAAAAGAGGAAGGGAAGGCGGGAAAAGAGAAAAACCTCTGGAGCGGCGCGGTTCTCAATCGGGGGGTCGTGGGCGGGTTGGGGGGGGGGGGGGGGGGGGGGATGACGAGGAACAATTTACTAATTCTGTTTCCGGACTCGTCCGCGCGGTGGCGCGAGGTGTCCTTTCAATTAGGGTGTCCTGGGGAGGGGAGCGGCGGGTCCCTGGAGGATGTCTAAAGAGCGGGGGGGGGGGGGGGGGTGCTTGGTTTCGAGGGGAGTATCTCCTCGTTTAGGAAAGTAAACAAACAAAGGGGACCTTGCAGCGTTGCACGACGTGGAGAAACGCGACGGTACAGTGCTACGTTGTTGCCTCGCCCCGTCAACCGTGACTGGCCTTTCGTGTTCGATGAGTGTCCTCCAATTTGTTCCCGGTGATGTGGAAGCCGTGACGCGTTTACTAAGTTGTATCTTTTATTTGAGCTCTTGCTCTTCGTCGAAATTAAGTTGCGGTTTAACGAAACGTCGAAGTTGAGACATCTCATGGTACAAAACGTTCCTTTGATGTGCACTTTTCACACGCCTATCAATGAGGAGAAGAAAAATTGACGAGTTACTGGAGTGTGGATGCGTGTATGTCGTTCAATATTCCGCAGAAGAGAGATAGTGCGAGCGCTCAAAGAGCGTTCTACAGCCCAACGGATAAAGATGATAGCGCACAAAGGGCAATTATTAAAACGGCCTATTGTCTCCAATATTGTGCCTGAAGGTTACTTGCATGCGCGCTTTGTCTCCATTGAGTACCAGACTACCCGATAAGACTGGAAGAGAGAGACCAAGTTACCATGTGCTCTAAAGAAAAGGGGGAAAATAGCTATCAACATTGACGCCATCTAAGGATCCTGTTTTCTCGCAGCACCATCTAGGAAGGAGGGAATACACTTTACAATTGAGCTTGGTGCGCAATCTGCCCTCGCAGCTAACGCACCTCGAATCACTCCCTCTGAGTACCACCGTGTTTACGTTACGGCTTAGCGGGGGCCTGGTCTGAGCTCTGCCAAGATTACTTACAATACTACGACCTCCTCTCCCTCTTTCGGAGAGGAGGAAACCAGAGGGAAACAGGGAAGAGTATAGAAAAGAGTGTAGGGACACCTAGAATGGAAAAGGGGAGAGGAAGGGCTAAAGTGGGGAAGAGATATGTGAGGCAGTACGCCCCTTTTATGGAGGGGTTCTAGGGAAAGAGGGAAAAAGCCGCGATGTCGGCTGAAACCTGACTCGGTATCCGGAGCGAGGCTTATGACGGTCTCGACTCCGTCGCGTCGCGTGCGAAGAACAACATCCAGTTCTCGGTTTGCGCCGCGGCGCGGCTCTGAATAAACCGGAACCGGAAGCACTTGCCGGTGGCCGGAAGTGCCGCACGTATATATCCCGTCTCGAGTTTGGAGAGAGACGACAGCCGGAAGAAAAATGAAACATAAAACAAACGCATGAAATAGCGAAAAAAACAAACAAAAACGTTTTCACTTTGGTGGGATAGCGTTGGTGTTTGTGGAAAGGTGTGACGACACGGGTCTAAGGAGTGACATTTTTCGTCCCGGTCTTTTTGAGCCACCAAGTGTTAACGTCGGGGAGGACGGCGCACTTCGTTATTACGAGAAGTGGTGTCATTTCCTCGGGCAGTGTTTCGTAATGTGTCCTGGCACACCCTGTTTAAGAACGTAGACTCTGGAGTCGGAACAAAAGCAGGCGGGTGGTGAATGCACAGTCGGCGGAATTATGAGCTGAAACAGCCAAGTGCTAGCCGAAGAGAGAAAAATTGGCTCAAAATTCTCAGTCACAATTAAGGGTAAAATTGCCTCCAATCACAAAAAACTACGTTCACACTGTGACGATAGGAAACGCTGCAGTCTATTCCAAGTTTTTTTTTTCTTTTACCAGGTTAGCGTGCACGGGGCATTTTTTAGCATAGCATTGTTATGGGCACAGCTACGCATTCAGCATAGTGTATCATCTGGTATAGCATAGTGTTAAGCAGATTAAAAAAAGCGAAGGGAGTGGCCTGTCCCGTGTTTACACCTTCTGCTTCATGATTGCCCTTATCAACGTTCTTTGTTGGCTAATGCTGCATTCTCATTGGATCCGGAGCCATAATGAGATACTTTGTTCTCGCTAGGCCCCGATTTTGTTATGCGGGCAGTGACTATGGGGAGCAAAATACTTACGCAAGCAGATCTCTCAACTAGATTGCTACGACGGATTTACGTACGTCCAGCGGAAATGGACAGACGTTTGCCTGGGAAGGCCTGCTCAGTTGTGGCTGGCATCAATAAAAGTCTGTTGCTGCTATTTATGTTTTAGTCCTTCCTTTCTGTGTAAGGTGTATGTGTTTATTTGATTCTTGGGTCTTTCAGTAGTCCAGACCGTTTACGACGCGTCTGAGGCAGACGGATGGGCTCATTGTTTGAGTGTCGTTGTATCTATTTGCATTCGACAATGCCTTTCGCGTTTCATTGCGAAATTTGCGGTGGGGTAAAAGTTGAGTCGTAATATTATGTCTTAGAGTTACAAGCTGGAAGTTTATTGTACTTTATGGAAGATTTAGACAAAGTCGACTGGGCTCCTGTCTCCGTAGCGGTAGTTTGGGTGCATTGGCGTTCTTATTACAACTTGTCAGCTTCATACAAGACGTTAGTTGTTGATGTGTTTGCGGCTATGCGGTCTTAGGTTGTAAATGACATCACGCATCAGCACCTTTTGGTAAAATTGTCTACGCCGAAGGTTAAAAGGGGCACAATTTTTTTATTGTCTTTTTTTTCTTTCGTTTTAGAGAAAGCTGGCTGGCAGAGTTTTAGTAGATCCGGCATTTTTCGCTGGAGTTTCTAGCAGCATATGGATGGCAAAAACAGCTTGCAAAAGCTCACTGTCCAAGTAAATACCTATCTAAGATGTGAGATCTTATGAGGCTCTTCTTAATTTGGACTCTAGGGACATGTTTCATCACCCAAGCTTCGTATCAACGAGGGGGGGGGGGGGGGGGGGGCAGATTTTGTGTTTGCTAACCAGATCCCTTTTTTTTTGTTTTGGTCTACCCGACCGCCGCTAGCAGGCATTATAAACATTTGAACTTTGTTTTGCCATTCTGCTAGGTGGCGCAACTCACCACCCAATCCAAAGAGAGCGACCGGCATGCATGCATCTATTCATCTACCCAGTTCCCACCTGCTCGAAAACGATATTTCGATTTGAAGCACATCTCCACAATTGGACTTCTTGAATTGAATAGTGAGGTTGAGACCCGAGCTCACACGACCTACGATGCTCCTAACAGGTATATAGTTTATACATATATATATATACACGCACGTTAAACTCGGCTTAGGGTGGGGCCGCCTTTTAACAACCCGGCGTTTTCGACGACCACCACCGCAAAAGC
Source organism: Ixodes scapularis (assembly GCF_016920785.2). Lineage (NCBI taxonomy): Eukaryota > Metazoa > Arthropoda > Arachnida > Ixodida > Ixodidae > Ixodes > Ixodes scapularis. The sequence continues at coordinate 43,107,779 of NW_024609836.1, read as the reverse complement.
GTCGATGCAGGCACACGTCGTCGACCCCCGGAGCGGGAGAGGCGAGGAATGAGGCGTGCCTCGTGGAGTTTTAGCCCTGGGTTCGGCCGTCGTTCGGAGCCAGGAACGGGAAGACCGTAGCGCGGCGCGAATGACAGCCGTAAAAGAAGAATGGCCGCGACGCCCAGCGGTGCACCGCGGCGGAAGCGCGTTTAATGCTGATTACGGGGGCAGGGTTGATGGCACCGTTAAACAAAGGGCGCCGCAGGAGGGCGCCCCCTCTGTGCGCGCGTGCGTGCTCTGGGGGACAGGAATGTTTGGTTCGGGTTGGCGGCGTTATACCTCTAAGCGATGTAGTGGATAAAAGCGCTAAAAAAAGCAAAGAACGACAGACAAGTTGAAGAATGACGAACACCACACGGTGCAAGTTTGAACCGAAGTTTACTATAAGCCAGAACGCTGTTTACAAACAAATTCCTGTTTGCCCACACGCAGAAACCAGTTAAAGGTGACGGGAAGGCATTTGCGCATGCGCCGCGCGCCGACAGCAGCGCCGCCAAAACGGTGTGACGTCAGCATCGCGCGTTAGTGTTTACGACTGAAAAGTTCGTTTGCTCTTTCCGTAGCACACGCCTCTTTTTTTTTCTTCTTTTTTTTTTTAATCCGCCAAATGCACCTATGTGCTTTTGTTTCCCACCCTACTTCGAACAGTGATCGCGCACGTCTGGTAGAGTCGTCACAGCGCGTTTCCTGCACATTCTCTATGCTGCCCTTTGATTGGCGTTCCCGCCTTGCGTCTCAATGCGCCGAAAACGCACTTTAAAGGTTTTGGGGAAAACGAAGAGTTTTCCGTGCGGTCAGAGGAGGGTCGCACTTTCTCACGGTGCTTGTGAGGCTTCCCCCACCATTTTGGTTAGTTTTCCTCGTATTGTTTTTTCCATTTGGCGATGAACAGCGTGGGTCCTCCGACGAGTCGCGAGATCTTGTTCGGAGGCATTTTTGTCCCCAGCCGATGAAGCCTTCTTTTGCGCGCGCGTATGTTTTTTTCCTAATACATTTGTGGCCGGCGGTTTGCTGCTTCGCGCATTCTAGCTAGGCCTCTCGGGCTTCAACCTAAAAGTTTCAGTCCGGCGCCGCACTGACAGTGACAGGCACAACTGTTTTCACTACGGAGCTGTCACAAAGAGCCCGTTGGATACTTAACGAACGACCGTCTGGACCCTGAGGCTACCACTGGACGGCGGACATCACGTGGCTCCGAAGGATTTTAAAGTAATTGACCGACATTTCTTTGAGGGCGAGGAGGTCAGAACCCTTAAAGCCCGATGGCGGGTGAGAGGCAAGCAATTTTGGCTGCGAGCTTGACCGTGTAACGAGTCACCGAGTTTCTCATACTTTGTGCATGATCTGTAGACATGGTTTGTATCAAACGCTTTCGTCTCTCATAGCGTAAATAAACAGTCTGCACTAATGTTGTGTCACGATGCCTCCGTCGTACTCCTCCGGCTCGGCACCGAGAAAGACCTCATCGACCACCAACCCGCACGACACCGCAAGCCTGAGCACATCACCATCGGCTCCAACAAACTTTACTGGCGCAGACGACAGGATGGTCGTGAGGGAACTGTGGTGGTGATCGGAGGAAATGCAAGAATGTGTACACTGATTGGATTCCATTATCTCTGTAATAGGCGGATGTTGCGTGATTTCATGTTCGTCGATCGCACATGCGCTGTTGAACTTTGCGTATCAACGTGTTCCTTAACGTCTGGTTGTTTACGTTTACGCAACTTTGATACTATTATCCGTCTTCAGCTATCTTTTGACAAATTCAAATCAAAGGTAGATAAATTTGATATTGATATTTTCGGATGTAAACAAAATTTAGAAAGTCCATCGACGACTTCCTTTTATTTTGACACGAGGGTACTTGATTTTGAGGTGTGAATTCTTAACATTTTGATGCGGTGCACCACTTAAAAGATCTCTTTGCGTGTTGCTGAAACGGATTAACGAATTAATATGTAGCCACGAGGAAAAAAAGTTAAGAAAATATTCATGAAAACGTAGGTGTTGAAAGTATTTGAAGCGGGAGAAAGAAAGGACAACATGGTAAAAGCAAGAATGTGGAGAGAAAGGAAAAATGCGGTCCTTTCTCTTTTTTTAATAAGACGTACACCTCAGCGTCATTGAGGGGGATTTGTGTTTGAATGTGTTAACGCAATGTACTTCGGAGCACGTGTATCAAAAGCTTGCGCTGCAGAATCCATAAAAAAACTACAAAAAAGTATACATAGGAAATTAAAAAAAAAAAAAAAAAAAAAAAAAAAAAACATCACCTGCAATTTAGTACGAGCATTTTCGCTGAAGCAAAAACGCAGCTAGGGGAGGGGAGATATGTGAGACCCAGAGGGTAAAAAACAAAGAGAAGAAGAGAACGAAACAAAATATATGTAAAGAGACACATGGAAAGAGAGAAAAGAAGTTTAATATATTTGTTTTAATATTTATGAAATCACTTATTTTCAGGTGCCCACTTCACGCCACGGAGTATTTACATCGTTCGCTCTCGCACCCTTTTTCCCGTTTTTTTTTTTTTTCTAACCCTATTCTTATTTATTTTCGAGGAAAAGCAATCATGAACCTCGAGCCTTTGTATACATCGCGCGTTGTCGCGTGTGATTAATGGCGCTGTCGTCCCGGCGATTCGGGATGCGCAGTTAAGCAATGGCCTATTCATCGGTATGCTATGTCCACATCGACATGAGGTAAAAAGGGTATGATGAAAATCTAGACGATATTCAATGGACAGACCTATAACAACATGCTACGAAAGTACGTGAACTTTCACGACAGGTCAGCAAAATATATTAAAGATGTTAACTACTGCTAAATTAAATAAAGCAATTAGATCAAATTATGCTAGCACATGAAAAAAGAAAAGAAAATATATAGCTGGTACGTGAGGAGAGAAGATAATAAATAAAAAAATTATAAAGATGGAATTTTTTAAGACGAAAATGGAGTCAATAAAAAATGAAGACAGACAGAAAAAATAAAATAATGGTTACGAATGGCATTCAGAACGAAGAATATTAAACGAATAGAGAGTAATATTTATAAAATATATTTTATAACATGCCATCCTGCCGAATTCGATACAAAGGTAGACAATTGGACACTTGAAGGAAAACAAAAAAGGTCTAAAATAGTCACAATCCACTGTAAAAAACCTTCCCGCCTCCCCCCCTAAAAAAACAACAACAAAAAACAGACTTTTATGAAAGTTTTTTTTTTTACAATATAAATTGTTTCCTAGGGAGTTTCAACGAAACTAATAACAAACGAGGCGAGTGAAAATAGTGTTAATTGAAGGTTACTCAACGAAAAAGTCTAGACAATGTCTAGTCAGGAGAAACAAAACCAAAACACGCGAAAAGGCGCACCACCTACTACCATCCGAAGACATTCAAGACTACAGCTGGAATACACTTAGCAAACTGACATCTTTGTAAAGAAATTACGCAGACGACAGTTCGAAGACAGAAAACGCAGAAGCTGAGACACTTAGCAAAACGTTGGCCTGTCACTTTGAAAGGTTTATAAAAGGTGTATTTTCAAATAGAAGATACTGGACTTAATCAGGAAAAAGACCGAGCAGAAGAAGAGGAGGTTCTGTGCGTGTGTGTGTGTAAAAGGGGGGGGGGGGGCTTCACATGACGTTTTCGCCAGTGTCTCGAATGACCAGACATTCCGGGAGGTAAGCGAAAGCGACACGGATTCGTCTGGCTGCATCTGCCCTCCCTTCTTTATCTCGTCGTAGCTCGTTGTCGCGCAACTCGGCACTCGTGTCAGTCCGCATCAGGGCGACGACGAGACAAAGGCTTTCCCGTGCAATGGCAGCGGCGTCTGTCTCTTTTCGTCCATTTCGGCGCCTCCCTTCCTCCGGTATTGTCATCGGGCTACGATTCAATCAAGGACTACAGGGGTAAGGGATACGCCCTTCGGCGCGGCCCGCCAGTTTGCCTGTACAACGCCCTCGTCTTTTTCTTTCCCTCCCGAATCCCGATTTCTCCGTTGTTTCTTTTCTTTTCTTTTTTTTCGCGTCGATTCTCGTTCTGTCTCGGCTCGTTGTATCGTTGTCGTCAACGGTAGAACTCCCGGCGACAGGAATACAACGGTCGCGCGGTGTAGCGTCGGTGGCAGACGGTTTGAACAATGCGACCGCGCGCTGTTTCGCTCGTGGACTCGTCTCGTCAGTAGAAACGTTACACTTTGAAACTGCGACGGAAAAGCACACCACGTTTTGAAACTTTGTGACACTTCCTGGCAATCGTCTGGCTATATCGGCGGTGGGATCGAACTACGAGGGTGCTCTGTCCAGCCTATTTTTCACTGTGCTGGGTGCTCAACTCAAGCAAGGCCTGCGAATTAGGTTTTTGTTTTGTCACCTACATCGATCGAGTTCGGGTTACGTATTGAACGCGAGTGCCGCGTGAGTGAAGCTGGTCAGACTCGTGTGTTTGTTGGCGCTTCACTGATTGACCACGAGCGCGAGACTCAACCGATCGCTGACGCAAAGCTCGACTTTTTCAGCCAAGCGCTGCCTCAAAAACGCAACCCCCCCCCCCCTCCAAAAAAAAAAAAAAAAAAGAAAAAGAAAAAGTTATATCGTTGTAGTGCTTATCGGTTCAGTTCGCATCTTAGTCGCTAGGGGCGCAACGGTTGGATCATCAGCAGAATGAGCCACGCCTTGCGTTTTTTAAGTTGCCGGTAACTATTGATCAAAGCCAACTCTCTGACATCGCTCCAGTGCGGTGGCGCTGCTGTGGGCATTGCGCATGCGCAGACCCTTCCCCTCAAGCGAATATGGTTTCTGCGCGGACTCGTTTTAAGCCGTGTGGTGTTTTTTTTGTGTGTGTGTTTTTTTGACAAACGTTACACGTGGTGGGTAGACACGTACAACAGACCTCACGTTTTTCCTGTATCTCGTTTACTATGGTCAAAGAGAAAGACCGCGTGGGTAAAAATAGAGCAAATTCGGAATATTTTCCGGCCTACAGAAACAAACGATTTTTTTTTGTTGGTTAGCAGAGGTTGGTGTTGGTCGCGACAGTTGTGTGAAGGGCTTATGGCCGCCTTTTTGTTTAAATGTAACTTTGGGATAACTGTTCGCGAGGAAGGTAGACCCTGTTGACAAACGCTCTTTTGCGCTCCAATGACACCGTGCCGTTTGGCGAGGGACGCACAAGCATTGATCTACCAACAGGCCCTACCCCGGTTATCAGATGAAACTGGTTGAGTGCTCCTCAAGTGGAGTTGGCGCGCACTAAATGACAATCGCAACTGCTCCTTTAAACAACACGTACGTGTTCTTCAAAGGAATGTTTTATTGTTTTTTTTTATGTACAAAATGTCCAACAACTAAAAACAAAATTGAATATGCGAGTACACGTTTGCAGTAGGGGACAAATTATTGCGGCTAAAATAATACATCTAGCCGGCTTTAGAGTTGCGCTCGAAAAAAAAAAAAAAAAAAACTAAGAAAAAAATGCTCGTGGTTTTTTTTAATAATTGAAACCGAGCGTGTAATTAAATTGATACGAAAAGTTGAAAGAATAAAACATCGAGGACGAGGACCGGAAACAGGACTTCTTTCTTTGAGCAGCAGAACATAGAATGGCACAGACCATAAAACCGCCCCCAGAGGTTTTAACGTTCTCGAAGACGGAAAGGAGAAAATTGTTAAAAGAAAAGGGAATTAACTATACATATAAAAGTATAAAAAGCGCTGGCGTCACGACTACGTTACAATGATTTTCTTATCTCTGGTGCGAGGAATTCGACCTTTGTCATTGTCAGTGATAATTCAGAAATGTTTTTAAATATATTTTTTTAAGCTTAAGTAAAACGTTGGATATACAAACTGTAAGCCGGATGGAAGGAAAAATCAGGATGACATGATCCGTAACGTCGAGTACACGGCATAATAAAATATGAGTTGATCTGTCGCGCTCGAACAAGCTAAACGCTTTTGTGGTCATCTTTATCGGAAACTACACATAGCCGCGCCCTCCTGTTAATGGTTTCGACGGAAAACGCACAAAAAGAGACATTTTGTTGGACAAGGCGCTTCCGAGTGGTAAGGCTCTTCCAGATAAAGAAAGACGTCCCCAGTCCTGCCCAAGACAAAGCGATCTGTCCGAACTTGCAAGTTATAGGGAGAGCCATGTCCCCCGCGTGCGTCAGCAGAACCTCGGGGCCCCTTAGAACAAGGTGTCGGCAAAAGCATCGGTGCAACAAAAATAATTTACAAAACAAAAATTGCGTAAGAGAGAAAAAGAAAGATAAAAAGAGAGAAGGGAGGGAGAGAGATATAACGGAAGAAGGAAGTGAAGGAGTGAGAGGGAAGCAACAGGCATACAGAAAACGGGAAAGGGGTACTGGGAGCTCTCCGAAAATAATTTGATTGTCGCCAGAGGAAAGTGAAACTTTTCTTCGGGCCGCTCTTATATAAAGGAACGAAGAGGTGAAGAACGAGGGAAGTGTGGGGAAGAGGAATTTCCCCAGTAGGGGGAGTCTTCTGAAAGTTTTCCTTTTGGTTATGGGCCGATTCCGTCTTGTGGCACTACTTTCTTTCATCTTCCCGTGTTGGGGGAGGGGAGAAAGCTGCCACGGGGTTTTCCCCTCTAGGGAATTCAATAGATGCATTAGGAGGGAGGTGAACCGCCGGTTCGTGTATACATAGGGAACATAGGGATGTAGGGTATGAAGATAAAGGATGAGAGAAAAGACAAGAGGGTGAAACGAGGCTGCTCCTGCTTCGTTCGTGCGGGTGACCCTAACGATTGCTGACAAAGGAGTCTTTTTTTATATCGTTGTAGTCCCTTTATTTATAGGGCGCTGAAATTAAGGATAGTATATTTAATCTCGCTAGCGTTTGTTTCAGTTCTCACAAAGTGAAAAAAAGAGTGAAGATGTCGGAATCTGGAACGGATATCCCGAAACAAAACTATCCTGGAAAGCGTTGGACTGGCAGACTGCGTTTGGTTAATATTGTTAGTCACAAGAAACAAACCATTCTGAAGGAATAAAATTTTAATATGTTTCCTAGTCCAATTGGCCTGCCACGAAACGTTATTTATGAGCAAATTTTATATTATAAACAATAACTTTGTGCGCGTTGTCTGCGAGAAGATATATGTAAATGAATAGGTATTCATCGGGGGGGGGGGGGGGGGGGGGGGGGTTCTCCGAACTGTGCATCTCTTAAAGCACCCAGAATATTTTCCCAATTTTTAATTTAATCTGAAGGAGAATACGGAACGAGGACGTGTTTTTTGAAATATTTATTGATTAATTTCTTTTTAGCTATAGCAGTATTTGCAGCCTATAAATAACGAGTGCTTTGAAAAAAAAACGACTATTCGCGATGAGAAGCTCGCGGTGGGTGCAGCCGTGTCCTCACTCTAGGTAGTGCACGTGCTACCCACGACGTTATGTTTTCAATTTCATAGACTATGATAATTGTCTATGAAACACTTACTTACTACTACTACTACTACTAATATAAATATTAATAATAATAATAATAATAATAAATGTTTATTATAGTGGTAACGAACAACCTGTGGTCTTGGTGCTGGCACACTAAATTGATATTAATACATAAACGCATGAATAGAGAAATGCAATCCACTGTACCGTAAATGTATATCGTTCAGACATGGAATAAAAATAATGTTAAATATTAGTTCCTGTTATGTGGTCTTCACTACCGCTTACCGGTTGTCTTTTTTTTTTACCATCAAGAAAATTTATTTTAGCGCTTCATCAACGGTGACAAGGGAGGCTATGCTTTTCCGTGTGCAACGCGAAGAGTTTAAGTTTGCGCGCCTGTTTGACCTTTGGTAAGGGCTTGCCCTAACTTACAAAACACCAAGTTTAAATTTGTGACAATTTAAAAATAACGTTTTGCTGCATCTTTAAGAGTTGCATAGATTTTTTTGAAGCTTTGAGGCAATTCGTTTGGACAAAAAAACAAAGAGCCGAGACGTAAATCACAGCCATAGTGTCGGTGGCTTCCCCGCCAGGTCACTCTTAGGGCGGAGAAGCACGCTTTACAGGCTAAGTTTACGAATACGAAGGGAGACCGAAAAGGGGATTCGTTAACCCTTTGAGAAAAACCGCTCACGACTACAAGTCGAGAAGAAATATCGCACGTACTGCATTCAAAAGTCCTCTCGCTCAACATGGTAATAAGCAGGTTGTCTTCTTTGCTTCTGCGAGAAAACGCTCGGTCTTATTTACAATGCGATATCTAGTTATCCTGGCGCCATGCATATGTCAGAGACACGATCTGCATTACCGTGCATAATTATTCTAACATGGCTGTGAGACATAGGAAGCCAGTTTGAGTACTTATTTGACGGTTCATATTAAATGTATAGATACGCATGTGAAATATGAACCATACCACATTCTTTTCTAGGTTTTGTTTATCGCCCATCTACTGATCGGATGCGTTTACGTCCGCGTCACAAGTTTCCCTGACATTTATATCATAAAGCAACCCAAAAATAAGTAAAAAAGAAGTTTCAGCATTAGAGGTCATACGAAAGGTGACAAAAGTCGTGGTACAAATTAAAATTTCAATTATTTTAATTCATACACTTTGGTTCCTCGCGGGTAATCTTAGTCATCCGTCTATCGGAGTAGACCATACTTCAATTGTCCTTGTTGATTGTAGTAATTAGACTCCGTAACAATGATAGATGTCATGAAATTGAAAGCGGCATATAGGTTTTGGTTAGCTACTAATAGCTGCCTTTCTAGACCCCGCTAGCATCAGGAAGCCAGAAGCTATGCCTGAATGACTGCTGACCTATTTCAATATAAGTTTCTCCGACGACCACTTCTTCCCAACTTAGATAACGGTCTCATTTTAAACTACAAGGGCCCTTTCAGCGAGAGTGCGCTTGAAGCACTACTACGGTCTGCATCATTTCGCGTGGATGGCCGTCTTCACCTTACCCAGCTTTAGCAAATCTACTAGATCAGCCATTTTCTTTAGTTACATATGGTTTGGACGATGACATTGGTGGTCCGTACACTAAACGTTCAACACAAAATACAGGTAAAAAAAAAGCGTACTTTTGCACGCATGCAGCCGTTCAAATCTCTAAAAATTCTTGCCAAATCTCTAAGAAGTATTAGCTTTTTTAATGTCTGTGTCGTTGCAGTGAGAGACAGAAAAATGTCAGGAGTAGACCATTAAGATATCTATAGGTAGCCTTTTTTCGGAGATGCTCACATATTAGTGATACGACGTCAATGGCAATGTGGAAACCCTAAAGGCCAAAAGAGGCTTGGTAGAGTGAAATCTTGGTGTGCCGCATCCCAGCATGCGAAGTTTTCACATCTCGACCATGGGCACCGAAATCTCACCCCAAAAGAAAACAAAAATAAGCAACAATCGAGAAGACAAGGCATCTCCGTAAAAAAAGAAAAAAAAAACGTACAAAAAACACACAAACATATACACACACACACAAAAAAAAAGGCGGACAGCCGCCACAAAAAGGCGGCTCTTTTCTTCGCGGCGTGCGTGCGTGCGTGCGGCTTTGGATCAGGATGCCGCGCTACTGCTAGTTCGCGGATTGGCTTCGGCTTCTGGCCCGGCGGTTGGCTCCTCGCCTTGCGCACCCCCCCACCGAAGAACGATCGGTATGCGAGCCGAGTTCTCGTGGAGCTCGGCTTGGCGCGGCCGTGGACGTGACTTGGGACGCTGAAACGGCTCCTCCCGCAGTCGCTCTCGCCGCCGGTCGGCACCCCGCGCGTTCTTGGTACCGTTCCTTGGTGGCGCTCTTCTAGACTCAGTTTCACCTTACGATGAAGCGCCGTGTACGCTACGAGCCATCCCAGCCAATCAAACGCCCTAAACGCATCACGTGACTAAGCGCCCCTCGCGTCAATACTTCACTCGCGACGGTCACGTGAGAGCAACATGGCCCTGAATTGGCTCCGATTGCTCCTACACTCCGGTAACGCCGTAAGCTGACAGCGCGATGGGAGCTACGTTCTCGCCGAGCCAATCAGACGCTTCCCCTTTAGTCACCTGACCTCGGTTTCTGATGCGCGTGGCCACGGGCGGGACCTGGATCGCGTGCTGGGAGACAGACGTGCGACTGGGCCAACGAGAACGTAGCTTCCACTGCACTGTCAGCTTAGGGGTGAAGCAAGTGTCCCTTTTGCTGCAGTCCGGCGCAAGCCGAAACGGACTTACAGGAGCCCTGTATCTACATACGCGACGCCATTATGTTCCGGGAGGGGACGTCCAAGATGGCGGCGGCCTTGCAGGCTTCCACCTTTTTTCATCCATTCATGTTCGCGTCCCGTCGTTATTCTAGCACCTGGTTTCGTATTTACACCTCGTTTTGTTTTCTTGTTTATTTTGTTTATCGTATATGGCGTGATAGTGTCGCGTAACCTCCCGCTACGGCGAAGGCGCCTCGAGGAAAGTGTTTATTTGTTGACGATCGCGTGAGCGTTCGCCGTCGCATTTTTTGGGGTGATGGGATGTATACGCAATTTGGAAGCGGGGAGGGGTTCAAAATGGCGGCGCTGAAAGGCGTAGAGGGAATTTGATGATGCCGTTTTTGTTTTGTGGGTACTTTTTTCTTGGGGAGGCGGGGGATATGTGGTCGTCACCGGATGTAGTTCGGGGAAGTGTGTGTCGCACGTGTGGTTGAGAAGATTGCCTTCCACGCTCTCCCGCGAAACCATGGATGGATGATATCTATCCTAATTTTTGTTTTCGCCGTGTGCATGGTATGTTTATTTCTGCTGAAAAACGTTCATTCCTCCCATCCAATTATACTGATTATACTAAATGTATACGTTGAACCGATTTTTTTATAAGCATCGTAGATAACGTGGTTATATATATTTATAAAGGAAATTGTGGCAAAATATTTTTAGGCGTGATAAAGTTAAATCAAGGGAGGCTCTTAGACTTGCGCAATAATTATATCCGGCAATTTTTCATAACTTTTGCCATCACCTCAGTAGGCACAACTAGTGTTTATTCTTAGAATATTGTAGCCGACAGTTGTGTATATGAACGTCGCAGAACGAATGCAGGAGGCGGAGGTACAATACTGTTACTTCGAAGCAACCTGGCCTTTTTTGGAACAAAACAGTATTTATATGTGAATATGATTCCGAAAATTGTGTTGACCTTATGTTGGCACATTTTTATAGGTTATAGTTTTTTTTGTCATGTATTGTCGGTTTCAAAATGCCTAATTAATGTTATAAAAGTCTGATACATACACTTTTAGTGTACATGTAATTTTAGTTTGTTTCAGACGTTATCGTCCCTATACCTTTTTTTTTTTTTTCGTGGATCAAGAGTTGACCTAAAGCGCAATCTAAGATTCACAACATTTATATTTTTTACAATGTATTGAGTGAGTTAGACTTACTAAGCCCTAGAATTGCGATTAAGTCATCGGAAAAGTTTCCAAAGATATATTTTTATCGCGCACGCGCACGCTGTCTGAGCACGCTTTCTGCCTTTGCGCACGCTGTCTGCTCGACGCACCTAGCCGCGAGGAGTTGGCTTCCCCACTATGAATCGCACAACGTGGGGAAGCACGCTTTGCAGGCGTAGCGCATAAACTGCATACGTAGGTAGTAGGGATGCCGCGAACTTTTTTCGAATCGAAGTTTCGATGATCGAATCAAGCGGTTCGAAAGGTTCGAAAGATTTCGATTTTTCGATTGTTTATATCGTAAAATTCGACGGAGGTCGAATTTTCGACCTTTTTAAGCTAAGAAGTTCGACGCTTTTCGAACCGTCGACCTTATTACGCTAAAAAATTCGATCTTTTTCGAACTTTCGAACTTATTGCGCTGCAAGGTTCGATGCTTGTCGAACTTTCGAACTTGACTGACCAAAAAATTCGATGAATTTCGAACTTTCGAACTTATTTATCAAGAGAATTCGAAAAGTTTCGAACTTTCGGATTCTGAAAAGTCAGAAGTTCGACGAACTTCGAACTTTTAGGGTAAAAGTTCGACGTTCGTCGAACTTCGAAAGACCGGCGGACGGTTTCATTTGATTTCAAGTAGTGGGGTACATTCGTAATTTTTTTTTCTCGAACTTTTACACGCGGTGCTGCGTTCCTTACGAAAGACAATGTCGTTTATTTCAATGTTCTGGCATGCTTAGGTTTAAAGAAATAAATCCCCGAAGGGGCGAGGAAGGACGACGGGTTTTTGACGATTATCGTTTGTGCCAGATTTGAAGCACGCTGCAGCCAGAGCTATTTATGGTAGATATGTTATACTTTTTTTAAGAATGATCTATGTATAGCCTAGGTAAGTGCCGTCTTAAGATGTGATTATTGTTATTCAACGTGAGTTTCGAAGAAATGTCCAAAAAATGTATCTGCATGCAATTATAACCTAAACTTGATATTTATTTTCGTCTAAGTTGTTTGAGGTATCGCATTTAAATTAACACCACAGACAGTACATATCATTGCCATCTGCAGAATACGAAATAATATATTTATTGTTTTTTCACGTTAAGGAATAAATTAACTCATGGGAGAAGATTTCTAATAGTGTTCAAGTTCAGCACGTCATTAAAAGAAACTTTTTTTTTTTCGCTTCACGTTTCTGGGACGTGTTTCTTTTAGTCTGTACACATTTTGGTAAAAGAAACTTGTTTCGAAGTTCTGAACCTCTGAATATGCAAGAATAGAACACTTCCGACGAATTCTTGATAGTTTTTTTTTTCTCCTGCTTTTTATTCCCGCATCTATTCTTTTTTTTTTTTTTTTTGTTACTATTGGCACAGGTGTTTAGGTCGAAAAGACAGCCTTGAACTTCCGAACCACTAAGCATGTGACGATCAGTGCCTTCTGACAACGAGTTTCTAACAATGACCATCTACGCGATCTTTTATGCAGTGAAGAGCGACAGTAGCTATACATATGCATAAATAATTTCAGATTAAAATAAGCTCGACCACGCCCTCTTTCCCCGTATTGTTTTCTTTAACAATTCGAAATACCTGCAAGGGGAAGAAGGAGGCTGAAGCCCCCCCCCCCCCCCCCCCCCCCCCCCGCTACCCTCTTTCCCCCCGTTTTTCCTCTTCCGACGCCACTTGTATGGTAGAACGCTCCTCGACCTCGAGTTGTGTCGGCTTTTGTGCTTTTTGCGAGGCGATTCCTCCGTCCCAGAAAATAAACCTCCAGGACAATTATAAACTTCACCGGATCGGATTACTACCAGCGTGCAAGGGGTGGCGAGGTAGTTTGCCAGGTCGCTTCAAGGTTTTTCTGAGCCTCAACCTTCTGTTCGCCCCTGGCCGTTTCGAACTGGAAGAGTCTCGTAAAACAGTGTGTTCCTGCAATCACTACTGCGTGATGCAGGTTAAAGACCCCCCCCCCCCCCCCCCCCCGGGGCTGGCGGTCACAATTCTGCACTGCCAAATATTCCAGCACCATCCGGGACACTCGTCGTCTCATTTGATTGCCTGACCAACTTCGCAGAATCTAGATATCACACCCTAAGTTTTCTAAACTTGATTTCGTGAAAACCAGTGAGTCGGGAAAACGTTATTTGAAACTGAAACTGTGGAAAAACTTGAAAATCGGACTTCGAACTTTGAAAACTAGGATTAGAAAGAAATTCAAAATCTTCGAATTTTTTTTTTTAATTTAGCGTTAAAAGAGAATCGAAACCTTCGAACTTTTCGAACTTTATGCAAAAAGAAATTCGAAATCTTCGATTTGTTCGAACTTCATGTCCATAAAAATTCGAAGCGTTCGAAGTTTTCGAATTTTTTTTACAAAGAATTTCGAGATCTTCGAATTTATCAAACCTGAGGTAAAAAAATATTCGAAATATTCGAATTCGAAATTTTGGAAACCGTGAAAGCTTCGAAATTTTCGAATTCGAAACTCCGTTGTGATCAAAAGTTGCGAATTTTTCGAAATCGAACCTCGGTCGGTACGAAAATATCGAAATTTTTCGAAATCGAACCTCAGTTCGCTTCGCAAATATCGAAACCTTTCGAAATCGAACCTAGGGTGGTTCGCGACATCCCTAGTAGGTAGTGCACCTTTGCTACAAAAAGGGGGGGGGGGGGGGGCGGGGCGCAGACACCTTGAATGTTGTCATTTCTGGTATGCGTTAAAACATCGTTTTTATATCTCCACGCCGCTGGAAGGTATTCACGAAATATGCGTGATTGTCACAGATTCTTATTGTGCCTCGCCTATATTTTCTCGCATATTCCAGGTTAAAATATTTTACATTTTTGTTTCGTCCCGCATACCGGATACATAAACCACGTGACTGAGAACAAAAAGAAACGAAAAATGTATATACTCGCACAATTGAGAAAGGAAGACTTTTTTCCCATTCCTGTTACGGAAGCTGTTATTTTGGACCTATTATTTCTTGATAGACGTGATCGCAATATTTAAAAATTTAATTGCCTTGAATTATTAAGTTTATTAATTACATTTCGTAAAAACGTATACGAATTTCACAAATGGTGAAAAGAGCTGTTTTTGTGGACTACAATACGTCAGTCATGGTTACTTGTTTTATTAAAGACATATGACGCAGTATCTCTTTTAGTGATTTTCTGAGGTGTGATTGTGTGTACTGTCTTGGAATTACGAACACTTCTGTGAACAGGATGCTTTTTTTATTTTTTGTTTTGTTTTATATGTATATGCGCCCTTGATCAGAAATGACTGTCGTAAAAACGAGAAAACTGTTCCAATACTTTCATTGTTTTAAATCATTCATATTTTTGTTCTTGACCAAATAATAGCTTTATTGGCTCGCAAAAGCAATTTGGACATCAGTTGGCTTTCGATTATATCGTAACGTGTAATACAAACAATTCTGTTCACAAATGTGGACAATACGTTTTTGCGGAAGATATATTATACGCTGCTAGTGCGGAAGTAGAAAACAAATTAATGATTACTGGCATTATGAATGCCAGAGAGCAGCTTTGTTTTGAACAGAGTAATGTAGATTTATTCATTGCAGTCATCACAAAAGATACGATCCATGCTGTCCTATATCACGTGGCGTCTTGTAGACTTTATCCCGCTACGTTCCAAACAATAAAGGCGCTCTCCACAAACGTTCACTGGCAAGCTGCGAAATTACTTATCAAGCCATCGACCGAATGGGAAATGAAAGAGGCTAGTAAAGCGGAATGCTACGTGTTCTTCGTTTAGGCACATGCAACACTAAATAAAATTGAATAAAAACTGGACAAAGATGGAGTGTGCGAACCCAATAATCAGTTATCGAACTCCCGACTACGTGATCTACAATCGCAAGCAACGGAGAACACTGCGCTCACCATTCGTTCTGTCTCTCGCATTTCGAAATTTTTGTCCCTATTTATCTTGTGTCCCGATTAGGGAATTGTCTCCCTTCTACCTCCACGGCACTCATATGCTGCCGGCTTTTTTTCTCTTGTTGCTGTAATATGTAAGGAGCTTTCTAGATATCTATCTTTCTCCTCGATTAGGGAAACAGTTGTCTCTCTTTCGTGATACTTTTATTTTGCGACTCCGCCCTCCATATCTGGTTCGTTTTCCTAGCGTTATTTTAGGGATTTGTTTGATGATATTTACCCCAGACCGACTAGGGAACGGTGGGCTCCCGATTCTCTTTCCTCGTTATCCCCTTTCCCGATACCCCATCCCCCCCTTTTTTTTCTTCTCATCTTCCTCCAACACCCCCCGAAAATGTAGCGACAGCAAGAAGAACAAGAACAACTGCCCGTTTCTTCCCCGAAAACTGGCTGCTGTCGCAGCAGGTTCCGGTCAGTTTCTGCTTCCTCTCTCGGCACTTCCCCAACTGCTTCCTGTTTCCTCCCCCATTTTCCTGTTGTTAGAGTAGGCGAGGGAAGATCAGGGAAAAGATGGAGCGGGTAAGCGCGAATGGGAACGGAAATGAACGAAGGCGACGAGAGTGAGATAAACTTACGTCCTAGTATTTTGGAAACTTGCGGAGAATAGGGAAGGTTTCTATTTTTTTTCTCTAAAATCTCCGGTTTAAAGTTTTTTCTAGGAACGAACTCTTTCAACTAAAGTGGCTTGGTAGGGCGGTACTTAGTACCATTCAATGAATAGACGACAAAAAGAAAAGCGCTATTTACGGGGCCCGTGCACAATTTTTGGTCTTGGGTAAAATAATTGTGGGAGTTGATATCTATCAAGTTTATATTTAGGAACTCAAACCAATTTTGCCTGCGCGCGCTAATGTTAATTTAAAAAAAAAGATGGATGTTTTCGGCGCTTTTCGAATCACGTCGCTGCCTCTTGTGCACCAAGGAAACTCCGTGTCCTTGGTGCATATGGGTGCACAAAGCACACGAAGTTTTGAACACCTCAAGCGTGCGCTGCCTCTTCTTGCGACTTTCGACGTACATGTGGACCTTGAAGGCTCGTCCGAGCATCCTGAGGGATGTGAAGAGCGCGGAAAGGGAGAGGGGAGGTGGGTTTCACTGGTCGTAGGAGTAAAGAATTTTATTTTATTTCATTCACTTATTTCTCATTAAGGGCCCCGTGGAGCATTACATAAAAGGGGGGGGGGGGAGCTGGTGGAGTAATACAGAATTACTTTGTTCTTTTGTTCTCTCGTGCAGATGGCGCCACTAAACCATGGTTTAGTAAAAGTGTAATGGCGATATGAGGCTTTTGACGCATCTATCTATGTTGAAGCGACAGTATTTATTTACGAGATATAGCCTGAGTTGAGTATATAACAAAGCATTGTGCCTACTTAATTAAAGACACCCACGTTAGGTATCGCCTAAGTTCCTATGGGCGCCAACCGTGGCTGCAAAACGAGAAATAGTTCTGCTTTTTTTGCTCCGTTATTACGCAGAGGAATCGCGATATTTCAAACGATTGAGACGTGTTTTCTAACCCTTTTGGTGAGATAAATAGAGGAAAATTAAAAGCTGCAAAAGGTTTTCAAGTTGAAATTTGTGGCATCGCCTTTTTACCTCTTTAGAAAGAGGAAACTTTATTGCTTAAAATGTAAGTGGGACAAAAATGGCTCACGGGTTCCAGTTATGGACGCGGCTGACAAACATTTTGACAGTGAAAGAAAACAATCTTTGAGAGTATCGAAACTTGACTAAATTGTTGGATTTTTTCAGAATTTAGATTTCTACAACAAAAATAACTGCTTAAAATGGTAACTCAAAAGATAATAAAACGGTAGTATTCAAATAATAACAAAGCTAGTTTAGTACACCTCTTGAAGCAGGTATATCACAAAACAATTCAAGTAATACAGCAAGAAATGGTATTGTATAAGGTATATCTGAGGGCGCTGACTGTTTTATTGTGCAGCAAAACGTGGCTTTACGCTCTTTTTTAGAAACAAAAGTGGTATTTTTATTTAACTCGTAGCTTTGATCCATGCGACGTCACCAGTCCATGCCGTTGTTTGTGTTTTTTGAAACCAAGTATTGTCGGAATCCTAAAACATAAAAAAATGGCGTCATCCTTAAAAAAAAGTAGAAAGCCCAGTTTCGTAGAGGATAAAAAAATATTCAAAATCAGAAACAGTTTTTCTAGAAATAGGAAAAGAACCAAGCTTATGACAGAGACATGATACCTAGCCCTGAAATTAGTATTTTCGTGAATGACTCCGCAAAAACCGTAATAAAGGTGTGTAATCATAAAAGAAAGGCGTGGGAGTCAAGCGCATATTAGTATAGATAACATAATAAAAAGAAGTGTATCGATATAAATAAGAAGAGATGTAATCAAGGAGGTTTCTTTCCCACAAATCTTGAGGGGAAGCTATTCACCTCACCATCCCCAGGGCTTCTGTGCACTTACGCAGTGGGGTGGAGATATATGCAACTCCCCAAAAACGTAAGGGGAGCAGTTCTGAGGCAGCAAAATAAAATCGGGATAAATAGGGAGAGAAATAGAGTGAGGACCAACGGAAACGTCTGTTAACACTCTGGACTGATGCACACAGTCCAGCGTATATTTGGGATACTGCGTGCCAAGGCTTCTGTGCATGTGCGGCTTGTCCTTTTTTTTATCTTTGGGCCAGGAGTATAAGTAGTCAAGGGTGGTATGTGCCGAGACGGACGAGGGTCGGGGTCGTCCCTCCCAGACCCAAGTCGTAAATTTCGGGAGTGGTTTTCGGGAGAGGTGGAAAGGGAGGGGAAGCGAAGCTCGGTGGCAGAGGCAGGAAATTGGAGCTTCAGGGTTTTGAACCAAACGATCGGTGGGGGACGCTGAGGGATTGGGAAGGGGAGGGGGGATGGGGGAGGTCCCGCTTTCAGCTGGAAAGCCGCGGCTTTTTCTGTGTTTTGGAGACCCATATACTCCGTTCACCCTTAAGCTGCGGACCAATCGACCGCCTCGGTTTTATCATCTGACTTTACTCCCTGCCCGTGTGTATGGGCCAAATCATGATCACGTGACGAGAAATAGACGCGTACGACTGGCCCAATGGGCACGTTGCTTCCGCCGCGCAGTCGGCTTAGGAGGAGAAAGGAGTACGCTAGTAGAAGTTGGGACTGCGGCTGAAACACCGGAGTTTGCGTGATTGCGTTCTCGGACCCATAGATTAGGATCTCGAGTTTTTACTGCCCTGGAGTTTTTGTGGTTTGTTTTGTTGCAGGAACTATTGTTTTCTCAGCGCGACGGGTGTGGCGCTTAAGTCGAACGGGGCGTTATTGGGGAGGGATCATCACCGTGCGTTTTAGTGCAGGTTTACGGGAGTTTATTGGGTATGGTAGTTTGCAATAGCCGTCTGCGTACGCTGAAATAAAAAAATAATAATAATGATATTAATATCGGTGGCATTTAATTAAACAGTGAATCTTCGAAACCTTCCGTGTTTTCGGATTGCTTCTAGCTTGTCGCCCACTCACTGCAGGAAAAAGGTGATTGTAAATGCCCGAGATTACTTCTTGCAATATGCGAAAGCGAATGAAAATCAGAGAAAGAAAGAGAGACAGAGAGAGAGAGATACAAAAACGTTGAAAACAGGCACACAAAATATCAAGAAAATGCAAACAAAAGTGAAAAAAGATTATGAAAGTAAAAGAGAGGAAGTAAAAACGAGACAAAAACAAAACAAAAATCGCCTAACTTAGAGCAATGGAGATGTAGTAGCCCTTGATGGAGATAGTAAAAACTTCATCTTGAAATGCCTCCGGGCTGATTAGATGAGTTTACTAATACGCAGTTCCTACTCCACAACGCAGCCCCCGTCCTTACGCAGCAAATGAAGGTGAGAGGGGAGTGTTAGCGCACCGCTTATCATCCCCTACCCCTGCGCGTTGTGGCGACCCGTCTTTTCCTCCTGGCTGACAAACTCGCTCGGCGCTGGTCCACGCCAGGAGCGTTGACGGCCTCTTGTAGGAGCCATGGGAGCCAGGATCGAGTGTCCCGTCAACTTTGTTTATTTTACATGCCTACAGACGTTACAGAGAGCAGGCCACAAACGAGTGTGTGGCCCCTTATATAGCTTCCCATTTTCTCTGTACTCAGTAGAGCTGCGTGGGTGAGCCGATGGAGAGCGATCTCGGTCGAGACTCGAGTGTTTCCTAAAACTTCAGACTTCTCCCTCTCTCCTCCCCGCACTCACACTCACACTCACACTCACACACACACACACACACACACACACACACACACACTCACACTCACACTCACACTCACACACACACACACACACACACACACACACACACACACACACACTCACACTCACACTCACACTCACACTCACACACACACACACACACACACACACACGCACGCACGCACGCACTGAAGCTGCTCCAGGTAATTGTTGATGCCCGGTTGACCGGGGCAAGCCATTCCCCGAAGTGGTCTTAATGACTGGATAAGATGGTTCCGACGAAAAGTACAGTGAGAGAGGTAATAAAAAGTGAATAAAATGTGAATAAAAAAAATTGCCAGCGATTTTCGGTTTTAAACACCTGTAATGCTTGAAATGCATTATATAGAATTGGCGAGGGAAGTGGTGTGTCACGTGAGGCATATTTCTCGCTAAATCTAGCGGCGAAACCAAATGTTTGTATATGTCACGTGACGTCAATTTCCACCTGCTAAATTTGGCGGGGAAACTGGATGGGAGTTTAGGTCACAATATGTGAATTTTCCCGCTAAACTTGGCGGGTAACTGAATGACTGTATCGGTCACGTGACGTGAATTTCCTCAAGATGTACAGGTCACGTGACTTAAACTGACCTCACGTGAAACCACGTTCCCCGCTAAATTTAGGGGAAAACGCACGGACGAACGGACGGACGGACAAAAATTTGGTATCGGGGGAGGGGGGGGGGGGGTTGCGTTAAAAAAAACCTTTCACACTTTAAAAATGGAAAGTGTTTTAATAGAAAAGGAGGCAAGAAGGAGTGGGAAAATGAAAAAAAAGTACACAGAAATAGAGGTTCGGTGATAGAAAACAAACACTTTGAAGAACACTTAAGCTTCGTCTTTAAGAGTGGAACGAGATAGCGTTATCGGGTCCCGTTGACAAAGCCTTTCAGATAAGCGCGCGCTCATTGCCAAGCCGTGCAAGCGTGTGTGCGTGGTCCAGTCGGTAGCGTCACGTGTCACGTGACTGTGACGTCATGACCCTATTGACCCGGTAAATTTTGCGGGAAAACTTTGTTCTAGATTTCGCGGGAAAATATTCCGCTAAATTTGGCGGGAAAATTTTCCATTACATTTGGCGTAAAACTTTTTCTTTAAATTTGTCGAAAAAAAATTTCGGTTAAATTTGCCGGGAAAATTTTCTCGTCGAATTTAGCGGGTAAATCCCATAATGCAAAGCGCGCAGCCTCGTGTGAAGTAACGTGTAACACACGTGGCTGCGCACGTTGCATTATGGGATTTTTTGGTCTCACCAACGCCAACGCCGACACCAACACCGACGCCGGATTTTCTGTGCTGCGAGCTCTTAAATGCTATCGGGTTAACGTAAAGGAGCGTGCGTATGAAGGAGAAAGAAAGAAACTGGCATCTCTTTCAGATCTCGCGAATTTTCGTCAGTACCGCGCAATGGTCGAGCACGAGAAAAAAAAAAATTGGTTGGGAAGTATCCTAATTTATGCGCACGAATGGAACGGAGCGTTACGCGATCTATCGAAGATGCAGACCGCATCTCGGTTCCAGGTCGCCCCAATCAGCTAATTGGGATACGCCGTCGTGATCCCGGCGTCCGGTCTCGTTTCATTCGGAATGCGTTAGAATTTTTGCAACACGTTTCGCATGTTTGGTTAGCTTGCGCTAACCGCCGGTTCGTTAGGGCCTTTGAGATGTAGCTTCCGGAGGCAGTTTTCCAACGCCGATCAGGCCCATCGGGCTTGCATGGGAAGCTAAAGTAGGTCGGCGTTCGTTTCCGTAGATTTACGCATTTCTCGTGTCTGTATATGCGTCGACGCATTTACCCTTCGTAACGCGTTAAGTTCAAACTAAAAGAAAACGAGAAAAAAAAAAACAAAAAAACAAGGCAATAGGAAAAAAAAAAGAGAAAACGGGGTATGTGTCAGTGACAAGACAGGAAGGACCCAGCGGAGAAACATAATGCAACAATGTGCATGAAATGTATGTTTACGGGTGCTTGCATTTGCGGGACGAGGCACACTATTTATTGCCTTTTTTTTTCTTCTTTTTTTTCATTGACACTTTTTTGAGACACCGAAGTTATTAGTTAAAAAGTCGTAATTGAACGATAATTTGTAAAACATCAACGAGGTAAGCTTAAGTATTAAACGTTTCGAAAATGAAGGCTCTTGTATTAAACGTAGAAAAATAACTAAGCAAAAATCACGATTTTTTATTTAAGGAGTAGTCATTTTATTATGATGTCGATGCTTGAACTTTTTATGGCACTGTCTTATAATATAGTTCATGAGCTTGTCATGTTATAGGTAAGGCAATTTCTACGAGAGGATCATATGTTTAGCAAGTTTATAATAAAACATAGACAAAAAAAAAAAACGCAATTTCACGCACGGGACACGCAGCTTTGTGTATTGTGTAGCAATTTTACGGCTATGAATTCTAGCTATCCTGAGGTGCTCGTAAAAGTATTGGCACACAAAAACCACTAGGCACAGCTTTTTTTTCTTTCGGCCACCTAGGGTGACTCGAGTGATGTAACAGAAGGATATGGCGGATAAATCGAAGCGAGCAAAGTGGCACACTTACATAAGTAAGACGGCGAAAACAAATATAAGAAGAAAAAAAAAAAACTATAATGAAGAGAAAGGCGCTTTTATGAACGAGCCACCGGCAGATCCCGCAGGCACCGCGGGTGAGGATTTCTGCCGTACTCAGAACTCCAAGAAAGCGGACTGCTGTCGGAGACGGCTCAAACCAGAATAAGGAATAATACTAAAAAAAAAGAGCAACCGTGGAAGGCTACGGGGAACGAGATGGGGAATAAGGAAAAAAAGAAAGGGGGAAGTGGTCAGCGGAGACGAGACTTGCATCCTGAATAGCCCTCTCTTTCTCCGCTTTCTTCCTTTCCACCGCCATCTTGGCAGTCCAAGGCGCGATGCGGTCCGCGCTCTCCTCCACTTATAGATGAAGCAGAGCCAAGGTGGGGACATTGCTGCACACTCCAAAACAGCTGAGTCGCGCCTCTTTGTTTCCGTCTTGCCGAAAGTGGCATTGACGTCACTCATTCTGAGTAGCTGATTGGTTGAAAACGGCCGAGAGAGTCTCCTGGAGACCGAGTTGTTTCTCCGCCAGGTAATTGACTCGGCTGGTCTGTACCTTCGACTGCGGTCTAGCTCGCTCGAAAACGGCCGAGTCACCTCACTTGGCGCCGGTGCACACTCGAGAAACCACCGAATCTCGTCGAAAACGGCAGTGGTGTCACGTATTTTGAGTAGTGGTGGCAGCTAGTTGTTTCCCCTAATACGATTTTGACTAAGATGGTCCGTTGTAACATCAGCTGGGGCACAATTCACTCAAAAGCTGCCGAGTCGCTTCTTCTGATGCTGGCGCACACTTTAAGATCGCCGAGTCAGAACCTCTTGGAAGTTTTAGTCCTGCCGAAAGTGTCAGTGACATCAGGGACTCTCAATACCTGGTTGGTTGAAAACGGTCGAGAGTCCTGAAGTCATTTCCCGTGACGCGATAGACTCGGCTGGCCTGTATAACATTGTTCACGGTCCAACTCTTTTAGGAATCGAGCGTGGTACGCCCCTTTCTCCTTACGGCATACTTCAGTGGACACCACGAGCCATCTTAGCCAATTCAGAGCTGTATACGAATCACGTGACTACGCGCGTCGCTGCATCCCTCCTCCCCCTCCAATATCACGTGACACTGACGCGGCATTGAATTTGCCTCGACGGCTCGTAGCGACCTCTGTGGTCCATCCTAAGCTGAACCGGACTCTAGTAGCGGCACGCTGACCAGTGCAGAGCGTGGCAGCTGTAGGTGACGACTCCAGTCCCCTCCTTCTCCCCCGATCAGAGAGGGGGAGAAGAATGCGGAAGAGGGAGAGGAGGTGACACATTCCTTCCTTCTTCGGGCAGACGCGTCTGCTTTCTTCTTGCGGCTGCCGGCCTTTTTCTTGCTGGTTCGTTGCCCCCGACAGCAGCTTTCGTTGCGTAGCCCTAGGCTCGAGTCGTCTCTTCGATCTTGTCCGGGTTGGTTTTCGTTCGTCGCACTTGTTTTCTTTTGTCCTTTTTTGTTTGTTCGAGCTCGAAGTCGCGCATACCGCGCTGTTGGAAGTCAAGGGCAAGGGGGCAGGTATCCGGAACGCTTTCTCTTCTCTTTAATTGTATCGCGTACTTGAGCACAACGTATCGGTGGAAACAAGCTTATACGGAGCGCAAGATCGTCTGCTTCTTGAACAGGGGTTACGATAATGTCAGAGCGCCGAGCTCTTACTCGTTAATTTAAAAAAAAATATAGTGTGTAGACCTCCAGTACTGAACTGATAAAAGCGAGCGAGTTGAACATGAATACTTAAAATCAAAAGAATAAAACACGTAGGACAAGTACAGGACAACCACGTTCATGCATTTAGCAACAACGTTTCTTTTTGGGCAGGAAAATTGCATGCTGAACGAGATCCGAACTAAGATAGGTTGCTAAGGGAAAAAAACTGGGGGATGGAAAAGGGGAGGAATAACCACGAGGCCTCGAGTGATCTAACGTTTAGGTCTACCCACTGTATATCTTTTTAACCGAAGCCAATCAGAACTCGGCGTCGTTCTGACGTCACAAAAATCCATACGCAAGAACCGGACGGCTCTCCGCATAGTCACTGTCAGCCGAAGGAACGCAGAGTGTGGGTCATCGTGTTCACGCATCTTGCTTCCTGATTGGCTCTTCGGACTTTCGTATTAGCTAAGGCCACACCCTCATTGGGTGCGGAGGGATAATAGGATGCTCGTGGTTCACCGCACTCTGCGTCTCTCAGTGACTACAGAAATTGGGGCATGAAGATACGTTGCTTTTCAGTGATCGCTTGCTCTGCGAAGTCAAAGTAAACTCTTTCTCTCTATCTCTTTATCTCTTCAGGATTCTAAGAAGTCATTTTAGCTTTGATTCACGTAGGATTTTCTCCAGGTCTTCACAGAATGTAAACTGAAATAATACTGACGTCTCGCAAAGATTGGGGCTCGAGCGAAACTTTCCCGGGGACGTTTATCTAGAACACGAGGCACAATCTCGGATTTTGTGTGGATTTTTGAAGCAACGCATGGGTTATAGATATGTCTCATATTGGACGTTCCATAAGGGCTTGAGTGTGTCGCGCTTGGTTTCGCTAGAATGGCTGCAATGTGGGGTCAGTGGCACATTAGAGGCGATTCAAATTTCTTGGTCGAAAGTTTATCAATCCTTCCGTCAGACGAACTTGAGCAATGCCACCTAGAAGACAAGGCCTGGGTCTTTTTCCCCGGAAACGCCGTCGCTATACTTCGTTTCAGCTTAAGTCGAGACGCAGCCGACGCCACGAGCTAATTGGACTAATCAAACGGCGGCAAAAACGCAAGTTACTGTTTTTTTTTTGTTTGTGATTGGTTCAGGTATCATAGAACACGTACATTATCATGACGAACACCACGATGGTGCACTTTCGACGCAGTTTGATTGGTCCCATCAGGTCGTAGCGCCGGCTGCGTCTTGACTTAAAGGGGTCATGAAACGATTTTCCTACTTCTTCCTCCTTAGCTTTAATCCTCAACTCAAATGCGAATTGTGAAATCACGTCGTCGTGACATTCCTTCGGCACAAGAGCGATGACTCCTAGCTTCCACCGTGGTTTTTATGCACACCATAGAACTTGTCCTTCCCCAGTGACAATAAGTTCCGTCAGGGCACTCATTGGCCACGAACGCGAATCCAAATATTCGTCGACGGATTGATTGTTGACGAGCGCATACGTCCGAGTGACGCAGTTCTCGTGTCCAATGCGTGAGCTGGGCTCGGCTGACGTCAGTTTGGCGCCGGTGACGCGCTTTTGGAACCGCGGATGTATCATAGTGAAAAGGCGGAGAGCTTTCGAAGGCAAGAAGGTACAAAATAGTCCGCTATATCTTCAAATGTTCGTACCGAAAAGCTGGCTTTTGACTTTCTAGCCTCTTTCTTTTGGCCAACTAAACGATAAGCCATTAGTAAAGTCCGAATTTAAAATCATTCTTCTCAACCCAAAATTCGTTTCATGGCCCCTTTAAGGTGAAACGAAGGGGTGGATCCTCCACGCAGTGCCTCCTATATCTTGCGTCAGCGTCGCCGCCAACGCGTCTCTCGCACCATCTCACTACGAGAGCGACTCTATCACGCGGCGACGCCAAGATGGACGCGTCGGCCGCTTTGCGGCGTTTCTTGTCGAGCTTCGGCGTGTTTGCCGCTTGGGGCGGGTGAGGCGTGTACCGACGATGACGTCATAGACATACACTGTATTAGGTAGACGCGGCACGTGGAGTGTACGCAACTAAAAGAGATTGCGTAATCGGACCGTTCAGCGACTGTTGCCGAAGATAGGCATACTTGAGATGGATCGCGGAATCGCCCTAGGTTTAGAAATTTCTGAGTTCCTGCATGTACTTTGTTCCCGAACTGATGAAATAATACTTGAAAGCATTGCTTGTAAACAAGTGTGCATCTCCACAGGGCCTCTTCGCAATGCGCACAGCGCACAACCCGGATCATGTAAGAACGAGGCATTTGTTCATAACCCGTTTTGAGTCGTATTATTGATCTGGTTCGACGCCACGGTCGTCAGTTTGGGATCATTCTTTTTGCCCAAGGGATTACGCATTGGTAGAATGTCTTCAAAAGCTGCGTGCCGTACACTCTAGTTCGGCAGGTGTCTCGAGGGGATGAAATATATGGAATTGTTAATTCCATGTTAGAAAAACAGCAACGTAAGTCTTCATGACGCAATTCCATTATTATTCGGTTGACAAAGAACGGGTAGGGGGATTCGGCCTTTGTGGCAAACGGTTACCTTGTTTTACTTGCTATCGCTTCTTTTATCTAAAAACCAGCGAAATATTTACC
The DNA here is from genome assembly GCF_016920785.2 of Ixodes scapularis. NCBI lineage: Eukaryota > Metazoa > Arthropoda > Arachnida > Ixodida > Ixodidae > Ixodes > Ixodes scapularis. Next base: position 43,081,202 of record NW_024609836.1, on the reverse strand, counting down.
TCAAAGCACGGCTTTAATACGCAAGCTACTTTTAGTAAAACAACCTATACGAGCGTTTTTAAAGTAAAAAAACAAAAAAAACACTGGATCAGTTTAATTGCTTTTTTAACAAATATTTTTAAAGATTTTCACATGTACCTCTTTATTTTTGAGTGGCTTAGAACACTTGCGGAAAGTAGGCCGAATATTTTTATTTAAAGTCTCTATTTCGGCATCTTTTGACTGAAAGTACGTATGGCGGTCCTAAGCGAACACCTTATTTGAAAGAACTTAAGTACCGCTATCAACATAATCACAAGAAACGAGCTTTTTGGAACTAGATTTATGGTTTTTCTTTCCCCTTATTGACTCGGACGCACTTTATGCTTTATGCAGATCAATTTATTAAAAATGCAGCTGCCTTATCTCTTGAGGCGATTCGAAAACACCGGACGACACAGAGCGCCGGAAATGCGCGAGCAGGCGAAATAGCGTAGGGACTTTGACGGCACACTTAAATGCCCAAAAGTGACGAGCTTTAGGGTGACTAGATGGCTTTCCCAAGCCTCATCCGCATATATCACTCATTATTCAGAGTTCAAAAGTGTTCTCATAAAAGGTACGTCACGTTTTATCTATTTCCAACGCCTATTATATACATCGGTTTAGTTCCTTGTCATGAAGACCACATCATTTTCTAGTGTAACACTGTAATGGTGTGACTTGATGCGTTTTGTTTTTTTGTGTAACATTTAGTGTGACATTACTTTCTAACGTTCAGTTTGTGCTGTGATTCGCACTGACCAAAGTGGTCATTTTTAAACAAAATAAAATTTATCTACAGTAACTAGTGGAAACATTTAAGCATATATAAAAATAATATTTGGGTTCGCACCAATTTTAACGGCATTAAAATGTATGCGCAGTGATGAGCGTATGTATACACATATTTTCACACAAAAGGGAGTACAAAAATTTGAACTTGTGGCAATACTGACGCCTACCCGTGTATCCGCTGACAAACATACAACAATGCTATACTCGAACGCGTAAAATATACGACGACATAAATTAAAGAAAAAAGAACAGCGAGAAGCCATTTAGACGTATTCAGAGCGTACCGAAATCCGCCAGATTCGAAGCGAGTCCTTCCGAAACGTGCTGCATTTTGGGCGGTGGCAACTGGAAAGTCGACTTTATCGTGTCATATACACGCGTTCCCCGTTTTTCGTTCTTTATTCGACTTCATTTTTCTGCATTCTATTCCGAGTCACAAAGTAGAGAAATAAATGGGAGGGAGTAGAGGGATTTGCGGCGTGTCGTGTCTGAATGTAGCTTAGGATGAGCGTTCGCTGGACAAAAAACACCACAAAATAAGACACAAGAAATAAAGCGAGTTTGGCGTCGTCATCGCGGCCAGTATACAGTCAATACATCGTCCATGCCTAAACTCACAGTGCAGTGGAAGCTACCAACTCGCTGGACCAATCAACCTCCTTCCTCGCATCTCCTGGCTCCGCTGTTTGCACGTGGGCATGGATAGGAGCGTGATCACGTGACAAAATATACGCATATGACCGGTGCAATAAGCACGCAGGTTCGTCCGCACTGCTGGCCGTGGAGTGAATAAAGTATCGCGTAACTCAAGATCACCACCACCGACTTCCTCCCTCCTTTAGGAGAAAAATGCGAGGGCTTATCTTTCCCTTTCCTTTCCTCAGCATCCGGATCTCGTTTGGGAGAGTAGTGACGACGTGGTGATTCGCCCGGCGTGCACGGCTCCAAACGTTGTCCCCCACCCCCTCAAAACCCGGTAAATAAGTGTCGCCTCAAGAAAGAAAAGAAAGCAAATAAAGAAAAGGCTATTCGGGTCGCTACACGGGGTCCGAAAAACGAGCCGTGGGCTGTCGATAAACGCGGTTGCTGCAAGGGATCATAGAGTTGCTGCCGGCGGGATATATTTCTCTACGAGCTGCGTTTTTTTTTGTTTTTTTTTCACGCAATTTTAGTTTGGAAGTGCGATGGTGTAGGGCGCCTAAGATGTGATTTAAAAGCAAATAAATCCTCTGTGAGATTTATTTAGTGCGGATTAAGATAGCTTCGCTTTTTCCACCTTTGTCGCCGTTTGTTCATCTGTCTCTTTATTGTTTTAATTTAGGTTTCTCCTTTTTACATTTTGTCTTAAGTTTTGCCCGTTCTGTTCCCTCATTTTGTCTCTTTCTAGATGACTTTCTTTAGTTCTATCATTACGTGTCACTCGTTACCGGTCTAACCATTATGCATCACTCCTCAGCTATCTATCCGCTTATGCATCATTGCTGAAAATTTTCATCGGGTTTTCTTTTTTCCTCGAACCTACTTTCACGGCTTCGTCTTTGGCCTGCCGGGCGCTGTAAATATCTGATTCGCTGCGCTGTGGATATCTTATTCGTTCAAGAAGGCTGGTGAGCTAACTTGCCGCCAGAGCTTTCTGTTGTAGCCGCTAGGTGCCGTCGATTCCGCGGAAGTCGCCAAAACACCTTTCCAGAAATTATCATCCATTTAAAAGATGGCGAGTCACTGTGCTGTAGGTGCATGCGCGACGTCATTTCACCAAAGAGCGCTTGCTCAGAGCGTGTTCACAGCCCACTAGACACAGAGATGGTGGCTCGTCGATGCCGAGTGACTCAGGAAAAAAAAAACGCTGAGTCAGTGAGCTGTGAATGAATCCGAGGCCTCAGATATTCAACGTAAGAAAGTTGCCGCGCGTGCTCGGAACGCGCTTCACTTTCCAGTAAACACAGGTGACGTCCTGCAGAATGCGACTACTGAAATGGCTTTTAGAGATCGTTTCTTCGTGGGCAGCGCCATTTTGAATAACACAACGCCTCCTGGAGTGCGTCGCATACTGCGACTGCGCTGGGTTAGGGCGGAAGCTGATGTGTTTCGTCTGCCACTGACGTGCGAAAGTGACGGCGTCCGATGAAATACAGTTTCACGACCGTCATCCGGGTCTTTCTGCCACTTTTTCCCCAATCCAGCAAAGAGGAAAACGCGCGGCAACCCTTTTCCTCTTCTCTCTAGCCCTTTTTCAGCAAAACGATATGTGCACAACCGCGCGACTGTGACGTCACGCTCGGCGGTGGCGCTGCTGTCGCTATTGCGCATGCGTGGACGCTTCCTCTCACGGGAATTTGGTCTCTGCGCACGCGCAATGTCCACACCTGGTGTGGGCTACCGCGGGCTCGTTTGTAGACAGCGTGTTGCTGTACACGTGACCTCCACTGAAGTTACTTCAGCGGCATCGCGGTAGCCTCGGTGTTCAGCAAGTACTTTCTGTCGCGCGCCGTTGAGACCTTTGAATTAATTTTTCTCGACAAGAGCAAGCGGAAATGGCAACCATCAAGGTGCGATGACCTGGTGTGCAAGCCATGCGTACCAGAGCCGTAAATGTAGAGAGTTTGGCCATTCGTTGGGAAGTATAGGAGACAAATGAGGAGGCGCCATTGGCCTAAAGCGGGCTGGGTGTGTTCCAGGGCGTCCTCAGAAATTGGAATGTGACCAACCAGAAGCCGGAAATAATACCCTGGCGGTGGTCGCGAGAAACAAACCTGATAACTGCATTGGAGTAACTCTGAATGGCTGAAAATATGGTACACGTGATGTTTCAATCACGTTAATCCAAAATGATGGTGGAAGAGTGCGACTAGCGGAACGGTCGACAAGATCCGTACGCCAAGCGCCCAGGGCTGGGAATCTGCCGTCCGAACGGTCACACCCTGTCCGCGCAAAACAGAGTTGCGCGGCGCATTTGTTTCTTACATCTTTCTGCATGATCATGATCAAAACAATACGTGCACCCTATTTTCAACCACAAAGAGTTACTACACTTCACTCTTACGCGCTTATTAAAATCGTATACGAACATAGACTTTTGATCAGAACTGTTTGCCGCTACCACCGCTAGGGGATACTTTTCGGCTTCTGGTTGGTCAAAAGAGCATGCCAAGCCCTCTTTCCGACTCTGCCGCACGCCCTGACTCTGCCCGCGCCTCCCATTGACCAAACTCTCTACATATACGGCTCTGATGCGTACCTGTCTCTCTTTCATCTTATTATTAGGCGTCATGCTTCGGTACCCGTTGATAACTTTGGCTCTGCAGTCAAAGGTGTACGCGGGCGCGTGCATATGGAGGTCGATTACAGCCGAGCAGACGCAGTCCTTTCGACAAGGACGACGCAGGAATTTGTTTACAAGTACTGGCTCTTTCTCGCCTGAGTTAAACCTGGTGGCGCCAGTGTGCAAAGAGGTACAAATAGCCCTTAAAAAAAAACATCCGGTTCTTCACTATTGACGGCGGGTTTCGCAGTATTTGTGAGATTAAGTCTACGCGCTATTGTCAGAAAATAGTCGCTTATACCACTCTTACACATTATTCACTCTTATAACAAAAAAAAAAAAAAAAAAAACGACGCGTAAAATTTAAAAAAAAACAAAAAAAAAAAAAAACACATATACCTGGACCAGAAGTGTGCCGTAGCTACCGGATAGATGATGCCACTCAGTTTGTTTAGAAAAATAAAGGAGGGGGGGGGGGGGGGGGGGGGGGGGCGAATATACGCGTGCGTCGGCCTCCATATTGTCCAGACACTATCGCTCCAGTTTTCTATAACTATATCTCTCTATCCTCTCTGAAAGATCTGTATTTGGTTTCGGTAAGTGTTCCAGTTTAAGCGTATGCGCACCTACAACAATTCCTCCCCCCCCCCCCCCCCCCCCCCCAACGAAAACAAAAACAAAAAACAAAAACAACATTGCAGTGTTTTTTACTGCCGAACGCTCATTAGGAAGTTTTCGTAGACCGTTTTCGTATGCTTCGAGACCAGGATTTCGTAGCGGGTTGTGGAGAACGTTGCGAGACAGAGGAAACGACCTACGAAAACTCCCTATTCTCCATCCAAACATAGCGCTAGTGGTCAGAAGCATGTAGATTCAAAAGTTTCAAAACTGACCGGAATCTTAATCAAAAGTTACGTGATTCTCTTACATTTTCAATCTGCAAAAATGGGGCCCGTTTTCGCCCGTTTCTTGTAACTGGCGCCATCCAGCGAAATGAATTCGAGGGCCTCCGTTGGCCGCCATTTTTCCACAAACATTTTCAGAATATCACATAGAGCATTCGTATAAGACAACTTTTAGTTGTGAAACTTTGGCATCTTGTTCAAACCGCTAGCGCAAGATTTGAGGGAGAGAACGAGCTTTGGACGATGTGCGTAGTTAATTTTTGTGCAATAAAATCCCCGGACATTTTTTTACGGGACACTCTGTACAGGAGGAGGAATAAACTTTATTATGGCAAGCCTTAGGTGCTGATGTCTGGGCACCCACCTGGTGGGGGTTGTGCTTTTTACCCTATAGGCTTAGCGGACGATAGGCTCGAAATATTTGTGTTTGTCCAGTTACCTTAGCTCTTTGTCTGTGTTTTATTTTTATTCGACGCCAGTTGAGTTGACGTCGTTCGCACCATCGCACACGATTGGAGCGCGATTGTGTTCTGAGGATGCTCGTCGAGCGTTTTCGCGCGTCGAAAAACGTGACAGCTTCGCGTGGTTTGGCAGAAATGGGGTCCATTTTAGTTTTGTTTCTTGCTTTTCTTTCATTTCTATTTAGTTTCCGCGCGAGAGAATTCGACGATTTGCCGTGGATGATGACACGCTTTGCCACGATTTCGTGCCCGTTGCGTTCTATTGTTTGTTTTTTGGTTGGCCATTTCCGGCTTGTTTATTTTCGGGCGCTTGTATTCGCCCTTGTTCGTTTGTTGTTGCCAATATAGTCCGTTTTGTTTGTTTGTTTGGTCGCTAAACACAACTTTGTATAACGGTGATGCGTGTCTCTTCTTTTTTTTTTTTGTGGGGATGGTTTCGTATTTTCTCTTCTTTTGTAGTTTCCGTCTATGGGTACGAAAATATCTATTGATTACCGGGTTGCCTCTCCGTTTGTTTACAAAACAAAATTTGCCGATCGATATTACTATGCTTCTCTTTCGTTGTGGTATTTTGTGTGTGTTGAGAGAAGGTTTGAAGCCTATTTAAGTGGGATCGCCTATTCATGATTTGCTTTTTATAAGCTATGCAATGTTTTTTTTTTGTCTTTTTACTCGCTGATGTTTATGTGCATATGTATCTGAAAATAAAAACAACAAGGTTGTATGCACCTACACAATAGCCTTTTCCTACTTGTTTTTTTGTGTGTTATATTCATAACGAGTGTGTCAATTCATAACTTCACCAATGGAGCGCGCTAGCAAGTTACAGGAATAAAATAAAGGGGACATTTAGAACAAATACGTTGCGAAACCCCTTTCTATATAAAAAAAGAAAACAGAACAAAACATATTTCCTGTCTTCATTCTGTATGCCACTTTCCTTTTATCCCTCAATTTATTACGTTGCGCCGTGTTTTTTTATAAACTGAGCCGCGTAATCTGGAAGTTGAACTCGTAACATTATAGGGCGGATCATGTCCTACCCAAAAAGGGAAAACGCATTATGTTATATAAACACTTCTATGAAAGGGCAATTGTTATAGTCCCTTTCCTTTCAGATGTCCTTCCTGAATGCTAACAACCACATTTAAATGGGAAATGAATGCGTTCTACCCCGATTAAAATATTGCCTTTAAGATGCAAGAATCGCAAGGGAGTATTGGTTCTAACTGCGCTTAAGCTCCCAATCAAGCGCTACTACGTCGTGAAAAAACGAGTAGAGCACAACGAAGACCAAAAGCGTCTCATATACCTCCCTCACCCCTCCCCCGCCATGCTCCGTCTCTTTATTTATTTATTAAATTATTGGTATTTTCACTGGCAATGCCGTGTAGGGTGGCAGAAACATCATGTTACAGGTGTCTGCTAGCGCCTTGTCCCTGTCGTTTGTGTTATTTTCTATTGTCCCTGTCTGTTTGCGCTTTTAAACCTTATGTCCACATCAGGTTTTGACTCATCTCCAAATTTGGACACAGAGGACGCGGGATGGCGTTGATACCTTCTCTACAGGTATTCCATACGGCAGATGTAATCAGGGTAAAAAGAAAGACTCAGTGTGTATCACCAAGAGGTGATTAACGATACTGTCACTTTAGTCGCGGCGTTCGCGGCCGCCTCTTCTCTGTCTTTCCTATTTTGATTTGTTTTGTTATTGTTTGCATTTCCTTTTTTTTCCCCTGGCAATCCCGAAGCTTGCCCGCGCTCGAAGCCAATTCGCGGGTGTCGATGACGATGGGGTGGGATTAGGCTGACGTGGTCCGGGTTGGAGGGGGGAGGGGGGGTCGGAAGCCTCGCTCACGGATTATCGGCTACCGCGCGGATTAGAGACGGGGCTGGATTGGCCTGGATTGGCTTCGACGTGGCTTCGCCTGGCTTAAGTGTCTGCGGGAGTGCGTTGGCTTGGGTGGGGTGGGGCGTTGGGCGAAAGGGAGGGGGGAATGTTGGGGTTTTGGGAAGGGTGGTTGGGGGGGGGGGGGGGGGGGGTCGGTGAGCTGCCTTTTCGGGGAGTTTTTCTTCGCCGGTTGGGAGTGTACGCAACTTCCGTTTTTGGTCGATTTCGTTCAGAGTGGTGTCGCGTCGAGTCTGATAAATGTTTCGGGGTTGTTTATCCTCATGCGGTTCTAAGAGCTGATCAGGTGTGGGAGCATTAAAGAGCACCCGGTGCGTTTTATGCCCTTCCCGATATTCGATATATATATTTTTTGTTTGTCTGTTTCTTGTTTGTTATCTATTTACGAGGGTGTGTGTGTGTGCGTGTTAGTTGCAATGCCATGCCAAGCGTGTGGTTGCTCACTGAAATTCTGGTCAATGACAACTCAAGAAGCGCCGGGAGTGCCGAGTCCCGTGCTTGTCATGATCTCTCCCCGTATCCAATCAGGTTACGGCGTTGGCGAATCAGAATTTCGAAGAAGGAATCCTGATGCAAAAGCAATCGTTAACATATTAACCAACGCTCCACGCATCTTAGGCTGTCGGGGGCGATACGGCGCCCACGAGCACACAAGTATAACGGACATCCAGGCACGAGTCCCTCTTTCAAAAATGGTGCCTGGAACGCGTCTCCCTCCGACTGGTGCGTTTACCGCGTTCAAAAAAGTAGTCCCCCGATTTCCGCCTTGTGACGTCATAGACGTGTCACGCAGACGCCGGTCGCAATCCCTGCGGTCCCTCGCCTCGTTTGTGGACGCCAAGGGTTACGTGTTGGCACTCGCTCGACCACGCTCGTGGCGGTCGCGTTTCATCGAGTCGGCTGCTCTCTAACGGGATTACCAATCTGGAGGGAAGGAAAAGCTTGGGCTCGTTAGTTGGCTTTTAGAGTTAGGGTTAGGCTCACTCGGTGGGGGATGGACGTCGGCAAAACTGGATTGGGCAGATCACGGCTAAGGGTCTTAGCCTAAAGCTCTTAATTACAGCTCCGCCCCCTTCCTTTTTCCTTTTTTCTTCCTTTTGTTTAGCGCATAGTTCTCATTTGCGGCTGGCCTGGCAACCTTGACTTCTTGGTTTCGGCCCTGGCTCTCGAAGAATTTTTAAATCCGGCTCGAATTTGGGTTTCAATCAGGTCGTTGATTATGAAAGCCTATACGGCTGGAGGTGTCCGAGTGTTTTGGTGTTTGTGTCTAATTGAAGAGCGACGTAATAATTAGGCGCCTAGTTTTTCCGTGGAGAAATCGGCGTTTATCGGTGTACCCGCGTCCTTGGACACCCATAATCGCTGCAGAAACTCTTTAATGTCAAGATATTTGGATATTTTACAAACATTCTTATGTCTCGTTCAGGTTTCGTATCATGGCATAGTCGCCGCGTCCGTATGTTTTCGTGGTGGCACTGGATGGCGCTCAAAACAGGGAAACGTGAGGTTGTTTTGTTTCTCACATACCCTTATAAAACAGCAGAAACGCGTATTGTTCATCAGTACTTTTCTCTTTAATTAAAAAATATCTTCTTTCTTTTGTCATTCACCAGTTCCGTAATTTTATTTCCGTATAATGCATTATAGGGCTGGTCACTTTGGATAAAAAAGCGACCCACACCTAGACGCGTAACACCCTTGTGTTAAATGTTTCGGGACGATGTCTATTCCGCCGAATCGAGTGGGGTTCGTTGACCTTGAGTACACGAGTTTTCTCTGCGATAAAAGAAAATCAACAACACAAGGCAGATATTCGTTTAAAATTTACTTTGCTTCTTTAATCCGGGCAGTTTTGACGTCTATAATTCCACGCTCCCATTCACGCGTTACACCCCGTCGCATTGAATATATATCGTACATGGAGAAATGCGAACGGCATTCAGTGCTCAATGGCGCTTGTGGCGCCGCCGTGTGGAAGAAACGACTGGCGCTTTCCGGCCCAACCATAGGCGTCCGAAGTGGCGATACTTTTGTTGGTTCTTTTAGCCATAACGCCTTTTCGTTGTGGAAGGGCTGTTTAATATTTATACTCGTGTTCTTGAAAAGGGGGGGGGGGGGGGAGTGTAGATGACGAAGGAACTACGAGGTACTTACACGCACAAATTCATGCGTGAACGCCGCGTCCCATCGTTCTCCTCTGCCTCGTCCACGTTATTTGTGGTGTAGTCGAAAGATGAACAAGGAACAACTATCCCAACTAGCCATCTTGAGGAAAATAACTTCGTTCTTTTGGTAAACAACCAGGGAAAACTGATCATGTTGTTCCGTTTCATGGAATGGGGGCGGTCATAATCAATGCTTTCATCCTAATGTGTTTTTTTTTCTTGCTCGCTTACTTTCTTTTTATTTCATTTATCTGAACTTTATTTTCGAAGGTCAGGTTCTCCATGAACAACTACATTAATCAAGTAGCTGTGTATTACTTTAAAAATACGTTACTTCTAAAACACTGCCACTGTTCGAATAATTCTATCTAGAATCATTCGAACATATTATAGTTACAGACGGCTTAAAAGGTACGGAAACCGAATTCTAGAGCTCATTTCTTTGCTTCAGCATGAGGGAGCAGCAGAACTTCAGAAACACCAATATTACGTTGAAAAACGACAAAAACATATTCTAAACTGAACTAACGATAATCAAAAACCACCTGCAGGTGGATGTCTGTGAAGCTTCGATGAAATGTCGTGACGGCGACGGCCTCCCCGAAGGCAGCGCCGCTATATGAAAAGTGTGCTCACTAGTACAGATTCCCTGGGCCTGAACGAAACACCGAAGCTTTGGCGAAGAAGGCCAAATCGAAGTTGGCCACCTTGAGTTCAGCTCTCGGTCGGTACAACCAAAATCCACCTTGGCTTCGTCGGTGTCGTGGTTCCGCCAGTTCCGCTGTTTGTTCTGTGTACTTTTGTCGTCGTACCTTCGCAAAAAGTTTCGGCTGTTTCTGCACAACCAGGCACTTGAGCCTGATTGTGACTGGAGTGGAAAACAAGGGCGCCATTAGGCTTGATCTCTGCATGTTAATTACTAGGTTTGTTCTTCAGTACGTCGGCTTCTCGTCAGTTCTTTTTTTTTACTCCGCTATTTTCGGGTGATTATTGGGGATAGCCGAGGACATCCCGTTCCCGTTTCAGCCCAACGGCTGGGTTGCGAGACCACCGCAGTTCGGGGGCCTATTGCAAGACAAGGTGCGGCGATACCTGTACCGTGCGCAAGGCGGAAATCACTGTGACAGGCCCAACAAGGATGGGCTTTTTAGGAAGAGGGTTAGGTCCACACCGTTCGGTGGAACACCTCAGATGGCTCTGGGATATGCCTTGTCCGGGGAGTCTGCCTTCCGTCGATGAAGAGGGCGCCGAACACAGTATCGACCCGGTTCTCGAGAAGCCCCGTGAGCGTCATGGGCGGCATTGTAATACGTTGTCTCTTCCTACCTTTGGTGGACGCGCGATCTTTCCTCCGCTCGTAATAATCAAGATTGTCGTCGTTTCGTCTCAGCGAACACAGTCAGAACAAAGTCTGGGTGTTGTTCAGACAGCGATGGTTTTCCTGCCTAATAAAGCGGCAATGTAACGATCACGCAACTTTCTAGCGTGCTTTTTGGACTTGCGACTAATTCGAGTGACCTTTGGCGCAGTCAGCTCCGCATACTCTATAAAACTTTGCTTCTACGGCCTCCATAGTTCGCAATTTTGGGAGATATTTTGCACGCAGAAAATTGTGCGATTAATAGTGGCTTGATATGTATTTTTTACCATAGAGTAATATATTGCAGATTCCTTTTTTTCACGGAAATTCATGAATCGATAAATTCACGAAAATTAGGCTCTTGTGAAGATTAAGTCGTTTACAGCAGTCGGGTACGCTCACTTGCTTCCCAAGCATTTGCAGGGCCTGGCGGGTCAGCACCCCTTACTGCATAAACCCAGGCCGATCTTCCATCAAGGTCGAATTTCTCTAAAAGAAACTGAAAAAAAAAAAAAAAAAAACTCGTCCCCTCTTTCGGCCGGTGCTGATTCCGACATACAAACTGAACACAGCGCTTTGGCATTACCTTTGGCGTTACTAGGGCCGAAAAACATAGTTCTCTTTTCTCGGGAACTCCCGGCTGTTCCACGTTAGTACATTACACGAAAACTATAATTGTCCTGCGTGCATTCAGGTTCTTATCTACCTCATTTTGAAAAATTTAGTATGAAGCAAGAAGCAAAAAGAAACAAGAGCTGATTGTCCAAAATCAATATATTAAATTGGTGCATGCACACCCCCCCCCCCCCCCCAAAAAAATAAAAACAACAAAACATTAAAACCATAGCAGAGTAAATGGTTCTTCGATAATACAGAAACAGAATGAACATTTGCAGTATCTTGTAAAAAATAGAAAAAGAGAGTTATATATAAATAATGAGAGAAAAAACAGCTTAAGCAAACGTCTTGACTTTTTTCTATTCGTGCCATTTTGTGCAGCACGCCAGACAAACGCCCAACTTGAACCCAGTTTTTAAATACTAGGGGCCTAGATTCGGTTTAATGAGGATTTTGTTCCAGAGCGTTATGGTTAGTACCAAGTTACTTTGCTTTATATATTTTTATGTCTTTTCTCTGGTAGCGCGCTTGATTTTCGAAATGCCAAACATCTGCCGAAAATTCCACGCGTCAACAGAAAAACAGCAGTGAAGCATGACTCTGTTACTTGTTTGGCAATTTTAGTTGAAATTGCCCAAACTCCGCCCAACAAATATCAAGTTTGGTTATATCTCGTATTTTCGGGCGTTCAGGGCTTTAAAATGCCAAAAAGATAAAAAAATGTTGGCCCAGTTTTTCTACATGGGGCTTAACATTTTTGACGCGCATGGGGCTGACAAAACTTGACTATACTTCCCGTATGGCCTCCATTGAAATGCATCAACGTAGGCAACTGCACAAGCGGTGCAATTCTGGCCCACAAAATATGCAATAAAAATCTTGGATTTTTCGGTAACATCTTCTGGCTTCAAACGGCACGTTCAGAAAAAGAAAACGCCCCGCAAGATGCCAATCACGCAGCGTCTCTTCAGACGGAAGTTTCTGATTTGAACGTCAGCTGGAAGTGACGTTTCTTGGGATCTTTATTATTTTTTGAAGATAAGAATAGATGCGTATGCTCGGCCCGACTTCTTTTTCGAGGTTTCTGAAACGGAGTGGAGGACACTACGACAGCTGGAATTCGTGACTGCCAAACAACGTCATTTTTTTTTTTTTGCGATCAGGGGCGTTTGCTTAAACACGACGAAATAGAAATGAAATCATGTAATGATGTTTTTGAACGACGTCGAAATGTTGTGTTTTTACGGGTTTATTGAAATTGAAGCGACGAATGGAGGAGTTTTGCCGTGTCGCTTGATTGACATGTTTCTGAATGTCTATTTCGTGAAATAGACGTTTGGCATTTTTTACATCTAATATGCTTTTTCTCTCTTTAGTGTGTCTAATTGCTATGCCGTGCTTTTATTCGTTGATTAAAATATTTATTTTATTAAATGGGTTTAATGAAACCTTACAAGAGATTGTTTAGTTGAAAAAAGCTAGGAATCAAACTGTTTAAGCTCAAGAAAAAGCATAAAGAGACAACTAGCTTGCGACGTACGGCGTTTAGGCGCCGAAAATGGGTCTCAATTTTTTCAGGTATCCATTTGTTTATTAAAGACATTCCCCCCCCCCCCCCCAAAAAAAAAAAAAAAAAAAAGAAAAAAAAAAGGCTTTGGCGATAAACAGCCGCTCTTCTCGAACACCTGGCTTAGCCGAGACTTCGGTGTTGTTTAATAGATGTAGTTTAACAACAACCTATCGATGCATCGATTATGCAAGATTGGAAAGCCGTTCACATAGTCACTGCACATGTAATAATAACCGGGTTATTCGTTGATTATGCAAAATGTTTACGCCAATCGTATAGCCATGTGCACGTAGGATCGAGGCTGTTTTCGTAATATTCAAAGGTATAACGAGAAATCGTATTATAAAAAAAATTATAGCGGAGAAGAATTTAGATTATCAATTCGTGTAATTGACGAGTTCACCGCGATGTACGCAGCCGCAAAGAAAGAGGCCTCGACAACTTCAGGAATGCAGGGTGTGACTCAATATTTTCACGTTTCCTGCTTCGTGATTTGTTCCTCGGCGTGCTTATCGGCTAATACAACAATCTTATTGGCTACAAATTGATAATAAGATGTCCGTAACCCACCGCGCTCTGCGTGGCTAAAGTAGTCGTGACTCTACATAACATTAACAGCACAAATGAACACGCTATTTAACTACTGTCTGTAGGGGAAGTTCCGGAGAAAAGACAACCGTGCCTTTCGGCCTAACGCATGGACGCGAGCTGGGAGAGGCCATCGTGGAGAAAGTTGCTGGATGCGTTTACCGTTTTACGAAACCCCCACGGACCAGTCGAAGTGATGGAAGATTTCAAATGGTGTGTAAATAAACTGTGCATCGCAGAAAGCTCGAACTCCGTTGTAATGTGACGCTATAGCAGTTGGGATAGAACCCGAAAGTTTGAGGACATGACTTTAACAAAATAAAAAAGAATATAAATTTTAATAGGAGCTTGACGGTACCTAAGCCTAATATTGTCAAAAACAAGAACTGTCATTGTCGGTGTTTGTAGCATCTATTTCAGTCAAGCGTACCTGTCAGCAAGAACGAAATCAATATTCTATCTCTTGCCGATAAGTGTTCATCACTTGTATAAACCCCACCAGCGCCCACCCCACAATGTCGGTTCTTGTTTTCACGATATAAGGCCTAGTGGACATCGGCTCATGGATAAATTTCGTCTTTCTCAATTATATTTTGTTCCAAAGAAGGATCCTGCCGTCGAGGTTTCGCTTTCTATCTCAACCACTATGGTCACATTCTCACAGAGTTTAAGCTTTCTGCGATGTATAATTCATTTATACGAGCCGGAAAACACTGCTTTTATGTTTTCTCAGGAACGCGCGGTACAACAATATAGAGTGATGAACCGCCCCACTACCCTTTATGCTAAAGGTCACTACCCTCTCTTGACTCTTGGCGCCAAACACCTAATCGTCCAGGCAGCGCGGACACCTCGCGATCTTCTGGGGGGCATATCAAAACCCAAAACAAGAACGAAAGTGTTCGCCGTCAAACAGAGGCCTCATAAACGTCGTGAACCATCGGCACCCGCGGGATTCGTTTTGTGTGTGTGCGTTGTTTAAGGCTGGCTGGCAAAACAAACTCGGGAGCCCTCCCTCCCTCGATTCCAGCTGCCTCTTGCAGCCTGCCAGAGCGTACGACTCGCGGGGATGCAAACCTCGGAGCGATAGGATCCGTCTCCCTCTGACGACCGAGAAAGCTATATTGGGACGCGTTCCCGGGCTGCGCTGCCCGCGGAATGGCAGCTGTTGTCGCGAATGAGTTTTGTCTTCTCTCGGCGTAGCTTGCGTAACTGTGGGGCTGCATTCTCGGCGTAACCGTTCGTGTGGTGCCCGGTGTGTAAAAGGGGTGCTGCAGAAACATTGCGCGCTTCGATCAATGGCTAATCATGTTATTAGAAGTGTCTAATAAGCAATCGTTTATTGGAATAATCTTTCTCTTATACAGGTTTATCGGAGTTATTAAAATCCGACAAAAGTCAGTTGTCATCCGACAAACCCAATACGCTCCATGAGATTCATGGAGTGTATTGGTTCGTGTCTGTTGTATCGTGGGGCAACATTGGTTGTCACGATACAGTAATGGTCCTTTGAACGTACTATTGCCTTGCACGCAGATGAACAATAATCGATATTAATAAATCTGAATACTAATGTCTGTATATATTACCTTGAACGAACTCTCAAAATACTTTTATAAAATTAGCAAATGTGTGTTTTTAGGAACGAGTTTCGAAGTCTCGGCAGCTGAGCGCATTGATTCCTAAAACGGAAGAATAATCCGGAACTGTCTGCCCCGTTTCCGCCACGCACTTTCCCGGGTAGCCCGATATAAGGTCGTACTAAAAAAAAAAAAAAGAAAAACAATATCCGCAACCAGGCGCGAGATGCACGGTCACGTTTTAGCCACAACTTGTCCCGGACAGTCGAAACTTTACACACCGCAAACCGAGTCGCCTCAATCGTTTTTTGGTTTTTGGTTTCGTCTGTAGCCTCTGCACCGCATTCTACTCGCACTCTTTAAAATTAAGAAGTTGTATCAAAGCTATACTCAGAATATGAATTCACATTCTATAATACTTTGCGCAAACGAGCCCAATCGCACTCGCGATTGGGCTCGTATAGTGTGATGTCCGTCGAATCCACAAAAGGGTCGTGGTAAAGTAGTCATCTATAAACGTCCCGAAGCCGCTTTCCTGTCCGCCGCCATTTTCCTATAGTCATAGTCACACTGTAATGCATCCAACAAAAGGCAGCCTTCAGACATTTTCTGAGGTGTTTTTCTTTCTCTGCCGGCGTTGTCACATTGGTCATACGAAAACTGCCTGCTTATGTGTGTGTGCCTTCCGTTGGTCGATCGCAAGGCTTGTCAAATTTCGTCGACTGCACCTTTAATCTTAACTGCCTATGTCAATGGCGTCGACAAACAACGCCGACGAAACGCGGCGATTGCGTTTTATTACAACTGCCTTTCGCTGATAATGCGGAGTGAAAGTTCGTCTGCTTCTTGCACGGGGGCTGCGATGATGCCAGAACGACAAGCTCTTATTAGCTGATAAAAAATAATAAAAAAATGGTGTGTAGACCTTCAGTTATCTAATATTCAGGCGTACCCATTATCCTCTCAATGAAAGCCGATCGGAGCTCGGCATCGTTTTGATGTCACCACAACCTCTGCTAAAGAAGCAGACGACTTGCTCTCCGCGCGGTTGACGCACAGCGCGTTCGGCCAATAGCGATTGGGGTGGGGGTCATGTGATCGCGCTCCTCGCCACTTGTTCCTTCCCATCTTCGGTCGTCCGTTCCAACACCATCTAGAGTAATGAAGGCCTCCGAAAGCCCCCACTCATCTTCAATGGGACGCCATCACAGTCGGATGGCGCCGACTCGTCTAATTGGACCCGAGCTCAATGCCGAGCCACTTTCGACGCGTTGATTGGACGCGAGGCCCAGCCGAGCTATGATGCAGCACTCGTATCCAATCGGTGACATCGCTCGATCTCGTTCTGAGAACATCGAAATTCTAGTGCACAAGCTTTGATTATTTTCGGTTGTGTTGCACGTTCCCACGGCGCTCTAAGCATTTGCGCGCAAGATTGGGGCTGCCGAAGCACACGCCGGAGCAAACAGCAGCTGCTCGGTGTCGTAAACACGCCCGTGAGAGAGAACGTCGTCGGTGTGTAGGCGACGACCGACTCACCTTCGGTGTTGGGATGGAACGCGTGTGACGTCGAGATCATGCCTCGCATGAACGTGAAGCGGCACGTAGAAGAGAACGTTACCGAGCGAGCGACCGAGCAATATGTGCACCGGGTCCGCGAGTACGTTTTCGGTAATAGCTCTTCTGTGCGTGATCGGTTGTGGTTTACGCGGGACAGCGAGTGACGCGACATCAACAGGAATTTTCGGTCAATCACGAGGCAATATCACTGTAATGTCGCACCTGCCGACGCTGTTCGTTGGCATCCCTGTGCCTGTTCGGAACGCGTCTACGACCGATGTGTTTACCGCGTCTACAAAAAAAGTAGTTCCTCGGTTCCTCCCCGATGGCATCATAGAAGGGTCACGCTGTCTCTGGTCGCGATCCTGGTGGTGTCTCAGCAGAGGTTGTGGATCTGACAAAAGCCTGGTCCGCTGTAGGCCGCCCTCCAGCTTGGCCCTCCATGGAAGCTTCGGCACTCAGGAGTTGAGGCGCCGCGACGACAGCGACACTGGCGTCTGCTCGTGCTTCTTCACCAGAACTCCTACGACCAACCACCAGGGTCGTGGCATCTAACAGCGTGACACTTCGGCTTTCATGACGTCATTTGGTGACACTTCGGGACAGTTTTCGATTCATGGGCGGAACGGGACGCTAAACACTCCAGTCGGAGGCATCCACTGTGGCCAGACTTGATCTCGAAACGCGGCTGCATGCTAACGTCTATAGTGACTATCGAATAAAATGATGCTATCATTAGGGAAGTGGGATATGGCCGCAGCCAAGCGGAAGTCGAAAGAAAATTCAATATTTAGGAGCAAACGGTATCGGCTTATATTCGAATCAAAAGGAAGATACAAAAGGGGTCGCGAAATTATCGATCGGATCTCAGTAAGAGGGATTTGGGGGATTCACAGTCGTCTATACAAACTCTGTCAAATCCGTGATAAAAGAAACAAAAAGAAGACAAATTAAGTTTTTGATTAAGCGGCACGCAAGTTGGATCTGCATTCGAGGTTGGCAATACTCGGTCACGCAATAGATGATAAATTTAGCCAGTGCAGTACGACTGCTAGCATGGGGACTTTAACATGCAACATCCGGTAGAGGTACACGACCACATGCCTGTACGAAGCTCAGATCGAGACAGGCAGAGGCCCCGTGGTTTGAACCCAGGATCCCTTGGTTCTGCAGCGCGAGCTTCCGCTCCACGTGCTTCGAGCTGCGATGCTCTAACACACTCGGCCACCGATCCCCCCAAAATGCGTGAAAGGCTGAGACACCCAACACCTCTTGC
Source organism: Ixodes scapularis (assembly GCF_016920785.2). Classification (NCBI taxonomy): domain Eukaryota; kingdom Metazoa; phylum Arthropoda; class Arachnida; order Ixodida; family Ixodidae; genus Ixodes; species Ixodes scapularis. The sequence goes on along the minus strand of NW_024609836.1, from coordinate 43,063,132 downwards.
AACTGTATTTTTTTTTTTTTTTTTGCCACGCGTGATTTTGTATTTGTGTTTAGTTGATAATTAAAAGCTAGGACACCGAGCCTGATAGTTTGTGTACTTATTACTTTAAGGTTTTAAATACTTAAGTTCAGTGTTTCTTTTTATTCACTACTCTACAACAGCAGCATTTTCGTTTTCATATTCGATAAACAGATTGAACACTTACAAATACATTTGTTAGTATGCAATACACTAACACGTGTTTTTTTGGGTCTAAGATATTTACGTTCCAATGATTATTGGATTATCATATTGCACATTAGTATACAATTATTGCAATTCAGTACAGATGTGGTTATTGGAACTTATTACATTTGGGTTATACAATCCCCATACAATAAGGGGTTTTCGATCAATAAAACGAGCTATATATTGCATCCCATTTCGATTCTTCGTTTAAAACATCTTTTGGGGGTGTTTCTGGATTTACAGCGCCCATAGTTAAGTGCAGTGTTGGTCTCTTTATTCTTTACTCAGTACGACGGCAACATTTAATGAACTTTTTCAATAGCGTTGTCTCAATTTTATTGTACGGCCCTTGTGGAGAAGGTCAATGTCCTAAATTTTATTTTGCACATTTCTAATTGCTTATTGATGAAATGTTATAGAACAGAAAGGACATTCCGAAGCCGCCAATTGCTACACCTCGAACCTGTCGCTAAAAAAAAACCCGGTCACGTCCGTTTCCTTAGCGGGAACGAAGCAGACGGATGCTTCCGACCTCCTCACCAAGAGCATCCTACCTCAACCCGCACATCCAGCACATAAGAAGCGCCCTCTCGGCCAACAACCGAGCCAAGCACAATCCAAAGACAAGCCGGAACGAGAAGACGAAGAAGAAGCCTAGCCGAGTCGGGCCTTGACAAGAAAAGGAAGCGAGCAGCAGGCGAGAAGAAGAGAGGCCGCTCCGCACTTTTGACCGGCATGCTGGCCAACTGGGAATAACCCCGGGAGCGGCCAAATTGGTTGCTTCTTCGGGCGGCCAGGGCCGTTTCTCAAGTCTGCCTCGGGAGGTCGAAGCGTTCTCTTGTTAGGTCTCGCCGCACGGCTCTCGGCTCTCTCTTTCTTTGTGCCGATTCGCCGGGCTGGTCCAGCGGTCGAGTGCCACACGATGTCTGCTGCTTTCCTCATATTTGTGTTTGAGGTACTATCGCATACCTCAAACTCGTACGCCGACACTGTTAACTTTGGTTCAGGCTCTCTCCCGAATTCGCTCTTAAATCAAGGGAAGTGAATCAAGCACGTTGTTAATTTCATTCGCAACTTTCATAGGTCTATTCTGGCTCAGTGGTTTATATCCAAATGATTTGCTATATTGCCTCGCAACGTAAGATGTGACAGAACTGATCCACTCATAAAACTCCAAGCTCTGCCCACACATAAGGGGGCCGCTCTGCGTGTTGACCTTTTATGGCAAGTTATTTCTGAGTGGAAGGAACTAAGCACGCAGATTTGACAATTTATAGATATATAATAATGTTAACATCAAAGCGATTTTGTATGGTTCAAGTAATGCGTGTTTCACGGTTATAGTGTCGCATGTCTCTGTAATGCCCCCCCCCCCAAAAAAAAAAAAAAAAAAAAATACACGCTTTTATTGAGTGCAGCATATTTGCTCCTCGGTGAATCAGGGTGCTGCCACACTTCCTTTAGCATAGGCCGTAGTGCTGAATTTGTGACGTCAGTCAAAAGAGGCCGACACGGGGACACAAATTGAAGACGATTGCAGCGTCAGCATTCGGGTGGGGCTGGCTTCAAATCAACGAGAATGCTACTTTTAGCCGGACGCGGTCGCAGCACTCGGGTTCGATCTCCGCCTCCTGTTGTCCTCCTTTGAGCGACGTCAAAAAATAAACACAAGAACGGCCTCGCTATCTAGAAGGTCCTGGGTGGAGCGTATCTTAGCCTCCCGCAGGCCTTATTCAGCATCTGCTAGTGTGTACAAGGCGTGGTCTTCGCTTCTTCAAAGCACCTACAATCTTTCTGATGCCACCTGGCACGACGTTGTGACCTTTACAAATTTGGCGCCGCATTTCCAGAAGGAGCTGAAAGACTCCATACTCTTCTTTCAGAGTACTTCGTGATTCCGGTCGGTCGTTGCCTGCTGTAGAAGGTGGTAACAGTATTTAGGAAACTTACCTATTAAAAGGGGTGGCATGGTGGGGTTGTAGTAATACCTGCACGGTGGTAGGTATGTATCTTGTGAATGCCACGTGCGCCATCTATAAGCTAATGTTAGAGTTTTACTTTTAATATGGATAAGAGGGAAGGCTTAAGCAAACCTGTCATCCAGTCGAGCACGCCTAAAGTATAAGGAAGGCGATTGTCACTCTGTGGCGACACCGTCGCTGTCAGTTACGGTATGACGTAATTGAGTTATAGAAACCTTAAGGTAAATGGCTACTGAGAAAAAGCTTAATACGTTGCGTGCTCCAATGACCCTAAAAACTTAGAGGACGGGCGTTGATAAAACGCAGATAAAGAAGTCACAATAACGCACCTGGATATCACCGTTAATACCTGGATATCACCGTTAATACTTGGAGGTGACATCCAGGTACTTTATTGATATATCATGGTTCGAGTCGCCCTTTCAATGAACAGAAATGGGATATTTGTTTAGGATACAAAATATATGAGAAAAATGGTTATGATGAAATTCCAACAAATGAATTTTAATGAACAAATAGTAGGAATAAGTGAGACTAATTGCAGTCTGCGAATTACGTTAACCCTATCGTGCGTTAAATAAAAAAATGCAAATAAAGCATAAATACTGTAATATGGGGACGTTTATTTGGACTGAAAATTACGTGAAAAAACTCGTAGAAAAGCATTTATTCATTACAGTATAACTGACGTCTCTTCATCAGAGCACAATATGCGTTCAAGTGGTGAGATGCATTTTAGTATTTGGAATCATCAACTCTCGATCTCGGTGTTTGTGAAGTTATTTTCTTGCCAGTAAAGGACCAAAAACAGGAGAAAAAAAAAAAAAAAAAAACTGTCTGTCCTTACATGTGGACGTGATGCACATGGGGGCTAACTTTGACTTTGTGGAGAGCAATACAATATACCTTAGTGAAGAAAAAAATTGCAGGCACAAAGTAATAAATAACTAATTCACACGCAAAGCTCAGAAAAAAAAAATCCGTGCAGGCCTCCGTGGTTTTTCTGTGTGCGTCAAGCTAATCTATAGAGCTTAAGGGGCGGAGCTTTACGACACAAAAATAAACAAATAAAACGCAGGTAAACTAAAATTACTGTGATCCGCACGGATATATATATATCCTTAGCTTCATTATAGCGGGACGGTATAAAATGAACCGGCGGGAAACGCTACCTTTTAGGCTGGCTATAATTGGCCAGAATAAATGCGGTGTCAGGTTTCCAGCTGGTTCTTGGAAACCCGCGACGCCACACTCCGTTTCGCCTTATGCGACGAACCGAGGACAACGCTCCGAGCCATTCAAGCCAGTACAAATCCACGTGTGTGTCACGTGATCTTTGGATGAAGGAGCAGCGACGCGTAAGGCGTGCCGTCACGTGACACATTCGTGGCACCGGATTGGCTGGGTTGGTTTCTGGCGTCCGCTGAGGTCCATCGCCAAGGGAAACAAAGAGTGGCAGACGGTGATCCCGGCCGCGAGAGACTCCTTCTCCTCGCGGCCGAGGCGTGGCGCTGCTTCTCTCCCGAATTTCCGCTTCCTGTCGGGGAATAATGGGGACCTCAATTAGAGGGATCACCTTGCCACTTTTAATTAGGACGGTCGGATGCAAGCTCTCTTTTTTCTCTATCTCTTACTCTCTCTCTCCATTGGTCGGCCCTTCTCCCCTTTTCGCTCTCCCGGTCATTTTGTGGAGCGTAATCTGTGATGGTAAGTGCGTTTCCGATCGGAGGGTTCGGCACCTATTAGGCAATGAAGTTACCTATGCTATATTGATTCTGCTGTTGTTTTTGTGTGATCGATTCGCGCGTGGCGTCGGGACACGGCTTGCCTTGGCGCGTTTGGGCTTGAGGGTTGTCAGGGCTGAGGCGTCAGTCTAGGACGGCTCGAAAAATCGACTACTTTCTTGAATAAATAAAAAGTTCTTGTTTATTCTCGCACTTGACGCTCAAGACTCGGGTCCGCTGTCATGGGAACTACTGTGGAATCCTGGCTTCCTTTTGCGCTCGCCATGGCTTATGCCACTACAACGAACTTTCACTCCTTTACATTTATTCCTAAGCAGTCGTACATTCGCGTAGAGTGACTGCATAGGTTTCCAGGGTTCCAAAACTTCCAAGCTCCGCCCCGTGGCGGTCAAGTGCATCCATATCCTTGCCGCCATTTTGGATCCTTGCATAGTACTGTACGGTAACTACACGCATAGCGCGCCGTTGGCGTTGTCGACAGTTTCTTTCAGTGAAGTGTCCTGCGCTGAGAATAGCCAACATAAATCATTTACGACGTTATTTACATTGCAGTCTAGCTGCACTCGTGTAATCATTACTTCGTGGTTAAAGACGTTAAAGACCCCAGGCTAGCAGTCATACAGAACTGGTCAAATATCTCACTTTGAGATTAGTCACTCTTACTGTATAAATATCCGGACAAACCTGTAATTTACTCAACGAGAGTGGTCTGGGACGTGTTCCCGTTGCATGGCGATCTTCATCGTTAAAAGCTTAGCCCTATTTCTGTCATCACATAAAGTCGCTGGCATTTTTTAAACTTCTTTTTAGCCTTCAATAGACTGTCGTATAAACGTAGAAGCATTTCATCGGTTTATTTACAACTGCACGCAATAAGGTCAGGACCGGACAGCAACCGGATATAATAAAACTATATTAAGCTCTTGCAATAGCTTGACAATTGCTTTGCTGACTAGATGAAGCTTGCGGCGAAGTCCAGCAACTATATTTCTACGACGATTTCCAAGGCACTTGGCGGCGAACGCGATCTTTGCAAATGGTTAATAGAGACAAATGGAACCCACGGTGATCTACAAGAAAGGCTTGAAATGAAATAAATGACTCTAAACTGGAAGTGATAGGGATGCTTGTGTCATCATTGAAATTATATGAGATGCATCTTTTTTCACTCAGGGCATCAAGGGAGATACCCATCTAAGGCTGTCAAGGCTTGATGCTGTAAGGGAGTCATTAATGTTTTTGTGCCACAAAACAGAAAAACAACAATGCAAAAGAAAACACCTCAGATGACAACGGTCTCAGTGCCGATTCACACAAGAGTGCTTAAATTGCTTTATGAGTCACCCGAACATTTGTGCTTCCAATTTCGCATGCAAAGCTCCTCTTTACATTGCATCTTACGCATCGCACAAAGCGAAGTAATTTGAAAAAAAAAAAAAAAAAAAGAACTGCGGTCGAGTTCTTATTTCGAAGCAGCCGTTTTTGACAAACATTGTTTATGCCGAAGAAAGCTTACTCGAAGCAGCCAGATCGGCGGCGAGGCAACGAGCGAAACAAGAAGACCAGTAAAATACACACACCTCACAAAGCTTGCTTCCTGTATGAGGATTGGAATTCTTTTGCTTTATAATTGCAAGACAAGTACTCTTCAATTTTTCAGTAGCGTTCTTGCCTGACGAGAAGCGAAATAGTCTTGTGGCGTTCTCTGACCTGCTTCTGCACGCGAAGACACAAGGGAGATAGACATCAAGCATGTAAGAGCCGAAAAATACGGAACGATAGGATGCGGTTTCCTCAAAATACCTGCTTAACGGCACTAAGTTTTTGAGAAGCGACTCGGAGCCTTGCAACAGAAGCTGGCCGGGCGCGATTAGGTGGCCCATAGCGTCGATTCTAAACAGTCACGATGACAGTGACGGCACACGTCTCGCGTGACTGCTGCCGTCCAATGATGCCGCACAAAATAAGAACGTGTTCGGCTAGAGTGAGACTCTTGTCAGCAAAGCATGAAAGAATAGGATGTGGCACTCTGACACAGTATTCAGTGACACTAATCAAACAGCATGCGCATCGTAGCTTCGTTTTTTCCATGATCATGCTGCGTTTTTTTTTCTTTTTTCTCAGGCGTTGGTTACAATACGCTAAAAACGTAACACAGCTTCCGCAGACAAAACATTGGTGTTTCTCTGTATCCTACTCAGACAGACATTGTACCGGTAAGCAAGTATGCTGCTTAGGTTCTGTTTCCGAATTAAAACTTTTCACCGCGCCAGTAACTTTTATAACAGTCTTTCACCTTTGATAGCAAAACAGGAATTACGTGTTCTCAAAAAAAAAAAAAAAGTAAGCGCCTGTTTTTTACGCAGAGTACATCAGTGCCTGGTGTGCTTTCAACCTTCGACGTCAGAAATTCAAATCGCAACAATGTTTTCTAAACGGCTCTTTTAGTCACGTGACAGCTGAAGAAACACGGGGCATGGCGAGTTTTAATCATCTCACTATGGCTTCACAGCCAATAAAATTGTGGCATTAGGCAATAAGCCATCATGTCCTTGATTTTTAAGCCGTCAGTTGTTATAGCGACCGATGAAGATTACATAATGGTACGAATCGCTGCAAACGGGAACATAGCTGAAGACACGAAGACTCATCGGAGCAGACAAAACACCGAAGCAGGATCAGTCGTTACAAGATGAAACCAGACACGTACGCGACGACCCAAAAGACCATTGTGTTTCATCCACAATAGTTCGTTGGTTTTTACGCACCAAGAGTAGCGAACTTTGGCGGCGCGGCGGTACCCGGGAGAACAAATGTTTCCGCCGAGGTCGACAAGATTGAGCATGCGAACACGTGACACGGGTGACATCAGTTTGCACGATTTCCGTCACGAGTCATTTAGGCTCCCTGGGAGTCGCGCCGTGACGGCGACATACCCGTCTGTTTCGAGCAGTCCTCGCGAAGAAAGAGAAGGCATTCCCTCCGCATCGTTTCTTAATCGGGACTTGGAGTCGGGGGTGCAACAGCCCTCCTCGCCCTTGAACTCGCGTCTTTCCCTTCTTCTCGGACCGTCATCCGCGACTCGGGGGACGGGAGATTCAGCACTTGAGGCGGAGGTGAGAGCAGTGCTGCAGTCAGTAGTGTACGAGGACTGCTTCAAGGTGGTGCATTCTGACTTCCTGGATAACCATTCTCGAGGGACCTGATTTTATGATTTTACAATAGTTGTGCAAAAGAGCCGAGACATAGCCGGCCAATGTTGCTACAGTCGCGTGCTACTGTAAGTCGATTGTGTACTCTAAAAGTATCAATGCTGCTGTGGTTTGAGTAGTGGATCCTTCTGCGAGTGCTGTCTGAGAGGTTCCGCTTTGCCCGGTCGCCGCTGACATCACAAATTCTACTTTCAAGAAAAACACCTGGAAGACTTAGAAGATTAGTGACGGACAAGTTCGATCAACTGTGCAGGCTACAATGATCGCCCAAGAAGTCTCTGCCATGCACAAGTACCAACCTCATTTGAGAACCGGCTGTGTTGTGGCCTTGTTTTGAACCTTTCAGTTAAGTTCGATGATGAAACTTCAGTTTTAACGCCCTATTTTTCCCATTTAATCAACCGGTTTCGCTCGACGTCACATTCCACCTGCGACGCTTGTTTTGACGACCATCAGCGGGTGATTGTGCAAGAACATATTTGTGCCCTACCTGGAGTTACGGAAGAAAAGGGAATCGCCATTTTGCCTACATTTTGACTAAGGATACTTTGCTACCTTGCATGTAGCCTCCCGTGAAAAGGCTGATAGCTACAAAAAAGTAATAGTCACCGTGTTTATGCTTTGTGTAAAGGTGTATTGTCCCAAAGACCTAATTTAGTTATAGATCATCTTTAAAACGAATTGTAGCTGGATGCCCTAGAAAACGGTGAAAAATTACTATTTTTTTCCGCTTGTTATCTTTGCAGTACTTGAACCGCAGAAGGGCCTTGCACCTAAACTGCTACGGCATCATGCTATATTCAGGTGGCGATAACATAGGCGCTTAGTTCAGAAAGTTTTGCGGCCATTAAAATCTAATAGAAATAGTCTCTGGACATAAAGAGTGCATACTCTAATTTTGTGACAAATGTATCTACCAAGAAAGTGAGGCTCTCAAAATCTACGAGCTGTGATTTAGGCTAAAGTTAGGTGCATTGTGTTTGAACTTACACGATCACTGTAAATGCACTTGGTAGTGGCTCCTAGCTTTAAAAAGTATAGATGTCGTTTTTGGTTCTTTATGTTGCAGTGAGTGAATAAAAAGAAAGTAGGGCTTTGAGTGAAAAAAAGACAGACAAGGGGAGAGGGTGAAGCTGCCATTTTGGGAAGTCTAGGGTCCGTTATAAAGCCTTCTGGGATTCAGCAGGCGGGCTCAATCAATACAGGCGAGCACCCGTCGTGGTTCGGCAAGCCGCGCGGAAGGCGAGAACAAGCAACGAAGAAAGAAAAAGGACCAGGGAGTTGTCTCTTTGAAAACGCAGAGCACGTCGGAGCATCCATCCCTGCTAAAGAAAGAAAAAAAAATATAACAAAAAACCGAAGAGGAAGAGGAAAGCAAAGAGGAGAGGGTACCTGTCTTCCAGTTTTGGAGATGTAAAGCTTGGCTGTCTTATTTAGTTTTTGTTTTTTACTTTGTTCTTTCACTCGTTTGTCTAGGTTTTGCCATTCTCTCCCCCGAGCCACTTTTCGAGAAGCTAAAATTGCAAACCTCGGCGACGACGTCCGACGACCACTACGTTCATTTGTTTTGGAACTTTGAAAAGAAGAAGAAAAAAAATACTTTTTTGGGTGTTTCTATCCGGAAGACCTCTCGGTGAGGCGTGGTTGTGTTGTGTGCGCTCGTCATTTCTGCAACCGTTTCTCACCCTGTTTTGTAGGGTTCTGCGGAAGAAGAAAAGAAAAGAAGCTTGGGTGGGAGAGGTAGGGGGAACGGTGAGATGAAGACGTCGCCTTCTTGTCGAGTCTGTAGAAAGAGAAGAGAAGATTCGGAACCTGGAGTTCATTTTCGGGAGGGGGCTTCGGCGTGGCTGGATTACGGAAGGAGTCTTCGAGCCCTCCTTGCCCCAGCGGACGACAGTATATTACCGTCATCCGAAGACGACTCCCACCGCTTCAATTGGCTGCCCGTTCTGACTGGAATTACTCCCTCCACCTGCAAACCCTGTGCCCCCGGTGGCGGGCACCTTTTGTCTTCGGGTCCCTGAGGTCTTCAGATGAAGTCTTCGAGGTTCGGGATCTCTTGTCCAGTACAAGGAGCCGTCGATGCTTTTGAGGACGAGTAGGGTTCCTTGTTTTTGCGGGGACCTTACATCGATTTTGGGAAGCTGACCCTCCTACTGTGCCGTGACGTCCGAAATTGATCTTTGGGTTCCCATGGGACGTGGAAATTGAACATCCTTGTCACCGTGGGATTTATCTCGGAGTACCTCGGACAACTGACACTTCACAAGGACAGAGTTTTGTTGTGCCTGGAAACTCTGCAACGAGAGCCATGTTTAGATAAGTGGTTTATCTGTGAAGACTAGACCTTCCGGTGTTATGGTGAACGAGCAAACCCCCCGTTGAGCGCACGAGGACACGGCTTTAATGCGGATCTCTGCTGTTTAACCTGATTTGTTATTTGGCGTGCTGGAGGACACAACTTAATTTACGTTTCATGAGAACCAGCCTACGAGAGACCCGTCAAGTATACTGTTTCTGGAAATGCGTAGGTTTTGTAAGGTTAAATAATCTCCATTGCATGTTCCCCTACCTAGCACAATGTCAATTTGTTGAGGTGACTGCAGTGTCAAGTGTGAAATGATCACTGCGCGAGTATCCGATTCAACCGAAAACACCAGGAAGTGATTCTACTAAGCAAGGACTTACAAAAACAAACAAACAAATGAGTGCTCGAATGTGGCCCGAGGATATTCTCAAGTTTCAAGACACTGTGCATCGACGGCGCCAATCCTGGACTGCTGGGGATAATGACGTGAACGCTGCAAGTGGCGCTGGTGACTTCGCAACTTGGGGAAGGTAATATATTTCTATCCATAAAACTAACATCTACTACCATTTTTTTTTTGTTCGGCAGTTTGAATGTATGTTTCTGGGTGAGTGCCTGACTGTCAAAAAGGCTTCCTTTTGTAAAAGCCTGGGCTATTGTTCCTTTTAATTTTTATAATTAGAGTTAATGAAACAATTCTTAGGCTGATTTTGCTAGTTTCTTTGTTGCAGTGCTCACATTGTGCAGCAAGGGCTCTCACAGAACACAAAAACGAGGTATTTTTACTGTGCACTTTGGCAACATGACTTTGCAAGTCCGAAGTACTGCTGCTACAATCCGCCGATTGAGTGGTGTCACAATGGATATAATTTCTCTTCTGCTGTTAATAACTAGATCTGCCATGTTTTTGCCCCAAATCAGAACGAACTCTATAGATACAAATTGAAGCGGCATAAACATCGACATGCATGCAAAACATTTCGTACCGCAGATCATTGACGCGTGCCATACTTGAATGATTCATTGATTGGTTGAATATCTTTGTGCTTGAGTCGGTTTTACACACACCCCGAAAGCAGAATGCCTAACTATGCATCCCAACGAAACTGAACACACACACACACACACACACACACGCACGCACACGCACACGCACACGCGCACACACACACACACACACTCACACTCACACACACACACACACACACACACACACACACACACACGACGTTTCTTTTTTTGCTTTGCCACCGTATATCCGTTTACTCCCAGTTGGTTGACTTGGGCCACTCGACGCACAGAATTTGCAAACCAGGAAACCGTGCGCGAGAAAAGCTAACTGGTATCGTGGCAAAGAAAAGGCACCCTATCAGCGTCATTCTCCTTGCGCTCCATCTCTGCAACCCCCCTCCCCCTTCCCCTTTCCCGACTCAATTACGCCGATTAGTTAATTAATCAGGGCATGCCGGCGGGAAGTGGCGGGAAAGGAGGTACAAGAACGAGACAGGGAAAGGAGGAAAGCGGAAAAGCAGAGGACAAGGAGGCGAAAGGAGGGGAAAAGAGGCGTTCGGTTGAGGGACTTCGCGAACCTACCCAGGTTTGAGTTCGACCAAGTTCGACCTTTTAACGGGAGGTTCGACGAATGTTCGACTCAACGCCGACGTTTGTGCGCATGCGTGAGCAAATTTAAAACGAGCTGGCGCAGCCTGACGGAGGAAAAGTGCAACATTTGGTGATTTTATGCTGGTGTATTATTTTCTTGTTTGACATTGTTAAATTAATTGAGCCATTAAACGCACCTCTAGTTGGTACATATTGGTTTCTTTGTTCGCGATTAAGGGTCAATCTGACCCTTCACCAATACGTTTATTTGTTTTCTTTTATAATACACCAATATTGGGAATAATAAAGAAATACACGAAAATACCCTAATATTTTATTTGTCTTCCAAAATTAGCAATTTTTTTCTAGAAGCCGGGCAACACTGTTCCTAAGTCGAACTTCGTCGAACGTTGCTAAAAGTTCCGAAGGTTCGTCGAACCGGTCGAACCTCATGTTCGACGAAATTTCGTGACAACCCTGGTTCGGTTCACTTCGTCAGTCACGTGCGAGGCCGCAGCCGCTGTGTCGGTGACGGTATCGACAAATGCGCCAAAACAAAACAAAAAAACAAAAAAAAAAAAAAAATAACACCCTGGCAAAAGCACTAGCAAGACAGCAGACAGCGAACACGCGCGCGAAGCGGCAACCAGGGGGCGCAAGGGTTGTTCAGGAACGACTCTTTGCTCGTCACCCGCGGTGTTTGCCGCCCTGTTTGTTTGTTTGGTTGGTTGTTTGTTTGTTCGGCTGTCTTGTTGGCGCGTAATATTTTCTCCCGTTCCACGATGTCCTCTCCTCGTGTCCGGTCACGTATTCACGAACTTTTCGCACTTTTTTACTTTAGATGTACGTTTTTGTTGGAGGGCGTTCTGACTCGGCGGAGCCGACAAAGAAGGAGCAAAGAGTCAGCATGCATCAGTGGCACCCCTCACGGGCGCAAACGCGCGCTTGGTTTGTTTACGCGAATCGTTCGACGGTTCTGTAACGGTTGTCCGCTTTTATTTGTCGTCGTCCGCTGTCCGTCTTTGCACGTCTGCGATCTTCGAAAGACCACGTGAGACACAGCGTGTTCGCCTCGCACGAGCGGATCGGCCCAAGCTAGAGAACGCCGGACTATGCTCCCTTCACTCCTAAGCTGACAGTTTGGTGGAAGCCACGCTTTTGCCGGACCAATCAGCCGCCCCTCTTTCATCACCGGACTCCTCTCTGGCTGCGTGAATGAGGGCGGGAACGCGATCACGTGACGATAGATGGTCTCATGACTGGTCTCAACAAGCATGTAGCTTCCGCAGCTCTTAGTTTAGAGGTGACCAGAGTATAGATGCCCCCGGCGGCTGCTGGTCTGGTGGCGGAGGGTACAGTCGCAGAAGCGTGTATGTATACTATAAAAAAAAAAAGTCAGGCCTTTTTTTTTTATTGATTGGGAGAGCAAACATTCTTCGTTTTTCCTACACGCTTGCATTTGCTCCGTTCTCTTTATGCGTGTTTTCTTTAACGGTCTTTTCAACCCTGCTCTTTTTATGTGTTCGTTTAGGTTTTCCTCGACCGCTTGTGTATGCCTTTCTTGCTCCTACTTCGGCGTGGAGTCGACATGTTTGTGGTTCTCCGCGATCGGCTCGTTTGCATTTAAGCGGGGTTCTAAACTTCATGTGGGTTCAGACGTGGGTAGGCATGTCTCCGTTGGTTTAGCGAGGGGAGCGTTTTTTGTTGATGAGCCTTGACTTGTGTCTGCTTTGGTGTGATTATGTTCCCGGTCTAGGGCGCGCGTACGGTCATGGCCGGTAATGCGTTTAAGACTGTGCTGAACACCGAGAAGGTTCATGATTCTTGATTATTGTTTAGATTTGGTTCTGATATGGTACAAGCGGTAGACTGTTTGGTTTCGAGAACAAAATGTGAAAAGCGTATTTAAAGATTGTGTGCATAACGGTGGTGGAGACAGCGTTTTCAAAGATTTGTAAGGCGCCTCGTAGTTGCGTTAAAGTTGATTGAACAGTTGAATAAAGTTTTAGTAAGACATGACATGTTAAGGACCAAAAAGAAAGAAAAACAAAAACAAAAGCAATGAAAGAGGCAAAGTTATAACATTTACAAAAAAAAATCATTAAATGACCAATTAACAGGTAGATAACATGGTACAAGTCGTAAACACTTATCATTTTCGACCGACAAAACAAAATAGTTTTTTTTGTTGACTCAGTGCAATCGTGTTAAAAAACAGGAACATTAAATGAGCAATTAACAAGTAGATAAAATGGTACAAGTGGCAAACACTGACCCTTTTCAAAACCGACAAAACAAAATTTTATTTTTTGTTGACTCGCGGAATCTTCTACATGGAGGTATATATTTTGCCAACATAGCTTTGATGACTCTGTGGTCACTCTCAAGTGAGACTGAAGGTAATAATGAGTTGTACTTAAACGGCAACGAGCAGTTCTTTTTCTGGTGTGTGTATGTTGTAACGGTAGGAAGCCGTTGGGGTCTTCACCCGGAAGAGCCGCCAAGCACTAAAAACATAATGATATCAAGATGGCCCTTGCCTACCATGACCTTCCAGAATACAGTTGATATCACAGAGTCCGTCGACATTTTTAGTCCTTGGCGGTGTACGGCCGTGCTTGCTCTTGTAATGCAACTTTATCGATTTCGAAGTGCTCTGTTTACTTCCTCTACTCGCAGCAGTGCCATCACAATCCTCGCTATCGTTTTGTTCCGTGCTCTTAAACTAACCATAGATATGAAGGAAAAAAAGTGAAAAGGGCCCACATGATACTATATTTTTGTGTGTACGTTCTATAGTTTTCAAACTGCACATTGCTTTTGCATGCCGTCCCTGAACATCAAACCTTGGGTGTTTCAGTGAACACTTTCCATCACAAACAAATGTATCGAACGCCAGTCCACCTCTGCGTGACGTACCTTTGATATCACGGCGCGCACCATAAAATTCTTACTCGTGTCAAAAAAAATTTGTTTGATACCGACAAACAAAAATTCCGGTATCTTACCCCTTGAGGTCTTACTTTTGAGGCCCCGGGTTATTTTTGCATTCACGGAAGTCGGCTGCTGCCCCTTTGTTTTTTTGTTTTTTGTTTTTTTATGCAGAGGAGAGGAAAGCATCAACTACATGTCGGTCGCTATATTCACGGCGCATTTGTTTGTCGAGCGAAGGAATTTTCTGTTTACTATCATTCTAGTTTACTTCTTTGTGCTTCCGAAGGTTCTTTGAAAATTCCGATCTTCCGTTTGGGATGCAAAGGAAGGAGTTTCCTGCTGACTCGCCGGCCGAAGTTTTTCTGATACCCATTTCTAGACCTCCGCTCTGCGTTTTTGAAAACAAAACACAAAGAAAAAGTAAGAGTAAAAAGGATAAAACTCAAAAGGAAGAAAGTGATGTGGGTTGGAGCTGTAGAGACAAAGTACCCGAAAATTTTGATACATAAAGCGTACATTGGTTACTGTAACAGCGCGGCTATAATGAGCGTTTCGTTACAATAAATACATCACTGCACCAATTCTCGATACCTTTGTAGCAGCGACAGGTATGCAACCAACAAAAAGCGAGAATGTCTGGCTATTTACTTTATGTGCGCGTGCATATATGTAAGAAGCTTTCATAACGAACATCCATTATAACGAACACAGGTTGTAATGAACACCCTGTTATAACGAACACCTCGAACGTTCGATACATTTGAGGTCTCTTCCTATCTGCAACACAACATCAAGACCTTTTTGGCGCATCCAGTTATGTCTAGCATCCTCACAAACAAGACATAGTATTCGTTAAAAAAAAATATTGCATAACGTAATCTAAGACACGAATCATCGACTTCTCGGAAGATCTATGAATAACTTTAGCATAGGTAACTACATGCTCGATGTGAATTTTGAACTCGCTGTGTCTATGACTGCGTAGAACCTGACTCGTATTCATGCTGAAGAGTAGCGAGAACTTCACCCGCACGTAAGCTTCCCGTAAGCGAGACGCGCACATCGTAAGCTGGAGTAGAATAAAACGTACGGAGCTGCAGCTGGTTTGCGTTATAAGGGAACATTAATTTGTAGACGTGAAAATGTTGTGGTGTCGCAGCGTAAAAGCTACACTCCGGTGAATGAAAGCATCAACTATTTTACATTGAAGAAAATATGGCTGCTTTACACTTATCACCCTCAAAATATATCTTTTGGTATTCCAATTATGCAGAACTGGTTTACTGCATGCAGGTTCGCAATCGAATCCGAACTGATATCTATAAGATAACACCTTGTTATTACTTTACACTTAATTCCTATTGTATTGAAATTGCAGATGTAATAAATAATTTGCACTGCATGAAACTGCGATTACATTTGTTTACGCGGTATTGGGGCTTCTTCTTGAAATTTAACATGACTGAAACATACAAAGAGATACCAAATGAATGATCATTGTACTGAAGCACCTAATATTTTGTCAGGTCTTAGTTTATTAATTGTTTCGCTATTCATACTTTATATCTTAAAAGTTAATTAGAAATTATAATGTCAAAATAATAAAGTGGTATTTTTACCATTGGCGGTTAATCGCAATCTTAAGCCACCTGGCCGCCTTGGAATGTTGTTGACGAAATTCCTCACCTGGGAACAAAATATGGACGTTTAAAACATTTAGCATTTAATGTAAATTTATTAAGCTTCCATCGCTGATACAAGCTTCTGGTGGCTGCAATTTGTTTTGTTTTGTTGCGCGATAGGAGATTCTCAAGTGAATATAGCAGTGTCGCTAGAGTCACTTCCAAAATATCAGGGCTCGCTACACAGTACACCTTGATTTGATAAGAAATATGTTTGTTTTTTTTTCCTTTCCGGCTTGAGTGCAAAAAGAAAAAGAAAAAAAAAAAGAGGAAGCGGACCTAAGAAAATGCTTTATTTATAAAATTATACCGACGAGAAAGTAGCGAATGCCTTCATCGGCTATTTTTAATTAGGATTCCCAAGGAGCAGTAGTTTTGGAACATACATAAAAAAAGACGAAGGGGGGCATTTCTATCGAAGAATTTTTTTTCTAAGTGTCACTTAGAAAAACTGGATTAAATGGTTTGAATGGTGGCCCTGGTGTGAAGGACCTTTCGGTGTTTTATTGTTTCGTAACTAAAGACAACCCATCTTGTATGTTGCTTAAATATGTAGCTTTATAGCTTTTAAAAATGGCGACCTCGATCAGCGCAAATTCTGAACTCTATGGGGTGGGGGTGTAGACGTTATTGTAACAATTGTATTCATGACGCACCATAAACACGAATTAAGGCTGACTGGTTTTCCTGAATGATATAGTATTTTATGTGTAGGGGCTACAGTTAACCTTGCATAGTTTTTTTTTTTTATTTTTACTTTTAGTAATTTGCGTGAGAAATTTGTTAGGCTAATATATTATATTTTTCTTCCATCCTAATTGTCTTGGTGTCACATGCTCCTAATTTAGGATATGATAGCAAGTATTCACGATTCACGAGATGGTTTTTGTTATGTTACGAAATCCAATAAGAAAGCTGAGCTAACGTCATGTTTTTACCATTCAGCTCGAGAACGTTTTCTCAATTCTGCTCATTATCTGTGTCTCTGAAGTAAACGGTCCTTCTCCTGCTTACAAAACTCAAAATTACTTTGATCTATTGTATCGAGCTTGTACAATGCAACATTACCTTTGACCAGGAAAAAGAAATAGAGACGAATCATGTTCACACATTCATTTCAACGGATTTCGTAAGAAGGCCGACTATAGTTTGCTAAAGTCCTTGACCCCTAAGGCACGCTCGCTCAATTTGTCTCGTTTCGACGCCCATACCCCCCTGGAAACCCGGGACACGGGTAGCGTACGCGAAATGTGATATTTTTGTATCTCGTATCACCATACGCCCATCACGAATCCCCTCTTTCCTCTCTTTTTTTTTTTTTTTTTTTTTTATTAAAGCACACCCAGATGTTGGCACGCGAGTTTGCAAACGAAACTGAAATAATCTGGAATCTCGCTTCGAAAAGAGCTACGCTCCGTTTCACCTTAGGTTGGACCACAGCGGACGCTACGAACCACGTGGGCCAACCAAATGTCACGTGTCCTTCGGGGGGTGTGCAGGATGCGTGGGAGAGCACACGCAGTCACGTGACACCATCATAGTGCTCAATTGGCTGGGATGGCTCGTAGCATTCACTGCGGTGCATCAAATCGGAAAACGGAGACGTAATTCCTTTTTTTCCTAATCCAGCTTGCAAATTCTCGTGTTTTCTTTTTGTCCCGCATACCGGATATGTGAACTACGTGGCTGAAAACAAATAAAAAAAACAAAAAAAAACAAGACTTATGACGTTTGCAAGCAGCCCCGTTTCGAAACCTAGTCTGGCTACCCTGGGTTTAAAGCGCTCCGCTGGTGCACTAGTCTGACAACTGTGGGCGCGACGTAGCAAGGTTTGACTATCAGACAATTTTCACGAGACAGCAGCAGTAGACCGTATTCGCAAACGTGTTTAGGCTATACAAAACCCATTTTCCACCCGAAGATGGGCATAGTTGGGTTACCGCTTTTAAATTCTGTCAGAGTCGATCCTCTCCCTCTCCTTCCTTCTCTCGCTATCGCAGCCGAAAGGGAAGTACAGATGATGGCTATCTGTTTCTCGGGAGCGTCAATCCGACGGGACCTGTCTTCTTTGAACGAACAGCCTTGTTTCGAAGACTCGACACAAGCGACATTCTTTGTTTAGAGAGATTATTCGGGCAGTAGCTGAAATGACTCGTGTTATCGCTTTCCGGTCCTAGGAGTTGTTGCAGTTGCTTTGTAGATTGCTCTGACCCGTTGCGGTTTGTGTAGCCGATGTGTCTGTCGTGTGGTCCCTCTTCTTGGGAGCGAGCTACTTTTAGGTGCAAGCACGGCGCGTGGTGCGTAGCTGTGACTGAAAACTTATCCATCATTCCTTTTTTTACATTGCGAGCGAAGTGGAACGAGTCGCGTTCGTGTTCAGGCCCGTTCTAAAACATGAGCGTCTGCTTACGTTTTCTTACGTTACGCTATAAGTGTTTTTTTGTTTTTTTTTGTTTTGCCTCATCTTTTCAAATTGACTAAACGCGAATCTATAATTAGTATCCGGCGCCAGGAATTCTGGATCGTTCCCCATTTCTGCACTAATTATGCGTTTCAATCCTTGTTCATAACTTGCCCACACTGCTTAACAACTTTGTTTTCGCCCACATGGATATTCATTGTTTAAATAAAAAAAGAGGAAAAAACACTGCATTTATTTTGTGTAGGTAGTAGTGATACTGCGTGGTGCACATTAAAGACCCCAGGCTAGCGGTTGTACTCTACTGGCTAAATTGCTCACCTACAGCTGGGAGACTCGTCGCCCGTTGAGGCAGACCAAGTTCTAGGCTGTATAAACACACACACAACCCAATTTTTGCTTTGTTTAGGTAATACGTTTTTTTATTCTATTATTGCGGTGGGTTCTGTGTATGCAGAGACACGGGACGTAGTCAAGCTTCCAAATGAAAGCTTTTAGTTCGGTGTCCTCGGCAAAAATATGGCTGCGTGTACATGGATGCAACCGTAGCTCATCGAATCGAGATTCGACCATTTTGGTTGGTAGCAGATGGGTAAAAGAGAGACAAGTAGGAAGACAGCCTGCGCGCGATTGGTCCCTGCTCGATTTGAGGCGCTAAGATCGCATTCATGTAAACGTAGCCTATGTTCCAGTAAAGTTCAAAGTTCAAGGTCATAGAGACATCCGAGCTTTGCATAGCGCGTGCAAAGCGATCACTTGAGTTGGTCGCCAGGCTTCATACGAAATACAGATATCGCCATGACTCACATAGTAAGCTGACGTAAGCTGCCGTAATAATGCAACGTGAGAAAAGAGTTAGTGTGTGAAAGGTCCTTTATCCAGGTCAACCAAAGTAGGGCGGTGGGATATCATTAGTGATACTTTCATTGAAAGATGACAGTTAGGGACAGAAACAAGGATAGGAAGCTTTGCGGTTAAGTGTCAAGACAAACAAAGGTAAATATCTCCACAAAAAATAATCAATGAAGTATGTATGAGTTATAAGATTTAACATAAACATTAAAGATAAATTGTGTTGATTGGGTGCAAGAGTAATTGCAAATCACGTCCAGTCAATCCCAAATTATGCACCCAACGTTTCGAGGCCTTCTCAGCCTCATTTTCAGGGGTGACAATGGCTATGGCCGTTGAGTGAATGTTTAATCTTTGTATTCTCAAAGGTCATGCTATTAGCCCCGAGAAGTTCGCGTGGCGCCCCCTTACGGCGAACCGGGGTGACGTCACGGCGAGGAGAGAATTTTTCCCCGACTCGCTCCGCTCGCCCTGTGGAGGCTGTGACGAGGCTAGCTGTCGGCGCGCTCCTTTCTATATAATTTTTTGGGGGCGTGTTTTCCGTAGGAAGTGTAAATTTTTATATGAGCCTTCATTTAGGTATGGCCTGTAGCTACAGGCGAAACTTCAACCAACATTTTAAGCATGCTTGACAGAGCAGGCAACGCGTGAATCGCAGCTGGTATATGAAAATAAAGAAATATGGCCACAATTGCAGGAGCATCATTATAGATTTACATATTGCACAATAAATGCTGTTGATGGTCTGAATAAATTGGCAGGTTATGTATACTATTTTTCTTTTGTATCTCTGTTTTTAAACAAGATCGCCGAAGCAGAAAAGCTGCATGCTCCTCGAGCAACATGCTTAATACACTCTGGGTCATGGGGAGAACATTACAAGTAAGACAGCCCAAGTGCAGGAGCAAAGTAAAAAAAAACAATGAACATTTATTATATACATTGCTCGCATTTAACCTTTGCTGGATTCGGATAGTATTTCAAATGACTACACGGGTGATATTTGTGGACTTGTTTATATCAACCCTCAAGTAATGTATAACAAACGTATGCGAAGGTGTCTAGCTCGTTATTAGTCCCTTAAAGGGGTACTCCGCCGATTTTTGAGCTACCTCAACTAACTATATTTTCTGACTCCCAGCCCTTTACCCTTTCTGGTATGCTATTTAGTATCGTGAAATTCATAATAGTTTTTGCGAAATCGGCAAATGAAAATGATGCAAAAACAAACATTCAAATATACCCGCCCTTTTCAGCTTGCCAGTAGGGCGAGCAGTCTAAAAAATAGAATGTGCCAATCATTTGTTCCGTGCTGAAGCGCGGGTCCTGGAGCGAGCTTCCAAAGCATTCATTTGAAACCATGAAACGGCTTCGAATCAGTTGGGAACAAATTCTACCGTCCAAAAAGTGAACCCCTGCACTTCCACTGACGTCACTTTTTCGCTCTTGCCAGTAGAGACTTTCAGTTTGAAAAACACGGTGAGGACCAAAATTGTAAATTCAATAACTTTGTGAACAAAAATTATTTTGACCCAATATTTGGGATACTATTTTGGCGATGTCGTTTGGCGAGTTTAGCAAAATTTCAAGCAAATCGGGGACCATGAAAAAATCGGCGGAGTACCCCTTTAAGCCCTAAAATTTAGATTTTACTTAAATCGAAGTGTCCTGAAGCTAAAATATTAGAATCTTTTCTCACGCAGACCGTCGCCCTTCACAGGCTCCACATTTTTGCTACTAGTGCTGCATCTACCGCTGGACAGACGTTCGAATGCTTGCTTTTACTCCTGTTTTCCTCTGTTGTCAGAGAGTCCAGCTGTAGGGAGTTTGAAAGCTGAGGAAGCTTTTGGGGACCTGTAGCAGTCTCTTTTAATTGGAAATGACAATTCAGACTAAACCGAGTATTTTTTAATACCCAAGGCTGGAATAAAGAATGTCAGGAAAAAGTATAAACATTCCAAATTACAGCACTATTGCTGTGCATATTTTGGGCAGTTCAATACATATGATACAGGCACCTGGGGGCAATTCGGCCGTTTTCGCTGCTACCATACAAAATAATTTTCAGTAATTGTGCATCTTCTAAGAAATATGCCTGCATACGTGTATAAACTATATAATTAATTCACGAAGAAGCTACATTTATGTAAAACAACCCTGTTCCACGAGCACTTCAAAGATCATCAGACGCAGGGTCTTTAAAACATCTGCGAACCAGCGCATGCAGAGTGGAAGCGCAGAGTTGGGGTCGCGAGCTAATTTGCCGACCACTCAAAGGCCCATGATATAAGTGCCACTTCAAATGCCTTGAAAGCGGGATGTAATATCGTCCTAAATCATGAACAGGCAAGGTACAGAATTCCAGCGTCTGAAACACTTGCGCCACCGCTTCACCGACCCCTCGCAAGATTGCCTTGTGTCGTGCGGACGGGCGGGAAGGTTCATCGGCGGAATTGCCTCCTCCGATAGCTTTCGGGATTTGTAACCCAATTTTAAAAGTAAAAGGGACGAGCAGGTTTATAAAATGTACGGAAGCAGGTCAATATCGGCCTAACTCAACGTCTTGTACACCGGGTAAACGAAGTCCAGCTCCTCGAAGAGCTTGCGGCACACAACGCCAAACCAGGAAACCGGTGCTGGGAAGCGAGCCGTTGCGAGATCGCGGAGCGGAGTACTCCCCCTGACGTCACGGTACACCTCACCCAATCAGGGCGCGGCGACCGCAGCGACGCTTGTGTTCGCTCTCGGGGCTAATAGCCACCAGTGAAAAAAACAAAAACAGCCGAGTAGGCCTTAACATATTAGGTTCCCAATTACGGGTTGGTTCAACGTCTCTTTTAATCATATTTAGGGTAGAATATTGAATATTTGTATGTATCATTTTATTGTTTGCTTATTGGTTTGTTTATTCTAAATGACACGTAACGACAAAACAAGCACGCCTAAGCAGCAAGCACTCGCAGCATTCGTAACAACATGCTTTGGCGGTCGATATTGCAATGCACTATAGTGTAACCTAATGTTGTCACTTATACAACCGCAGACACCATAAGCGCCACGACAGCTGAAGCCTCCAGCTTACTCCGTCACACAAAACGCCACCAACTTCCTATGCAAAGTGTTTGGATTATCAAAACACCAACCGAAACTGCGCTCGTGGGCGAGCGAAACACCCGGTGTCCCAGCAGAGGCCGCCGCGGTCGACGAACCTTGCAGCCCTTGTGTCCAGCGCGTCGTCGTCGTCGTCGTCATCATCATCAACCCGCAATCTGTTATGCCCTCACACGGTATACACACACGTCCCGCGGAATCTCAGTCGGCGACCCTTCCATCAAGACTACCTCGTCCCCTCTTCCATCCTTCCTCTTCTTATCCCAAACATCTTCAGCCCTTTCCATCTTTCCACGTCCTTCCTTCTACCTCCCCAGATATCTTCCCTTCACCTTCACCGCCCCCTCACTTCTCGGAGTAGCTGTAGATGCTCCTCCTGCTCTGTCATCTTTCGTCTGTTTTTAGCTCTTTTTCCATCTCCCCTCTTCTTATCCCAGTATCTTCCATCCGTTCCCCCCTTCAACCACTCTCCTCCTACCTCTCAAGTACCGTCCCTTAAACACCCCCCCCCCCCCCTACACACACACACACTCTTACATCTAGGCGTAGCTAGTTGGTCCTACTTCTCTGCCCTTCACCTCTTGGAGGCTCCTCTTCTCTCCCTGCTCTTATTATCCCTCGCATCTACCATCCGTTTCTCCTCTTCCCACCTCCTACCATCCCAAATATCTTCCCTTCACTTCCATCTCGGTGCAGCTCCCTTCTGTTCCCCCATCTTTCGCCTCTCGGAAGCTCGCCTTCCATCCCCTCTGTTCTTATCCCAGCATCTCCCGCCCGTCCCCTCTTCCCACCTACCTCCTCCTGCCTCCCTAATGTAGCGCTTGCTCCTTCCTGCTCCACCATCTTCCTCCTCTAAAGATGCTCCCGAATGAATCGGACCTAGC
Organism: Ixodes scapularis; assembly: GCF_016920785.2. Taxonomy (NCBI): domain Eukaryota; kingdom Metazoa; phylum Arthropoda; class Arachnida; order Ixodida; family Ixodidae; genus Ixodes; species Ixodes scapularis. The sequence continues at coordinate 43,040,173 of NW_024609836.1, read as the reverse complement.
TCCCGGTGCGTGCCGACACCCGCTCCGTTTTTCTTCGCCGTGCCTTCTCTTGAGCCGGAGGTTGGAACTTACTTTGAGTCGTTTTCACGAGCCTTCCGTCTTGTGATTTCGGGCATAAGTTTCGGGCGCGGACAGAACTACCCGCGAGGTAATGAGTTTTCCCGGAAACACTGTGCATGAGAGATGTAATGAGGAGGACCCTTGAGAGGGTGTTTCGTTGCTGTGTTGAGTGGCCCGCGGGAGAGTCGTTGTGTTTTCTAGCGAGGTTTGGTTACCGCAAGTGGTTGATGTTGCAAACTGCGTGCTACAGTTGTTGCAAACTGCATGCTACAGTCTATTTCGATGTTGTTGTTGTTGTGGCTCTTATTGGGAAAACGAGACGGATCAAGGACGCGTACATTGGTTGGTTTTGTTGTTTTCGATGAGAGGGGAAATTTAATTAAGTATTTTGGTGCGATTATTATGTTTTGTTTCGCGCATTGAAATTTAGTAAGCTTGAGTTTCAAAGTATCTCCGCTTACAATAACAGCATATAGTGCTCGAGCTAGTGCTCAATGTCTGCGTTTTACGAGGAAGGCGAGGCTACTGAAAATAAAGCGCTACTATGATGCGGATATCAGATATCTCCTAAGGCAGTCGGTACTTAAGTGAAAGAAAATACTCGCGAAATAGCGTATTGTAAACATATGATGTCTGGAGTAGGCAGCTATATGGGCATGTAAACAAAATCAGATCACATGATCTTTGCATTAGATTTAAAAAAAAGTATCTTGAGTCATTTGTTATGTTTGTGTTTTGTAATAATACATACTCAATATGAAAACAAAATACAACAAATAACTGGCCTCATAAAATAAAAGAATAAATGAAGAGGACAATGTGCCCACATTCTACAGGTTAAAATAATTTTATTCTTGATCGGGTTTTGCACTTAAATCGGTTCCGTGTGGAATATTAGCACTCATTGCCGATTTCATTTGCCCTTTATAACTCCCGATTTTCCCCTTGTTCAAGCGAACACCTCATTTTTGCATATCATGTTGAAACATAGGGCATTTCTATCTATTGTATTTGCAACGACCATCTGTCACTTAACGTTCATCTGATGGCTGTGTCGACAAACTCGATCAAGCCTCCACAATTTTAAATATTCTCGATACGCTCTTCACAGGTTGAAAAGGCCTAGACGCTATTTTATGCAATACTACATCGAAAGGTTTTCAACGACCCTTCAAACGGTCGAGATACGGCGGCCTTCGATATAACCCGTTTACAGGAAAAATCGATCGTACTGAAAATGTCACTTCCGGCCGCATAACTTCGCGCCTCACGCGAGGCGTGTCCGGTTTTCCGCGTCTTTACGCATAGCCCTTTGTCAGACCGCAAAAACGTCAGTTTTCAGCTCCATTTCTGAACCGTCTGCATCGGACAGAAAGCTCTTTCAACACGAAGCCGGTCGCCCAAAAATAGACTCAATCGCAGTGACTGCAATACAATGACCGGCAACACAATGGCCAACACACTCGAAGTCACACACAATGGCCGTCGACGCGAGGATCGCCCGAGAAAAACCGGACATTCAAACGACCCATACGCGTAAACTGGAGATACAAAGTGCGTTCACCATGCTCTCAGTTGGGAACGTGCCCTCGCGACATCGCCAACGAAGCTCGCGGGGAGATCGCCCCGCGGCGCTCCACGTAGTGGATAGTCAGCGAGAGCCTCTCTGTGAACGAGGACCCGGCCGTCACTGTTTGCGGTCCAATCAACTCTGGCCACCGAAACCACCGCCCCTAGGCTCCCCGACGCGCCGCAGTCTAGCTGGTCTAGCTGGGCTCCGACTGGAAGTCCCTCGAAGCGTACAATGGCCCGGAGACTATACCTTCGGTGTGCATTTCTTTCTCGCTCCGTGCTGACTTTTGTCTTCATGGCTTCCCTGTTCAGCCTTTGAGGATGTCACATTACTGTTGATGTTCCTTTTGTCTAAAAAACACTTGTCTTTTTTTATTTTTTTTTTATTTTCACATCTTCGCGAGAGACAGTTCTGCTCGCCACGATGTTTTTTCTGTCAATGTCAGTGTTTGTTTTAACGCAAATCTATCGGAATCTCAGCGCATTCACTTCGTCATCGTCTGTCAAAGATAACTCGTGATGCGATCTGCTTATGGTGTTATGCAACATTGACGAAAAATACCGTTTCAAAGTATCGCGTTTCATTTTTAACTAGGCGGAGATTAACCTACTGCCTTACAATCAGACCGAGTAACAAAAAAAAAACATGCTAATTATTGTCTTAGATTGTTTTATAGTTTCAAGGGGGGGGGCGGTGCGTACTGTGCGTGACAAACTTAATTTGAATTAGACATCCGCGTTCCACCGTAGTCTACTACACAGTTTAGCGTTCCACGCAATTCTTAACTAGCAAAATATATTCAGCACACGAGACCACTCTACCAACTGTACGAAAGCCTTCTAATCGTGTTTTGCAAAACAAAAAATCGGCGATCGCGTTTTTGGCCTACACACCTTTCCAGCGCTTAACACCCAGGCGAAAAATGCCGAGTCAGTGAGCTACGAACGCCTGCCCGGCGTCGGTTATTTCACGTAAGAAAACTACTGCGCTTGCCCAGAACGCGTTCTACGTCCCGGTAGACGAACATGGCGGGGCTTAGAAGGTCATTGTTGGAATGGTCGATATGGTCACTGAACGTCTGTGTAACGCAGGGAGTTTCGGACGAGTCATGCACATCTCATTAGAGTCCCACTGCCAATGAAACTGCGGCATTTGCAAGAATTGTGAAAGTCGTAAGCCATGCCCTGCATTTGTTATGCTGTCAGTAGATACATACATACATATGTTATTGTATAATGAACGAGTATATAAATTACCCAGGCCCGCAAAATCACGTGCGTGCTTGTGACTATTCCAAAGCTCGTTGCGCCTCATCGCGACGTTAAGCCAGGTTATGCATTGTGGGAATCAGAAGAAAGAAAAATTCATACGCGCTCTGCTCCTGGCCCGCAGGCTCACAAAATGCAACGCGCGCGCTGATAGATTTACCGAAGGGATCTATTGTTCGCTAATTTTAGATGGCAAAGCACATGACGGAAAGAAAAAAAAGATTCCCCGAGTTGTGATTTTTTTTTATATTATCACAGTCTAGTTAAGTGATTTTTCACCAATACATTTCTTTTGTTTGCTGTTCTTGAAGTGGGGTGGCAGGGACAAAGGCGGCATAATCATAAGTATCAAAGCAGACAACGAATAGATGTGATAACAGCAACAGAAACTCCAATAAGCGGATGTTTCGGAAAAAAAACAACAACGCCTCCTTTCTTCGAGGAAACTACCAAGAAGGGAAACATGGAAAAGCAGCAAACCCGGGAAACGGGAGCTTTGGGGAAGAGGAAGCAATGGGAGAAAGAGGAAAATGTCTCTCCTCTTTTTCTCATCACTCGTCCTCTTTGTCCTGAGGGGGTTCTACATCAGCGGCGGGTTGGGCTGAGGCTAATTGAGCCCGGCCTGCCACCGCGCTCTGTCGGCAGTGCTGACATGGCGGAAATGCCGGCAGCGTGCCTGGCCAACGGCCCCGCTACCCGCCGAAGGGTTCGTTTCATCCCAGGTTGAACCGCGTGCCATCGAGCCGCGAGCCATCCAAGCCAATCCAAAGGAGCGTGAGCGCCACGTGACCGCCGGGAGGGAATCCGCGACACGCAGGGTGCTTCGTCACGTGACGCGTTCGCAGCGCCTGATTGGCTGAGATAGGTCGTAGCGTCCTCTCGGCTCCGTCGTGGGATCTCACGGAGTACAGGCATCTCCTCGGGCGGTGTGCTCTCTTCGAACCGTCCTTCGGGTCGTCATCGGCTTGCTCGGTCTTCGTTGAGACCTTCATTCCTGCCTTGCTTCTCAAAGCATTTAAAACTCCGGTGTTTTCGTTTTGTTTGAATTTTTAAAGTGATAGCTTTAGTATGGGAACCCCGCACAGACCTTGCCTGCTCGTGTTGGTGTTGGTTGCACCGTATAGCAAAGCCATGGGAGAGAGTGCCAGCAACGGAGTGCAGCTGTTGGTTTGACGTCATGGCGCTCGCGACCAATGGTGTACATCCCCGCAGAGGGGAGGGAAGGGACAGAGTGCATGGTGTGTCAAATCTTCTCTCTCACTCTCCACTACGTAGTTGGGTTGGAACTGCGTATTAGGCGAATCAGCCAGTAGGTGCGGAGGCATTTCACGGTCGGATTAAATGTGGGGCGGCATTTTTAGAGAATGTGATGCTATACATCGAAGCAAGATGGTGCACAAATAAAGGAGAACATTCATTTATGCATTCATAATTTATCACGCGTCAGGTTGCATATGTTTCTAAATCGTGCATGGCATAACAATATATATATATTGTTATGCCATGCACGATTTTTTTAGAAACATATGCAACCTGACGCGTGATAAATTATGAATGCATATATATATATATATATATATATATATATATATATATATATATATATCATGCACTTTTACGGCTTCTTTTTCCATTTAAGGGAACGGCAAAACATAGCAATCTTTTATGAGAACTCTTAGCGTTTATGAATCGAGAACTGTTTGCTGATACTTTTCCCCTGGTTTTCGGGTGCAACAAACAACCAGTTTTCTTTTCCATTTTTTTTTTGTTATCGGGTCACCTGCATAACGTGGAACGGTATTGTGAACCGAGATATTGAATATGTTCAAGAAATAAAATTTAATATCGGTGTAACGAAGCACAAATGAAAAGAAGAAAGCTGCCAGAGGGGTCAGCCCGGTAAACACGAGCAATTTCAAACAACAGAATCCAGTCTGATGTTGCCGATACAAAACCTTGGTTGACTGAACCATCAGCAACATGATGATTGATAGCGCTACTTCAAACGAACGGGCACAATAGCAAGGAGAAAGTATCCTCGCTCTCATACATAGCTCGACACACGACACTAGACAATCGACTATAGCTCTTTCTTCAAGTATTATCTAGAAAAAAAAAGAGAGAAATATAGAAAGAGAGAAAAGATGCGACAGCACTGATATACGAGCCACCCCGGCATCAGCTGACAGGAAGCGAACGCCCTGCTGCTTCGGGCCCAGCCTGCGCAGACTCAATTAATCAAAACGTTGTCGCGAGGGGAGAGCGAGACACCGAACACGCGCTCCTTTAAAATGCTGGCAGTTTAGAGCCCGACCGAACACGACAGAACACAAAGTACAAGAACATCAGCACAGAACAAAACGCAGGAACGCGAGGAGCAACTAACTGTATGTGCCGCAGCCAGCCTCGTTTGTTGCAACTTTCCTCGAAATCGAGCCTATAAAAAGGGCGGTCTAGCCGACGAATGGAGCTCAAGCCCCATCCTAAAGTGATGGGGGGCTCGATGTAGCGCCGGGGGTGGGACGTCCCATATGGGAAACGCATTTTACCCCCTCCTCTCCCCCCACCCCTTCTCTGCACTCTTCTCCTTCGCCGTTTCTCCCTTTGTCCGTCGCCTTCTCCACTGTACCCGTCTCCCTCCAAGAAAGATGGCGCTCTCTTTAATGCGCCTTTGTTCTCCGCTTAGACAATGGGACGACTGCTCAGAGTGGGTGGGGTGTGTCTCCGTCTGCTCGGAATTGTGCGCAGGAGACGATAGATGACGCCGCGTCGCCATGTCCGTTAGTAGAGCGTTTTTGCGTTTCTGTTTGTTTTTTTGTAATGCAATTTGAGGCTTCGTGAAGCATGTGCGGAAACTCAGCGTCCTCTCAGAAGTCTTTTGGGGGAAAGAACAAAAGGTTCGGGGGTGTCCTAAACACTGACTCATGGTGGAAATGGGAGAAGTGAAACGTTGGTTGAAGTTGCCAACGATGCGAGGGGGCGGGGCTGTGCAGGAGTCAAGTGATTAGAGCATAGTTTTATTTTTTTTCTGATTGAATTTACAATGTTCTAAGGTTAATTGCTGTACGTTTAACAAATATATATTTGATCGATTGTGTTTTTTTTGGAGCGACCAGTAGCCAAGTTTGTTAACACATCGAATATGAAATCTACTCTATAAACGAGAACGAACAAACTATTTATTGATTCAATTACCAGTAACTTATTGGTTTGTTCAAACAATTATGCAATCGGCTAACTTTAGGATTACGCCTGAAGGGATTATTTTTAGACTTCAGTTGGAAAGCATATGAAAAAAATCAAAATGATATGTAAACAAATGAGGGAAGGGTTATTTCTTTGTCAGCTTTCTGGGAGGACATTACAATTGCCTTAGTAGTGGAAAAAAATGGCTCTCTGGAAATGGGTTTGTAGAATGAAACACGGTTGCTGCAAGAGAAACACCGATCGAACAGAATTAAAAGGTTATAACTTGTACAACAAACCGCCACTCAAGAAATTTCCTATGAGGCTTTTCCGCTCATGAAGGGTGTGAATTTAAGCTCTGCAGTGAATGCTCAGGCTGCAGGTAAATGCTAGTTTAATTTTGTTTTGTTTATTACATTTTTAGCCCAGTCTCATCTTACCACTGATTACCTTGATCTCAGTGACAAACCTCACGTTCCGTCTAACTCTCATTTATGAAATGAGCTTCAATCTTTAAAAACATTAATTTATGTTGTTGACCACCAAAGAATAAAGAAAATTACATCAATTTGCAATGAATAGAACAAAAAAGAAAAATATTTATTACAAAGCAATCCTCGAGATGAAACACTATTTCAAAAAATGATAGAGTAAAATATACCAGATAAAATAAATATTCTGAAACTAAAGTGCATCGGGGCAGGCTTTAGAGTCTACCGAATGTTCCTCTCCGCTAAGCAATCGGGAAACAAGTTTCGTCGCTTTTTGGTGAACCGTTGGGTGTCGCCTTCCCCGAACAACTCGCCCGTACAGATCTAAAAATGATACATCGTGTATAAGAAAAACAAAACACACACACACACACGCACAGACACACGCACACACATATACACACACACGCACACGCACACAGACATACACACACACACACACACACTCGAAGCATAGTGAGAAAAAAAAAGAGCTCTAAAACGTTTGCTACTCTCCAGAACTAACAGAAACAGCAACAACATAATCTCCCTGTCTCTTTGAAGCCAAGCAGAACAAAAACAGGAAGTCGTGAGTGATGTTCGCGGAGTCGAGCGTCGACATTGCATGCCGCTGTTAGTGCGCCTTCCGTCATGGCCACGTCAGTGGCGCCAACAGTTTTCTTTCTTTTTACATTGTTTTACACATTTTCTCAATCTTGAACTGTTCGCCTTTTTATCCAAACGTTTTTGCCCTTTCCGTGGCACCCTGGAAAGACTTAATCTTCTAAACGCGCCGGCGAGGTGACAACAAAATATTTGCGTCGGCGTCGTCTCAGTGGATCGGTACTTCCTTTTTAGCAAACTGGATGTCCTTCCCCCTCCCTCCCTCCCCCCCCCCCCCAAAAAAAAAAAGAAAAAAAGTACAGTGTTTTTTTTTTGTTAGCTCAAGAACAAACTACACATCGCTGAATGCTCACACTCCGCCCAAAATGTAGCGCTCAGCATTCCAAACCAGATGCCAATGATTAGAAAGTAACCATTATCTCATTCAAGTTTTAGGTAATTTTCTGAGCTTTGCAATATGAAAATGGCAGCCGCCCTCGAATATATGAAGCTGAAGGGCGCCAATAAGCACTGAAATTATCAAAATATCTCCTTTAACTTTTGATTGAAATAACGGTTCGTTCTGAAACCTCGGCATCTGGTTCGAAGTGCTAGCAGACGTGGGCGGGAAAATGAGCATTCGGCAACTCGTAGCTAAATTTTGAAATAAAAAGATAAACTTTTCTTCGTTCTTGGAGGGGGGGGGGGGGGGGGGGGGTTGGGGGAACTTACATTATAAGGGATGCTCACACTTCAGCTAATTTTTCAGGGAGCATTCGGGCAGCCAGGAACCTTATAAGGCGGGCGAGATGCACACTCACATCTTAACCCTTTAATGACCGACTTTTTTGTAGGCCTCGTGGTGAACTTCATTTTTGCTCTTTCGTATGAAAGTATTTTAATAAGAGTTGTGTGCCAAATTCATATTTTTTCCCTCAAAGCACGAAAAATATACCAGGGTAGGAAATATGTTTCCCGTGGTTCAGCAGCTGCTCAGAAAATAGTCAAACAATTATTATTATTATTGTCGAAGAGAGAAACTGCAGGAGTTGAAGATCACTTTTCTGCAACTCAATGTACTTTCGATTCTTTCCCGAAGCCATCTAGAAATGAAAATATTTGTTTCTTTCAAGCACTGAAGCTCCGAAAGCTGCGTGGGAGAGAGTTGCTTCTAGTCCACGGCGACTATACTTCCATCTTCGACAAATGCCGAGAAAGTTGATTGCGGCCACATGGTGCTCTCAAATTACTCCGATATATTCGAATTCAGAGCGCCTGCATAGCAAGTTCGAAGGTTACACAGATTGTCAAGCTCCGATCATCAGCAAATACCAGAAGCCATTCTCACAAGAACAAAGGCCTGCGAACGCGGGAATGTTTCGGAAAAGTACAACTTTGTTTCTTCACCGCTAGGTGAGACTATTATATATTTGTGTTCCTGTTCGACGAGTATTCCCCCAGATGGCGACACAGTGCACTGGCAGGAATTCGCCTTCCCGTGAGCCCAGTACGGATTACGAGTGGGTGGGAATTCTACATCCCACCGCCCATGAAAAAGTTAAAAACGCGGAATTAGCTTATTATCTTCACGCGTCTTTGTTTCCGATTCGTACTTCGGCGTTCTTGTCAACTAATGCCGTAACCTCCACTAACTAGAAAGCGCTATATAAAAAAAAAAATTGTCGGGACTTATCACGTCTTCTGTTTCTCAAACTGTCAGTAACAATAGGCAAATACGACCCCGTAAATATGTAGTGGTTGCCATTTCCTGAGCACGATTTAAGCGAGTCGTTGGATCCGAGTCCTCGCCGAGCGCGGAGGTGGCCCTCGCGTTAAATACATGCTCAGAGTACGTGACCGAGCAGTGGGGGACCGGCGATGGCGCGCACTTCCGAAAAAGGTGTATTCTACTCGTATATTCAATGTCTAGGGAAATATATAAACTGCGGAAAGGACGAGGACAGATGGAGAAACAAGTACGACACACGGAGCGCAGTGTATTATTCGATGCTTCGCCGTTGACTGGGATACTTCAATTCTCCGCCGTGATTGGCTCCCTGGTGTTCTGCAGGAAACTTACTGCGTACGGTCATTTTAAGATGCGCACACTACGAGACCTCTGCCGAGTCTACCTTCCACGAAATGCGGTTGGGAAGTACCGCTCGCCTCGAGCTACGAATAAAACTCGTCGAATGATGCAACGCAAAATATGTTTGCACTAAACAAAAAAAGGTCCGTGCTATGACATGTATTTACGATTCACGCGCTAGCGCCGTGTGCCTACGCGTTTACATGCTTAGGTCGCGCGCCGACGTCGTGCTCAGTGTCAGAGCGCGGATTGTTTCTTACGTGTAAACACAGTTTCAGCCTCGTCCTTCGCCGAGCTCCATCTGGAGTCTTTAGCAATTGGCTTTCTCAAGTGCTTTGCGGGAAAGGAGACTCACCCGACTTTTTAAAGTGTACGTGAAACGCCGTCTGCAGTGTAACACCTAAGAGTTAATTCTACGTTCACCGAGTGCCTAAGAAACGTAGGCTGTGGCGTATTATGTTCGCGTTTTCTTCTTCTTTTTGCTTTGAAATTTTGTTTTTTTACTAATATTGTTGAACGCAACGCACTCATAGGTCACTGTCATTGGTGTTCCGAGTCCTCAACGGGGAATGTGAACATGCAAATCTGAAAAATACATCTGAAAACAATAAAATAAAAAGGTGGCGGACACAAACAAAACGTAAAAGAAGGGTGCTATAGAGTTTGGCTGGAAGAAAATGGGAGACAGATCGTTCGTAGTCATCCTCCCTCTCGAAAACACGGGTTCCTAACGCCTCTTCAACAGGGGACAAAAGAAGCAAAAAAAGAAAAGGGAGAGATGGGGGCAGGGGGGGGGGGGGGGGGAATGAAGTTCTAAAGAGGACATCTGAGAAGCGACTACAAAGAGGCACAAATAGGATGCATGCAGAGCACGTGGGGTCTTGGGCGACGTGTTGGCGGCTGAATGGGATAGGAGGGACGAGTTTCGGATGGCGGCGAGAGGTCTCATTGTGCGCTTCGAGGGGTGGGGGAGCTATTGTGTCGGCGTCGTTGATCGGGATCCGTTCGCTGCAGTTAAGGCGACCGCGCTGTTTGATGGCTGTTGTCGGGCGGCACAACAGTCTTCTAAATTGCTGTTAGATGGCATAGATGTGCTCCAGAGCCACTGGCTTTTGATTTCGTCGCTTCTTGATTTGTAATTTGATCACTGGTTTTATCATCAGCTAATACTGTGTCATTAAAGGGTTTGGAGCGATAATTAGATGGTCGACACACGCTTGGCCTGGTTTCCTAAACTATCGCTTCCTATGATATATCTATATTTCTCTTTTTTTAGCAATGTGTAAACATGTTTTTGAAGCCTCAGGCAACCCACAATACCAATAAACAATAAAGCGGTGAACATAAAGCTTGTGGCTTTTAATAGCCCGAGTCTTTTTGTTTTGATTTGGTGGGAGCTGTTTTTGTTTCCCTTTACTCCCATTTCTACTTTTATGGCGGGCACTATGTACGCCCAGCTTTATGGTTTGCGTTTTGTTTTCGTTTATTTTTTAATTATTCCTCGCAATTTATTTTTTCTAAGGCGGCGTGCTTCCCGCCGCCTCGTATACACACCATTCACCCCTATGCTGACAGTGCGGTAGAAGCTACGTGCTCGTTCGACCAATCAGCGCCTTCCTTTCATCACCTGCACCCGCTCTGTGAGCACAAGTATGAACGTGCGCGTGATCACGCGATGAAAGAGAGACGTAGTTCTGGTCTAACGAACACGTAGCTTCCACCGCACTGTCAACTTACTGGCGAACGGAGTAGAGTCGATGCTTTACGGCGTCATTACATGGCCGTTTTATTTGCATGGGTCCGGAAATTATGACCGCGCCCGTCCGCCATCTTGGACTTTTTACCGCGACCGCGATAGCGTTGCTCCGCGCGTTCCCAAAGGAGCGAGAGAGAAAGTGTGTGTTGCTTCCATTAATGTCCCCGGGAAGAAACGATATAACGTAAAAAGAAGTAGATAAATAACAGAACAAACGAAACAAACAAATCGAAACTGAACCAGGCAAAAAAACTAGCTGTGGTTCAGCACCCAGTTTTCCGTAACGGACGTCTTTCATCTCTGTGCATTTGCGGGTTTTATTGGCCGCCATTTCATAACCTAAAAATTGTCGAAAATTGTTTATAACTTGATAGCGCTGAGTTGCGATGCTTTGGCATCCACAGTCGTCCTCTGAACAAGAAGAGCAATGTCGTGTCCTTTGAACTCCCGGCCTCGAGCACGTGCTCCACACCTCCCGTTGTGATTTGGGGCCCTATGTCGCGCTTTTTGGACTCCCACGGCGATTATGGAAAAGGAAGTGACGTCAACAACGCAGCAAACGCAGATTGGATGTTGATTTTGTTTTCTTCTGTCATCATCCAGTCTGCGTTTGCTGTGTCGTTGACGTCACTTCCTTCTTCCTAGCCGCCGTGGGAGTCCAAAAAGCGCAACATAGGGCCTTTGGTGGTGCTTGACCACGCGCTGGAGGTGCACGAGTTGCTGAAGCACCGTCGAAGGTAGGAAGCTGGCGATAGAGTCGAGACATAACCTCCTATAGACCGTTTTACTGAAAGAGGGCGAGAGAGAAAAGGGGAAAGGGCTACCGGCGCTTTCCCCCTTTCTGATTGTGTAGAAAGAGTAAAAGTCCCGGATGAGAGGCTTGGCCGGTGTTGGGTGTCTGCTGCGCCCCAACTTCGTCCGCGCTTTCTCTTCTGTTTTGAGCTCGCAAACTTCATTAGAGTAACGGGCTTCGATGGCAACAGTTCCCCGGTCATCGGGACACCATTGCTCGGTCATAGGGTGCACGAATAACGACAGAAAGCGTCGAATACTGTCCGAGGACCTATGTAGCTTGCAATGAATCCGGCAAGGCGAGAGCGGCTGCAATGTCTTTAAGCTCCATCGCTTTCCACATGACCCCGGTCTTGGCGGTAGTGGGTTGCGTTCGTAAACGGAAAAGACATTTCCTCAACACCATCTTCTCGACTTTGCTCGGAACAGCTTGTGAATGGAGCGCGCACCGAACGCTGTACCGCCGATGAACATAGGGTACGCTCGCAAGGTGCGTGCCAGTTTTCTCCTGATAATTGCTGTTTCAGCTTGTAAAATTTTGTAACTGAATTTATCTTAATATGAATAATTTGCAGTTGTGACTGACTCGATTTCATCATTTCCAACACTTAGTTTAAGGCTTATTTCCGCCGCCGGGTGAGGCTAGAAATTGTTGAAAAGGTAGTTCTATCGGTTTTCCTGAATAGCGATCCCCTGTGCGATACCAGAGAGCCGGCAGAAGCGCTCCTTGGAGTGCCGCTGGTGGGTTTTTTTTGGTTGTTTTCGTTGATTGGGCGCTTTGAAGCGCTGGATAGTCGCTCCAGGGTACGACTCGTGTGTTGCGATCTGCGTCTTCGAGCACAGTGAGTACGTTTCTTTGTTCGAGTCATGGCATCCGCCAGTGTGGCAACGGGGGGAACAGCGGCAGCGAACGCGTCAGTGATAGAAATTGGAGGTTAGTACTCAAAATATTGCATCAAATAGTAAAATAAGTCGTGGCTGCTTTGACGCTTTCTGCGGTTCGATATAAGCACATCTAGAATGTCTTCGTCGTTCATCCACAATGAAATATGAGAACACGGACACGCAAGATAAAAGCAGCGCGGCAAAACGATATGTAGCAGCTCCGGGTGTTTACAAAAGTTAATTGAGGTTCCCGTTTCGTGTATCGCTTGTTCATTACTAAAAACGGCTGCGTTGAAATGGGCCTATTGCAAGCATACATTTATGAATGGTTCATCATTTCCAGTCACGCGGAAAGCGGTGGAGCTTCCAAACATTGCAGCCGCACGTGCTTTGCCGAATTCCATGCAAGCTACGAGGTCCTTGGGCGGTATTCGACGCTTTCTGTCGTTATTCGTGCACCCTATGACCGAGCAATGGTGTCCCGATGACCGGGGGACTGTTGCCATCGAAGCCCGTGGCTCTAATTAAGTTTGTGGGTCTAAAACAGAAAAGAAAGCGAGAACGAAGTTGGGGCACAGCAGACACCCAACACCGGCCAAACCTCTCATCCGGAACTTTTACTCTTTCTACACAATCAGAAAGGGGGAAAGCGCCGGTAGCCCTTTCCCCTTTTCTCTCTTGCTCTCAAAATGGCACTACCCACGATAAAACGGTCTATATGCTGACAAAGCCTGGCAGATCGACACAAAAAGTGGCCGCCAAAATGGAAGAGGTGGAGCGGCAGAGAACGGATGAGAGGAGAGCCACGTGACTGGCGCTCCGCTGCGGCGAGACGCCGAAACACACTTGTCCCGAGCGAACAAGTGTGCTTCGGGTCCTCGCAGCTGCAAAAGCTGTGCGCTGACGTTCAGGTTCCCCGAGAAATGTGTCTTTCATGCTCTGCGCTACCAGATCATAGCGCTCCAAATCTGCGACCGGGCACTTAACCTCGTCATCCCGACTGCCTCCTTAGTTTCCATCTATTGGCTCTTCGAGGTGCATCGCAAGAAAGTAGACACTTCAGGTTTCTTAAAGTGTAGAAGGTTTCGGTTCTTCAGCATCAAAACTTTATTTTAACTTCCACCCTCTCCCCCAACTCTCTTTCTTTTTCTCAGGCATTGATGGAAGGGAGGCTGTCAAAGAACGAAATGTAATGGGAACAGAAAGATGTAAAAAATAAAAGCCGAGCACATTCCAAAGTAATAACGCTGGCTCCAAAAACCAAAAACCATACCGGTCCACGAGATAAAGGCGTCCGCCCCGTTCCATGAAAACAGAGCCCCACAGCGGACGAAGTAAACAAGCCCAATTGTTTATCTGGCTCGGTTTTATAGCTCGCATTTATGATGATTATTACGACGCGGGGGTGGCGCTTTGCGTCCCGCGGCGCAAGCATCCCGTTCCGCTGCTGCTTTTTGCATCCAGCCTTCTTTACACCCATCGCCTCACCTAACCCTGGAGCGCGGCGGGACGCTAAGAGCCAATCCCAGTCAATCCAGTGCTCCATATGATTGTCACGTGACCTTCGGGGAGTAGCCCAGCGACGCGTGTGGAAGCGTTCAGTCACGCGATATATTGCCAGCTCTGAATTGGCTGCGGTGGCTTGCAGCCCGACTGTTGAGATTCGCTGTAAGACGAGGAAAAAACACACAAAAAAAACAAGCAAACCAAAAAACTAAGTATAGGACGTTTTGCCTTGGGCACCGTTACGAGCTTGCCGGGTTTACGAGTGTAATTTTAATTTATGGCGACCGAACCGCTGCAAGCAACCTGCGAGAACGATGGCATAAAGGAGCGCAATGAGTAAAGGAAACCACGCATACAAACATACACACACGCATGAACGAAAAAGAAAAGATTGGGAAGGTAGGGGAATTATGATAACAATATTAGTAACGGCGATAATATTAATAATAAAATAAGGTATCCGTCTCTGCATCTTCGTGTAAGTCACGAACGGTGACGCGGTCGGTTCCTCGGTTTTGATTGTGGGGACCCGCGGCGGGATCTTTATGGGAGTCTGCGCCGTTTACGCGGTTTTGCGGTCCTCCTGGTTTTGTTTATATCGGTTGCGTGGGTAGGGGATGGTATGGCTTATACGGTGGGGTTGTATTATGCGCGGTATTTAGGGGTAATCAGTGTTCAATACCGAAGTCCGCTGCATTAAAAAAAAAAAAAGAAAGAAAACGTAATTGCAGAATGAGCTTGTTCGCTGTGGGCTACTAAAATGTTCCTTGTTATTATTTGATCTGACTTACTGCACAGCCATGGAATGCTGGATTCATATACAAAAGCTTTTTTTTTTTCACCCCGACAACGAAGTAATTTAGTGAACCTAAATATATTCCACCATTAAAATACAGAAACATTTTGCTATTCGCGCATACTTACGTGCAATATATAGATACATGTGCTTCCACGTTTTCGCAATTCACTCAGAAAGTTGATCAGTGCAGAGGACACCTGCAGAGTAGCGGGGGATGGAACAACAACGTCCATGCCGTCATAGCACATCTGCTATGAGACACACAAACCACCGTTTTTGTATGCTCATTGGATCCTTTGTGTCCCATCGCAGACTTATTTCCTAGGCCTCGTCCATAGCCGAGCTCCCCTCCATGGAACTTAATGATTTCACTATCCGAGTGCTCTGCCAGAAAATAGATAAAGGAATATTTTTGTGAGTGCGTGACTTTGTTGTGAAGATATTAGGATCTCTGCCATTCATACAGAATCGATTTCAAGCAATCCTCTACAAACTGCATCACCCGGCACGGCTAACGGCCGCGGCGTTAGTGAAAAAAAAAGTAATAGGAGACTGACGGCGTAGTCAGACATTAATTCTTTCCCTTTCATGCAACAACTCCTAGCGTTCCAAACGCGACGTGTTGGGCGCACCTCGGTTGCCATAGCGCCCAGCTTGTCGCAAGCAGTCACAAGCGGCTGTAACACATTCGGTGACAGTCTAATGCGAATGTGTGAACCAGCCTTCGAGAATGTGTGACACAAGCCCGCATCGGCAAACAGAGATTAAGTCGTGACGAAGTGCGGACGCTATCACGGCCTGTCATAAAGACGGGTCTTGAAAGTGGTTCTCCACAGGAGAGCACGAGTCACATACAAACAAAAAAAGAGAACTGTATGCACAAGTGACGGAGAGCCGGCGTTGTGCGGGCACCTCCAGCCTACGTCCCTTGAAGTCTGAAGCCTGGCGATGAGGGAAACGAGTTTCCGGGAAAAAAGTCATCGCGTCCAGCGTAGAGAAACCCTCCTACCCCTTCCCTCTTTACCCCCCTTTCTTCCATTCCGCGAACCACTTGAAGACCCGAAAGTCGTAGTAGGGGGAGTACCGAGCAGTTCTGGTCCTTGATCACCGTGTCCAAGTTGCGCCATGCCCCCTGATGGCCGGTCTTCCCGTCTTTGCGGTATCACCTCCTCCTTTCCCTAGGTCCTTCCTCTCACTCTCTCTCCCTTTTCCCCTGTCTTCCCCTTTGGACTCTTCTCGTAGTGGCTGGCTTTCCTTCCTTCCTTTCATTTCCTATTTTCATCCCTTTCGCCCCCTGCTCGTAGTGGCCAGTAGCGCGCGAGCCTCCCCTTTTCCCCCTTTCCGTAGGTTCCTCCTTTCTTTCTCTCTGTTCCCCTGTTCTTCCCCATTCGCCCCCGTCTCGTGGCGGCCGTGTAGACTGGGTGGACGCGATAACTCTCGGAGGCGTCTTGGCCGAGCCGCCAAAGTCTCGGTGGTGAAAATGATGGCCGTACGCCACCGAAGTTCCGCAATGGACAGATTACTTTTTCCGGGTGGACGCCTTGGGGTTGTGACGTCGTGTCTCCCGCGCTCCCTAAGACCCTTGAGGGGCCGCCGGAAACACTTTAGCGCCAGCCCGGACCGGGCATCAGTTTTAAGGGGGCAGTGACCTTAACTTTGCAGAAGAGTTTGGAAATCGGGAAGTTTCCTCTTTTCTTTTTTTTTTATGAAGGAGATTTTAGGTTGTAAAAGTGTTTTTAAGATATCAAACCGATTGTTGTTTTGTTTTAGATAGTCTTTGTGAAACAACATAAAATCTGATATTGAATGTTTAAAAAAAAGGGATCAAGTGCCGGCGTTCTGGTTCACGGACATAATAAAAAGAAATCCTGGAGACAAGAAAAGCGAAAAAGAGAACAAACAAATTTAGTCATTGTTGTGTTTTTTTTATTTTTAATTTTAAAAAACATGCCTCGAGATTTTCTTAGCGTGTAATGTTGTTACCTTTTGTGTTCATCTATATTATGTTATTAAAAAGAATCGTGCTACAAAAGAATAGTAAAAAACGAACAAACAAACAAACGAATTAGTATAAAACGTTTTGCGGCAACAACTTATTTCAGGCTATCTCTAAGACAATAATTACATTCGCTAGAAGCGTGTGAAGGAAATAATCGTGTTCCATGAAGCTAGTTCGTCTCCTTCAACGTAACTGTAAGTACAGTCAAGTACCATATCCCGGAGCTACAAACGCGAATATCCGTTTATCATTGTGGCACCTGAAGCAACTTGATTTGTTTTTTTGTCTGAAAAGGCCTACTTTGTTCGAATAATAATAATAATAATAATAATAAAATTATATTTATTTCAAAACAAGTCATACAAAATATTAAAAAAAAGACTGGCCCACGAAAGCAGCATTCTGCTTGCACGTGGTCAGACGACCGATGAGATACATGTTACAATTACGCAAACTAACACCTTATGGTACATTAACCAAAAAACACCTCGCAACACCAGCGAAGTAACACTGAAACGATGAACGAACACTCACAACTTAACAAAGAAGCAAGGAAAAATAAAAGAACCCAATGTAAACTGTCCGTCACGTAAGATGTATAAAAAAAAAAAAGAAATCTACAGCGGTCAGGCTACGTCGATGTTTGTTTAAATTCGTGACTCAGCATTAAAGTGCAAGAACCGACGTGGTGCCGCTGCACTTTCCGCATTAACCCGCCAGGTTTGTCTTGAAACGCGCCTTTCTGGAAAGGTATCTTCGCGGTGAGCAGCATAGCCTTGGGTGAAGAGCTCTTTCATAGCGATATCTTTTTCTGCACTCGGCACGGAGCCTGAGAACTCGTGTTGGTGCTGGCCCCACCGTAGCAAGGCCATAGAAGACAGTGTTAGTTGTGTTGGGCTTGGCGTAGAGAGCGAGGGGTTAAGCGGTGTTCTGACAGTACTCCCACCTCCCTACACTGCGTGGGAACGGGGGTTATGCAGTAGTGTAGGATAATGTGGGTGCTTGGGCAAGGTGGTAATTCATGCTTTGAAGACACAGCGTTCCATCAAAGCTCCCTGCTCTGAAGGGGTGGTTTATGCCATTCCCCTCTCATGCGGAAAACAGTATGTCGGGCAGACCGGGAGGTGTCTCAATGACTGGTTACGAGAGCATCATTACAACATAAACAGAGTAATATCAGGGAATCTAAGAATCCATTTCATTGCCGGGATTGCGGGTGTTTAGCGGACCTGAGTAACTGCACTGTCATTGCCAGAAGTAGTAATCAGCTGACAAGAGAGTTCATCGAAACTGAAAAAATAGCCCGGTTGGACCACTAATGTGTTAGTGTACCATCCTCAGCTTTGTCAAAGAAAGAATTGGATTTTCTAGAGATGTCATCAAAGCACCAGTAGTGATGAGAAATTTGTCGCTTAATTTTTTTAAGTATCTTTAGTTATTTTTAGTTGTCTTTTATTTATTTAATTATTAGTTATTTATTAATGTTTATTGGCTATTCGGTCTCTGGTGTGTACAAATTTAAATTGTTCTCATTAACGGCAAAGGTGAAGAAGTTGAAGATTTGAGGAAGAAGAAATATAGGACTGAGTTGTAAGTCAGCGCTGCGAGTCTGTCTCCTTTTGGGTGTGCATGTGAGTGTGACTGTTTATCCGCGCTGTTCCATCAAAGTAGTGTAGGAACTAAGTTTCCGTAGAACAATCTGGTATCAGTGGAAGCATTTTGAAGTAATGCTCGTTAAAAGCTTCATCAAGTGCTACATGACTTTCATCGCATTTGACGGAATGTCTAAGTCAGGCCATGTCTGAGTGAGAGAGGACCACCAGGAGAATACGCAGTATTCCAAAAAGTCCTGCCCCAGAACACTGCCGCGGGGGAAATGCTACGAAAAAAAAAAAAAAGTTTTGTGGACGGGTTTTACAAATAATTGACTTGTTAAACTGAAAAAAAAAAAGAAAGTAATTTCTTGCCGGCATGTCGGCAGGCACCTCTCGTTGAACCGTTCACCCTGTGGACTTCTTCCTCAACTTATTATAGCTGAGATATACGTGCTTAAGTTTAGGAAAAAGGTATAAAACAATAAACGGCAATACATCAACCTACCTATTCATAGTCCTCAATAGACCGTTTCCAGTATTCCCAAGCGCCGCGCCCCGCCCCGCACTCAAGGAATCATGGGAACGGTGTTCCTCCAGCTTCCTAGTGATCGCTAATTTTCGACAAACTCCAGGGTCACACAGTTTTTTAGTGTAATTCGAGGTCACCCTGAACAAGCACCTGATATACCCCAAGGACCCGTCATATCACTTTTAATATTGCTCGTCAACGTCAGCATTTTTGATACTGTGCATGCGATTCACCTTTCAACCTGGCTGAGCTCCAGACATCTCTTACAATATTATCATTCTCTTGATTGTTGTTTGTGCAGGAATCGCTTAAAATGACGGTAATTCACAACAACAAAAACCAGGATTTAACTCGGAGTCTGCGGGGCTGTTTATAGCGTTGTTAGCGTTTCTAACTTAATATCAGCATGATAATAATGTAAGAGATTTCTGTAGCCCATCAAGGTTGAAGGGTGGACAGCATGGACGGTATCAAAAACGCTGACATTGAGGAGAAATTTTAAAAGCGACTTGACAAGTCAATTGCGGTATATCAGGCGCTTGTTCAGGGTGACTCCGAATTACGCTCGGAACCTGTGTAACAAAGAATAGAGTCGAAATTACCGATCACTAAGGGACTGAAGGAACACTGTTCCCATGATTCTTTTAGCGTGGGGGATATCGCAAATGGTCTATTAGTTCCGTGGCCATTGGCCAAAGATGCCAACGAATAATACGGCTATCTCATAGCACATTTTGCATCCCCGTTTTATTACCACGTTTTATTACCGCACCTCGCGCAACAACCTCACTTCTGACTTTTTGGCAGTGCACAGAGGTTAAGAGCGCTCATAGACGAATTCCGTTGTGGAGTACAGGCAGAAACAAAAGTGACGCCAAACGAAACAAAAACAAAAATATAAAACAACCAAACAGTGATCTACGTAGGAGGGGAGAAACACGCAACCAGAAACGTTGCATTAGTTCTGTTTTTTTTTTTTTTTTCTTAATTCTTTTCTGGCTTTCATAATAGCTTCGTCAGTCAGGAACATAGCTTCAATTAGAAGGCCCCGAGGTTCGCTCGCTTAAGAGCACGGAGGTGTCGGTTCCGTACGCACACGCGCCGAGGCAGAGGCCCCTCTTTAGGCGTAATTATTATCGTTTGCATAATTATGATGGTTATTGCGCAGAGCGCGACAGACTCTAATGGCCGGCCAGTACGGCGCTCCCTTTCGGGCCACGAGCTGATATTTAATGTTTTTTTTCCTCGTGTTTTTGTTTTGATTTTATTAAACACGCGTAACGGCGCTGTTCTTTATCTCAAATATGTTTTTTTTTTATTTACGTACATAAGTCGCGGCCAGGACGTACAAATAGTTGATGGTGCAGCATCTCTTTTCATTCTTAACTGGATGCTTCGTCGTTACATTCTCTATCTCTCTTTCTTTTTCACTTAATTTCTCTTTCCGTGCATTTTTCCTTTTCACCCTCCACTTACGAGATAGCGAAGTTAAGACGATGCGGCCGCTTGTCTCTAATCGCTTTAAAGAAATTTGTTTTTACGTGTGAAATATTTATTTTACTTCGGCGTTCGTTTCACGCATTTCTAGCTTCGTAACTTGACGGGTGTACCCCGTGTCATTTTTATTTTCTTTTGTTATCTTTTAGCTGGCACGTGCTGGTGGCGCTGAGGGCTTGATACAATGTATACGAATTATTGCGAGTGTCTGTTTTGTTTCTGGCTATGTTCAAAGTTACAGACACAAAAAAAAGGAAACGACGCGTTTCTTAAAATTTTCCGATTTATCGAATTAAAGATGCAAAATCAATATAAAAAAAGAAGGGGGTTTAATCCGTATAAATTGTTCGGAGTTACGCATTTTTACCGCGAAATTCCATTCTTTATGCCCTCCACCCTGCACCCTCGTTTCTTTAGGGCGTGCAATATCTCTTGCCGTTTGTTTCGATTTTTCGCTGCTGTTATAACGAGTTTTTATTCCGATCTAGACTCGACCGAACGGCAGCGTTTTCATCTAGAAAATTGATAGCGATCCGAGACGAAACAAAGGTCGAACTCCTAAGACGATTCTAAGACGAATGAAAAACCTCGAATTTATACTTTTACACTACTCAAAATATATATACACACACACACAAATTAAAAACACAAGAATTAAAAAAAAAAAAGAAAAATCCTACAGCTCAATGCGTGGGTGCCGGATGCCTAATCGCCTGTTTTGCATTTTTCTCTTCCGCCGAATTGGATGCTCGTAAATTTGCCGGGTATCTTTAAGTGCCCGGGGGAGGAATACATTTAATAGGGGGAGGGGGGAGACTAAATGAGTCGCTTAACTCATCCATGTATGCATATATGCGTGCTCAAGATAAATCTGCCAAGTGCTGCGAAGCGGTCCTGACTGATGAGAAACTTCTGCCGGTGTCACTCGCCGATGATCGTCGTTTAGAATTACAAGTAAAGCGTGGCCGCGGCAGGGACTCCAACCCCAAAGCGTCTCATAAAAAGTAAGTCTGAAGTCGATATCCTCGAGGGACAACAGCACCATGAGTAGGGTGTACACACCGACGTGTTAAGAACTGCAGGACTCAGTGGGTGCCCGACATCTCAATATCGCTCCATGGCTCTCGCCGATAAGAACGCCGATGAACGAACCACGAAGCGAGGTGCGTGAACAAAAATAAACCCCACCCTACGCTTATATAAGCTGCAGGTGACATAGACGAGAGTATCCACCGACTCAACTCTCTGACGTCATCACAGCCCTGCGGTGGCGCTACCCTCGCGTTTGCGCAGGCGCAGTGTCTACACCTGGTATGGGCAAACGCTGACTGGTTTGTAAATGGTGTGCCTGTCTATGAACGGACACTGTTTTTTGTTCTTCAGAAATTTTTAAAAACCGGGCTGTGACGATGTGATTACCTCACCATTCCCATAGGAGCCATAGAATTCCCTTCAGTGGTTACATTCATAGAGTTATTATAATGTACGCTAGAGGTTCAACTGGCGCTAGTGTCTATCCGACTTCCGTGACGCAAATTGAAGCAGACAGCAACCAGTCTACTTTCGCGGTGCTCCTGAGCATTCCTATGGGAAAACGCGCGTGCATTTTGTCTCTTCGCCGGAAAACAACATTGAACGCTTTGGATATTTGGGTCGTACCGAATAGTATGTACCTTGATTAACATTCTAAAAGCGTAATTGCTTTAGTTAGCGCACTTTTCTTCATCGGTGAGCGATGTTTAACTTCGCTACATTTCAGTCCGAAACATGTATTCCGCATTAGGTGCGTAAAATCAAGCGACGATTGAAAGCAAAATAACAACCGAAAGGAATATAGTGTGTGTTCAAGGCTCGCCAGCATCCCGGTGACGCTTATATATTGCTAATATGCCAGTCCTCTCACTATATGAAAATGACCCTTTTGTGCATGAGCGGATAAAGACATTCAAAACGTAAACAATAAAGCACGTGGGCCGTGAAAAGTGTCTCTTCGTATTGTTTTATCTGCCGGGCACCTTTAAGCATGCATGCACACACTTGTTCTCAAAGATTTCGGGGGTGCGGGTGATATTTTAAACGTAGAACAAGCATCTTCGCGCAGAGCAGAAAGAATAAAGCGGTACTTACTTACTTAAAATCAGAATATATTACGTGGCCTTCAATTTATTTTGATCGTGCATGCACTGGTGGTCACTGATCCAGTGTTACTGAGTAGTTCTTGCCGTCTCTCTTGGCTTTCCAGATGTCCTTCGTTCGTTTGGCACGTATATCCCTCATGCGCTGGAAAGCGCCAACGTCGTGTTCGCGCTAACAGCGTCCGACAGTGCACATAAATACACGTACGAAGCTGTTTTAGCACCGTTTTTAATGCAACCAATTTGAAAGAAAAACGCAGTAACTGACCAATTATTTCATCTGCGTGACTGAGAAATGTTCCAATGCGCCTAGTACGCACAAAATATTCGTGATATTCGCTCTTATAATCGAGCGCAGAGAGAAAATGCATTCGTTTTTTCCCATAGAAATGCATTACCGGAAGTCTATTTCGGACTGGTTGCTGTCTGCTTCAATTTGCGCCAGCACACTAGCGCCACTTGAACCTCTAGCGTACATTATAATAACTCTATGGTTACATTATCCAACTCGAATCGATGTTTCGAATAACGTGATATTCGAATCCTCGAACAGTGCTTGCGTCCATGTCTCAAACGCTGATAATGATAGGTTGCTGAAATCCTGCAGGTGTTGCCAAAACAAATGGCATTAAAAAAAGGATATCCGAGGCATCTGTTACGGTCGCTAAAGATAAAAAAACTCCAGGTTAGCATTTGTATTGCACTGGCTAAATGTCTCATCCACAATTGGGTAACAATGACACCATACTCCGGCAAAACTAAACTCCTGCTGCCTAAACACTGAAGACTACTTTGTTATTAATGTTTGTGAGTTGTTGCGGCAAAGTAACCAAACGGCGTTGTCCATCGCGTTGGTCGCATGACGCTGCTGTAGAATCTCTTTATAACTTGAGTTCCATGTTTTCGTATCCTTTTTTTTTCTTTTTGTAAACTTCGGTGAGTGTTTTTGGAGTTTATTTTTTACTTGAACTTTATGGTTTGTCGAAGTTTATATTTGTTAGACACCCAATGTGTCGAAGTTCCAAATTTAATTTTAACTATTTCAAATATTCATCCAAATATTCGAATCGATCATAGATTAACGTGAGAGAGGTGCTTCTTTTAATAACGTTACATCTATGTCTCTTACGCTGAGAACGGCGGCTTGCTGGAATTCAATTGGCTGCAAGAAACAAGTGACGTAAGAAAGATAGATATTAAAAGTATCTATTGTCCCCCGACGGGCCAAATAACGCTTGTCAAATGCCTGTTGTTTTTTTCCTTTGACGGTAGTTGATGAACGTATCGTAAGACACTAAGGGGTTAGTACAGTTTTTTTTACCTAATTTCGTGACACTAAATATTGAGGCATTCAGAGGTAAGATTATCCTACTGTAAATATTATTCAATCAGTGGTGGTGCTTTATCGCGTACTCATAACCAAAACAATGTTAAAGGTTTCATTCTTATTCAGAACTCGGGGTCCGAATATATCTCTGCTCCTTTAGTTTGTTGGGTTGTTAGCCTGGAAACGCGAAATAGATTTATCGGTTGCAGTGACACAAGATAGAAAGTTTACGTAGGCAAAGATTCTTTGGACAATTTCAAGTGACACACAGGCACGTAAACAGCGTAGCGATCAGCCGTCACGCTACCCCCTGGTGGGCTATGCCTCCTATTAAAAAGAGGAAAAAAAATCATACAGGGTTTGTCCAATGAACACATTAAAACTTTTTTGAGTCCTTACGTGATCTTATACGTTCTTGGATGTTTATTGAACACATTTATATATTCATTGTTCACTAAGGCTGTTCACATGCCACACGTATGTCTCGCCACTTGTCTCCGTGTGCGTTTTCTGCGTGCATAGGCGTGCAAGCGCCTATATTGGCCATTTTTGAGTGCGCACGCGCACTTGTGAGTCGTGATGTTTAATTGTCGGCCGACCCCCTATCTGTTTATTTTTTTTTGTGTGTGTGTGTGTAAATGTGGGCTTTGCATATACGCATACAGGTAGATTGTTTTTGTCACGAAATATGGACGTGTTATTATGTGCGTGTGAGAGAACTATTCCAATTTATATACGAGGATACCCATGGACTTGGGAGACAGTTATCCGAAAAAGAGTGTAATTTGTCCATTGAGTTGGTGTTGCTGTTTTCGAGTTAGCCGTTGGAGCGAATCTTTGAGCTTTGGCTTGAAGCCCAACGCGAGTGTTTAACGCGGCGGCATATTAGAACCTGACAACGATGCCGTATCAACGTGGATTTCTCAACTGCTCGCATCATTATAGGCGCACAAATAATGGTGAACAAAACGGCATCACTAATGGGAAGCACGGGGCTGGTTGTATCAACTACATCGTCGATCGGCCTTGTTTCTAGAATTCAATGAATCTGCTGCAGCCATTTACAATGCATGAAATACTGGGCGTGACCGTCAAAACGCTCATATAATTTTTTTTGCCGCAACGCTTTATATATATATATATGGGGGGGACATGTTTATTTTTTGTTATTTTTAGGGGGATTGGTGGCCTAATCCGTAAACGCACCAATGGTGACCGAATTTGTGAAGGCACCGTAGCTCGGAGCGAGCGGAACAAAAGCTAGCGTTGTAGAACCCATGGATCATGAGTTCAAAACCCATCCCTGCACGTTTGGATCTGAATGGGCGCTATGGACGGCGTGTGATCGTGTATCTGCACTGCGTGAGGCACGTTAAAGACCCACAGGCTAGCAGTTACAATGCACCGGCTACATTTCTCATCTAGAACTGTGAGAGCCGAGATGCCCATTGGTGTTGTTCTAAACATATACACAACACAATTACTTCTAAAAAAAAATCCTTTTTGTAATTTTTAGGGCTGAAAGAGTATAAACCTTAACTGACTTCAATAAGGGTCCGATCCGGTTCGCGAGCAGACCGATAACACACCATATCAAGCTAAGCCCGTGAGCTTTTTTTTCTTATTCTTTTTCTTATCGCTTTCTGTTTGTTGCTGTTTCTTTACTGCCCAGTAACGTACCGGCTGCTGCGCGTGCTTGTAACAAGCGAGAACTCGGAATCACGGCGCACCGACTTTCTTCTATTTCCCCGGTCTTAGCACGCTACCGTAGTTTCGTTGGCTGCCGCGACGCCGCGATGGTTCCCCGGAGTTTACGATTCTGGCGCCAGGTGGCGGAGCACTCGCGCACGGTAATTTTTCTGCAGCGCCCTCTATCCTATATCGGCGGCAGCACTGCGCCGGTTTGTAGTGTGGATGTGTCTCTCTTTGTTGAGGGGAAGAAAAAGGAAAGGGGGGGTCCCTAAATTTGGGGAGATTGTTGTGTTGGTTCCGGTTTTTACGGCCGCCCGAGCTGCCTGTCTTTTGGTTGCTAGATTGGTTTTCACTTTTATTGCTGGCCTGGTTATTGTGTATCTGTATGTACACGTACGCTTCTTTTTTGGATAGCTTTACGGGAAGATAGGAGAAAAGGCGGGCGCCGGATGCTCAAAACGTAACGCTATCAAAGTTTCGAAAGAAGCCCTCTGATATTTGGACTGATTGGAAACTTTTTTGTGGAGGGCAGAACGGAAGATCGCGCACGGTATAGTGTATATTGTTTGTAGCAAGTTAAAAAAACTTCGCTGTCCTTTTTGTTAATGTTTTTTTTTTTTTTTCTTTGAAAGCGAGAATCGGAAAGGTTCCTGCCAAGAAAATAATCCCAACTTTTGCGGCGGTTCGCTTCTTGGATTTTATACGGAGATTCTTTTTAACTCAGTGGGCGCCCGTGATTATTAATGCACTCGCGTGCTTTTGAGGAGAAATTTTTTATTCCGCATCCCGAACCTACAGGCAGACGCGTCTTCATAATAGCTGATGACCTTCGTACGATGCATTGCTCGCGTTTGATTTTGTACTAAGAGGGCAGTAGTTGTGCACCATTTCTTTAGGTGGAAGTGTTTTAATTTCCCAATTAAAATGGACTATATATCTGACTCAAGTGTTGAAGTAAAGAAACAAGTAGTTATTTTGTTATTACAGTTTAAACAAACACATTAGCAATTTAGTTTGTCTCATGCTGCCTGCCAGGTTCAGTCATCCAATGCTGTTCTCTTTACAACGGGCTGCTTCTTACGGAATAAAACAGCCTACTTCAATAGTTAATGCTTGGTGCGGACAAAAATAAAAAAGTATTAAACCACACGTTTTAAACGACTATGATCACGGGCTCCTGTCCTCTGTCGTATGAACATAAAGCATTATATATATAAATAATCATAGAAGAAAAAAAAGGAAGGAAACCTTCCAAAGCTTAAGGTACAAAAGTTGATGCTGCAATCAACCGCGTCACAATACCTGAGGGTACACCGGCGCTCTTGTCTGCGCGACGCAAACAGACTCCTGGCATTCCATAATTCTCTCCCGCTTGTTTAGCGTAAACACCGCTCGCGTCACGGCCGGAAGAAACGGGGGCGTCGGTTGAGGTACCTCACAAAGCACCGCGGCGACAAGAAAGCAAGGACGTCATACACAGTGCCCGGAGGTTGTCCTTCCTGATTGGTGGCGAAAGTGCAGTGCCCCGAAGGGACGCTGCAAAAACTCGCGTCTATTTGTTTATGGTTGATGTTGCTTGGCGGAACTGCCGTAATAAGGAAAAAAAAAGATAGAAAAATAAAGAAATGGAGAGATAGAAAAACCGCACTGCACCCACTTACCGCAAAACGTGTTAAAACATATGGATACATCGTGCGTCCAATAGCACGCACACAAACACACACACACACACACACAAAAACACATAATGGTGACACTTTATTTTTTTTTTTTTACTCTTTTTTTATGACTTTTATTTTTTTATGGTGTTCCGGCGAATGTGCACTGTTTCAAAACAAGCCCGCGTTTCCCCACACCGGGTGGGGGCGCTGCGCGTGTGGAGATACCTGATTCTGATTGGTTCCTCTGCGTTCTTAATGGGTAATGCCACAATCTGATTGGCTGCAACGCGAATAACAATTGGTGCGTCGGTCCCGACAGGGCTTTCATTTCTTGAGCCGTCAGTGACACGTAGCTCGAAAAGTGTTTTCGCAATCGCACTACTACGATTCTAAAAAAATATCCTAGATATGGATTTTTCGATTCGTCTGCTCAGCTTCTTTGTTTATCAATCAATCAATCAATCACTCACTCACTCAATCAATGCACCAGTCAATTAATCGATCTTTATTTGCTTCTTAAAATAAAGTTCAAATGTAAATCACATATAAGACAATACTGGCTTCTGGGTCGGACGTCACAGATGCCTCTGCATTTTTATTAGAGAATTATGAAACTTGCGGCTAAAGCTCGCCATTGCGAAGTAAGAGGAGTTTTTATCTACAAAAAAAAGTTACCGTCTATTACACCAATTAATTAAACAGTAGCAAAGTATACGATATGTTGGATTTTGACAATACTTACGTCACGCCATTAACTACAACTACTATTTTGAAGCGAGCCAATTCTCTAAGGGTTCAAGATCTACGTTTTTGACAGCCTTTTCTATTTCGGGGGATTTTATCTTGAGTAACTCTTCAGGTAATTAATTAAAAATCTCGGGTACATAACATTTTTTAGGCCTCTCCATATTTGGTAGAGATAAATGGGTCAGTAAATTGTTTATTCGGTCTTAACGTTCTTTCTTTGGTATTTTCTACTTTATGCCTGTTGATAAAAAAGTGCTTCATTATAATATCATACTTCACCTTCTCTCTGAAATGCAACATTCCTAGGTCTTCATGCATTTAGTTTTGCAGATCAGCTTCTTCACTTAAGTGACTAATATTTTTAAATATATTTTTTTTGATCGATTTTATTTTTAGTTGTAGATATTTGGCACAGTGGCCGTAGATTGTTATTCCACGTTGAAGCGTGTACTTGCCCCGTGCATTGTAGATCATTCTTAGTATGGATCGATGAACCATAACTTGTGCATGATACATCTGCGCCATTCATATCCTTGACCTTTACAAATTGTTTCTACGTGAATTCGCCATTTAGTATGTTGGTCTATGTGTATCCCTAAGTATTCTACATTATGAGCGTATATCAACGGAACGTTCCTAAGTAGGCTAAGGAACCAACATCCGTTAATTAACCTTGTAGTTGTTTGTTTTAGGGGTCATGTTGCAATAGCAGTATTGAAGGTAATTACTATCAGAGGTCAGAGCAGTTTGAAGAATTTGAAAAACTGCAATGGTTCTTGAGATATTAATTATTACATTTTCACGGTGTTTAACCTGATTTAGAAATTGCGCTCAAAAAACGCGCCGCAAGCTTTGCCCACAACGACGCTTAGAAGAATCACGTAAGCATTTCAATTATGTCGTCACTATCTTGGCAGCGTGTCCTCGGAAGCGGCGGCTTTGCTAGATTACCTATGTTACGGAACTGCCCACAGACGCTGCCTGCACAAACAATTACGCACCCCCCCCCCCTCCTCCCCCCCCCCTCCCCCCCCCCCCTCCCCCCTCTCCCCCCCCCCCCCCCCCCGGCTTAACTCCCGTCGTTCGATGAGCCACCGTTTCTGGGGGATGGCTGCTACGGTAACTCCAAGGTATTCTTAGACTACTTATGTTTCGAAACACAGCGTCTAGAGGGCGTTTCACCGTTCTCTCTGGTGCTCCATGAAACACAGTTTTAAAACGGAGATCTGGATGGCCCTTCAAACGACGGGAGGTTAAGGTCCCTCTATACACGTTTGCAAGTCCGGTCTCAGGGCGCCGCCATCTTCCTCAGTGGGGTGCGCTCTCGGGAGCGGCCATAATCCGATTACGACGCCTTAGCAAGGCTTCGTAATCGGATTAAGACTGGTCCAAGCGCACCCCAGACAGGCAAGATGGCAGCGCCCTGAAGCCGGACTTGCAAACGTGTATAGAGGGACCTTACGGGAGGTAGAGTGAGGGGAGGGGAAGTACCCCCTCCTCCCTTCCTCCCCCCCCCCCCCCGCCCCCCCTCTGCGGGACTTCCACAAGAGAGGTGATCCAATAACGTTGCTTGTTGGTGGGAACGCAAACGACACAAAGGACGATGTGACTGAAACGACTACGTCACTCTTCTAAGCGTCATTGTGGGCAAGGCTTACGACGAGCTTTTGGCTCGCAAATTTTAAATCGGGGTAAAAAACAAACAAAAAAAAATATCAATAAATAATAAAAATATAATATTTTGAAATTATTTTAATTGACCTGGTTTATAACGGTAATTGTCGTCACTAGTGCGATTGAAACATGACCCCTAAAACCACCCATTACAAAGTTGATTAAAATATTTTTATTAGTTAGTCAGCTTACTATTTCAATTCGCTAATGTCTCCCGAGCCTGATAAATACACGATAAAAACGGCACTTATCGAACTCTCGCCACCCATTTTTGTAAAAACTTATGTTCAAATTCAAAATTCAAAAAAGAGAAAACGAAGGACGTCTGGACAGTGATAAGAGAAACAGACGCACATACATAAGCAAAGACCTTCTGACGCGAGAAGAAATATCGCTCCAAGGAAATACCTCACCCTAAACGTCATCCTTAGTGAATGCGAGTACGAATAACATGTTTAAGTAACAACGTTATGTAAGCCTTACAATTCCCAGAACGCACTATTCATAGGTAACGAAAATTGCTCCTCCTCGTTTTTTTTTTTTTTTCTTTTTTGTTTTGTTGCGGGAACAGAGATTTGCAAGTTCTTAGCTTTGTAATACACTTCCTAAAAACTTAACCCGTGCCGAAATTTAATTGATTATGTTACCAATGATGAAGCCCAGAAAGACGGTGCCAGAGAATTGGGATATGCACTTAGACACAAAACAATTTACTTTTGGTGTCACCCTTCGGTGTGGTTTGCAGTATGCTAAGATATACGCAGTCTCTTTGAGAGTGAGGAGCGAAGATTTCTTCGTGTTTTTTTCTTTCTAATCGTCAGCTTGCAACGCTGAGACATGCACAGTCTATATGTCAATACAAGAACCGATTTTAGTGTTCCTGGAGGTAAGGTTTTTCATAAAAATATGTTCAAAGTTGTGGAGGTACCTGTGAAATGGTTCTGCAAGCCCCGCGCAAGAGTGCATACTATGCGATCCTGAAGATATCTCCGATACAAACTTCACGTCTTTTAGATTAAATATTAAAAAAAAATTCGTTAATTAAAAATACATAATCCCACTTTCTCGATGTATTTTTTTAGTTTTATACTTAAGACATGAATCGCATTCAAAGTACACTTGCGAAGTACAGTGTTAGATAATCCAAGCATGTGTAAAAAATGAAAATGTCCTAAAAAACGGATCTGCCGAAACGCTCTCCTTTGCCTACCTCCGTGCTCTAGAAGTAGTCCTGCAGACTAAAATCAAATTTCACCGTTTAAGCGCGGACCCGTATAATGTATGCTCTCGTGGAGACAAAACGAACAACGAAACGAATGTATTGGGAATTTGCGCTCCACCACCTTCTTCGGCACTCTGCCAACATTCCTCCTTTGTTACTTCACACGTCTGCTTATACGACTTTTCATTTTAATATCCTGCTCAACAATGTAACAAATGCACGTTCGAACCGAACCGAAGCCAGATCTTTCTCCAATACATACATGCGGGTACACCCATAAAAATAAGGACTTTCACGCTCCCGTGAAGATTATCGCGAACCCAAATCCCACAAGGGACGAAGACACAAAGAGGGAAACTACATTATTCGGCAAACAAAGAAAAAAGAGCTTATACTTTGCTTTATCTTGCGATTAACCGCAGTGAAGACTACGAGCAAAAGGGACCAATCCACAGCTCGGAGAGTGTCACGTGAACTCCCGGTTTGGAGGAGCGACCCGCGGAACCGGAAGTCACGTGGTACTCTTGGCGCGCCGGATTGGCTAAGAAGGCTCGTAGAATCCAGTGCGATCCATGGTAAAGTGTAACGGGGCATGGGCAACGGGATTGAATCCGCCGCTACAAAGGCAAGCTGCGCGGAATTTCTACAAATGGGCGGTGTGTCCGTTAAAAGCGGAAGCAGTTATGGCTTTGGAGCTTGCAGCCCCGTTTTAAATAAATTTACATCCGTACAAATTTAATCCCCGTACGGTCAAAGGGAGACAGAAAACGAAACTGATAAATAAAAAGGAAAATAGAGAAAAGAAAAAAGAGAGAAACTAATGGCGCCAATTTTTAGGGCCTTGAACTCGTCTCCCTCGGAACGATCCCTAGCGTTCCCTTTTCTCCCCGTTTGTTCCGGCGACGTTTTTCCGGGGTTTGTTTTATCCTCGCTCCTTCCCTGTCACCTCGCTTTTCCTCCTCGCCATCTGACGCGGAGTTGGCTGAAAAATTGCACTGTGGGTTGTCTGTCCTTTGTGTGAATGTTTCTTCTGTCTCCATTTCCTTAATACGGTTTTCGTTCCTGACTTCCTGTCTGAGGATCGTTTCACGCTCGCAGACGTTCCCTAGGTGCGGTTCCCTAGGTTAGTATCCCTAGTGAATCGAAGGAATGGGGAAAGCAAGGTAACCGGAAAAAACAAAACAAAGAATGGGGAACTGGGAAGAGGGCTATCGAAATTAAGGCTTCACTACACACGCGGTCATTCGATATTACGCAGAGATCTAATTATAGCCAAACGTCTGCCTGGTTGTTCAGGTGATGGGTGGTATTGTACGATTTAAGCTATAAATAAGCCTTGAAGAAAAACAAAAGTAAACAAGAGAAAATAAAATTTAAAAAATATTTGGAATAATTTAGCGCTTTGTTGTAAACATATAAAATATGTAGGGGTTGCGGCAGAGTACCTAGGGAACGGGGAAATGAAGCCGAATATAGCGAAAATATGCGGAACAATAATTGATGCAACAGAAAATTGAAGAGTTGATGATACATTTCTTGGGAAAAGAAAGCTTGAGGGGATACTAGAGGAAGGTGAATTACACAATGAGGTAATTAAAACGGTGGAACATGGTGACTCTAGGGATGAGGTCTAAAGCGGTTGAGATATAAGATTTCAATTACCAAACAAGTATTAAATACGACGGTATGTTTGATAAGAAAAGCTGTACAAAGCATAAGAATTTAAAAAAAAATTAGAGAAGGGGATTTACGGAAGTTACACGAAAACAAAGAATAAAAAAAGCTAGAGAAACACACTCGAAGAAAGAAAAGATGTGAACCAGAGTAGAGAGGGGTCAAAAAAAGTAAACGCTAGAAGAGAATGGCAAAGAAAATAAGAACATATAAGGAACTTAAAAAAAAACAGCCGAAAAAATGTTTATGATTGTGACTATCAAACACAGAATCTATAAGAATATAGTAAAACTAATGTACGCTTTATACAATTTATATGAATTATGAAGGGTTTATGAGACAAATCAGATATGAAATTCATTTTTTGTTGAGTTAAAGAAAATCAAGGTAACTACAAAAAACAGGTAAGCAGGAGCGAACGAGATACACGAAAAAAGAGAAACTTTATTTGCAAGCTAGAATTCAAAGAAACAGTTGAAACTTGAAAGCAGCAAAGGAAGGCTCACAGAAAGCAGAGAAGGTGACAGAAAAAACAATAGTTAAAACGTAAGAAAATAAATGATAAAAAATAGCACGAGCAGGAAATTATAAATATGGCTCAAAATCAGTGGCAATATAAAAAAGAGGGGAAAATATAATAGAGAGATTAAAGGAAGGAACGAAAAGGACATAAAGAAAGAAAAGGGAAAAAGTTTGGGGATGGGGAAAGCTATAGAGCTATAGGATCAGCGAGGCCGACACCAAGAAAGGCACAAGCAACAGCAGCTGTTGAAAGCCAAATACCAGTTAGGGAAAAGGGGAAAATAGACTAGAGATTAAAAAAAGGAAACTACGACAAGGTCCTAGAGTAACAGGAAGGAATACGTCTGGAGAAGAGGAAGAACTATAGAAGTACGGGATCGTCGAAGCAGACATCACAAAGACACTAGCAAAAGCGCAAGTTTCAAGCCACGAGAAATCCAGGGAAAGGGGCCAAGAAAATATAGGGAGACGCAAGGGGGAAACAGAGGGAGACGCCAAGAGCAAATGCCCTCATGATCGGATTTGCGAGCTTTTGATATACAGCGCATGCAAATGAGAAAACCGTGGCGGGATATATGAGCACGAGGCACGGTGCCGCTGCAGCACGGGGGGCAAAAGTCTCACTCCACGGTGTTTCTTGCGGGGGGACTTCAGCGCCGCCATGGACCGTGGCCGCGGATGATGCATAGGCGAAATATGGACGGCCTCCTCCGCCGTTAGGTCCGCGCCTTCCATGCTCTCCGTTCATCTCTGAGCGGACAGCGCGGTGGGAGTTACGTCCTCGTTGAGGACCAGTCGCACGCCTATCTTTCGTCACGTGACGACGCTCCTACCGGAATCCCGCGCAGAGAGCGGTGTCAGGTGATGAAAAGATGGTGGGTGATTGGACAGGCGAGTACGTAGCTCTCACCGCGCTGTCGGCGTAGGGCTGGACGGAGCGTAGGCTCGGACGCCTTTCCTCGCTCTACAACCAAGGAGTCGTTTGTCACGGGAAATCTGTTCGGAGTCAGCGGACATTTTCCGGAAAACATGGCGACGTCCCGCAGGCTGCTCTTTTTTTTTATGGCCCGGGGGGGGGGGGGGGGGGGGGGGGGAGGGGGAAGAGAGAGAAAGGGAGGATGGAGCATCCTATTTTTTCGCCGGAGATTTTGGAGTATGCATTTTTTTGTTGATTATCTTGATGCCACCTTTTAACCCCTCTTTTCCCGCATCCGTGACCACCACCCTTTCAGCTTTGCGTCATCCGCTTTTTCTCAGGATTTTAGAATTTGTTTATATATATATATGCGAACGGTTTTCTTTTTTCCTTGCGACATTGAATGTGAAAGTGGTGTATCGTGGTCGGCTGGCGTAGTTCATTTTTTATCGAAGAAAATATTCGGACGCGGTCGTTTTTTACAATTCCTCGTTATTTGCGGCAGAGCGTATCACTTTTTTTTTTTTTTTGGTGTAGCATGCGTTGGTTGAAGAATGTGTATTGCTATGTCGTTTTTATTGAAAGTGAATTGTGTTGTGTGTACGTTTATGCAGCCTGAAACTGGCTTGCCTCAACGGGCGACGAGTCTCCCAGCTGTAGATGAGCAATTTAGCCAGTGCAGTACAACCGCTAGCCTGGGGTCTTTAACGCGCACCACGCAGTAGTGATACACGACCGCACGCCGGCACGATGCTCTAGGGTGCCTTCATGTGCGCTTTGCTCAGGTTGGAGACATCTGGCCATTTTGTTCCCACTTTTACATTTATTTTTTTGTTCATAAGCGCGTGAAAGAGCGTGTCCCTCCACGCGTCTGTGGCGCTGACTGTGCTATGGCGACATTTTGTTTCCGTCGATTTCTTTGTATTTTCCCCGTGAGCGCGTGCTGTCGGCATCGGGCACTACAAAGGGTGGCATCACTCTAAACAGAAGGTCATTGAGGCACCCTACGATGCTCATCCGGATCGAAACGGGCAGGGGTGGGGATCGAAGCCAGGATCCCTGGGCTCTGCAGCGCGAGCTTTCGCTCCACGTGCTCCGAGCTGGTGTGTGCTGACGCACTTGGTCACCGATCCACCAATCATGTAAATTAAAAACGAAATTTGACAGGTTAGGAATAAAAATGTTGTATGTGCAGGTATTTGTCCACTAGCCACCTTGTCTCCTTATAATGATTGTTCCATTGCTTTACAGGCAGTTCCCACCCTCGAAACCGTCTAGAACAAACATCAACGAATTCTGAATGATACTGATTTGGTGTTTGGCTGCGAACCCTTTATACGCGAAAGTCGCGTTAAACATACTTCTAAAAGAAAATAAAACTCGCGGACTTTATTATAGAAGGGTAATTTTATAAGATGTTGGAACAATATGCCCGTAAAAAACCTGAATTATTAACAAAATTATATCACGTGGTGTCCAAAATGGAAATAATATTTTCACCCAATGATCAAAACAAAACGAAGCAAAAAAAGAAACCACTACAACAAAGAAACAATGATAAACTGCATTGATGGCCTTATTTTTGAAACACTAGTAAGTATTAGTATATTGTTCCAATAACTCTGTTAACAATACCCGATAACGATGCAAGCGTAAAAGCGACAGAGCCTAGAATATCGTTATCGAAAGTTTCGAAACGTTCTACTAAAGCTCCCTACTGACAGGATTCTTCCATGCCTCAAGATGGCTACAGGTAATAAAAACCAAAGCAAAAAATATCAGTATATTTTTTAATAAAAACATCTGCGTGAGCAATTCGCCTGATACAAGAAATTTCCAGAAGCAGCCGCAATGACAACTAGAGCAAGGAGCGCAATAGAGATCGTACTTACATTTGAAGTAGATCGCATTGAAGAAACTATGTTGATATAGATCTACATCTCTCACACTTTAGCTTTCTTGTTCTGAATTGGATAAAAAAAAAGAGTCTAGATCGAGTTACCAATTTCAATGCCATCTAGAAGTATTTTGTGCAACCCGTTGCCTCACCTCATGCTCTTTCTCCAGTTTAAAAAGAATAAAAATAGTAGCGAGAGAGTGAAAGATAGACTGAGTGAAAAATAACACGGACCCGAGCTCGTCGGAATGCCATCATGGCAGACGGCTTGAAAAGCGGTTTCCGACAGGAATTCCAGTCGTCCGCCGGGCACTGAAACGACCTCTAACGACTGGAAAAAAACTCCCAGTGTCGGTCGTTAGCCACGGGAAGAGGACACTCCCGGAAAATAGAGGCGGTCCTGCTCATTCGTTTCAACGCGCAGCCAGGAATGCCGACGGTATCGTCTATGAGCCGGTCAGCGCGACATGCCGGAACGGTTAGCTCTTGTAATGGGAGACCATCTTTCTGTTGTCCACCGCGGGATATCTTTTTGTCTGTTTGTGTTTGGTTTTCAGAGAATTTTGGGGACGCCGCCATAATTTCCCGACTAACTTTTTAGCGGGAAATTCGGGACGCATTACTTCGCATCACGTGACTTCAGGTCACGTGACGCGATGACACCACGTCATGCGGCTTCGTGGCGTGTGAAGTCGATTTCCCCGCCAAATTTAGCGGTCAAATTGACCTCACGTGACGTCAGGGTCCCACGCGACAACTCGACTTGAAACTGATGTCAATTTTCCCGACGTATTTAACGGGGCAATTGACGCCACTTGACATTGTGACGTCAAGAGGCACTCTGACATGTCACTGACACCATAATAGGTTTTCAGCTAAATATAGCCGGGGAATTAACGTTACGTGCTTTGGCGTTGTGTGGGGCCAGATCACCTGACAGCACGTCAGGTGGCATTGAACTTCATTGGACCTCGGTCGCGTGACGTCGATTTCCCTAATAAACTTAGCAGGAAAATGCACGTCACGTTGCACCGTGACGTCCCGTGACATTGTTCCATGTCACGTAACGTCACGACCTAACGTGACGTTATGGCATCACGTGGCACCGTGATGTTTTTTTAGTTAAATTTTGCGAGCCAATTGATTCCACGTGACACTATTAGCGTCTGCTCATCCAGGCGGCAAAGTATAAGCTCAGCGAACAACAGTCGCACTGTGATGTCAGGCAACCTGACCAGGGGTTCCGATTTCGGTCGAAGCGAGAGCGAGATCTCACTTGCCTCTCGCGGAGCCAGCAAGGATGGCGTTCGTAGAAAGTTCGTCCGCTAATGCGAGCGAAGAACGCAGTTCGTCTGCTAGTTCGACCGAAGAACGCAGTTGATATGCTACGAAGCCGCATTCGCCGAAGGGAATAAAACGAGAAAACAACCTACTTGGTCTGCTAGGAGACGAGGAAAAGGTTGATTGTCTGCCATGAACCGAGCGCCGCGGTGAATTGAGATCGGACGCAGGCTGAAGTTCTGATTGTCTGCTAGTTTACGTTAAAGGCCAAAGACAACTCGCGCTTTATTGGCGAATCGCAACTTGTTCTGCTACCTTGCACGAGCTGACATCGACCGGTGGATGAAGGAGTACCAAGGACGAGCCTATCAGAGGCCGCGAGCTCTCCTTAGCTATTTGCACGTTGGGGAGACGTTCTCACTAAAGTCTTGGTCGATTGGGAACTCACTGACGGGTTAGAAATGTCTCATTGGTTGCTAATGCGCAAGCTATGGCGCCACGTCCAGTCGACAGCCCGAGAACACTCTCGCTCTCACCTCGACCAACATCGGGCCCAAGGCGATGTCACGTGACGTCAATTTGCCCGTTTAGCTTAACAAGAAGATTGGTGCCACGTGACGGTCAGACCAACAGGAGGAGGAGAGACCCGAGGAGGGTTTCCCTATACACCAACTCGACTCTATGACATCCAGCTGCTGCGGTGGCGCTCCTGTCGGTACTGCGCATGCGTAGACGGTTCCTCTCGCCCGAATGCGGTTTGTGCGCGCGCGCACTCTCCACACCTGGTGATGGGCAGACGCTGTTTTTTTCGTAAACGGCGCGTTAGTCCCTAACGCTACCTCAGTCAGGGATGCGGACTGTTTCGTGTACGGTCCCTTCAGCACCCATCTTTTTGTTGTTTGTTTCGTAATATTTGTTTACCCCTTCGTGTTTTAGTTTTGTGCGAAGCTTTTCCGGCCATTTGTTTCGGATGTGGCGACGCCTCTGACGGATGGAAATGGGATGTCGCTTTGAAACGTTCTTCTGACAACGACCGTTGGCCGAGTTTCTGCTTTTGTTTGGTCAATAAACTGTTTTTTTTTTGTCTCGGAAGATTGTATGTACCATAAAGCAAAACGGAGCTTGCTTCCTTCTATACACGACAGATTTGGAAAAATAAAGACAATGAGCCTCTTTTGTTTTTTGTTGGGATTGTTTTCGAATACTACATCCACTAAGAGCTTAAAAAAGACAATACGTGACGCGTCCAGCGCATCTTATTATCACTGCTCAGCCAATGAGACCGCGGAATTTGTCGATAAGAACACCAAAGAACCAATCACGAAGCAGGAGACATGATAAGCCACGCCCTGAATTTCTGGAGCTCTTAGCATACTATAACACCGACCAACGCTTATTACCGCGAGACTGGCTTATGGCACTGACAAATTTTTAGATTTGCGCGCTTAGTTAAGCATTATTAAAATGGTCTGGATATCGATCAAGTCGATTACTTTAAGTAACATCTACAGCAAAATAAATTAAGTAACGCGATCAAGAACACGCCAAGTCAATGTATTCGCATTATTATCACTTTATCCCATTTTGCAATTTTAATCAAATCTTCGAATGAGAGATTGGCGACTGTACGCAACTCAAACTCTCTTCTAAAGGAGCATAACAACTTGTTCGCAGTGTTGCTTCGAAATATTAGAAATATCGGAAAGCGATGGCTTGTATTGAATTGCCCGATATT
The DNA here is from genome assembly GCF_016920785.2 of Ixodes scapularis. NCBI lineage: Eukaryota > Metazoa > Arthropoda > Arachnida > Ixodida > Ixodidae > Ixodes > Ixodes scapularis. Next base: position 43,001,083 of record NW_024609836.1, on the reverse strand, counting down.
AGTTTCATCTCTACAGCTCTCGTTTTGACCGCAAACTATATGAAAAGTGACGTAATCGACCCCGTAATTGTGACGTCACGCTTCCAAACAAACCGCTGCTAGGGGCGTTGCTACGGACGATTACATGGGATTAAGTTTCGCTTCGAAAGAAAGTTCGTTCAAAAACCGGACGTGCTAGTTAAAGGTCTAAACGCGTCGGCCCGGGTCTCACACCCACCCCGAAAGAAGTTTGCCGACAATAGGTTGTTTACGAAATATTTGCGACGGCAACTTCCGGTCGTCGAGACGTCTCAAGATTGCCGGCTGCCATCCTGCTGCAGACGAGGAAGGCATGCAGAATGACAGAAGTATGTCGTCTGCCAGAGCTTGAGTCATTCGCATAAGGATACGATTTTGATCGCGTATTTATTAGAAACACGGCAGGTCTAAAACTACTCATTAAGTGTATAAAAAAAGGAAATGGATTTGTCCGTGATGCTGGATTCTATCTGACGAAAATTGTCAGACGTATGGAGATCGCATGAAAAAAAAAATGGTACTGCATCGGCGTGCGAAGTATCTGTTTAGTAGGCTTAGTTCGTGATATCAAAGTTGCATCAGGCTTGTTTTTATATTACAGATTGATATGCATCGCAACTGAGAGGCAATTCATTTGACCCTAACATGATCGGTTCGAGACCGCAAATTTTGTTTGCAGGCTCGCGATGTGGGAGTGTGTTTCGTACCTGATTTAACTACAAGAATGAGAAGAACAACAACAAGGCTGGTTCTTCCGTTTTCAGCAACACCCAAAATAGCGAAATAATTAACTGGGCATGAACATCAGATAAGTGTACATATGTTACGAAGAGATCGTGAAGAAACCACATTTTATGCCATCATAATTATTTGAAACGCCTGCCGGCCTGCACTTTGATGTTGATACACTTCATGTCGTCGTCACAACTTGTCATCATTACGTGATTACACTTTCGTTTCACCCTTCGCATTGCAATTAAAAAGTCCATTTAGCAGGCGTCTGCTCGCTAGCTCGCGCACCTCGTCGATCAAGGCTTTGCACGGAAACTCTTTGCTTCCCAAACTCCACGAAAAACTGCCCCCAAGAACAGAAGTTTCGTCGCTTGTCACCAACTTAATGGAACGCAGTCGCGTGCTTTATCAGAAAAGACCACTGGACCCACGAAGCCATCCTGTTGTTTTCTAGGGAAAAAAAATGAGTTTAAAACTTTATTGTGGATTTCTATCATCGCTACATGGCACTGAAATAATAGAAAAAAGTATTCATGATTCGATATTGCGAAGATGCAATGCTTACAACAAATTATTAACTTTATTTCAGTCAAATACTAACCTAACCCCGATGCATTTGCCCATAGCAACGGCTTGTGTGGAGCACAGTCACCAAGCTTTGACATCTTACGGGAGGGGGGGGGGGGGGGGGGTAACTTGCAGCAGTTTTGTATCACCCTGAATATGTGTTTTCTTTCAGTGATATGAATTGCACACCGTGTTGGAATTTACGTTTAGTTTAATGCTTTACCCGTCTCCAATGATTACCTTCTGCGCGCTGCCATTTCTAATGGGCTGTGCAACTCTCTGTGATCATGCGCAATACGCCTCGCAAGTGGGCTCATTTTCGTCTTCTGCGCATGAGAAAGGAAGTAGCGGTGACGTCAGAACGCCGAGTCCTGATTGGCTGATCGCGACCCCCTATTGAGCGTCGTCTGCTCCTTTGCAACGTCGTCTGCACGCAACATCGTCTGCGTCTGTCTTACCTTTCCTGCGACTTTCGGAGCGAACTCGACTTGGCCTTCAAGGGAGGGCAGACGAAAGAACTCGAGCGGTACGTTGTTTTCGTCTAACAACTAGCAGACGCGCATCAAGGAGGGAAGTCAAAGGACTCACTGGCGAGGTGTCCCGGGGCGCCGAGGTTTGTTTGCTTAGTGTCCGCAAGTTCCCTCCCAAATACTTTTTTACCTCCATTCGTGTGCGGCGAGACCCCTCACTCTTTAACGGCGCCGGCGGGTTGGCGCAGTTAACGTCGTCTGCTTTACGTCTGCTAGTCAAAGCGATGGCTGCTTTACCTTTCCTGCGTCTGTCGGAGATTCGCCGCTTTTTCACCGGCGAGTCACCGTTGCCTCGGGAAACAAGGAGATAACAAGAGGAAGAAATTGACCTCTTAATCTAAAATTGAGGTCAGCGATCAAAGTATAACACGGGAAGGGTTCACAAGGGTCGCGCGGGCATATTCCATTCAGCACGTCAGCCGGTCGTGGGCAGACGGTCGCCGAGTCGCGGAGTGCCTGCTAGGCCTAACTGCCCAGCTCGTTTGGTCGCGTTCGGTGGAATCGTCGCCGTTGGAGCTGTTCCCCGGTGTCTGTGGATCCAGCGTTCTTGTTCGTCGTGCTCTGTTTCAAGTAATTTTTACTTTTTTTTTGCTGCTTGAAGTCAGGACGCGTGAGAAGCTCACGTAGAAAAATAAACGTCCGTGGGTCGTCGCGACCGCGACGCTGTCGGCCATGCTGACTTGATCGTAAGAAGTGCGTAAGGCAGCTTCGGAGCTGTCGTAGGATTTCTCCGTAACCTGCGCAAAACTTACGAAAATTTCGTTTCGTGGATACGAATTTGTTCTTAAGTTTTGTCTTACGCACATTTTTGGCGTAAGATCGTTTCGTGAATCTGGCCTCTGCACTTCCGAAAGTCGCAGGAAACGTAAGACAGACGCAGACGACGTTGCGAGCAGACGACGTTCCAAAGAAGCAGACGACGCTCAGATAGGGGGGCTCGATCAGCCAATCAGGGCTCGGCGTTCTGACGTCACCGCTACCCCCTGCGCAAGGAGCAGACGAACTTGCCCTCCGCATAGCTTTCTTCTGCGCTATACCAGGCACCGCGCATGCGTCTACAGCTCAAAGACTCAGCATGTTTCACCTGGGTGATAAGAGGTCCTTCTAAAATTCGGAATCAATTCGACAAATTTAAGATAATGCCATCTGGCATATCGTTATCGGAGTGCAAAAGCCTCCCAACCGCGCCCCCGGCGATATCCGGAACTCATAGGAATTCTGACCGGCCCTCGACTGACCTTGGTCTTTGAAGTGAAGCCCGGCCCGCGACCTGCTTCCAGCACACCGAAAGAAGCCCGTGCGTCTACTTTCCCGCACAACACTCGGAGAGCCAATCACCGCAACCTACGGAGTCAGCTCAGCGAATGAAGATCCGAAACATCTGTTTAGACCAAAAAACGTGGTCTGATTTGTGACATTAAGCAATGCAAAACGTCACTCTTCATTGCTTCGTGTCAAACTCGGACTGCGTTTTTTGGTCTAAGCATATGTTTCAGCATCGTCCATCGCTGCGCTGCCTCCGTAAGTTGCGGTGATTTCCTCTTCAAATGTTGTGCGGCGAAGTATACCTACGGGCTTTTTTTAGAGTGCAGGCCGGGAGCAAACATTTGCACGCGTAAATAAACGGCGCCGCGACGCGCACATACATACACACACAAACAGCATACCACACACAACGAGAGAAAACTGCAGCGTTACGCAGGTCCTCTCGTCATGTCATTTATTGCGCATGATCATATTCAAGATCATAGTACTAAATTGCCCGTTTTCTGCCTGTGTAACTAGGTAAAAGTTCCTTTGTAGTTTCTTCTTTATCTAACTTAGCGTCTTGTGTCACAGCAAGAACACATTATCATCATCTGTTCTACCGCTTTCATTGGTCCTTTTTCCCTATGCGAATATTCCAACGTTCCTAGGTGCTCTGATTTAGGTATGGTGAACTGGGTTACAAGAATTGTGTAATGTCATAATTATTGAAATCTTGAATTTCGAAATAAAGTACACATAGCTATCACCTTAGAATGTATTTCTCAAATATTTTTTAGTCTCACATGGTTTTTAGGTGTATAAACGCTTATGTATGTTTATTTACATATATTTAATTTTTTTCTTACTTATTTACTTTTCGGCCCTCAAGATTAGAACAGGTCCTCAATCCAGTCCCTTTGCCAAGGCGTTTGGAGACAGCTGCTCTATATTAAACTTCCTCGTTCGTACGCAAGAAGTCGGTATGTGCTGACCGCGTCGTGTCGGGAGAATGCGATAAACAAGGCAATACTTCCGCGCGCTCCGGAACGAGCAGTTGGCGTCGGCAAATTCGGCAGGCACGATGCCCTCTTGCTGCGTACAGCGGGATAACCGCGGCAACTTCCCGCGGATCCGTCTAAATATATCTTCCTGGATAGGCGGCGTTGCAGCTTTCTCTCTCGCGTAGATTTATCCACAAGTTGCATACGTTCATAGATGTCAGTTAAGTAACGTACCCTGCCTAGAACGATGCGCTTCTGCACAGAAAAGAATATTTAATGGGCGTCACTAAATTCAAATTACACGGTTATCTAAAGTTAATGGCTCCTTCAAACATTGAATGTGTATGAGTTTGAGGTGCCTTCAGTTCGATTTGTTTTACGCCAATCAATTTCTCGGTGCCCCTTTGGTGACCTAACCCAACTCTAAGGAATGCGAAAAATGAGAAAAAAAAAAAAAGTGAATTGTGTTTTCAGTTGTTGATTTAGCTCCCCAACCGAGACACCTAAAATGTAGAATTAAAATTTTTTGAGATTTTCCGAATAAGCGTTTGACTGTGTCCAAACGCAGTAATCTTACAATTTCTGTACCATTGTTTTTATATTTTTACAAAATTGTAGGGTGAGCCTCCAAAAAAGCGAGCATCGCGTGCTTAGCGGCTAAAGATGGCACGCTAACCGCCAACGGACCCTTTTCTTTTACCCTCCACCCAGCGTGCAAAAAGCGTGGCTATACTCCCAACTCCCGCCCTCCGGTTGAAGGATTGAAGGAAACTCCAGACAAACAAGCTACGAACATTACTTCGAGCCTCATCGTTCTTTTCGAACACAAACGGTTTCGTTCTTTTCTTTTTATTTTTCTTTGCAAAACACTTAAGTAGTTGAAACTAGTAAGAAGAATTTGAAATGAAAGTCCCTTGACTCCCCAGAGCGGCACCCGGTGTCAAGTTCGTCTGCTCCTTGCCCACGTCATGCGTTTGTTTACCCACCCACTGCGCCTAAAATGCTTTTGTTTACCCCCGACCTCAACCAACGACGGCTTGTGATTGATTGCCTCGTCATCGCTTGTTCTCTGAACGTCCTCTATGATGTCTGTTAATTGATGTGTCCTTACGTTCCGATGCGCAGAAGTCGTGTTCTTGTACAGGTGTCGTCGCGTTATCGTTCGGCTGGTGATGATATTACGGGACTAGCCGATAAGAAATCCAAACAGCAAGTAACATAGCAAGAACCGCGAACGTAAATAAAAGAAACACACTGCGTTTCTTTTGGTTGTCAGTGAAGATGTGATGGGCGTATACCGCCCCTACAAAGTTTCTGGTCCTCCCAATCCGAGCAAAGAATGGTGTCTTAGGTCTTTATATACACATTTCATAATTAATGGCAGCTTCAGAATGAAACAGGGTTTGCTGGACCCGGTTCTCTGGTGATCCAGAGGAAGCCAATGAGTGTGCAGCCGTTCCTGGAAAGGATTATCGACCAAACAACTGCCAGAAAACCAATTCCCAGTTTTGTGTCAAACAACTGAAGAAATCGCGGACACGGTCAACTTTCATCCATAGTGTTTGCTTCGAAATCAATGCGTTGCTTTTTTTTTTTCGGCGAATGATCATACGTGCAATTTGTGTCCGCAATACGATAACATAATCATAGTTCATATAACACCCTATATCATAGTTTCTGCATCTGTCCGTGAAGTTCGCATTTCCAGTACACTCGTGCTGCAGATGTGCGCGAAATGTGGGAACTACGTCAGTGAGAGCCGAAGTAGCGCAAGACGTGGGGCGTGGTTTCTCATGCTGTCAGCGACTTCGACAGCGATACACTAAGTATGACGAATCTGTCGAGGGGAACGTACATACACAATCCTGAAAGAAGAACGTAATTTTTGTTTATTTATATTTATCTATTCTCAAGTACTGAGGATGCTTAGCCTGGCGGGAAAGAGGTGAACGCAGGATGTAAAAACTCGCTAAAAATTAAAAAAAGAAAGCCCAAAAAATATTTAGCACAAAAAGCAAAAAAAGAAAGCAGGGAAGGAAGAGGAATTAGGGTGAAGTACTCCTTGATGCTCTTTTCTTCCGACATTCTTTTACTGGTCATCATCCTCTGCATTTCATTTTCACTTTTTTTTTTTTTAATTTTCGCACTTTTATTTTGTTTTTTTCCAGTGTATGTGTTGTGCTTTATTTCCCCGTACTTGATCCTCCGGGTCGGTGCCCCGCCTTCCTTTATCTGTACTCAATTTTCTTTTTCTTTTTTTGCTCGATCCGTTCAATCCCGACAAAGGCGAAATTTCACACCGCTGACGGCGTCGCGCGACACGGGATTTATTATGTCCGCGCCTCTGTTCGAATCCCCTTTCGCTTGCTTCCTTTTTTCCTTCCTCATTTCTACCCTTTCTCTCGGACGCTTTAGGGTAGATCCAAGATCCCACGCGATTCAGTATCGCCTCCTCTAAGCTGTTTCTTTCTTTTTTCTAATCGACACATTTTGCCGTTTGCCACTCAGGCGGTTTGAGAGCCTTCATTTTTTTTTACTTCACACTTTTTTAATTTTTTTTTCATGCCCTATTCTAGTGTGAGCTTCTAGAGACGTACGCCATTTTTGTGGTGACACCAGTCCGTATTTTTGTTTTAAGAAAGAGAGAAAAAAGAGAGAATGTCTTGGCATCCTCTCCTTTCTTTTCTCCGACTTTTTTTCCGGTGTTTTTCGCTGTCTTGCAGCTGAGTATAGACCTTTTTGCCCCGGCCACCAAGAAGGCATATCCGGTATGGGCGACGAAAAAAATATTAAAACGTTTCAACCTGCAAATAGTAAAAAAAATAGAGGGGAGACAAAACGAGAATGGGTGACGGTTACGCTTATCTCCTAAATGCATTCTATTGGCGTGGGGACGGAGAAACAATGTTTTCGCCCATACTGCATGGGAGTGACGATATTTCAAGATGGCGGCGCCCTTGTGAAAAAGGTCTATAGTGACCGAGATCGAAGCTTTCATTTCTGATCTATACACCAACCGGTGTGTCTGTGCAGGGATGTAGTGCAGAGTCCACGAACTGTTGCCATCGCAAGTTTGATTACGAAGCAATACGATGTACTTATTTTCTTTAGTCATCGCTTAATGTTCGTTTTTGACTTTCTGATTATTTTTTTAAATTTTTTTACGAGTCAATACATTTTGATTTCCGTTCCTATTTCTTTTACATATATTCTGTTTCCTTGGATTGTATTTATTTCCACGTTTTCCTTTCCGGATTGTGCTAATGAAGTTATTTCATCTTCCATTGTGCCACGCTGTGGAAAATACTAGGAAGCTTCATTGAACCGGATTTTCCACATTGCTTTCTGTTCTCTATAGATATGTGGAAGTTATCAAAATCTTTTTTTCACTCTTCGTCCTGGAACCTCTCACAGATTTTAGAGGCGCTTAGCCCACTATCTACACATGAATTTTTGGCTGCACCGTTGGCTGATCGCACCAAATCGGGTGATGTTACCTGACATCGCATCATCGGATCTTCGTTTAATACGTATTGGGTACATTTTTATGCTCAGTTAACATAAATATATACTCACGACCACCCCACGTTCGCAAGACGTAAACACATCGATTCCAATACCTTGTAGAAAAGATGAAATACTGAGGAGATAGAGAAAGCTAATTAATCAAATTCAAGTTAATGTGATGCCTTCGGAATGCTTCTTTAGCAGTGTCTTTTGTTGTAGGCGAGTTATGCAGATCTTCGCTTTGCCTATTGTACGAGTTTTGTGTAGTACCGCTTGGCCACAAACCAGTTACCCGTCCCAAGCGCAAAGAAATGCCAACAATTATTCTTTGCTCTAGGGAGAACAAACCGAACCAAACTTGACGCTCGTGTTTAGACAGCGTAAGGTCCGTTTGATTTTAAGATATGGCAACGCTGCAGATTTAAGCTGTAGATGAGAAACTTAGCCAGTGCAGTACGACTTCAATCAAGCCTAGGGTCTTTAACGTGCGTGAGGCAGTAGTGATAAACAACCGCACGACGATATGCTGCCCCCCCCCCCCCCCTCTTCTCCGTATACCTATAAAAAAAGGACTTAGGTCCTTCCCCCTTTCCTAATTAATAACCCAATACTGTTTCTTTTAAATAACTATACACGCAATAAAATGGTCTCAATTACATGTTTAGGTATTTCTTGTTTACCCAGTACGTGAAGCTGATTGTAAGACAACGAGAAACAGCAAATCGAACAAAGGCTGGTGCAGGCGCCAGAGCGTGGAAAAAAGAAAAACAGCAACCAGAAATACTTTGTAGCCATCTCCGTGCAGAATGAAAATTTCCATTAACCAAAACGTTTCGCTTGTTTTGTCCTTGCCTTTTCTTATTCGTAATTGTCTTCATCATACCAACGGGATGAAAAAAGTATACGACGAAAATACGCGCGCGGAAATCCAACACCGAAAGTGTCGCGCCTACGTGAAATATCGCTGCTTGGATAGCGGCACATCCCTTCCGTGTACGTGGACTCTAAAATAATGCCACGTGGCGGCCTAACAACGCGGCTCTCTGTACATCTATATGCGCTCGCGGCCTCCGCTACGGGGCGCCGCCGCAATCGCTGTTGTTGATTTAGCGGAGTGGGCATGCCTGTTTTTCGCATGACCTGAATTGATAGAGACCGTATGTATGTTTTGACCCGGTCCGTTCGTCGGGGCGATCGGGATGGTGGCACGCTCTATGCTACTCGAAGCAAAACAACGTGACGGCTTACCATTGAATGGCGTATTTACCAATGTGCCCGGGTAATTTAGGCGGTGGCCCAGTTTTCAAATGAATAAGGCTTGTACTATTTATTCACTAAGGACGTAGCCCTTATTTTCGAGGTTTTGCGGAGGATCAGGGTGGGCTTCCGATATACAGTCATCTGGGAAATTTCTCGCTAAATTCAGCGGAAAAGTTTCTACGCTAGGTATAATTAGACAATTTATCTGCTAACTTTAACGTGAAAATTGTCGTCGCCAAATCTCGCGGTGTCACCTGGCGTCACTTGGCATAGTGACGTCGCCTGAAACTGACGTCACATATGGCATCATGACGTCATCTGGAGCCATGGAGTTACGTTACACCGCGAAGTCACCTGAGACCAGACGTTTCGTGACGGCCAACGTTACTAGATTAGCTGAGTTACGGAACTGCCCACAGACGCGCTGCTTTCGCGAGTCGTACCCCCTTTCTCTCCCCACGGCCCGCCTCCCATCGTTCGAAGCGCCACCGTTTTGGGGACGGCTGCCCTGGTGAATGCGGTGTACTTTATGGGATGCGTATGTTTGGAAGTACAGCGTCTAGATGGCGCTTCACGGTACTCTATGAAACACACGGCTTTGAAACTAAAATCTAGATGGCGCTCCGGACGACTGGAGGTGGACCAGAGGGGGTAAAGGGGGTACACCGGGCCCTTCTCGGCGGTTCAAGAAATGTTCTTATCTAGTTGCGTTGCTGACACCATAATCTCACGTGACACTGTGGCATAACCCGACACCAGATGTTAGGCACACTATAATGTCACGTCAAACCATGATGTGACGTGTCACTGTAATGTCTTGTTACGCGTATGTAATTGATAACCTGAAACAAACAGAAACTCAAACGCAACACGAGGTCCACAGTAAGGCTGGCATCTTTGTTTATAGGTGTTTTTGTTACTAATATATGGGGTATTAGCTATTTCTCGATACTACATGGCAATGTGTCGGCGGTAGTGTTGATAGCCTTTCACAACTGTATCTGATTACATGCATCAAGCAACAGGCGTGGAAAGGGCTGATATTTCGGGTATTGCCAAAGACGTTAACAAGGGGGACAGCCTACTGAATGAAACCAAGCTGACTCGGAACTGTTGAAAACTGAACCTGTCGATACTAATTCATTATAAAACAAGGCACACGCACATACAAAAACAAAACAAAACCAGGAACAAAACTGACACTGCTGAAAACTTCGCTTTTTTTATTTCTGCGTTATACTTTACAATGTGGGGGCGAGGGAAGATGCGTACATTGTTTCTGAGACAGGAAACATTCTCAGTAAAATTAACGTATTTTCAGGCAAATACACGCTAAAAATGATCTTAATTGTGACTATCTTGTAAGTTTGAAGGCGGCGTGCATCTTTTTATATATAAAAACAAAACAAAAATTGAGAAAAAATACAGATCTGTGTTGCCAGCTGCGTTCTTGACTTCCCCCAAGCCTTTTTTTTTTGTTTTTTTGTTTTGCCTTCTAATGCGAACACGACCCGGAATGAAATGCCTTCGGTTCCCCTTCCTGTATTCCCTTCGGCCTCGCTTTGCAACGCCATGGTGCGCCTATTCAGTGAACATAAAAGAAAACACGCCGGAAGAAGATCATCCCCACAAGAATGAAAATCAAGAAGATATGCGAACGGTACCAAATTAAATAAAAAAGGGGGAACTATAGAAAGCCTAAAAAAGACACAATGATTAAACACGTAACAACAATGAAAAAAGGACCTGAATAGCTTCACCGCGTTTAAATGGTCTCTCCAAGAGTCCTCCTCGAGCGCCATTGTTATTGAGATTTAATTAACCGTTACTTTAAAAGGAAAGACGAAGTTGCCAAGGGTAGGGAGAAGTCCGTATTAGAAACCTAGTGAAATAACCGAACATATATATACACACAAAACAGGTCAGGGTCTTGGAATGAACATGAAGGAAAGGGAGTGCTAAGCTAGTGCTCCCTTTTGCCTTCCCTTAAAATTTTCCTCCTTTTCTTATTTTTGCCAAGGAAATATTTCCTTTCTCCTTCCTCTTGGTTTTCTTGATCGCGGGAACCGCATCCACGCTTCTTCATCTTCCTTTTTCCGCCGCGAGGGGGCGCAACAAAAGAAAATTGACGAGCTCAGAACGCTTTCTTTAAGTAATAAGCAATGTATTCCACCTTCTTCTTACGCCCCTCCCCATTCCCCCTTCTTTCTTCTCTTCCCCTTTTAAAATTTTCCCTTAACTTTCTTTTCTTACCCTTTTTGTTTTATCGGATAACCTTAGCTCGGTTGGCCGCAGAGAGACCAATATGCGTGCGCGGTTATAGTATAGCAGAGACCTTACATCTCCTACCAGAATGCTCCGGTGGTTTGTTTCGTGTTTAGTTGGGCAAGCAGACACACAGTTATGGGGATAGAAAAAGGATGCGAGAGAGTAAAAGAAAGAGCGAAAGAGAGAGAGAAGAGGGAGAGGAGGAGGGCTACGTGTTGGCAGTCACTATGGCGGCTTTGTGGTGGATGAGTTCCCTTTGTGCCGTCGTTGTCCCCTGCTGCGCGATGTCCGACGACACAAGAAGGCGGCTTTGGACACGAGGGCTTTCGAGAGGACAATGGAAAACCGCCGTTCACGGCTTGTTAATGGCTCTGAAATTAGGCAGCGACGAATAATATGTCATGAATGATGGAACGAGCATCGGACGGTCCTCCCTGATAGCGTATACTCGAGTAAGAAGTTTCTAAGTGCGTAATTTCGTCATATTTTCTAGGGTCCCAAATATAGCGCTCTTATTTTATACAATATGAGAAAGTCGTGCAGCTATACCAACTCGATTTTGATTAAGGAAAAACTCACCCTTTTTTGGATCTAGGAGCTTCTAGGGATTACTTGCCTCAATCTATTAGCGGGCTGAACTTTTTTGCTTCATGAATTCAAGCGCAAGCTACTATAATCAGCGGACGATGAAACGTAACTATAACTATGATTGTTCAGACACTAATCGAGGGGACGACGAGAAAATGTCGAGTTCAGGAACGCCACTTTATTCTTTGCATTTGAGAAGTGGCTTTATGAAAAGATGGATGTCGCACCGGCTCACATGATCACTACAGTTGCAGTCTGCTTAGAACTCACCGCATACATTGTTTTTGGACAAATACCTTTAACTATGGTCCCTGATAGCTTTACAAGCGCAGAGCATATGGCAAGTCCCGTTACCCTTATTGTTGCTTCCCAGCCAATAGGATTGCAATATTAATTAATAAGAAAATTGAAGAAGGAATTACAAAACAAGGGACCCAACCATAAATAAGCCACACCCTGTTTTTGCCACACTACCGGTAGTCGTAGCCAATTAATTAGAGCCAGCGTTTACAATATCATTACAGTTAAGAGGAAACATTTAACTTGAAAGGTATATACTTCTTTTTTAAATTCGTTTCGTTTTGTTTTGTGTGCAGGGCTGCCCAGCGTCTGAACCTGTCGTCGAAGAAGCGCCGTCGCCATGGCAACTCCGGCGCATGCGCGGATGGCTCCCAGGGCTCGTCCAATGAGGGCACGCCGTTCGCCACGCGCTACTCGGAACTCATCAAGGATACGCCGCCCGCGGCGCCACCGGCGCTCCTCAGGGGTCTGTCTCGCAAGGACACAGGTCTCGCCAAGGTAAAAACATACCGGGTTTCTTTATTTTTAAACTTCTGGTAAAGGAGTCTGAACCATCAAAGGTTCATGATATCTTCACGCTTCTGTTCGGGTATTTTTTTGTCGGCGTTCTTGTGGGCTATTTTCGAATCGTCATCGGCTACGGAGTGTCAATAATTATAAGGGAATTTTCGTAGATCGCGTTTCCCCCTCCGCTAAGCCCTCCGTAACGAAGAAGATACTACTGCGCCTGCGCGCCGATGGCCTTGACTGTAGAGCTCCGGGTATCGAAGCGGGTTGCGGAGAGTGTTGCGGGACGGCGAAGACGATCTACGAACACTCCCTATAATCCTTGCTATAAGTAGCGAAAGCCCGGCTAGCAATCCGTAACATCCTAGCACGTCTGCAGCTCCACTCTAGAAATGAATCTGGGTTGTACCTCTCAAACTCTTAAAGACCGACCAACGAAACCATTTTCCGCAAGGTAGAAAAATGCCCCTTGCGCCCTCTTCTTTTCACCCTCTCCCAAAAATCACGTGACGGCAGAGGCTTCTTTTGTGCCGGCTTTTTCTGTAGGGATAATCCTCAAGAAGCGCGAAATGAGCGGCTAGCTGCGAGCGCCACAACGACCTTGAGACGTCCAGGTGTCTTCCCTCGTTGACGTGGGCAGGCTCAATCCTCGAGATTGAGGAAGCCAGCGCGACCGGACGGTTTTCCCATGAGCTGCAGGTCCGAGGCCGCTCCGTCGGTGGAGATCGAGGGGTCGTGGTATGCTGGGTTCTTTCCAGCAGCCGCTCTCTGGCATCGCGCGGCTGCTGGAACCATTCCAGTCTCTGCACAAGGATTGACTTGCGCAATAAAAGGTTCAGGTCGTCGATAATACATTTATCTCCGAAACTTATAAATCAAGTGGCTTTCCCTAATCTCTTCATTACTGTTTGAAACATATCTCCTCTCATAGGTTGTTCATCCCATTTTAGATTATTTTACGTATTTATTCTCCCTTACCTGTGCTTGATGACTGTTTTATAACTTGAAAAAGACCTTTAAATATTGGCGCGGGCTTGCGCGATCAACGCTGTCCCGGATTTATTCAAAATTGGAAAGATTGGCGTCAGGAGGGGTAAGGGTTGCACGAGAGGCGTGCAACCATTGCCCGCTTGGCCCTCCCAACAACTTCTCCGCTTCCGTAAACTTCGAATGTTGCAGGTTGGTCCAGTGGCTTAGAGCTCACTTCTTGAAAGGAACCGAAAATAAAAACGGACCAGTATACAAGCTGAAATATGCAAGACGCTCTAAGAGAGCTTGTCGTAATGAAAATGAACTGTTCTAATGTGGCAAGTCGCGTCAATCGGTTCATAATTTTTCATCCCCTTTTGAAAGGCTCCGGAAAAACAAGAAACCAGGAAAAGCTGAGTGACGCCAGGCGCCTCGTATTGTTTAGGTAGTCCCGGTTTCTTTATGTCCTTTCAGCGCTCCTCAAACCGCACAGTGTTCGGTTTCTAAACACTGTTTTTATTTTAGCGCCGAAATAAAACAAAATGCGTAATAATTTTTCACACCAGTGCAATGCAATAGAACCTTCTATTTCCAGCAAGCTGCTTTCCGCCATGCTTCCGTGTCATCCTCCAACTATTTACATGATGGTTGACATGCACTAGAAATCTGGTACTTTCTTTTAGAAGCAGCATGTTAGTGCGCATATATTCCCCCAGCGTCTTGCCTTCTAATCGCGTGGAAGGAAAATGGAAATATCCCGGGCATGATTCGTGCAAAAGGCTAGACTCAATGGTCGCCCATTATTTCTACAAACTCCCTGGCATATTCACTACCATATAGCCTGCTGTCCTTTCTCCAAGAAGCGAGGTTTTAATAGAATTTCGTTGCTCGGCCGCTATTTTTTGTAGTGGCGCGAAAAAAGAAAAAAAGGAGAGAGAGAGAGAGAGGGAAGCAACAATTTTCGCAAGCATTTTTTTTTTTTTGCAATTGCGATATTTTGTTGTGTTTCGGTATAATTTTGTAGTGTAAACAATTTCACGCACTTCCCACAAATATTTCATCGTCAACGACAGTTGTAAAGCATTACGCATTGCCTCGCGTGCTTTGACCTTACGCACTGGAGCAACACAGGAGCGCGTATTTCCGCAAAATAAATACGAGGACCTATTTCTCCCTTTGAACATACCACTTTTGTGGCATCACGACGAACACACTTTCACCATGAAATCGTAACAAAAAATGATTGATGATGAAATTGATTGGGTCCTAACCGTAGAGCCACATTATTTATGTTGGAAATAAACTTGGCGTCGGTCATGCGGTGTGTTTACTTCCACGTTCGAATGTGTTGAGAATGAGTAGCCGAAAAGCGCAGTCTGCAGGCTGCTTCCTGGAGTGGCCTGATATCTCACCAACCCGGGAAAGGGAGGGGGGGGGGGGGGGGGGAAGAAAGGGGTGGATGTTGTGGGAAGGTGATAATATTTATTCTCACAGAGGAGAGTCGCCGGTCATTAAAAAGTCGACTCGCTGATAACGGGAAAGCCTGTGGGGCCACATCTATAGTAACCATGAGTAAAATGTGGTATACAGCTATGTTACTGAGAAGTTGCGATAGTGCAAACGATGGCGCGTTGTGAGGCAAGTGAAGCAAAGACCTATCTTACGATCGTGCCGTCTTCATTAAAAGCAAGCATTTCGGTTTGCTTCTTCAACCCCTCCTGACGCCAATCTTTCCAATTTTGGATAAAACCGGGACAACGTTGATCGCGCAAGCACGCGCCAATATTTAAAGGTCTTTACCAAGTTATAGCACAGTCATCAAGCAGAAGTAAGGAAGAATAAATACGCAGAAGAGTCCAAAATGCGATGAACAACCTATGAGAGGAGATGTGTTTCAAACAGTAATGAAGAGATTATTGAAAGCCACTAGATTTATAAATTTCACAAATAAATGTATTATCAACGACCTGGACCCTTTATTGCGCAAGCCAATCCTTGTGCAGAGACGGGAATGGTTCCAGCAGCCGCGCGATGCCAGAAAGCGGCTGCTGGAACGAACCCAGCATACCACGACCCCTCGATCTCCACCGACCGAGCGGCCTCGGACCTGCAGCTCATGGGAAAAAGCGTTCGGTCGCGCTGGCTTCCTTAATCTCGCGGATTGAGCGTGCCCGCGTCAACGAGAAAAGACACCTGGACGTCTCAAAGTCGTTGTGGCGCTCGCAGCTAGCCGCTCCTTTCGCGGTTTATGAGGATTATCCCTACAGAAAAAGCCGACACAAAAGAAGCCTCTGCCGTCATGTGATGTTTGGGAGAGGGTGAAAAGAGGAGGGCACGAGGGGCAATTTCCTACCTTGCGGAAAAAGGTTTCGTTGGTCGGTCTAACTTAGTTGTTGCCCGACGAGCCTCTGCCTCCACTGAACAGCGTCGGGATTACATAGTCGAGTGGCCACGTCAACATTAAAAAGAATCACCGATATGGTGGAAGCTGGTACGAGCACCTACAAAGAAAGAAAGAAAGAAAGAAAGAAATCATTGAAATATGAATAACTTAGCTACACTTGCATACTTAACTGCAGTTATGCCCAGCACAGTTACCACATTATACTTTTGGACAACGTTCTCTGGGGTTACAGTCAAACAATGGAGGCGCGTACGCTTGCACATCTTGAAAGTCCATAAAAGCTGTGCACGCACACTCTGCATTTCTTCGGAAATAGCTGAGGGGGATTGGTGGCCGAGTGGTCAAGCGCACATTAGCTCGGAGCACGTGGAGCGAAAGCTCGTGCTCCTGAACCCAGGAATCCTGGGCTCGATCCTCACCCCTGCCCATATCGATCTGGATGAGCATCGTACCGGCGTATGGTTGTGTATCATTACTCAGTGATTCACGTTAAAGACCCACGGCTAGCGGTTGTGCTGCACTGGCTAAATTAGTCATCTACAGCTGCGAGACAAGTTGACGTTGAGGCTGACTAAGTTCTAGGCTGTATAAGCATACACACACCCCAATTTGTTTTGCTGACATAGTTGTCCGCGGTACAGTGTGGCGAGTGTGGTGAAGCGTATGGTGACTGCAGTTAAAGGTGACTTGACTGCGACTCCGGCGTTTTCTTCATTGTCGCCGATTTGCCTGAACATTTACTCAACACACCAACAAACATCGCTGAAATGGTAACCCATGTATTCGGCCAAAATAATTTTTTTTCCCTAAGATATTATATTTACAATTTTGGTTCCCATTGTGGTTTTTTGAAAGTGAAAGTCTCTACAGGCAACAATGAAAATGTGACGTCAGCGAAAGGGAAGAGTTCACTCTTTGAACTGTTGACTTTGTTCCCAAGCAATTACAAGCAGTTTCAAGGCGCCGAAAGAATGCCAGGTAAGCTGGCTCCAGGAGCCGCGCAGCAGCATGAAACAAACACTCGGCATGGTACTCGGCATAGGGCATGGTAAATAAATTTTCGCTAATCAAGTTTATTATTATTCTTATAGTTCCTCTTTACCTACCCGTGCACTCGTCCTGGAAGCCTGCCTTCCACTGACTTTACGGCAAAGAAAATTGCGCTTATATTCGATCATATTGTAGAATACCGGAGACTGTGCTGAAAGAAGGGAACTTGGTAGAAGAAAAAAAAGGACAGATGAAGAAGAACGTCTCAAAGTGCTTTTGCATCATATTTGCGTCTCAATGGTGCTTCTTGAATCGTTTCTCTTTGCCGATTTCACAATAACTATTTCGAATTTCTCGATACTAAATAGCACACGGGAAAAGGTAAAAGCCGGTGATTTCGAAAATATAGTTAGTTGGGGTAGCTCGAAAAATCGGCGGAATATAATACCCCATTGAGGCTACCCGTGTAGCGAGGCGTTTCAGAATCGTTACAACGTCTCCCGAGGCACCAAAGAAACTGTGCGGAGCGAAAGTTCCGTCCGCCTGGTTTCTTTCGGTGACTTCAGCACGCCGAGCTCTCATTGGCTCTGATTGAAGGTTAATGGATAGACCTCAAAGCAGCTTGCCTTGAGGTGTGCCCACTATCCTTTAATCAGAGCCAATCCAAGTTCGGCATTCTGACGCCCCCACCAACCCTGCAAAAAGACAAGCAGACGAACTTACGATCAGCATAAAGTCGGGTCACGCCCGCATTTGACTGAGACCGAGTGCGTTGCAACCGTTTACTCTCGTTTACGACGAGAACACGCGGAGGCGCCATGTATCGTGCAGCCCCGGAATGCGGAGGGCAAGTTCGTCTGCTTCTTGCGCAGGGGGGTAGCGGTGACGTCAGAACGCCGAGCCCTGATTGGCTGATCGCGACCCCCTATCTGAGCGTCGTCTGCTCCTTTGCAACGTCGTCTGCTCGCAACGTCGTCTGCGTCTGTCTTACCTTTCCTGCGACTTTCGGAAGTGCAGGCGACCATCTTACGCCAAAAATGTGCGTAAGACATAACTTAAGAACAAATTCGTATTCACGAAACGAAATTTTTGTAAGTTTTGCGAAGGTTACGACGAAATCCTACGACAACTCCGAAGCTGTCTTACGCACTTCTTACGATCAAATCAACATGGCCGTCAGCGTCGCGGTCGCGACGACCCACGGACGTTTATTTTTCTACGTGCGCTTCTCACGCGTCCCGACTTCAAGCAGCAAGAAAAAAGTAAAAAGTACTTGAAACAGACCACGACGAACAAGAACGCTGGATCCACAAACACCCGGGAAGAGCACCAACGGCCATGATTCCACCGAACGCGACCAAGCGAGCACGGCAGTTAGGCCTAGCAGGCACTCCGCGACTGGGCGACCGTCTGCCCACGACCGGCTGGTGTGCTGAATGGAATATGCCCGCGCGACCCTTGTGAACCCTTCCCGTATTATACTTTGAACGCTGACCTCAGTTTTAGATTAAGAGGTCAATTTCTTCCTCTTGTTATCTCCTTGTTTCCCGAGGCAACGGTGACCCTCGCCGTTGAAAAAGCGGTGAATCTCCGACAGACGCATGCAGGAAAGGTAAAGCAGCCATCGCTTTGACTAGCAGACGTAAAGCAGATGACGTTAACTGCGCCAACCCGCCGACGCCATTAAAGAATGAGGGGTCTCGCCGCACACGAAAGGAGGGAAAAAGTATTTGGGAGGGAACTTGCGGACACTAACACGCTCACCTCTCGCTTCTTGGAAAACAAACCTCGGCGCTTCGGGACACCTCGCCAGTGAGTCCTTTGACTTCCCTCCTTGATGCGCATCTGCTAGTTGTTGGACAAAAACAACGTACCGCTCGAGTTATTTCGTCTGCCCTCTCTGAAAGGCGAAGTCGAGCTCGCTCGTAAAGACCTGCACTTCCGAAAGCCGCAGGAAAGGTCAGACAGACGCAGACGATGTTGCGAGCAGACGACGTTGCAAAGGAGCAGACGACACTGAGATAGGGGGTCGCGATCAGCCAATCAGGGCTCGGCGTTCTGACGTCACCGCTACTTTCTTTCTCATGCGCAGAAGACGAAAATGAGCCCACTTGCGAGGCGTATATTTCCGGTCTCCGTATACTTTTATACAAATTGTGATTTCACCCCGCGCGCTTGAAACGAGTCGGACAATATCATAAGCCACAACCTTTCGTCGACGGCATACGTTAGTTTTAGACCTCGCAAATACCATAATAAAAACAAAAAGAAAGAAGAGTTTTGATTTGTTTATACGCGCATGGCACGCGTCGTGCTCGAGGGTTACGCGAGAGATGTCACGCCAGCGCATACCAGTATGCGTTCTCTGGTTCGTAGTCGGCTTACGTTCGGATGCCCTGCACAACCCTGTCTATCAAACTCAAACACACAAATGCGTGAACTAGTCTTTACGCGCACCGTTGAGGCGCGCCGTCGCGCTGCTAATGCACCGTAAAAAAGAAGTCTCCAGACACCGTCTGAGGCGCTTTTCTTCCTCGTATGGCGGTCTGCAGACAAGCAAAAGAACTTGTTGTTCGGCTAGTTAGTGTTGACTGTATTGAACCATGGTTAAAAGCGCTAAAAAGACGTGCACAAGATAGCGCCCGTGTTTGTCTTTTATCTCGTGCACGTCTTTTTAGCGCTTTTAACCATGGTTCAATGCCCAGACAAGCGCCCGAAGTGTGCCTGCTTCATTCATATGTATGCTTCCGACTAGTTGTCCGAAGCACACGTGTGTATGAAGCAGACATGGTTACGAAGGCGGTTAAGGCGTGTACGCGGATAATTAAATCCTGTCAACATGTCTGCGGAGAAACTCCGCGTCTTTTGCGTGATGTACGCAAAAGTACGCAGCGCGAATGGGGTTTTAGGTATTGCAGCTAGCTCTCGCGCTTGGGCCGATTCCGTACCTCCATGGAACCGTGGGCTGAGTGGTGATAATGACTTCGTTACGAGCTGTTGCTCTCGTATAGCTAATTTTTGTGAGTCTATACTCGCAACAAGGGAGAGAGAGAGAGAGAAAGAGCTAGCACGAGGTGCACACTTCGTTTGACTGAAGCAACAGCATTTCGCAACAGCGGCTGCGAACTGTCTGCATCTTTATGTTTTTTTTTTGTAACTAAGACTTTTTTGTATCTCCGGAATCCCAGGGATGCCGTTAGGAATAAAAAATGGCCGCATATACAAGCTATATAGCTTTTCAAACACGGGGCACTCCAAAAGAACTATGCTGCAATTGTTTCCCCAAAAAGAGAGAGAGAGAAAAAAAAGAGGGATAAAAATGTTTTCTGAGTTTGGGATTGCGCAACCACCACCATATCACGCGCTCGCATGCCCGAAAAGTAAGCCGCAATTTGAGTTGCTGAGCGCGTCTCTTTCGTAAGATGCCAGAGCGGCTTTCAGGCGTTTTTTCGCCGCGAAGAACAACGCCAGGTCAGAAGTGCCGTTTTATGTGTTATCTTTCGACCTTGTTGCGCCATTCGGGGCTTCGTCGTTCCGAATTATTCGAGAGTCCCGCTGTTTCTTCTTTTTATTTTATTTTATTGGTTCGTTAGACGAAAACTATTAAGGCGATTCTTGTGCAACCAAAGAAACAGCCTGACATCATACGTGAGTCCGCATAATAATGTTGGTCTGCTTCGTAAAATGTTACGGTGGTTAGTTCGGGGATTCAAAACCAAGTGCTTTTGTCAGTTTAATTATAACTGACTGCTTGTCTTTTTTATTATTGTTATTAGTTCAACCGAGGTCGGAAGCCTTGCACGGATAATTGAACCAAAGTTCGAATATGTGATTATCTAATCACTCGCAATTAAGTTATTCACAAATTCGGGGTGTGGCCACCACCGTGCATCTTACTACGAGTCCACAACGATTGATGTTGTAACATATTAGCAGATAAAAACGCCGAAAACCGCCGAAGGGAAAGGCGAAGATATTAATCCCTTCTCCGCGAGTTTTAATGTGACATTTGCTAAGATTCGTCACTCTTAAGAACAGACTACTCACGCCGACCGACCTGCGTTTAAGTCTGTACTTTTTGTTTACCTACAGTCAATTATAATGAGGAATGTGAATTTAGATGGAGCGATACGCTTGACTCTAAAGTCGTTTAAATATCTCAGAGTGTATTGGCGACGTTCGCGGCCGAGAGCGTCGCTGTGGTCGGCCGTTTAGGATTGGCGCATGCTTATCAATTATCTCATCGACTGAGGTAAATGCAATTTCAGAATACAGTCAAACGCCGCTACAACGAACGCTTCTATACGAAATAGCCTGTATAACGGAGCATGCGTTGTACAGGCTGCTTTATTGGAGTCATTAAGGATGTAACGAAGTGACGTGTATAACGAAGAATTATCGCGGCTCCACACGCTTCGTTATACAGGCGTTTGACTGTATCAGCTTTGACGGTTTTGAAGTCCCATCAGCTCGTAGCGTCGGCTGCGTGTGGACAAGAGTCACTAAACATTTTTTTTAACGTGAAACGTTCTCTGGTTGGGTGTTCGGCATATTGTGAGGCCCAGATAAAAGCATGGCCGCGGGGCTCGACACTGATTGGTTTAGGGGGGGGAGAGGGGGGTGAGGTCTAGACGCTGATTGGTTAACGGGTAGGTTATGTGACCAGGTGAGTAGGCGAGGAGGTGTGAGGTAGGCGAGGAGGAGCTCGACCACCTGTTTGCACTGAGGTAGGGGAGCTCGAAAGTATGGAAGGCCCTGGAAGATCGCTAGGTTCATCAGCCCGATTAGCGGTAGTATCGCTTCCTTCTAGGAACTATCGATTGCACGTATGGTAAACGTTAAACGATTTGATGAAAAGAGCCGTGAACGTAGCTGTCTGGCGTCTGGAAACTCCGAGTGTCGCCAAACGTTTGTGATGCCAGAACGCTTCACCTATGCAAAAAATCGCCTAGCGATTTGCCATAAATTTGCGCGTGTGTGTTTGCGTGTTTTCGCAGGGGTGTTCACTCCTATCATCTTTAAGCTGGCAGGGTGGCGACAGAGGTGGCGAAGACTTCAAACACAATCCAGCTTGCGCTCCTTGCTTGGGACTACGCGTTTCTAGCGTGAGCGCTCGGTCCGCGAACGCAGGTTTCCAAGCCACGATGTTGTGTCTAGCCTTCGCTGCTCGGTCAACATGAAAGTGACCGGAGCAAGGTAGAGTCTAATTCAAATCCACTAAAACGCTACGCCTATTGCATTTGTATCCCATTTCCCGATTTCCTTGCTGAGGCAACCATTTCGGTGTTTAGTCCGAAGCGGCCCCAAGTGGCGATCGTCACGATTCGAAAATGCGACATCCTCATCTTTAGATGCACTATCATGCAGCTCGGGCGATGTCGCTTTTGCTCTTTCACGGACTGTTCTAACATTTTTGGAGGATCGAAAATGATCTCCTGCGATCTCAGTTAAAGCTTCGGATAACTGGGTAACAAAAATGTTAAGCAGAAAAATGGCGCTTAAAAATAATGTGGTCGATTACGCCACCTATAGCTCTGGGCTAGGTGGCGCAATCTGCCGCCCAATACAAAGACTAAGGCAATATGATTCATTCATCTGTACGTGACTAGAGTGTGGTTACTCTGTAGCGTAACTTAATTAGTATATCGCGTCTGCTCCCTTTCCATTGGCGGTTAGGCGGACTACGCAGCCACCCTACTTTACGAACTTACACATATAGGTAACCGAAGTTCTACTCGTTTATTTAAAATGTGTTTTTATTATAAGAGTTCGGACTCCTTCCTTTTGCACGTCTTTGATTGCTGTTACATGGTGGGCTAACGTTTCATCGCTAGCTAACACTTTATTTTCAAGGGGTTCCTCACCAGGCTTTGTTTTAATGTTTTGAGATCCCTGTCTGAATAAATATAATATACACTAACAACTTGCTTTACAAAAAAAAAATGATTTGAATTTTGGCTTGACTCGCTCGCCATCGCTTAAAAAATCGCCTACTTTTTTATTTTTTTTATTTTTTATTTTTTTTATTTTTTGCTCTGCTAGGTGAAGTAAACGCACGTTCGCCAGAAGGTAACATTCTGGGGATCCGCGGATTTTTCTTGAAAGAAAGCGATAGGCGAAACGAAATTTCGAGTCGAGCAAGTCGGCACAACGTGATTCTTTCGCTCCTACACGCCACCTGGCTCTCGTTGCCTTGTAAAAAACCGGCACCCAGAGTCCGAATTTTTGGGGGGCTCGCGAATTAGATTTAGCGGACTTGCCGAATCGCAAGAAGTTGTTCTGGTCTCGGTTGGGTTGCGCAAATAAGCTAAAGATTAAACGTGATAGAAATTGTGCAACCAACAAGAGAGAGAGAGAGAAAAAAAGAAGGTTTGCTCTTTAGGAGTTCGTTGTATTGTTTGTATTTTGTTTCTTTTTTTGCGGTCTGGGTACTTGAACCGGGTGCTGGAGCCAAGCGCTGCCTCTTGGGGAATCTGGGAGGTGCACGCTTACAGCTGTCCGAGTTAATTTGGGCGTCTGAGTCGGTTTGGATTAGGCGCTAGCCAAGGGCGTACGTTTGACTCGTTGATGCGGCGAGGAAAAGTTGCGCGTGGTTGCGGAATCGAACAATGGCGAAAGTTGGCTCGATTCGTGGAAGGGGGAAACCGGAGCTGGCGACTTACGAAACCCGCAAGGAGTGGAAACTACCGTGTCTCGAAATTGGGGACGTATGATTAGTCTGGAAGCTCCAATACGAAAACACCGATGGAGGTTTCGGCTTCTTTTTTTTTTTTTCTAATAACATAAATATACTTTATTTTCAGTCGCTTCTCCCCAAACTTAATTTCAAGCTTGTTTCCTAAAAAAACAATACAAAAACCTTACAATTGCTCTTCAGTCGCAGTCCTACTGCCACTACATCGTACACGAGAGAGTCTGCTGCAGGCATCGTCTGAGGGGTTTTTCTTTCTTGTGTTTCCATGTTGGTAATACAACAACTGCCTGCACACATGCTCGAAGCATACACATGTATGAAACACACCCCCTTAATTCGAAAATGCTCGAAGCAAACCCGCTTAATTCGAAAATGCTTCACGCCTGTACGCAGATAATGCTCTTATATTTTTTGCGAGCAGCCAGTGTCTTGCATAATGTATGAGTCGTTGTGCGACACCGGCTTTACAATCCCAGACAACGTTTTTGTATGATCGAATTGTGGACGCCTAATGATGTAAATTAATTTATGTTTTACTCTTTTCCAATTTCTAATAACGCGACGAAACCCCTCGCTTTTTTTGTGGGCATGCTAAATCCGTGTATTATATTTTTGCGCCATTATCGCAAGCAAGGAACGCGCGCCGCGGTACTCTATGCGATCATTTGCCAGTGTACTAATCATCGGTCGTTTTCCTTACGCGTAATAAGTATCGGCTCTTTGTATATGCGCCTTTACAGCGCTTATTACTTGCTCGAATAATTCTGAGTCACGGGGCCATGGACGGACGCACTCTGTCTGACAATTTGCTCGAGAGAGTTTCCGCGTATGGTCAGAAGTCCTTGCACAGCTTACTATATAAACAAGGATGGCAGAGCACAGAAGGCGATTTTTGGGATGCTCCGTATCAGCGAGTGTTAACGAGTAAACAGTGTTCACGGCCTTCTACGTCTCGGCAGTACCACGTCGTGGAGTTTACATCTCACGCAATTTACACCGCGGCGACCCCTTAATTATCATCGTCCTCGATATGACCCAACCGAACTGAATTAACGCATGCGGCAAGTGGCTTTGCGTTTAAACCAAGGCTCTCGGGGGCGAGAGCGTGTCACTTCGGGGCACCGATTGTTTGCGGAATCACCCCTGCCGACGCAGCGCTTTCTAAAGTTGAAGACGTGGTAGCGCTCGTTGTTTCCAGCAATGTTGCGCGCAACACTTGAGACGTATAGGTTGTGTGGGCGTGCGTGGTTCTACAAAGTTTCCCGGTAGCGCGTGTGCAACCAGCCGCGTCTAGAGCACGTGTTGCTTGAGACAGTTCTCTGACAATGTGTGTCTGAAGATGTCTGGACGTCCCCATTGATATGGGTATAAACTTGACGTACACCTGAGATCGAGTCTAGTTCGGGTATAAAAGTGAGCGATAATTGCATTAGCTAGCCCGCGACATTGAGCTGAGCATTAGCGATAGGGTCCCTAATTTGATTATGCTCTATATAAAGTTTTCGTAGATCGCTTTTTCCCGTCTGCTCGCTGTCCCCAATGAAGACACGTCTGCTGTGCATGCGCGCAGCTAGCCTTGCCTGCAGAGTCCCGATCTCCCAGCGGGTTCCGGAGAGCATTGAGTGATGGCGAAAACTACAAATAAAAACTATCTATTATGACCCGACCGATCTGTTCTCGAGTTTCTTTTAAATTTAACAGCTAGACAAGACAAGACGACGCGAGTACTTTATTAGCATACACACGCTGTTCTTGGCGGCAGTTCGAGGAAAATAACATTTTACGATGCGCTCACGTTATGGTCAAAATGGTCGTATAGATGATATGTCAGCTTAGTCTTCCGTTGAATGACGTGACCTGTCCTTTAATCGTAGAGGAATCATTTAGCCAGTGAAGTACGCGGCCAATTTGTAAGATGGATTATTCAAAGTTAATAAATATC
The DNA here is from genome assembly GCF_016920785.2 of Ixodes scapularis. Taxonomy (NCBI): domain Eukaryota; kingdom Metazoa; phylum Arthropoda; class Arachnida; order Ixodida; family Ixodidae; genus Ixodes; species Ixodes scapularis. The sequence continues at coordinate 42,975,558 of NW_024609836.1, read as the reverse complement.
AATAGGTCATTAGATTGTTGTCCCCACAACATTTCAACAATATTCCAATTAGGAAAAAGCGACAAAGCATAAAAAAAGACAGCAGGTGAATAAGTATCTTTTTCTTGTGATTTTATTGAGAAGCTGAACATTTGAATATTAGGAAAAAAAGAGGATTTTTAAGGACAACCTCGTAATGAGCGCTATGGGAGTTTTTGTTCATACTTGGAGTAGTTATAGTGAACATTGACGATCACGTAATTTGAGAGAGACGTAAATTTGTTTTTGATACAATGCATTGTGAATCTAATGTGATACGCTTATCTAAGAAGTGCCTCACAAGAAAGCAGAACACAAATGCAACGTGAAAGCATGATGCATCACATCTGGTACACGTTGTGTGCCACCTTTCTCAAACAGACTCCTCAAGATGGAGCCTTTTGGCTGTTCGGCGTAAAGTCCCTTGATACTTCTTTTACAAGTATCGACAAGCAATACAAATGTCAAAGCACATTCCGCTGGAACAAGCGCAAGGCAGCTCTGCGCTGCCTTTCGCTTCCTAAAGCCTGCACCGTCACGCAGCCTGCGCTTCAAAGAATGTCGCTACTTATAGGACGCTCAAATCTGGGGACTTTAGTTCGGCGCTCAGATTCACGGCTTGTGGACATCGGATAAATAAGCTTGGAAAGCCCACATTTCATACAGCGCTGCAAACTTCCAGGCCTTGCATCCTTCACGTTCGAAAACTGCGAGAAGTAGAAGGTTGCGCTGTGCTTGAACAAAGACAAAAAATGACCGCATCTCCACGCGGTGAATGATGTTGATTGGGGCGAAGCTCTGGTGGTGCTGATGATACTAATTTTATTGTTCATATGTAGTGCTTATGGTGCTGATTTTTGTTTATTGCTCATAGGTAGTGCGGAGTTCCGGGTTGCGTTTCAACTTCATTATTACTGCTTTATGGTCGGTGAAATGCAGAGCCAGTGGTTCTTCTAGCGGATGAGCTTGGATCCGCTAGAATCCATGGGAACGCATTTCCACCGCTTAAGTCAACGGTCCATGTCAGGAAGAGAATGTGTGGTATGGATCGTGGTTATATACGCAGTTGAGCATTTGACCGCAGCGCCCTCTCGTCTATAAACGTTGAGCCAACGGATGCAAAGTTTAACGCGATTATATACGCATTTGACCGCAGCGCCCTCTCCTGTATAGACGATGAGCGGCTACATGCAACGTTTCATCCATGACAGAAACCCCAGCTCTTGAGTTACTACCACATCTCAGAGCCCCCTACTCGTCCCGCAGTCGTGGCCGAGTGGTTAAGGCGATGGACTAGAAATGCCTTGGGGTCTCCCCGCACAGGTTCGAATCCTGTCGACTGCGCAAACATTTTTTTCTTTTTATGTGAGCACGGACGCAGGACGGACGGACGGACGGACGGACGGACAAGGCTAGACCCTAAGGAGCTTCGCACCTAAAAACTGCTTTCATCGTTTCCGCAAATCACGAGGTACCAACGCATCGTGTATGACGTATGATGCACGAAGTATTTCTTCGTTTTTCAGTTCAAAGATAGAAGAAACTCGTTTAATCCTGTTTTACAATCATGTTTTATAGTAGTAAACAGGCAAATATAATTTCATGTACATATACGAAGTCATGCAATATAGGGTTAAGCCAAAAGCAACATTCTGATGACAATCGCTACTTGCAGACTCTGATTTGTCGCCTCTGGAGTCCTAATGACGTAGCCAAATGACGTATTCACGATGGGATCACGAGGGTTCCAATATTCAGCTACTGTTTCAAGGTCACTTTGCAGAAACAACTACGTTCTAAGCCATAATGTTTTGGCTTTCTGCTCCCTCATATTTCTGCTCTTTTTCAACCCCCCCCCCTCCATTTGGGGCTGCATCGATATAGATCCAAATCGATTGTATTCCGTTGTTATCTTGTAAGACTCCGACTCAGCACTCGGCAGTACCTATCAATTGGCACGCCCGTAACTTCATTCAACCCTAAGAAGCTCGGTCTGGTGGAAGCTATGAGGTGCTTGGATCAATGATATGGCTATTTTTCGCCACGTGATCACTCTCCCGCCCGTATACCCCCGTACCAAGAGCGAAGTCAAGTGATACAAGGAAGGCGGCTGATTGGTCCGGCAAGCCCATACTCTCCCACCGCACTGTCAGCTTAGGGGTGAACGAGGTGGATGATGTCCTTTTGATTGCTAAATTGATCAAAGCAAGAGAACTCGGTCCCGGCCCAATTTCCCGGACGTCCCTAAGGCTCCGCTCAAAACTGAAATTGGTTTGAAAAGGTCTACGCACTTTCTTTCTTTCTTTGCCATCGGCAAACAGAAATCACCTGTACTGCCTTCACCGCCGCTCTTCTGGTCCTTTATTGACCCTCCACCATGCTCGGCAAACTGCTTTGAGCGAGTGTACGGCGTTGTAAGAAGAAGAAAAGAGGATAGTAAAGTGACGGTTTGCTTCAAGCAACATTACTAGATCAACTCAGTTGTGGATTTCCAGCGGACGAGTGTACTCCCCTCTGCATCTCAAGCCCGCCACCCCGCAGAGCCGTATATTGGGAGAGTTTGGCCAGCAGGCGGAGCAAAGCCCGCCACCAGCGCCGAATACTCCCCTGCGGTTAGAGCGTAAACTAAATATGCGACAACCGGTCGATCAATCAGCAAACTGCAACGTCACAATATTGGAAACGAAATTTAAATCGTGAAATAGAATCGTTCAATCTCGGCGTCTCGTTGACACTGGCGGCAATAGCAAATCAGCAGCAATGATCGTATAGGATGACCAAGGCGTGGACGCGTTGACTGTGGCTACCAAGGAACTATTCAAATCGAGCTAATAATTGAGACAGTAGTCCCGCTTCCGCGCTTTGTTCTGGACAAAAAAAATGACTGGTGAGTGAGCGCCGATCTGATCGAAGATAGAAGACGTCGGGATCTCCGATGACACAGAACGGCTTGGCGCTGAAACCCGGTTTCACAGAGCGCAGTCCGACGAAACATGCAACTTTCAGAATCCACAAGTCACAGGTGTGCACCTGTGACTTGTGGATTCCTACGACCGCGAGAAAACCGCTTTTGTTCCCTGCTCCGCCGCTCGAGTGTTCGTACTGGGGAAGAATCTTTCAAAGCTACCAGTTTACGCTTGTAGCTTCTGCGATTAGCCTATGTTTGGTCGAAGTATAAATACCGCTTCTATGTGTTGCGTGATTCTCTTGTTTGCCGAAGCGGCAAGCGAAGGAACGGCGAGCTAGGAACCGTGTGAACTATTTCGCTTGTGTGTGTTGCGCACGAGGAAAGTCTAGCACGGAACTTGTTGACGCACTGATGAGTGGTACCTGAAAAGGAGCCACACAAAGAGTCGGGCTCCGCACCGCAACCACGCAGTTTGCTCTGGTTTGGAACGTACGTTCATTCATTCTACCGTTGAATATGGACAGGACGAAAACCTTACATGCGCCAAGTTTTCAGTCACCAAGAGTTATGCCTTTTCACTTTAGCGACGCTAAAACGGCTTAAATAAGTCGTGTCGCATTTTTAGAGCTCACGACCACCGCTATAGGGGCTGTTCCGCGGTCTGTGGTTGGCCACGAGGTGCTCGCCTATTCAATTCAATTAATGGCCAGACTCTCCCAATAAACGGCTCTGGCCACCTGTCCTTTGAAGCGCCATGTAGACGCTGTGCTTAAAATAACCGGCGTATTGCATGTTCCATAGGGTACCCTGTAGTGACCATAGCAGCTGCCCCAAAACGGTGGCGACAGCAGGTGGATCATGGGGAGACTGCTGTTTGTGGAAGCACCGTCTATGAGAAATTTTCGTAACTGAGGTCATCTAGTAAAGTTGGCTTCAAGAGTACGCGCTTGATTCCAGAAGCAAAAAATTAAGTTAGAATAAAAATGGAAGGGCAAAATTGAGCGCTAGAACTAAACGTCCGTAGCTAAAAAACAATGTGCAGGACACACATTGAGATCTCAAACGCAGTTCAGCGTTTGAACATTGTTGCGCGTGCGCTGTTCTTCTGTTGGCCCTAGTTTAGAGTCTCGTGGTTTTTGTCCATTAAAATCTTATTTGCGCAGCTCGTTCGCGTCTTTACAATTTGTTCGTGCATGAGTTCTATTCCCAACCTTGCGAATTTAAATACGACCTCCTTTTGCACACAGTCCTTGACAGCTGGCGAGTCCTGAGTCGATTGTAGTCATTGGTATTGCGACATTGACCAGGAAGTAAAAAGCGTAAACCTAATGAGCCAGAATCCTGCTTTAACACGTAAACCAGCCAATTACGATTCACTGGTTTTCCAAATAGCGGCGCAGAAGTTCAAGTGTGAGTCTCATTAGGGTCGTGCAGCACTATGGCAGTTCGTTCTCCTTAGATTGCTTGTATTTTTTTTTTCGACTATCGTTCCTGTACGGCCTCTCTATCGGCCGCCGTATTTCAGAGGCTTCGAAACTTCCAGGCGTGACCGGCCTTCCGGGGGAGGGGGGCGACGCCGTGGCGGCAAGCCAGCGAATGTACTCGAAAAACAACTTCCGCCACTCGCGCACGTCGCCTGGCGAGCATTGGCCCAATTAGGCGGATAGGATCGGCAGTTTCAGACGCCTCCACGATTAGCGAAACCGGGCACAGAACTCGCGACCGATAACACCGAACACGCTTCCCAACACGTAAGTGTTTCACTCACCCCTGTTGAAACGCATGAAAAAAAGAATGGACCGAAACAAACGTTGCTGCTTACACTCAGTTTCAACTTACCGTGGACCTCAAGGGACGCCGCGAGCAATCCCAACGAACCCAGGGCTGCGAAAATGTGCCATGATTACGCGCTCGGGGGAGGGGGGTGTCGATGAGCCCCAATTCCCAAGGTCACGTGGTGCTCACACGGCATACGATTGGCTAGGACGGCTTGTAGCGTCTCCCACGGTCCACGGTCAGGTGTGGCGAAGTGTAGCTTCGGTCACGATCGGAGTGTAATCGAGGCGAGCGCCAGCTACTGCCGGCCGTTTTGTTTTTGGGGCGAAACGTGCGGTGCCCTCTATCGGAGATAACGCAAACTAGCGCAGCTCTCCCCGTCCCTCCGCCCTCCGTACAAACTGGGATGTACCGGTGACTTTGTCACAAAACAGTCTACTTCCATTTGTGCATTCGAACGAATACGAGAAGTTTAAAGATATATACATGTATATAAAACTGGCAGAGAAGCTGCAGTGAGAGATCTCCGGTGTTAGGAATTGATATAGCAAAGAATATATATATATATATATATATATATATCTTGCGAAGCTAGAGATACCGAGCAAAAAAAATAGAGCGGATGGGGTTTACTAGGAGGGACTGCTCGTAAAAATGGTCGCCTGTTTTACGATCTTCGGGTAGACTTTTAGGATATTTTGTTGTTATTCTTTTTTTATTTTTTTTTTAATAGAGGCCAGGCCTTTGTTGCGTTTCACGAGGCCGCCTCCCTCTGTGCTTATGGCTACTTGTCGCACGGTCTGGTTCCTTTCGGGGATGCCAAACGCGTTGTTTCTAAGTTTTTTTTTTTTTTTTTTTATGGCCGGGGTTTGAGTAAATATAACGCTACAAACAAACAAATATGACAACAAAGATAACGTCCAGTGGGTTTATGGATTTCGTCATTGTTTTATTATACAACCGGCGAGATAATCTGGCCATTGTAGAAGCCCTAAAGCACGCCTTCCCCACTAAAGTCTGGTCTGGTGAGCTCTTTTATAAATCTATTATAAATCCGTTTTTAATGTTCTCGACGGGGATAAAGAAAAAAAAGTTTGATGGTTTATCCCCTCGCGTGTAGACTTCCCCTGTGTGTTTTCGTTTTAATCTTCCCTTTCGCATTGATAATAATTTTGTAGCGGTCGCTCCCCGAGATTATAATTTTAGGTTATATTTCGTTTGTTTCAGAGCTACTTAAGGGTCGTTTGTATTGTTGTTAACTTCGATCATCCTTTCTATTATTGAGATAATCCTAGCTTCTTCCCCCCCCTCGCTCCCCCCCCTCCCCCCCCCCCCCCCGTATCCACTGCTGCGTTACTGTTTTATGCAGTTTTCTATCAGCAGTGAGAGTTATCAGAGTTCTGATGGTAATGTTTTAACCTCGGTTTACTCTTGCTTATTTTGAAAGGGAGGACGGGCATCTTATTACCGCTCCTCAGCCAATGAGGTTGCTGCGTTGGCCGATATGAACGCCTGACAACCAATCAGGACTCAGGAAGACTGACCATATAGAGTCACCCTCCGCCTTTCTTACGCAGTCATTGTGTGTATAAAACGAAAGCTTCAGTTTCTCGGAGTACGATTCCCGAACTTATATTTCACAGTTTATCGAGAAAAACGCGACTTGAACTGGACTTATATTCAGAAGCGTGACGTGTTCCTCCAGGAAATAGCGTTAAGATATACGACGTGCCACTTTCGTAGGATAATTTGCAAGAACGGAAACCTGATATCGGGTTTTACACGTTCGCGAGCACATGGTACAGTCTCCGGCGATATGAAAGACCCACTGGGAGCGCGTGGCCGAGGCGGTGGCTGGCGGGGGCGCTGCGAGCGCTCCGGGCAATTCGATTCTGCTTCGAGGGGAGGACGCTCACTCCTGGCTCAGCACAAACTGATAAGCGCGCGCTTTAGCTGAGCCCCGAGTAAGCGTCCTCCCCTCGAAGCAGAATGGAATTGCCCGGAGCGCTCGCATCGCCCCCGCCAGCCACCGCCTCGGCCACGCGCTCCCAGTGGGTCTTTCATATCGCCGGAGACTGTACATTAACTACAACGGGAAACAGATGTGTGTTTTTAATTGCTCGCGATTGTTTTTATTTTTGATTATCTGCATTGTAAAATTTTTTTTTAATATCATCCTTGAATTACAGTTTTCACTCACACGTTTAGGGCAATGTGAATTCCCTCCACCCCATAGGAGTAAAAAATTTCTATTCCGCCTAGGGAATGGCCACATTTTTTCTTTTCCTTTATTAAGGGATTGAGGCAAGAATAGGCCTCTTTCCGCGACGCGCGAATGCCCACGACCGAAGAGGCTGTTTCCCCGTCCATGTGTACGGATCAAAAGGGAAGAAGGGATTTATCCGTTACCGCTAATCATGAGCTTCCTCTCCCCCGGGACGCGCTATAAATATTCGGCTAATCCCCCTTACGGAAATCCCGGGGAGCTAGGGGAGACGGGAAGGTTTAAAAAAAGGTTTATCCCGCAGTTAATATATTTTTGTTTTGTTTTTCAGAGTCGCTTCATTCGCCGTTTTCTCCCCCAACGTTAAGACAAGGCACGAGGGATTTTCTCGGGCATTTCTATGGCGAATGAAGCGGCGATGATCCTGATATCGTTGATCTCCAGTTGACCATTCAATCGCGTCTCGCGTTGGCATCGAGGCTCCGGTCTCCGGCGAGTGATAAGAATTCGGATAGAGAAACACATTATCATTGGGTGGTTCGGTGCAACGTTATCGCGTTTATTTATTTATTTATTTGTTTAAGGGGGGGGGGGGTTGAAATGGGAGATTAAGTGCGGTTATAATAGCCGGGTAGCTCTTAGGGACAAGGTTTAAGTCCCGAAGACTTGACTTGTAGCGTGTTCATACTTGACCTGCTTTGAAATCGGTTGAGGGTAGATTTCAGGGATATCAGAATTGTTGATGTGTATTCGGCGATTTGGTACATCAATAGTATGGGAAAATGCCATGTAAGCATGTAAGTCACGAAGCTCACTATCAAAAGAGAAACTTTTGTTTTTATTTCTAAACATTACAGGGGTGGAACTCACAAAATGTACAGTCGGCACGGAATGAAACGCGAACATAGAGCGCATGGTTTTCGACCCACGCTGAGTCACCTAGAGACGCAACGCCGAAGGTTTGGATGCACTGAGCAAGAGTCTAACACATCGAAGGAGGAGCCATCTTCTTGCAGCTCCCATCTGGTTCAGGTGGTGCAGCATCTAGCGAAAATCATGCAGCCACTGTTCGCGTTTCATTCCGTGCCGACTGTACTTGGGAGCAGCCACGGGAGCAGCTGAAACAGCTGTTTTGGAGAAGGTTGGGAGCAGCTAAAACTACATTCTGGAGCAGGCTATAAAGCACCTGAGATCAGTTTTCACTGCACTTCAGCTTGTGTTTTAGATAAGCACAAGAGCAATTTCGATTGTGCTTAGCAGCACAGATGAACCTGACTGGTTAGGGACCTTGGTACTTGGGATAATGGTGTAACAGATGCGAAAACTTGAAACTTTGTGAGCCTTAGTGTAAACCAAAAAGCAAGTACCATATGTTTCTGAAGATAGTGTCCTCGATATTTTCGGAGTGGCTTTCAGCTGCTCAAAATGCAAACCAGCACTGCTTATCGTACAACCCACACGTGCTCGTCGTAGTCATTCTATTGTCACGAATGAAGGTGACGAGAAGCTGAACAGCGAACTGAAGGATAAAGGTTTAATTGGCGAACTTGTGCCAAACAAAAATAAGTAACGAAAGAGAGTCGGAGCAGTAGAAAAGCAGGCGGCGATTCGGCGGCGAAACAGAGAGCGCGATCGAGACTGACTTGACAAGGTCGCGGGCAGCTGCTTATCTACCGTGCGTCACTATATCAAAAGTTCGGCAATGGAAGTTCGAGCGTCGCGCGCTCGGGGCGAGGATAAACTGGCACTTTCGAGAACATGCAAGCAGGAGGAAAGTTACGTCTGGTGCGAGAATGAACGCGAATCCTTAAGAAGTCCGTGACCGAGCGTTTCTTTATCGACCCTGCGAGCGGCATTATGTGCAAACCACGTGACGTGCGTAAGCAACGGACGTGCAGTTGCGCGGAGGAACGGAGCAACACATTTCGAGTTTATACTATTGTGCAACTCAATATCGAAGCAGCAGACTACAATTAACGGAGTTATCGTAATCGAAGCGATAAGCAGGAGCAAGGTTAAAGCACGCCGAGCAGATAGATCTACCGCTCGCGTGAGAGCCGCTGGCCGGCAAGGTTTCGAATCGGACCGCGTTTCAGTTCTATCAAATCACGATTTATCTTGCGGGAATGTGGTTCCAACATCTAACGATGAAGTACTAAAAGGAATCTTTTGCTCATTTTTTTTCAACTGGCTGACGTCCGGGTCCCGGGCCGCAGAGCCTCAGGCAGTCTGACGCTCAAGGACTCGACCTCACCTCGGTCGACTTGCTTAAAAGGACCATGAAATGACGTTCTTAATTTTGCCAGATAACTTTTATATTAAACCTTAAACGTTCACTGAAGGCCGAAGAGGCACGTGCCCGTTTTCGTCTCGGTTCATTAATTTCTACACAAAAAATTAATGAAATATCTACTTTTTTTTCTCTCTCCAACTGACCGCAGAACAAGTTGCGGCGTAATTTGGACGGTCGTGACGTGCCCTGGCACAGGAACCAGAAGTTCTCTCGGCAGTAGGAGAATGAGAGTGTTAGCGGCGGCGAGTTGGGGATCGCCGGTAGGTTTTACTGCGCTGATGTCACCGATGTATTTTCTGAATCGACGCCTCTCATCGCCGCGATAGCCATGAACACATCGCAGCTGAGCGAAGTTCAATGAGATGTGTTGTGCTACAGCGACAGCATGGGACTAGTCTCATGGGCCAGTATGCCTGTTGGGAAGTGCGGCGAGTCTTCTGGTGAAGACTCCAGAAGTCAACCCAACTGTCAATGTTGGTAACAAGGCGGCCCGTGTTAGTTGTTTGCAAAGTGACGTAGATGGAAACAAATTGCCGCGGCGATTTTCGCGGCCTCTGAGTTGCAGGAGCGAGCCGGCGTTGAAAAAGATACGTTTGAACTACGACAGTGTCAGCAAGAGCCACGTAAATACCTCTTCACACTCGGAGCGGACGCGCGCGTTTGTTGGAAGTGCTGTATTCGCGCTGTTGGAAAGCGCTTCAAAACCGATCTTTTACAATTGCACCTCGATACTGACGTGACACTCGGCAAAGGAAGGTTGAACCGGCATTGCACGTAGCTCCCACGAACTGTTATAGCTCGACAGTGACGTGCAGTCGTGTAAGAATAAAAATGGCATACTAATAACAAAGTGTGCATACCGTGTTACCAAGGTAATCCATACGGCATTTATTTGAGCTATATATAATACAAAACAAGAAGATAGAATCGACGCGAGTCCCTTTTCGACGACAGTGTTCATCAACACTGCCTCGAAAACAAGGAGATGACAAGGGGAAGAGATTGACCTCACCTTTAAATCTAAAATTGAGGTCAGCGATCAAACTATAATACGGGAAGTGTCCACAAGAACCGCGCGGGCATAATCCATTCAGCACGCCAGCCGGTCGTCGGCAGACGGTCTTGGCCAAGTACCGTTGAAGCGACGCTGCGCCGAGTCGGAGTCCTAGTTGGAGTGCCTGCTAGGCCTATATAGCTCGCTTGGTCGGGGTCGGTGGATTCGTGGCCGTTGTAGCTTTTCTCTGGTGTTTGTGGATCCAGCGTTCTTGTTAGTCGTGGTCTGTTTCAAGTACTTTTTACTTTTTCTTGCTGCTTGAAGTCGGGACGCACGAGAAGAACATGTAGAAAAATAAACGTTTGTTGGTTGTAATAGAGTTGGTAGGTGTTCGTGAGCGACGCCATCGGCCCAAGCGCGGGAGGGTCTTTTTCTTGCTTTGTTTACCACACGATAGATGGCGCTTGGCTCTCAGCATAGCAGATGTACCAGGCGCAAAAGCAAGCCGCAAAGCAACTTGTCCAGGAGAAAATGTCTCAGGCTGAGTTGCAAACAATGAGAGACATTAGCTCAAGCGGGAGAGATGCGCCTAGAAAGTTCTGGAGATACCTTGGAACCTTGGACGGGAGAGATCAGAGGCTGGCTATACTCGACGAGAACAAAAGGATGACAGCAGACAAACTTGGGCATAGCCTTACAGACCACCTAGTGAAGATATTTTCGCCCCCGGGAGCACCAACACCTCAGGACATCTTACCACATCAAAATCCGGATGGTACTCCGGTTGATGTCGACGGTGGAGAAATTGGCAGGGTGTCAATTATACGCGCTTTGACTCACCTAAAAAGTAACACCGTCCAAGGACTGGACGAGATTCCGGCAATCGTCCTCAAAGCACTAGGGAAAGGTTCAAGCGATCAGCTGGCAGGAATTTTTAACAACATTGCCTTTGGAATAGAAGAAGTTCCTGGAGACTGGAGGAGAGGCAAAGTCGTTTTTGTTCCAAAAAAAGGTTGTGACCAGCGTTACCTCTGCAACTACAGACCACTGACTGTGACCAGCACGATATATAGAACTTTCGTACATATTCTGAAGGAGCACATGACTGCATGGGCAGAGGAAGAAGGCTTGCTTACGGAACTTCAAGGAGGTTTTCGACGAGGTCGCCGGTTGGAAGATCATCTGTTTACGCTAACACAATGTATTGAGGTTGCCCGCAAGGAGCAGAGGACCCTAATATGTTGTTTTCTGGACGTCGCCAAGGCCTATGATAGTGTGCCACATGCCCAGTTGATATGTCGACTACAACATCTTGACATGCGACCAGAGTGGGTCACCGTCATCCACCGCCTATACAGTGGAAACACGGTTAGGACAAAGTTAAGTGAGGCTAACTCTGAGGAAGTGCTGGTGACAAGAGGCTTACGCCAAGGGTGCCCCTCTCTCCACTATTGTACATGCTTTACGTAACCGGACTCGAAACGCAACTCATCCGATCTGGACTGGGCTTCTCGTTGGCTCACTTAGAAGATGATCTGACCGTCGAATGGGTTCTACCCGGACTTACCTACGCAGACGATGTAGTACTAACCGCGGCATCAGTCTGCGACATGCAGAAACTCCTAGATATCTGTACCGAGGTAGTAACGGAACTTGGATTGAAATAACACTAACAAGTCAGCAGCGGTGCTGTTTGCAGGTCCACAAGATCCAACATTTGGCAGTCTTCGACTCGGGGTGGACTGTGTACCTGTAATGAACTCGTACAGGTACTTGGGAATTACACTCACAAATACAGAGGACTACTTGCAAGAGCATCACGCCCATCTCCGCCAAGCAGCCATCAGAGGAACCAGCATTCTGCGCAGACGGAATCTCTGGAGTTGCAATAGATTCGTTGTGACCCGGGAGCTGTGGAAGGCGGTGGTGGTACCAGGATTGACTTTTGCTAACGCTGTGGTGTGTGTCCCTGGAGATATCCGAGCTCACATAGAACGTAGGCAGAGGGAGGTCGGGCGTCAAGCGCTAGGCTGTCATGGTACAGTAGCAAATGAGGCTGTCCAGGGTGATTTGGGATGGTCCTCTTTTGAAGCCCGTGAAGCTACCAGCAAAATCGCCTACGACGGACGTCTCCGACATATGGACACCTGCCGGTGGGCCAAAAGGCTTTTCAGGTACACTCAACTGACTGGGCTGCAGACCCGCTGACAGAAACGCCTATACCAGCTCGAAAGCAAGTACGTTTTTTTTGCGGACCCTGTCCAAGCGTCGTCGGCCAGGGAATGGGAGAGAGAGGTTCGGAAAAAGGTTCGCGACCAGGAAACACAGCAGTGGCTCAAAGATGCCCAATTGAAGACTACGCTCGATGTGTATGTTGCAAACAAGAGGACCATCGGCTCGGAGGCTAGGCTATACGATAATAGCCTGGGTAGTCGTTTGCTATTTGAGGCACGAGCCGGGGCACTAAGGACTCTGTCTTACAGACGTCACTTCGATTCTACTGTGACCACGAGCGTGTGCCGGGTGTGCGGCGCCCACGACGAAACAGTAGCACACATTGTACTGGAATGCGCAGGACTCCGGCCATCCCAGTCACGAGACAACGACCGTGACCTTCAAGGCACTCTGGAGCTTGCCGAAGTATTGGGCTTCACGGCTACTAGAGATGGACACCAAACCAGTGAGGTTAGGCCAGCCGCACCAGCGGACAGGCCTGCCTCGAATGAGACTACGGCCTCCAGTGTCCCAGATAGGCCGTCTGTCGAGGCAACAAAGAGACGATTAGAGGACTGGTGGAGAAAGATCTACCTTAGGGGGCAATAACACGCAAATGCCCCCAGGCTTGAGCATGAATATTGTTCGAGCCCGCCCGATCTAAAGGGAACAGCCGCATCATCATCATCATCATCATTATCAAATTTAGCAATTTTTGTCACATCTCTAATTATGCCGCAAAATGTGGATCTGAATATTATTTAACAAAACTTTTAGGAAACATTCGCCGGCTATTTATTGTTTATGATCGCGGTGCTGGTGAGGTGGGCTCTTACCCAACATGCGACGTGGATTCGGCTGACGTGCTGCGATTCCGCGGGTGCATCCCAGTGAAAGCTTTCGAAGGAAAGAAGGCGCAAAAGAGCCCAGTTTTCTTTTAAAACTTCTATAGCGAAGAACTTTCTTGGCTCCCTATTTTTTGCTTTTGTGTTTCTTTTCCTACCTTTAACGACGTGCGGTGGATGAAATTCGATTTCAGAATCGTTTCATGGTCCCTTTAACCGCTTATGGTTGAAGGTGGTGTAGCGCTTGGAATCCGACCCCCGAGTTTTTTCGCGCGCTTCCGACTCGGGATACACAGGGAGAATAAACAGAACAAAGGATTGCAAGGTCGACCAAGCTAAACGCGCTCGTTGTTGCCAGTCTAGTCGATAGAAACCGAAACCGAGACAAAACACAATTTTTTGGGGGAACGTTTTGCGACTTGGTGCATAACGGCTCGAGGTATTGGTTCTGGCGAAGTTTCTGCTACATGGCGCAGGATGGCGCAGACAAATGCGTCTGGCGCAAAATGGCGCTAATGGCGCAGCTGTTCCACCCCTGCATTATATTAGTTTCGCACTTAGCAGAGCTTGCTCCATGGGTTACAGTGATTCGCTCACCCAAGTGCTTTGCGGGAAAGTAGACGTTCCCGATTTCTCAGAGTGCGTAAGCAACTTTTTGTAGGCAAGTGTAGGATTATTGGTACACTCTAAAAAAATGCCTGCAAAACACACAAAGAGCCAATCTCTGCGATCTACGAAATCAGCTTAGCGAATGATGTGGCGGAACATATGTTTACTGCTAAAAGTGAACTTCTGCTGTGACATCACTCAGTGCAAACGGTCATGCTTGTATTTCGTGATGCCACAACGCAGACCGAAGTTTGAGCTCTGAACAGATGTTCTGCCTCATCATTCGCTGAGCTGATTTCGTAGATCGCAGAGATTAGCTCTTCGAGTGTCTTGTGGGTAATTAGACGTGCAGGCATTTCTTAGAGTGTAAGATGCGTGTTGTCATGGCTATAGAACATATAGGTTTCTTCTAGAAAGTTACCGGATCCCGGGTTAGCTCAATGCGGACCTTAGATTAGCAGTGGCGCACACTGCAGCCGCGGTGCATCACTTTTAAAATGCATGCTATATTCCGCATAAGTGGAGAAGTTAAAGCTCCAATAATCACCGTAAACTTCAGAAACGCGGGGAGTGGCCTTCGAAAGCCTGAGATGATTTCTAATGAAACACCTTAATCCAAATATTTTGTCCGTCCCTCCGCTTTTCCGTGCATTTCCCGCTAAGTTTAGAGGGGAAATTGATGCCACGTAACCTAGACACGAATTAAGTTTCTCCGCTAAATTTAGCGGCAACATCGTAGTCACGCGACCTGACGTTACGAGTCCCACACGCGAATCCAGTCTCTCCGCTGAATTTAGCGAAAAAGTGACGCCACCTGACCTGACGTCATGTGACCTATGCACAAGGAGGTTATAATGGGCAGTAGGTGGCGTCCCTATGTCCAATTCACGGAGCGAGCTGTAACCGAAGTAGGCGCAGCCACAAACTTTTCTCAACCAATGGAGAGCTTGTCAATGGGTGCCGCCATTGATTTTTGGGGCAAACAACCCTCGTTGCCATGGCATTTCCGTGGCAACGCTGTTGTCTGCTCCATAATTTCATGGCGGCGTCCACTGAATTGGTGTGGAACAGGCGAGATTTGGAGCCAAAAACTTGCCTGACCAGTAGGAAGTCGGTATATAGCGGACGCTCTCGACATCGCGCCTGGAGAGTCGTCTAGAACGAATCGTCACAGCGCGGCTTTCGAAAGCGACCGTGTGTCAGTCGTCGTACGCACGAGCACTGAGAATGGCACCGCGGGTTGAGAAAGCCCTACAAACCCTGCTTCCAAAAGGTGTTGCTTTCACTCCGCCGTGATGAGAATGCCGGTTCGCATCGAAACATCTTTTGGTGCTCCGATCGAATCGAAAGCCAGCCGCGACCGCGAGCAGACGAAGCCGACCGCAGGCACGGAGCAGACATAGCCTAAGCCTGTCGACCGAGCGGCGAGCAAACGCTTGGAGCAAACGCTTGGAGCAGTGCCTCCTATGTAAGTTACACTATGCCTGTCAGCTTCTCTACAAAAGGTGTCCAGGCCCGATGCTTCACCTCACAACACGCAAGTACGGCCTAGCGGACGTTCGTTTTTTTTTTTTTTTCTATTTTTTTAGCATGTTTTATTTACATTATTATTGATGATATATCATATATATGTTTTTTTTAACAACATGTGGAACACTGTTCTGGATGTGACCGCCCTGATTCAAACCAGTTTCGCTGAGACAAAATACGAAACTACGAAACAAGCACGGCCAGGCTTCGCTTTCGCAGCGCGAACGCGGAGAACGCTTGGCCGCTTGACCGTCTGCTTTGGCGGCAGCTTGGGGCTTTGGCGGTCACCCTGAATCGCGCGCACAGAAATAGCTGGCACCGGGTCGTGTGCGGGTGAAAAGGTAGGAAAATAAGAAGTAATATTCGGTTGGAAAACGGCGAGCTCGTCCCGAGCTGTCAGTCAAAAACGTTTAAATTTCTTGCTGTCGGTGCTCCTGAGGCGACATCATTGAACCTCCTACGGAAGAGATGGTTGGCTTCACTACACGGCAGGCTCGTACGCCTAGGTGGCTCCACCGCACGGCAACCACCCGTACTTTTTGCCCTCTCCCTTCCGCTTGCCAGTGCTTGGAGCTGACAGGCATAGTGTAACTTATATAGGAGGCACTGCTTGGAGCTTGGTTGGATTTAGTTTGGATAAGAGCGCGTCGGCGCGCAAGGCAGTCTGGGATTGGGTTCTTTTTCCGGCGTCGCTGGGATTGACGTCATGCCGGGCCCTGCCCTATTTAAAGGTCCTTGCTTATGCACCAATATAATTTTTCCGCTAATTTTGGCGGGAAGATTGATGTCACGTGACCTGTACGTCAAGTTGTTTTCCCCGCTAAATTTAGCGGGAAAATCGAAGTCACGTGACCAAACCAGTGAGTCAGTTTCCTTGCTAAACTAATAAAAAATACTGTTTGTTTTTACTTCTCAAAGGGACTGTTTGATGTCTTCTAAGCTAATTAAAACGACCGCTCCTCAAAAGAAAGCAACAAAAAAAAAGTTACAAAAAAAAACAGGTTGAGGTTGGTTAACACTGGAATGTTTTTCTGCTCCACGTTACGTTACGACGTCTTACGAGCGCTTACGTTGCGAGTTACCGGAACATTCGTGCTTCGTCGAATAAAGCGTGGCGACCATTCCAAGTAGTAGCTTTGCACGTGACATACGAAACACGCATGTGCCACTATGACTCCTAACGTAACGCAAGAAAGCGTAAACAAACGCCCTGTGTGAACCGATCTCTCGCGTATTTTTGTCTCTTGAATTTGAATAATACGCCGATTTAACCCTGACGTATGAATAGACAAAAAAAAAAAAAAAAAACCTTGCGGGGTGTGACGTCATACTTATAGTTTTTAACTGCCTTGCGCCGTACCTCTTGTGAGAGTACACGTGCAGCGCTTTTGAGTGCTGGCCTAAGGCTTGCGTAAAAAGCGGAAATGCCGAGATTTTTGTGTAAGATTGGGGGGGGGGGGGGGGGGGGGTCAGGATTCCCCTCACTCTAAAAAAAGCCCATGCTTCAACTTTCCCGCACAACACTCGGAAAGCCAATCACCGGAACTTACGGAGGCAGCTCAGTCAATGAAGATGCCGGAACATATGTTCAGACAAAAAAACGCACCCTGAGTTGTGACATTAAGCAATGCAAAACGTCACGCTTGCATTGCTTAATGTCACAACTCAGACTGTTTTTTTGGTTTAAACATATGTTTCGGCATCGTCATTCGCTGAGCTTCCTCTGTAAGTTGCGGTGATTGGCCCTCCGAGTGTTGTGCGGGAAAGTAGAGTCAGGGGTGTTTTTTAGAGAGCTCCTTGCACCGAACGCGACGGGAAGGAAAAGCTTCGGCACAATCTTGAAACGCGCTGTTGTGGCTGCTTGGCGCATCAATCTGAAATGTAATTTTGATATCGGTAATCCTGGAGGTAAAATAAAGACGATTTAGGTGTTTTTTTCATTGAATACAAAACCGCTTCAGTTTTCCTTTAAGTACTGCATTTCATGTATATGAGGAACTTTGGAGACAGGGGTCGCCGACAATTTTTTTTTTATCAAGCTTCTTGCTTTGAGATCAGCTCTACAGTGTTTTTGTTTGCTCATGTCGCAATATCTTATTGACTTTAGAGCGATGTAATAAGATTATAGAGTTTCCGAGCCTCCGAAACTCTATAGTGTCTATAGTTTCCGAGGGTTGCACACAGTCTATACTGGAGTATGTGGCCACTGGCCAGTTTGCTGTGTCTGTGCTTCGGTAGTATTCCATTTCGGATATATCCGCGCACGACATTTAATCGAAATGTTTTATTCCCTTGTTGAGCCTCCAGAACGTAAAATCTGTTTGCCGAAAAAAAAAAAAAACACTTTTTAAGGGATTACGGGCTAGTCAGAATGACAAAATCGGTAGTTCGGTTTATATTTTGTCGTAATTTACGCACTTGCTATGGTCGATGCTTAATAAAACGCGTCATAAATATTTTTATGGGTCGAAAAAGCCCTATAAAAAATCTAGATAATTATTTTCTCTCCTAATTCTGCCTGTGACTGTTGATACTTGAGCTGTTCTGACGCCTAGTTTTGTACCGCGAAACGTGAAAGAAGCCAAAAAGTATAGAAATAATGCAAGGGAACGTTGGCTATGCCGCCACGTAAAGCTTGTCGGGTCCACGTACACATAAAAATTATTTAAGCGTTAACCGGGGCGCCCGGCATCAGCACGCGAAGGAGTTACGACGAACTCTCGTCATGTTTAACTTCTCATGCATACCAATATCTTCCGCATACGGGTAGAGAATAATGTTTGCGAAAAGCGGACGTCTCGAACAAAACTTTGCTGGTTTGAATAATTGCGTATATTATAATAAACTACGACCGCCAACGAATTTCGAAAGACCCGTTTTCAGTCCAGAAAAATTAGCGTGATATCTCTTTTGCTAGAGTTTTTTTTTGTTCTTGTCACACATTTCTTAAAGATGTCGAACTGTATAAAAAAAAAACGTCTGCAGTGACCGTGGAAAGAAACCAGCTCTTATCTGTGTACACTCACTGAAAAATAAAATCCGTTAGAAAGTTCGTGCGCACACAAAATCAGCAAGAAAACCAGTCCAGTGCGCGCGCGTCGGACAATTTATTCGGTCGCGTAAATTCCCACGCTCCTCCGCATTTTCCCCTCGAAGGTGACGAGAAGAAAAGGGCACCCTCTCCTCCTTTTGTTTTGAAATTCAAAAAGGCATAGCTTCGAGAATTATTCATCGGGCCCGTGTAAAAAAAGAGCGTTATTCCGAACAAAAACACCGTGTTGCGCGAACATACAAGGCCGAGTTTCATCGGACAGGGCGGCCTTGTTTGCGGCCCGAGATGAATACGCCAGCGAAATTCAAGCTCTTAGATCCGTGAAGGAATGTACCACGCCTCGCTGCTCCCGTACAATGTGTTAGAATGAAAAAAGAATGCACAAATACTTTTGTTGCGTTGTAAACTCAAAGTTCTCAGCAAACTGGGAACAATTTACAAATTATTTTATGGTGAGCCCCTATCATATCCTAGCATGGCTTTGCAGTCCTTGAAAGTGCGGCATTGCTCGACATGAATGTCGAGAAATAAATTAGGAAGGAGGATGCGTCAACGCAATGAGCCGCACCCCGTGTTTTGTAAGCTCCGAGCATAAATGATAAGCAAATAAATCATTGATTAATTTTAAAATGGTTTAATTTCTAGAAAAAAAAAGTTTTATTCGGATCCCGTACTGATGTAATGAAAGGAGTAGTAATTGGTACCTTTTGTAAAGGAGTAGTAATTGGTAACTCAATTCCGGATTTGGCGCTTTATGTTTCTGATTGCGTAATTTACGATTGATTATTTTGATAACGTAGCAATAGGAAGGAAAGTGTTAAGAAAATAACATAATCAGGATGATTATACTTATCGGTGTATTTTTCTTCTTTTTGCTACGATGAAAGTTTAGAAGAATTTAATGGGATTATTGCGCTCCCATTCCCTTTGAATTATAGTATTCGCAAGCGCGTTCGTTAATTTCGTTCTTTTTTTGCTAACGAATTACTTCCTTCGAGTACATAAAGAAACTAATTGCTTACATCCCCAACTGTCTGAAGGACTACTGTCCTGCGCAGTTTCCATTGCGTGCCTCCGGCCTTACGAGTTATTCAGTGAAATTAGATCACTTACAAAAAAAAAAAAAAAAATAGTTTTAACCCGAGACACGCCATGTAAAAGTTTCACCTTTTTTTTTTCTTTTTTTCTTTACGCAAAGTTGAACGCATTTTTGCCGTTGCAGAAATCGAAGCTCACGTTTGTGCGCAAATGAGGCTTTGCTGTTTAGGCGAACAAATAAAAATTTCCCCAGGCTTGGAGCTCGACTACCACGTGACGACATCTCCCAAGCCCACGCGGCTGAGCCTCCGTCCCCATAACGGAGACTACGACGTGCAGTTCAACCTCCCTACCTCCCGATATTCAGCGCCTTGCCTTCCCCAAAACCATGAACGCCATCTGGTGCCTCTACCAAGAAACGTGCACCATCGTGTGCGCAAAAAAGAAGGAAAAAAAAAAAAGAAAGAAAAAAAAAAGAACGGAGAGAAAACGAAAGATACAAAGGAAGATAAAGAGAGGCGGAGGAAAAAGGGAGCCGTGCCTCCCCATTCGGGAAGTGCGTGACGCCAGCTTGTGGCGTAGGTCAACATGGCGGGAGAAGAGCAGACGACAGATTGCACGGATGGACGCCCATCTCATGGTGGAAGACGGGGGCAGTCATCTTTTTGCCGACGACCGTCATCGTCAAACATTTTACTTGCCCGCATTGTTTTAGGGAGGGGGTGGGAGCCGCCTCACGAGGCGATGAAAAGGACCGACCGGGCGCTGCCATTGTTTTGAGTTGAAAAGTGGCTTTGATGAGATAAGCTTCCAGCAGTGTAGGTTTCAGATAATCTTACTAACGATTAAGAAAAATATACATTTCAAGTTTTGTCTAGTACTACCTCGAATTTCGGTGGATATCCTACGTATATTGAGGTGTTAATAACAGTCCTTGCCCCCTTGAATTTTCTGGAAAAAAAATCTCGATGCACATTAACTACACTCGTCATTACCCCAAAAAAGAAAAAGGCAAGTTTAGTTGTCGGAGGAAGAAGTGATGCTTATTGGCATTTAAAACGCGTACGTTTTGATAAGATGAAGTATACTGTAAAGGACATATTTTTCGCTACAATTTATTTTTCGCGAACTTCGCGAAATAAAAAATACTGCGAAAAATTTAGTGCGCGAATATATCGCCCTATGGTAGCTGATACTTAGCGTGCCACCCCCCAAACGCGAAATTTTTGTACTCGCGATTAATCCCTGAAATTCTTACTCCACCAAACTCGCAAAATATCGATGCCGCTAAAATAAAGTCGTTTGCTCTATCTAATATAAAACGCATATGCACACACCTTAATTCTCCCCATAAAGGTGGAAATTAGTAATACTCCGCGAAGAGCAAAACTTTTCGTTATATTTTCGTGTGGTGAAAGCAAGGTATCGTATTTTCGGTGTGTACTTATAAACAGCGAAAGTCAACCCCCGAGACGGTTTTATCAGAAACGAAGAAACCCGAAAAAACTAAAATTAACCCTCTCCTTAAAAAAAAGAAAAAAAAAAAAAAACACGTTTACTACGGTTTTGTTTTTTGTTATATACCGCAATAGAACCCCACTGAACTGTCCGGCAGGCTACTTCTTTATTCGGAACCACTCCCATTAAAAAGTTTTAGTAGATCGCTCCGATGACTTTGATAACGATATACCCAATGCTCCTCCGCCGCATCTGCGCATCCATCGTACCGCTATCGGTGGTATCGGAGGTTTTCCTCCCTTATCGGTACCCATCGTATCATTATCGGGGGTATCGGAGATTTTCCTGCCTTATCGGTACTGGGACTTTTTCGAGGTATTCGGGGTCACGCACACGTTTAATGAAGTTTGTAGAATCCGGCGCTTCTCCGCAATAAGCCTCCGTCAGATTGCGGGCACCTCGGCCGGGATTCGAACCCGCCACATGGGGATCCGTAGGCCGACGCTCTAGCCTCGGAGCCACCGAGGCGGCTAGAATGCGCGGGTAAATCCCCCCCCCCCCCCCCCACCCCCCCTCTTTTCCGAAATTAGAAGACAATCAATAAACCCCAAACATAAGGAACCCTATTAATTCGATGTTTTCAAACATACGCACACACACACACGCGCACAAAAACACACATACAAAGAATTGTGCACAGTTAAACATTGCTGTTAAAGATACCGAATGCAAGATGTGGTGAATTTTCTCACTCTTGGGTGCACATCAAAAAACCTGCCTGCTCACTTCTGATTTCACGTTTTCGCACGTGACGCAGGTCATAAACTTTCGAAAGTTTAATGTAAAATTTGTTTTCATGCGTCATTGAATTATATTTTATTGATGCACAAATATCCAAGTTTAACTGTTCAGAAACATTGGAGACGTGTCGTGCACCTCTTGCGAAGAATACCCTACATATTTCGCCTTGATAGGTCACTGAGGCGCCTCTTTCCAGAACTAAAACACTAGTATTAATTATAATTGCCCCTTTCGAGCATTCGCGCCATCTAGTGGCGTGTACGCCAATTCTACGCGTCCGCCATTGTTCGATCACTTGCTCGAGCATGTATTGGACGCGAAGGTTGTGTCACTGTTCGGCATGAACTCGGCTCCGTTCGTATAGAGAACGAGTGCGTTCGGCGAAGACTCGGATGCAATCAGGTGCTTTGTGCGAAGAAATGGCGACGGCCAATGTTGCTCGACGTCTTTTTTTTAAAGGGTCTATTCGTACTGCAAGCGAAAATCTATGTACCAAATGCCAAACAAGAAGCCATCTAGACAAAATAAGATAATGAAAAAATAAGTGAAATTTTGCCTGCACCTTTTTGTTAATGAAGAGCTAACGTTTGGTAGTTTTCGCGTAAGTAAAATGATATCCTCATTACATTTGCAGTCGAAATTTTCTTTGTTCCTTTCCTCAGTACGCCTCGCGCCTTTCTGTGATTGGTTAGAAAGCGACCACTTCTGCGGCGTGACAGCAACAGCTTTGTATTGTTTGCAAAGACGGAAGAAACACGAGCACAAAAGAGCTACTAGAGTCATGTCGGCTATTTCACGTAGCGTCAAATTTATCGGCCAAACGTGCCGGCTCCCGATCGACACTGCTTATGGCATCAGAGGCAAAACTTGTTCCATCGGAGAGCGCAGGGCGGTAGGAAAAGTGGGAGGAGGAGGTCGTTGTAGAGGTCATCCAGAGGTCATCGAGCCATTTCCAGGAATAGGCACTTGACCAAGAGGCGTCTGCTGAATGTGCTTCTCCCCCAAAAATACCTCCAGGTGCTCTAAATTGCGCCCTAGGGTTTCCTCTTTGTCCCGAATCTATTGCTCTGCTCTATAACTCGTTTACCTATGTTTTTGCTTCGATTTCAACTTGAGCGTGCGTCTTTCACGGTAACGCCTTTGAAGCGGCCATTCAATGCCCTTATGCCAAGTGCACGCTGCCCCATACGCCATAGAATGCAGCTGGTTGGTGCTCTGGCTCGGGCGTATATATTCCCCTCTTCTGATTTGTAGCACACGTGCCTATTGGGATGGCTGTTGAGTGTACTACGTTCCCCTTTCTAAGCTGGACCGCAGATAAGGCTACAGGCGAGATGAACCAATCAAGTCTCCTGAACGCCCGCTACGTCAGGGTACCACTCGACCCGAGGGACCAACCAGCTTCCCAGCAACGCGCCACGTCACTATACAATCGTTCGCCGTCCGAGCCAATCAGAAAACAGGGCGCTTTATTTTTTCAAATGTTACTTCGGCGGCCTGCTTTGCCGTAGGTCCGTTTTAGGGATCAACCAAATGCAGCCGCGCGATCCCCTTTGGGGAGGAATGAAACTATACGTTTCCCATTTTTTGAAGGGCGAGATTGGAGGCGCTATATTCTGAACGCCGTTTTTGCCCTTTTCTTTTCTACACGGAAAGGAAAACAATGACGCTGTGTTTCGCTAGTTATGTTGTTGGTCTTTGGGTGAAACGTATAGTTTGGAAACGAGTTTTTGCAGTGCGCCTTGTTAGAGCTGTTTGGACAATAGTTTCCTTCTGCCGCCTGCTTTGTAAGAGGCAATGCGTTTTGAAGCAGATGTTGCTAACCGGTCCCGTTTGAAAGTGAAGCCGTTTCTCTCGATCCTCTGCTGTAGTGCGCCTTCTTGCGGAAGTCGTGCGTCTTGAGAGAATGGCCGTCCTTTTCTTTTTTTAGTTTCCATAATAGTTGCAGTTTTCGCAGTGAATCTGGAATGACTGTCGAGTACGAGTGCACAACAGGCACGTACGGTGCGTGCAGTTCTATGCCGGGGTAGAAATAAGCGTAGCGCCTCTGCGCACGGAAAAACACTTCTTGACGTAACTAAAGACTAAATCGAGACACTTTTGGACTTGTTTCCGTTGAACTTATGACAAGGCTCGGTACACTCTAAACGGGCCAGCTATCGCATGTTCCAATCTGTTTCACTTTTCTGACCGGTCTTCGTTTTTCCTCGACCAATCACGTCGTATTCCTCAAGGGTGGGGGAAGTATTCGATTCCGTTCAAATACAGTCTTGGCTGCGAAAAGCCTGATATCTCTAACCCAACAGAAGGGTTGCCATTCTAGACGAGTTTTAGTTTAGAATCTCTATTTACTTTCATTACAAGTAGCCATGGCAAAAAAAAAAAAATCAATTCAGGAGGGTGACCTTTTGCTACTTTATGCATTCCGTAGGCCAAGGCTCTACAATTATGACTTAAGTAATGTCAGACTTGTAGTTAGGCGTTTGGGGGAGATGGAACCAATCAAGTGTTAGGCTCGTCCGGTGTGACTATGAACTTGAGGAACCTTACACTATATATCGGCAGTTCATAGCATTATCAAATTATTTTATTTGAGGTGCTTGAATGGTTCAACTACATATTTTGTGGAAATTTTGTGACCACCATCACTAAGTTACTAGCTTTTTGACTTTTGACTTAAAAAAAAAAAATTCCCGCTGTGTTTACTTCTCCCTAACGAACTCGAAGAGCAAATCACTGCAATCAATGAAGAGAGCTCTGCAATTGAGGCAGGAATTGTATATGGTCACTGCACTTCTTAAGAAACACAGGTTGTAGTTCATTATGATCGCCCCTCTTGCTTTTTGATTGGTTCTTCTGTGTTCTTATGGGCTAATGCCGCAATCTGATCGGCCACGGAGCCATTATGAGATGCACAAAATGCACGATGCCCGGCTTTTTTTTTTTTTAATGATCTTAGGGATTATTATAGATTATATTTTATTTGTAGCTACATTGTCTTGGTAAATCACCCTGGAATTGTCTTGCGCAAAAGTAGACACACGGACGTTGTTTTAAGGTACGCACGAGCACTGGTACAACTCTTTTAAGCTTTACCTTCTGTCTTAATGTTAGGGACTTTGAAGTTACACAAATTCTAATATTTGTATTAGTCAACAGGCCTTGCAAACGTCTGTTTTAAGACCTTTGGGTTTTTGTGTTCTACCACATTAATAAAAAAAGACGAATGTAATATATACACGTAAAAAATCCCATGAGATTATACAAGACGGAGTTTAGATTATACGTCTCATATAACTTGCACACGTTTCGAGATGATTATTGAGATAACTATATATGAGCTTTCTCTCTTTTCAATAAGGCGTACATAAATTTTAAGAAACGAAATAGCTCTCGATGGACGCTCATAAATATTAAACATGGTTATGTGATATATGAATAAATAGGAAGCGGATTACGCGTAATCACATTAAAAAAAGGGGGGGGGGTTACGAAGGCAGCCATTTATATGAACGCTCCGCTGGTACAGACCTGCCAAATGTTACGCATGAACCAAGAAGCACTGTGCCACAATCCACTGGAACAAGGAGCTCGAAACGTTGGTCGTAGGCGGTTATTTTGCGCTTAATATCAAACAAAAACCACGACGGAGACACCAGAAACTGCTCAACAGAAAACTTCGTTTTTTCATCCTCTTTTTTTTGTTTTTAAAACCTCAAATAAAAAGTCAATAAATCATTTCGGGTGACAAATCGACAGTGTTCAGGAACGGACTTCTTCAATCGAAATTCAATTTGTCATCTTACTACAAGACGTGTTCTGCTTTTTTTTTTTCTTTTTCTTGTAGATTCATTGAGTTTACAGTACCTTTTTTGTGGGTTCCTTGTTCTTACGATATTATAATTTCTTCCGTATAGTCTTCTCGTCAGGCGGTGTTCCAAGAGGCTTTGCTTCCGCATGAAGCCCGTTCATCGACAGAAATTTAAGCTTTGCTTTGTTCTGTTTAATATTGCCGCGAAATGAGAAATTGAGCGTTCTCTTCGATCTACCTAGAAGAACATAAGACGAGCAATACTTCTCTCGGGGGCTAACGCAGTTACCCGGATGGAAATCAGCCAGCCGATTTTGTCCCAGTTTACAGTATATTACAGTAGAGTAGAACACTGTAAAATACAGTAAAATAAAATACAACACACTAGAGTGGAATACAATAGAGTACGATTACAATACAGCATGTTATAATGCTGTACGATACAGTATAATACGCTAGCGGCCCAGTAAAATTTATAGATTGCAATACAAGGGAAACACTTCAACACGATACAATACATAGATCAGTCGGGAAATTGTGTTCAAAATTTAATGCAATCTAATGCATTGCAGTACGTCCAATAAAACGATTTTATACGATGAATAGAATGATATGATATATCGGCGCTTCATTTTATAATAATAAAAAACAATGCGCTAAAATACATTACAGTGATTTCGGCGGATCTTTTTTCAGATTACAACAAAACTAGGAAAGAAAAACAATTGAACGGAATATAGTAAAGTAAAGCTGAGTTCAGACTTGTTCGTAATCCGTTACAAGTAACGAAATTACTTGTAATCCCTTACATTTATCAGTAATTTAGTAACGGAATAATTACATATTTTCTAGAGTAATTTTGAAGTAATTCCCTTACATTTTTGACGTAACGGATTCCTTGTAATCTGTTACATTTTTTTGGTCAGAACCAGCCCCCCCCCCCCCCCCATTCTAAATAATTTTTTTTTTTCATTTGTGTGAAGTCGAGCGCAGTAACACTGTCACGCGAATCGACCAGCGCAAAGGGAGGCTTGGCACTCTTCAGTTCCGCAAAGCCTTTTTTTGCAACACCAAGCCCCTGAATCTATCTATCTTTTTTATCCCTAACATCAACGTAAAAAAATCCAAATGAACAATTTTACCAAAAAAAAGGGGGAGGGGGCAAGTTTTTTCTGCTTTTTTTTAGTCCTGTAGTTTTTTCTTTGCGATCGAAGATGGGAAGAGGAGGACACCAAGTGATTGTGCGCCTCTTCGAGAAGCTCGAGGTGGTAAGTGCACTGAAAAGAACTAACAATGTCCTTCTCGGTTATAGTGACTACGACCATTTTTATAATGTCACAACACGAGACAACGCTCCGTTTACCCTACCATTTTTGTGAGTCAGCTGTTTGCGAGCACTTAGAAAATGGTAATGGTCTTCCATTCTTCTTCTTCCTGTTTTGCCTAAATCTCTCGAATAGCAGGCAACGGCTTGCGACGACGAACCTTTGCTCTACATTCGAGGTAAACAGTACTTCCCTTGCTTCGCTGAAAAAGCTCAATACAGAGCATGAAGCATACGTGAGGAACAATATGGCAGTCCCATCTAGTGCCTCAGCTCAAATGGTGTTCAGCGTAGCGGTCGAGATATCGAGTAAGAAATAACGCAAAATATCTGACGAGACTTTCGAGAGCCAGCTGTTCCATAAAATACTCAACGTCATTAAATGGAACAGATGGCAACAATGAGAACTTTAATAACCCTCTTCCCTTAGTTCCTTACTTGAGGACAATAATGTTAAAAGTAACGCCACGAAAGTAACGGATTACTTTTTGGGGTAACGGTCAGTTACTTTCATGGGAGGGTAATTGTAATTGTAATAAATTACAATTTAGCCTCGAGTAATTGTAAGTGTAATTCCTTACTATTTTTCAGTAACGTGTACAAGTCTGGCTGAGTTCGCACTTTTTTTTTCTCAGCACCTAGTAGAGTACCATTAAGCGAAATATGATTAAACATAGAACATATATCCTTAGGGTATAGTAGTCAGAAGAAGCCAAATTTTGTAGAAAAACGACGACTTGCATTCTGACTGAGGCTCCCAAGTCATTCAGTTTTGAATACTTAAGAACGCAGAGAATAATCCGTATGTAGCAAGACATTTTGAGAAGTCTCCATTGACCGCCATGTATGTGTACGAGTAGAATGTCTTGTATCACATTGAAATGGAGGTTTAAGCTCCGCGCGTGCGCTAACGTATACCATTAAAGGGCTACTCCACCGATTTTTTCATTGTCTCCGATTTGCTTAAAATTTTGCTAAACTAACCAACAAACATCGCGGAAATAGTATCCCAAATATTAGGTCAAAATATTGTTTTTTCGCGAAGTTATTGAATTTACAGTTTTAGTCCTCATCGTGTTTTTGCAAGCTCGAAGTCTCTACTGGCAACAATGAAAAAGTGACGTCAGTGGAAGGCAGGGGTTCACTCTTTGGGCTGTAGATTTTGTTTTAAACTGATTCGAAGCAGTTTCATGGTGTCAAATGAATGCTTGGGAAGCTCGCTGCAGTACTCGCGCTCCAGCACGGAACAAATGATTGGCATATTCTATTTTTTGGCTGCTTGCTCGACTGGCAAGCCTGCCTGCCACTGACGTCACGGCCCCGAAAAGCGCGCGTATATTTGAATGTTGGTTTTTGCATCATTTTCCTTTGCCCATTTCGCAACTATTATGAATTTCGCGATTCTAAATAGCATACCGGAGAGAGTAAAGGCCGGGGAGTCAGAAAATATAGTTAGTTGGGGTAGCTCAAAAAATCGGTGGAGTACCCCTTTAAGTCAGAGCACGTGCAGCGGGAGCACGCTCTGCAGAACACAGGAATCCTGGCTTCAATCAGTGCCACCCCGAAGAGAAGGCTCACGGATGACGTCATTCTACAGCAGAGACAACAGACGCTTATTGAGGCTGGTGACTTCCCCGCCGTTTTAACGTAGACGCAACACAATTCTACCACGATTACGAATGTACGCTTGCATATTTTAAAGCATGAAATGTTTTTTAACAGTACTCCATAATCCCAAAATTTTGACTGTCCGTCCGCCTGTCCGTGCATTTTCCGCAAAATGTAGCGAGGAAAGTAGGTCACGTGACTTACAGCCATTGAGGAAATTGACGGCACGTGACCTAGACGTCAACTCAGTTTCTCCGCTAAATTTAGCGGGAAATTCCCCGTCTTGTGGCCAAAACATCAATTCAGTTTCCCGGCTACTTTCAGCGGAAAATTGACGTCGCGTCACCCATGCACCATTTCAGTTAACCCGCTAAATTTAGCGGGACAATGCACGTCTTGTGACCTAGAGTCCAATCCAGTTTCCCCGCTAAATTTCGCGCGGAAAACGACGTCACGTGAGCTAATACACATTTAGTTTCCCCTCTAAATTTAGCGGGAAAATATACGTTACGTAGCACACGAATTCCCTCTCCAATACCCTAAAATAAATTTAATTCATTATTTGACTGAAGGTAATAGTCGCTCCATTTTTTCAATATGTTCTAATCGTTGTTTAAAATTTTTGACGGTTTCTAAAAAAAAAGAAAAAGCTCGCATATTAATGTTACTCTCCATATGTGTCAAAAACCTTGCGATCTTATTTAGTAACGTTGTCATATACTGTCGCGATTGAACTTTTTACAGCATGTCAGTTATTAACGACCACTTGGGTAAGATTTCTTAATTTTCCTTACATTTAAAATCCGAACAGAAAGAAGCTGCGAAATATATAAACATGAAATATAAGCCTCCAAGTTTGACTTGATTAATGATCGAGGTCACCGCATAACACGCCGCCCTGGCGCGACAAGGCGTAGCGCAGTAAAGTCCTTTGATCAATTACGGCTTTTCATTAGGAGCCCAGCTTCGCTACCAATCTTTAAAAAAAAAGTTTTGATGTGACACTTAAGAAGAGTGCGCTATCGTGCGATACATTTCTGGGCGACACATATCCGAACGCTCATTTGTCTCCTATTTTTTAGTTTAATCTTGTTTTCAGTTGTCTCGTTCCGCACAGGTCGCGAATGCGCATGCGCGGAAATGATTGATGACGTAACGAGCTCTCTCAAGAGAGAACCAGGCATTGAGGAAAACTATTTCCGCTTTTGTTTTTGTTACTGTATTTTTCGAGAAGGGGAGGGGGAACAAGAAAGAAGAGCACGGCCGAAGCTCACGCGAGACTTGGCGAGACTGCGCGAGATCTCCCGGGATCTTTTTTCCCAACGTGATGAGAGTTCTGTTTATCCGTTCCTCACGCTGCGGTCCCTCGGAGAATCAACCTCTAGAAGGAGAGAAACAAAAAGATGTTCTGGCGAACGAATGCTGCATGCGACCAAGGGGAGCGTGCGTTCGGTGTTTCTTTTTTTGTTGTTTTTGGCGAAGCTGTCAAGACGAAATTGGCCGGGCAATTTTGAGGAAAATGCGTTAGCTTTCCTTTGAGTGAAAACGTAACGAAACCAACAAAAGGGCGTGTATGATTTAATTTGGACGCCAACGAAACAACTCCCTCCCCGCTCCTCCCCTTTGTTTTTAAGACGAAGTTGCGCCCTGCATGTGAACTGTTGGGTACGGAATGGTGTACGTTTGGATCCTGATTCAGATGATCGGGTCGCGAGGGTGTATTCGTACGTTTCAGAGGACTCTGTTTCTGAGTGTTCAAGTCGTAACACCTCCCCCCCCCCCCCCCCCCCCCCTTCCCCCCGTCCTCCGTTGCTTGAACATAATGCGCGAGAATTGCGTTCCAGGTAGCGGTCGCACGTGCGTCAATTTGACATAATGTACACTTTCAGTGCGTCAAGCGACTTAGAAGCATACTCGCATCGGCACATATGGCGGTAGTGGAGTGTCATGTTTGCCGAAACGTCATTTCAGACTGGCCTGAAGCAGGATCGCTGGTTAAATTGCGGATCCTTCGTATTATTTATCTTTGGGAGATGGTACCTTGCACACATTTCGAGTAGTTAAAATCGGAGCAGAGTATAATTTGTTTTGAAATTTATGAGCGGAATATCTATCAGCTTGATCTAGAAAGACATACGTGATCACTGTCAAAGGAGTATTCTAAAAAAAAAAGCAAGGCCTTACAACGGGAATAGCAAAAGACTGGATACTACACTGACTCAAGTAACAAGCGAGTCGGCTTTTTTGTCGCGAAGACACATATCAGAATACGATAAGAAAACACTGGAAACGGAATGAACGAGAGGAAACAGAGATTGGTAATAGCGGGGGTGACTCTATAAGAGGGACCCGTCTTTTCGGAGCCGTGTGTGTTTGCTGTGTGCACTGGTTTCATAGAACTGCTAGCTAGGGTCTCGAGAGAGTCCTCAGTAGGTGCTCGAACTCAAGTTATTGGACGCGAGGGGGCAGCTAGCACGAAAGACTGGGGTTGGGGAAAATATCGGGAAAGGTGGAGAGGGGGAAGGCGAGGAAGGAAATAAAAAAGAGAATTACAGGGAGAGCCCAAGTACTAGCAACTCTTCCCTTTTTCTCCCCCTCCACCATACCGCGCAATGTTTTCGAGCCCCGCATTTCTCAGAGTACAGATGTACGAAACAGGGAAGAGGAGAATTAGAGAAGAAGGGAATTCGGTTGGGGAAAATCGGAAAGTGCGACAAGGGGAAAAGTGGAGTACCTTGCAAAACAAAAACAAAAGGGAAACGCCAAAACCAGCTATAAAATCAACTCTCCATTTTTCCTAATTTTTAGTCGCCCTCTTTTTTTTTGATAAGGATTATATTGGAAAAGAGGGAAAGGAACAATAATCACGGACAAGATGAATTAAATGAAAACGTCAGTAAGCAGAAAGGTAGAAAAGCTCGGGTATGTTATTCTCGCTCCATTGCCCTTATATATTTCTGATTTCTCCTGTCCCCTTTTTTTATTAGCTTAGATAAAAACAAGAGAAAGAGATGGGGGAGTGAGGGTTATACTTTTAACAAGAGTCCGATAAAATGTCTCTGATCTCTACTGGCATTTCAGTTTGACTGCTCTGGACTACCGCGTAGCTTACGTGTGTAGCGTCCGTTTCGTTTATTCCCTTGCCTGTCGGGAGTAAGGTGGCGTCCCCTGGTGACCGTTTCGCCAACTAGGCACCCTCAGTAAGGCTACGCCGTCCCGCCCTCGAGAGGTCGTTGATAGAAAACGAATAGCCGGCATTATGGCTACTACTTTCGTCCGGCTCGCTTCTGACCCCTGGCCGGGCCGTATAGGTAACCCCGGAGGTTAGACTCCCGCTAGACTTACGCACAGACCCGCACTGTATTTGAGGGTCGCCTCCGCACCGATGGACCGACAGCTAAGTGGTCGCAAACGTTTTCTTTTTTCGCCCCCTGGTGGTGGCGGCTGGAACTAGAAGTAAGCCTTTGTTCGCTGTGTACTTGGGCCTTTTCATAGTGTAATGCGGAAACCATCCGCGGGCCTTTATTTTCTTTTTATTTGTCTTCTTTTTGGCTATGAGGCACTTGGTCGGGGGAGTCGAATGGACGTAATAGAGCGGAAGGAAGCGATGCAGGGAAGCTTACGGCGCAGAAGTCTGACTGCTGCGCTCGGCAATGACCACCACGCGATAGTTTTGCTTTTTCTTTCATGCTTGTTTTTGTTTTGATGTATAAGAGGTAGAAAAAAGAGTGGTGAAGAAGGAGGGCCAGATAGTTTGCCGACTGAGATGCTTTTGGCGCGCTGTCCTATTATGGTATATTCCTTTTTCTCCTGGCGTGTCTCTCTCTCGGGGTCTTGTTGTGTCTTCGATTGCGTTTGATGGCTTCATGATGCCGGGCAGCGCAGTTTGGGCTGCTATGACCGTTGTATGCACTTCTAGTCTCGGCTTTTTGTTCTTCGAGAGAAGGAAAGAAAGGAGAAATGGGTTGTGGAAGTGCGTTGTCCTCCGAAGATGGCCGTCTATCCCGTCTGATGTCCGGAAGGGGAGGACATTACCTTTTCTTTTATTTCATTTCATTTCATTTATTATACCTTAAAGGCCCCTGGGGGCATTACATAAGGGGGGTAACATAAAACACAATATAACACTTCAAGGGTTGAAATCAAATGTAGGGACAAATAGGTTGAAAGAACATCTGTTATTTTACAGTGCAATATCTTCATTATACAATCATATGCTTAGTAAGTTCTGCTAAAAACAAGGTATGATCTGTAATTGTTACAATGGACTCAGGTAGCGCATTCCAATCCCGTATACACAAAAAAAGGGGAGAGTTTTTTAAAATGTTGGTTCTGGCAAATGGCATTTCTATCTTCTGGCAATGATCACGGCGTAGGGAGACATGGCTGGCTGAAGAGAAGAATTCATGATCAGTCCAGGGCTTGTAAAACAGGTTATGGAAAAAGGATAATCTATCTACGGTGCGTCTAGTATTAAGGAGAGGTAGTGATAAAGAAGCCTTAAGGGCAGAGATGCTCGTGGGTGAGTAGTCAGCAAGAATGAATCTAGTTGCGCGGTTTTGGATTGATTCTAACATGTCGGACAGGTAAGCCTGATGGGGGTTCCAAATGGTAGAAGCGTATTCCATCTTGGATCTAACAAGGGTGCAGTACGACAGCTGTTTGATTTTCGGTGAAGCTTGACTAAGATGGCGTCTTAGAAAACCTAAAGTTTTATTAGCACTGGAAGTTGTGTGTTCAATATGAGTTCTCCATGAAAGGTCAGAGCTTAAGTGCACGCCAAGGTATTTAAACGATGAAACCTTTTCAATGGGCTGGAATGCAAGTTGATAGGTGTAATCTAATGGATTACGGGATTTAGAAAAAGATACACATTTACATTTATTATGATTAATGGACATAAGCCACTCGGCACACCAGGTTTCAATTAGGGATAGGTCTTCTTGTAATGTTCGGCAATCATCTTCACTGGAAATAGCGTGATAAACAACAAGATCGTCAGCAAACAGACGAACACAGCTTCTCAGGCGATAACCGATATCATTTATATAAATAAGGAAGAGCAATGGGCCCAGTACAGTACCCTGTGGTACGCCTGAAATAACTGGTAAGGATTGTGAAGATGTTTCACCTAGACGTACGGATTGGGTTCTAGTCGTGAGAAAAATTTTTATCCAATTAACTACAGTTGCATTAATTTTTAAGTTTTGTAATTTTACTATAAGTCTGTAGTGTGGCACACGGTCGAAAGCTTTCGAAAAGTCTATAAAGAGAGCGTCTGTTTGTTTTCGTAAGTTAAGATCACTGTGAATATCGGTTACTAACTCGAAAAGCTGTGTTGTGCATGATCGATTCCTACGAAATCCATGCTGGTTAGAAAACAATACATTATTGATATCAAGAAACTGCATTATGGCTGTAAAAATAACATGTTCAAGGAGCTTACTACATACACTTGTTAAAGAAATAGGCCTGTAATTGCTCAGATCGTCAGATGACCCAGACTTAAAAATTGGAATGACGTCTGCATGTCTCCAGTCATTGGGAATCATACCAGTAATAAGTGATTGGTTGAAAATTTTACCCAGGTACAGGGACGAGATGTGCTTAGTAATTTTTAAAATCTTACTGTTTATCCCGTCGCGATGCCGATACTGCTTTGTTTTGTTTTGAGGTACCGAAAGGACGACCTTGTCGAGATATCTCTGGGGAACGGATCTCTTTACGGTTCGGGTTTGTCCGTGGCCTGCGTGTTTGCATTGCTACTGGATGGTGCATGCTGCTGGTACACAAATGCAGAATATGTTCATGCGATTGACATCGTTTGTTTGATATATCCTTCCTTTCTGATTCAAGTGAAATCGAAAGTGGAAAATCATGTCAGTTATGAAAAGATAACCGCTAGAAAAGAACGGACAATACTTTGTATATACTTCGTCTCGCCTTAGCCTGGACTAACTGCGAAGGCTGTGCAAGCGCGAGCGGCTAGGCTAGACTGCCTTGACTGGAGCACTCGCTGCAAGAGCGCTCGTGCAGCCGCGGAGCCTTCATCCAAAGACTAGCTCACACTTTTTGCATGCGCGGCTAACACTGGTCCATGCTAAGGTGAGACTAAGTATAGTCGAAAGAAGAGCGAGCGGGAAATGGCGCGCTGCAAATTAAATGCAAACAAAAAAAAATATACGGCAAATAAAATGTTACCTTCAATTCTTTCCTTATGTGCGGACTTAGACACACGAGCGTCGCTAAATAACTACAAACGAAGTTTTTTGTGAACAAGCTGTATAACAAGATATTTATCCGATCGCCTAAAGGCTGAACGTGTTATCGCTAACTTACAAAAAAAAAAAAAATCCGTGTTTATTGCGTTAGTGAAATGAAGCCCCTATGATCAGAATGACTAATACAACACTGAAGAAGTCGGAGCCACCTTCTCCAGGAACTGAAAATAACTGGACGCAGAAGCGTCGTATGAGAACGCCCTTTTCTTAAGATAAGCGAAAAAGTTTGGTATCCAACACCCCCCTCGTAAATGCTGCTAAAAAATACCGCTTCATTCTAGTTTAGACCAAAACCGCGTTGTCACAAAAACCAAAAATGCGCGGCACACTTTCTGATATACAGACAGCGACGGCATTAAGAAGCGCGGGGAGCGGTTGATTAGGTTTAGCGTTTCTTGCTTCGTGATTGTTACTTCGACTCTCTTATCGCTCAATTGCACGATCTCATTGGCTGAGGAGCGATAATTAGATGCACTTGACTCGCCAAACCCTGCGCGTTTCCTAAGCTTTTAGTGACTCTAACCATAGCCTCCTATATAGCCTCCTATAGACATAGCCTCCTATGTGTATATAACATTGTACTTGGTGGATAGGAGTCCGTTTCCTTCGCATCTTTGCGACGCTCGTATTAACTATTGTATTTTTTTTTTTTTTTACTTTCAGATCAAGGTGATGCTGCGTGTTTGTCCTTCGTCGGCTTCTGCCGACATCTCGACGCGCCAAAATGGCTGCACTGCAAGCGACCTCGCGACCGGCGTCTCCAACTCCAGCTTCTTGCTTCTCGACGGCCGAAAGAAGCAGGTAAGCTAAAATAACAAAATTACTTGAACCTAAAAAAAAAAAAAAAATAGATGCCAGGATTTTGCTTTAAAGCAGGAAACGTTTTTTAGCGAAACCCTCTTATTCCAAAAATGTCCTTGCACGTGCATTTCTCCGCTAAGTTTAGCGGGAAAATTGACTTCCCGTGGCGCTGTGACGTCATTTCACGTGACCATGTCGCGTCACGTCCGGCCACTTTGCGGCAGGTTACGGGATGTCAATTTCCTGGACAAGTTTAGCGCGGAAATGGGGTCATGTGATGTTGTGAGCTCACGTCGTGTCGGGTCACGTGAATTCAAGTTCCCCGCTAAATATAGCTTAGAAATGAATGAACCATATGTTATTGTTCACTCCCTGAAAGGATTGTTTAATTATTCATAAGCAAATCTAAACGATCCCTGCCCAAATATTGCATTGTACGGAATGTTTAGGACTTCTGAGGTAAAGAACCCTCTTTCTTTACGGACGCAAACGCACTTGTCATGATGTGCCCTAGGGAATAAATGATAAAAAATTTCAGTGTTTTTGTTTTGTTTTTCGAATTGCGGGGGTACAGTATTTGTTTTTTGGAGTTTATTTCTTCTCATGTATTCGGTGCTTTTGTGTAAATTGGTTATTACTTAACCAATTTACACAGAAACACCGAATCGGTGGGAAAAAATACCCCCACTCTCCCAAAAATAAATAGATAAATAAATAAACGCCGAAAACTCGGAACTTCAATCAAAATGCAATGCTGCCGAAGTTGCGCCGTGGTTTCTCGAAGAACTTCTATCCGGCCAGCTTTTATAGGAGATGTATAATGTCAGTTCACCCAGTACATGGGAGTTCAAGTGATCGGTTATTACACAAAATAAGGTGTGAAAACACGGACTAATATGCCTGTGACGAAAACGAATGCGCTACTGTTCCTTCTGAAACGGAGAGCGTATAATTTCTGTATGCTGCCTGCGTTCAAGTATTCTCACGGTACAAACAAAGCAGCGCGACAAGGACAAGCAAGTAACACAGTACAGCACCTGTCATGTACGTACGCGCGTTCCGCGTTTCCTTGCCATGTTTGTGCTATTTTATTTGTGCCGTAACGCACCAACACCCTACCAGAGCACTTTACTACATTGTCACACCAGACTGACACGGGTGCTCTCAAAAACCTATCTTGACAGCACCCAACCGTCTGTAGATCTCTGTGGTTCATTTTGGACTATTCAACTCTTTTCGTTTGAATACAAATAGTTCACTTACACTCCGGAATATAAGTTTCAGTAACTTATTTGACATCGCCGTGTTTGCAGGTAACCCTGTACGACCCAACAGCGACCGTTGCCAACAGAACGCCGGATGCGACTTCTGGAGATGAAACTTCATCGGCGACGACGCCGGTGTCTCCTTCTTCGTCGGCTTCTGGGAGGCAGACAACTCTGGTCGCAGCGCCGAAGATGTTCGCATTCGACGCCGTTTTCTCGCAAGACGCAACACAGGTAAGTCTTTTTTGAGAACTAAGAAGCAAAGACAAAACAAAAACAAACTAAGAGGCCTCACTAAGGTAGCATATGTAAGATGTGGTAATATGAATCAATAAACAGGTGGCGCGAGCTGCCTCCCAATTTAAAGAGTTCAGATGTACGCATCCATCCATCTACTCAGCCTGGAGCTGCGGTCCACTGTCCACCGCGGGGTACACTCGATATACTAGTGCCTCGAAGTTCTGGCGAGACAGATGCAAAGTTGTGGCCCGTTTCAATTTCAAGCCTGTGGAAATGTGGGATTTGTACCGAGTGATTATTGAATTTAACATCCCTCCCTGCAATGCCCTAGAAGGGCTACCGGCATTGACAGAGTCATATAAAAAAAGTACCACGCTTCATTTCGAATTCGGGGGTGGACTTATGCTGTCCTTATGCCCCGCACGTTGTCGGCCCATTGAGTGGAAGGTTGAAAAAATACGTCAAAAACTAGGTTTGTACTTCAAACACTTTCAATTCTTTTTTGTGTGTTCTACCAGCTTGCATTGAGCTAATCCCAATTCCACAGCGCACGTTATAGGTCCATATGTTGGCATCGTCTTCACTGGCTCAGCTGCAACGCAAATCGTCCGCATCAGACACCATTGGCAACGAATAGAAATCTACATTTTTACCAAAGATGCCCCCTCCAAATATATGATACTTAAACATCTTAATAAAAAGAACTGTATTTTGCTCGTTTTCACATCTCGCTTTTATTTAAAATAATCTCAATTTAAAGCGCGAACGTTCTTTATACTTAAACCCATGTCCAAGTGGAACCGCGTTGTGGAATTATGTTCTATATTATGCTGAGCGTGGAGGGGAGTAGAGAATAATATTTGTTCTACAGAGACGATTTGCAGGGCAAACGTTCGACGGCAAACAAAGCCTTCTGGAGTGAATGCATGCCCATTTTTTATCAGCTGTATCTTTTTATTAACAAACTTTATTTTTCAAGCTTTAAAAGTGGAATTCCATTTGCCATTTAACTAAATTTCGAGCGTAGCTGAAATATTCAACAATTTTGCGACTTGGTTGTTCTATCGAACTAATGATATTCTTCGTTTTACTTCAAAATTTCGCGTACTCGGGGACAAACATTTGTGTCCTGCTCTACAAGGTTCTCTTCCGTCGTCGTTGACTGCAACACCGTTACCAGCCCCTGCCTGCTTTCCCTCGCAGACCGAGGTGTGCTCGAGCGCCCTGACCGAGCTCGTTCAGGCGGTCGTCAACGGAACGGACGCCTGCCTCTTCGTCTACGGCCCGGCGGGACTCGGTGAGAAGCAATGCCCCATGTCCGGGTGAATGCACCGTGTAACCCTGGATGAGGAGTTTCAGGGAACCGTCTTCGCACTTCCGATACGGTGCGATGGGCACTCCGGTAGGAACTGCGAATGCGCGAGTCTCATGCTGCAGTATATGCGCAGTTCGTACTGGAGGGCCCATCGTACCGTATCGGAAGTGCGAAGACGGTTCCCTGAAACTCCCTAATGAAGTCGAACACTTACGGTGCCCGGAACGCGTCTCCGACCGGTGTGCTTTTAGCGTCCTATCCCGCCCGTACATCAAACGCGTTCACGAAGTGGTAACACCACAACATGTCTCAGAAGCCGCAGTGTCACGCTGTCGGATGTCGCGATCCTGGCGGTTGGGGGTACAAGTTCCGGCAAAAGGCATGAGCAGACGCGAGGGTCGCCGTCGTCGCGGCGTCCCAACTCCTGGTTGTCAAAGCTTCCGGGGACCGTCAAGCTGGAAAAGTTTAAGTTAGCGGGAAATTTAGCGAAAATTTTCCTCTGAATGGGAGGGCAGCACGAAAGGAGGAGGGGAAGATACGGAGGAGGACAGGGACATACCCTCCCCTCCGCACCGTCCCCTCCTACTCCTCAAAAGCTAGCCTTTAATTCGGATTTGCAGATAACTGTAAACGTCCTTCATTTCTTTTTTTTTTATTTATTTCTAAGGGATATTAGGGAGTTTTAGAATAACGTATACACAAATAACTAGCGTTGTCGGCATGTGCCACTCCCAAACTCGGTTTGGTCTCGGTGCATGTGAGGTAGCGACTACGCTATTTTTTTTTTTTTTTTTTTTTTTGCGTAGGCAAAGGTTTGGCTTGCGCTATTCTTGAAGTCGCTATTATCAGGCACCGAAGGTTTTACCTCTTTGGGTAGTGCACTAGGCCAACGGTTTACACAATCATACTAAATATGCCGACTCTCCCAGATTTTTTTAGAGAAATATAGTAAAAACCGACGATTGCTTGTGCTTGCTAGCAGTATCGCGCGGTGTATGCGCACTGAAATCGCGTACCGTCTTCCGCAGCAAAACAAAAAAAAAAAAAAAAAAAAAAGAAAAAAAAAAAACAACGAACATGAATTAAGCGGAAAGGGTTTTTGAAGAAAAAAGGGAAATGGGTGGGAGAGCCACGTGCCGGGCCTGTCCTGCTCCGATAAGCAACAGGCGGACGGAGATGTGGCCGTGAAGCGTGCTCGAGCGAACAAAGCGATTTATGTCGACGGCATTTCTGTCGAGCGGCCGCTTTTGTTCCCGCGCTCGTTTACTACGTTTCGCCTTTATTATTTTCTTTCACGAGCCTCGTACAGTCTTGTGGTGCTCGACATCTAAGTACGTTGCATCACCATTTCACTGCTTCACCCGATTGGTTTATCGGTCTATTAACCGCGTGTTGACCGGCTCGGTTGGGCGCGATACTCGGTTGTGTCAGCGGTAATTCCGACGCAAGAAGCTTCTTGGCGTTCGTAGTGCGTTTATCGAAATAAGAAATTATAATTTGATGCAAAATATATTTAAAAGCTCCAGTTTCTGCTATAACATGAAAAGGGTAGACTGATTTCACCAACTTTTCGGGCACACGTGTGACTCGCCCCCATATTTTGCCTAACAGTAAATGAATAACCCTAGAGCTCATCGAAGCTGTTCTGGACGCTTGACTGGCCCTTTCATGGCTTTAGGGAAAGGATATGGTTGCAGCACACACACACAAACACACACACACACACACACACACACACACACACACACACACACACACACACACACACACACACACACACACACACACACACATATATATATATATATATATATATATATATATATATATATATATATATATATATATATATATATACAGTTTTTTTTAAGCTTAACATAATTTTTAAAAAGAAACCATGAAAGCTGGATTAATGCGGTCTGCGCAGGTGTCTTATACGGCCAGGGGGACATAATAGAGGAGGATAATCGTAACCATCAGCCGGTTAATTAGTTAAAATTTGTTAATTAACTTTTTAATTAATGAAAATAGGCATATAGTTTCAATTAGAAACTTGCTCAGCGTCATCGAAAACCGCTAAATCAGTATTTTTTAGAAAGACTTTGAACGCGTGAGAAGCGTAGTTGTGCACTAAAGTTACCGCTCGTGGAGCAGGTGCAAGGCTGGGGCTAGATAAGAGACGGAAAAATCGCGCGGGCGCCTTATCGCAACCGCTAGCTTTGTACCTGCTCCACGAGCGGTAACTTTAGTGCACTACTACGCTTCTCACGCGCTCGAAGTCTTTCTGAAAATGACTGATTTAGGGGTTTTCGACGACGCCCAGCAAGTTTCTAACTGAAACTATATGCCTATTTTCATTAATTAAAAAGTTAATTAACAAATTTTAAATAATTAGCCGACTGAACGTTACGATTATCCTCCTCTATTATGTACCCCTGGCCGCGTAACTCACCTGCGCAGACCGCATTAATCTAGCTTTCATGGTTTCTTTTTAAAAATTCTGTTAAGCTTAAAAACAAAACACCCTGCATATATATATATATATATATATATATATATATATATATATATGCAGGGTGTTTTGTTTTGTTTTATATATATATATATATATATATATATATATATATATAAAACAAAACAAAACACCCTGCATATATATATATATATATATATATATATATATATATATATATATATATATATATATATAAAACAAAACAAAACACCCTGCATATATATATATATATATATATATATATATTGAGCGCTCGAACTCTCAATGTAAGTATATTGAGAGTTTGAGTGCGTTGCAACTGCCTGCCTGTAACCGTTTACGATACTTAAAGGAAAAAATGTATTGGAGCCATTTATGGGGTAGTCCTGGGGAGACTTTTTAGGTGCGTATATTTTATGCATCCTTTTGTCATCCTGTGCCTGAAATATTCCCGACACTGTTAAGAGAGACAATTTCCTTTATGTAGTGCGGAAGCTTAATGTCGTAATAAAGAGCGAGGCCTTCACTCTAGTTCTACTACACGGTTCGGGTGTGTGTCTTGGCTTCCCAATAGATGGCGCCCGTGTGTTACCTCTTTCGCTGGCGCATGGACGGAAGAACATGCACACACACACATTCACGCACGCCCACACGGGCATATAAGCACCAGGCACACTTACGCACATAAAAACCGGTATACAGACATAAACACACACAGACATAAAGCACGCACACGCA
Organism: Ixodes scapularis; assembly: GCF_016920785.2. Taxonomy (NCBI): domain Eukaryota; kingdom Metazoa; phylum Arthropoda; class Arachnida; order Ixodida; family Ixodidae; genus Ixodes; species Ixodes scapularis. The sequence goes on along the minus strand of NW_024609836.1, from coordinate 42,933,921 downwards.
GCCCCGTAGGAATGCACGTCCACACCTATGCAAACAGAGAAAGACACTTATATAATCACACACGCACACAAATAAACACGCACGCACACGTTTTGTGATGCACACGCACAGAATAAGATTAGAAACCGATCGTTTTGCATAATTCTACCAAACCGGAGAAAAGCGTTCACGCTTTTGATTTATCACCAGAGTTACAAGCCCACATAAAAAAAAAAAAAAAAAATAAAGAGAACGTATTAAATTGATAACAATGCAAAAAAAATGTCATCTTCATAAATGCTCGAGGCGTAAAACTTTCTGTACGGGTTTCGATGGCTCAGACATCACCCCGCCCTTCCTTAAATTCTTGATTTTTCTTCTTTTCTTTTTTTTTTTTTTGACGTTGCTAGAGATTTTACGTCACATCACTTCCAAGTTTCCGTTTTTTGTTGTTTCTTTTTCACTTGCCTTTATATTTCCCTTCCGAATTCGCTTTCTACTGAAGCTGAAATCACTCACCATATTTTACCGTGTTTTTTTTTATCTTCTCCTCGCGGTTGCTAAAAGGTGGTAAGATGCTTACCATCCGTTTGCGTACGCCTTCAGGGGGATCATACACTTATTCGTGCGTCCCACGTTTTTTAGCTTTTTAATGCTTTCGCTTGTTTATGACTGAGTCTGTGGCTTCCGATTTATTTTCATTTAGAGGAAACCCACCCTTCGTGACCTGATTTCGGTTCTGGAGCCGTTTTTTTCCTGGGCTTATTCAATTTTCTATTTAGCGGGTGAAAATTATTACAAATTGGGAAATTAGGCTTGCATCATAATGGCATGCAGCTCAATCACGGAGGTGTTTTCAATTTCCAATCGATGACTTTCTAAACTTGTTTCCGCGTACGTGGGGTGATAGACATTGAAGTTTCGCGGAGCCCGTGTGAGTTACACGCCTTCTATCGCAAGCGTCCTCTACACATCGCGGAGATCGGGCAAAGTGTGATAGACCCTTTTCAAAACCCCCTCAAGAAGCATTGGCAGTCGTCATTTTTTGTGGGCACAAAGCATACGATTGAATCAGCATCCTCGCCGAACGCTGATGGCAGCAGTCATTTTTGAATACGAACTAAGCAGGCTTCCCGACAAACTCTGACAAAGTCCTAATGTTGAATACATGACCTAAAAAGAATCGGAAAGAATACAAAAATCAATAACCACAAAAAAACCAGGCGAGCGCCTGGTTTAGAAACAGAGCCCTTTATACTGAGTGAGTTTGGCCAATGGGCGGAGTTTGTTGTCCGATAGAACCAGCGGATTTCGCGATAGCACAAAACGGCGTAGCTTCGTTCTCTTTATTCCCGAGAAATTGCCTAAAATTTTTACAAGTCAGAGCCCAAGATGGCAGACGGAAATAGCCATCTCCCCCGGTTGTCAGACTAGGCCGCTGTTGTTGCCAGACTGTCGAAATTCCTTACATCTGGCGATTTCTTCATGGTACCCGATTTGCCTGAAAATTTACTAAACACACCAACGAACGTCGCTGAAATAGAATCTTAAATATTAGGTCAAAATAATTGTTTTTTTTTATTGTTTTATTTTGCGCGATAATTGAATTTACAATTTTGGTTGTCACCGTGTTTTAAAAACTGAAAATCTTTACTAGCTACAACGAAAAAGTGACGCCAGTGAAAGGCATGGGTTCACTCTTTGGACTACAGATTTTGTTCCGAACTGATTACAAACGGATTTATGGTTCGAAATGAATGCTTTGGAAGCTCGCTCCAGCACCCACGCACCAGCAGGAAACAAATTATTGGCATTGTCTATTTTAAGACTGTTTGCTTGGCTGGCAAGCCTGCCTTCCACTGTCCTCACAGCACTGAAAGTTTCGGGTATATTTGAATGTCGGCTTCTGCACATTTTCGTTTGCCGATTTCACAAGAACTACTATGAATTTAAATAGCATGCCAGGAAGGCTAAACACCGCCGGAGATTCAGAAACTATAGTTAGTTGGGGTACCTAAAACTCGCCGGTGTACCCCTTTAAGAAGGTCAAACTCTGGATAGATGCAAAGCCGTATACGCAGAGAGTTTCGTCATTAACTGGTAAGAATAGGTCGAAAATAAGGGCACATCATTGGCTGAAATTGTTTTTATGACTGTGGGCGCGATGATTGGCAGCTCTTGTGACCAACCATTTGCCAAAAATATTCCCCTAGCGGAGGCAATGAGCTTAACAAATACCCTCCAATAACAATTTCTAGGTAAGGATGTATTCAAGTATTTCATTTCAGCAAGCTAGAGTTAAAATTTGCGACTCTTCGTAACTGAAAGAGAAACGCACGTGACGTTGTCGTAACGGCGACATTCGGAAGGTGCTCAATCTTCGTTTTCATTGCAATCGACGTGGCGGCCGCTGCTAAGGCCACGAAAAAGTGTACCATACAAAAAAAAAAAAAAAAAAAAAAATGCGGATTCCGTTCTGTGCGAGTGTTGATCAAACCTTGAATGTGCACCCCCCCATTCGCAGTGGGGCCTTATGTTTCAGAAAGTTCTTTCTCGTCAATGTCACCTTTCCTGGCTCAAAATACGGACTCAGCACCGTGTAACTCCTTTTATCCACCAATCGCCTGCAATTATACATTCCTCCATCTACTTTCAGCATCATCCAGAAACAAAACAAAAAATACCTTCGCCGCGATACGTGAACCTCTCAGGGTCATCCCAGCACATTCTTACTTCGCAAGTTCACCATGGGGGAATATCCGGCGCTGGCGGCACCGCCGTTTTCGCCGCTCCACCCCAGCTCCCGCCGGCTCCTCCAATCGACCACACTCTCTCCGTACACGGCTCTGCTTAGAAGCAGAGCTGTATTGGGAGAGTTTGGCCATTCACTGCTTTGAATAGGCGAGCATCTCAGGGCTAACAACAAGCCGCGAAACAGCCCCTTGCGGTGGTAATGAGCTCTAAAAATACGACTCGACTAATTTAAGCCGTTTTGTCGGCGCTCGAGTATAAATGTATAAATCTCTGTGACTGAAAACTAAGCGTATATGAGGTTTTCGTCAGTTCCATATTCAACGGTAGAATAAACAAACGTGCGCTCCGAACCAGGGCCAACTTGCTCGAAACAGCGTCTCAGCTGAGTCTGAGGGAAAGAAAGCAGTGCCAAAGTTAGCAGACAAGCTGAGCGGGACTCAAGCCGTGTCTCAAGAGGGTCGCGCGCCACACTCCGGTTTGCATTGTTTTCTTTCAGGCAGTCTCAGCTGAGACGCTGTTCTAGGCTTCTGGAAACCGGTCCCAGAGCAAACTGTCACCGAGACGCCTACAGTGAACGCTTCTATATCACGCTGCTTTAAATGTCGTTTCCAATATTGTGAAGTCGCGGTCTGCCGATTGGCCGACCCTTTTTCGCCCTTTTTGTTTACGCTCTAACCGCGGGGGGAGGATTCGGCGCTGACTGCGGCCTTTGCTCCGCCCATTGGCCAAACTCCCAATATACGGCTCTGCTTCGAAGCCCTGTGGTGCGCCATCTACGAAAAGAAAGTTCGACGATTATCGAGGCTTCACCGGCTGTTTAATTTTTCTCGTCACTCCCCGCTTGACTCTCTGGCGCTTATGGCCGATTCACACGACAAACCGATTCGAGGACGAGTGACGACACGTCCGCGGAGGATGGTCCGCCTCGCGAGAGAGTTTACACTGAGGGGGAGATAAAAAGAGGACGGCGAGGATGGACCGAACTTATTGCGACAACATAGTGCCGCGGCACGCAAACAGCATGACACTCTCGCCCAAGAGCGAAAGCGACGTGTATTCGCTACGGCCGCGGTGTCATCGCATTACGACCAAAGACGTAGTTGCGTGCTGCTGCTACGTACCGAGTAACACCTTGATAGGCTTAGCGTAAAACGCCGCTAGCTTAACTCACCCATGGCGTATCATGGTCCTGCTTGAGATGGCTCGGCGTAGAAGCGAAGAAGTCCTGGGCTCGCGTAGGGACGTTTGCCGTTATCCATGTTCCCGCGCACTCACTCACAACACTTCGGTACAACACAGGCGCAAAACGCCCTCGTTGCATGAGAGGCTGGATGAATATGCAGGAAAGATAACGGCGTGCTAGACGAATTTTTAGAGAAACTTCTTGACACGGAGCCGGAGAAGTACGTGAACCTGCAGCGCGTCGGCCGGGAACAGGCTTTCCCGTGTGGAACCAAAAATAGCGAGACGAATTGAGCCAGTCGACGGACAAAACACAACTGTGCGCAAGGTTTGTTCTGCTCGTGAAAAAACAACAAAAACAAAGTTGTGTGGTTGTCAGATAAAATGGATTTTAGTTCAATCCCTCGTCAAACATCCGTTAGTGAAAACGCGCTCGGCTATTTCAGTCTTTTGCGTCCAAGGATGACGGGCGAATCGCAGAAATTGGTGACATAATGGTCAGGTGATACACGTGACCAAGCGGAAATTACGAAAATCCCGATTCGGTTCATTCTTTGAATCTGACATTATACTTAATGTTTATCTTGGCGGCGATTGTTTTGTCGTGCTGCTACAAAATTCGAACTCAAGTGCTGCTGAAACCACCGACTAGGCAAGTTGACTGATCAGATTTCGGGCGTTGATAATCAGTTCGAGGGACAAAATATGACAGGTAGTATTCTGCGAAATGAACTAAAATCCAGTTACCATATTTTATTTAAAAACCTCGTCACACAACGCAGAAACATTGCACTCGGAACTCTACGATCTCTTGCTCCTGCCCTTTCCGGTGGAACGCCGCAAGTTGATCCAAACAACTCCGCCGAAATCGGTGTTGACTCAGCAGTCGTGTGCCGACCAAGTGTGTGTAACGACAAATATGGAACAGCCACAGAAAGGCCTCTTGTGCACAGAATAGCCTCAATGATAGCTCAGCTTACTTCCGTTAGGTAGCGCTGGAAGTGTTGAAGCGACGCGCTAGCGTGAACTCTTTCCTTTCGTTCGCAACCGTACACGCCAAAGCAATGGCCGGCTCCTATTATCGGCGCGTGTGCTTAATGATGACGCGATCTTTAGAAGGGAAGATAAATTGGCAGTAATTTTGTATCTTGCCCTGCAATGCACGAAATGCAGAATATTAGGAGCTATTGTTTAACTTTTTTAGAATACCAGTCTTTTGGGATAGTAAAGAAGAACCAATTGCTCTTATTTCTCCAGCAAAATTCAGCTGAAAAGTTTACGTCACCTGACATCAGGTCACATCACATGACTTCAGATTTCCCGCAAAAAAAAAAAAAATTGCGTGGAGCTGACTTGGACCAGAGGCTTGAAATCCATTTTCCACCGTATTTAGCTGGGAGACTAATTTGGTGTATAAGTTTCGGTCACCTGACGTCAGTTTCCGTGCTAAATTTAGCGAGGAAATGGACTCGCTTCAGAGATCACGTCACGTGAATTTTCCAGCGAGCTTTAGGCGGGAAACTATATTAGTGCATATAGTCGGTGACATTTTAAGAATTCTTTGGAAGCTCGTCCCACCTCTTTCCACTTTAGCAGAGCGACCACTGGAGATGAGGTCGGCTCCTCTACAGCGTTCGGTCTGTCAAAGTAAAAAAAAAAAAAGAATGGGTAGCTCCCACTTTACTCGTAAGCTGTCACCCACGAGACGCTCTAAAAAAAAAAAAAAAAAGTGTCGTCTTACACTCTTTTGTCCCATATGATGCACCCCAAAGCTTTAGTTTGACGATAAACAGACAGCCCCAACTTTTTCGATGGGCTTGCTAAAGGTGAAATCTACCTCATTAAACAGCTAAAGTATGTATCAAAGACTACAGAAGAAAAAGGCACTGAGGATTTGCAGTAGGGCCAAGAAAACCAAAAAAAAAACATGAATACTTTTTTCTTTGTATTCAGTAAAACGTACATGAGCTATTTTAATAAGTTTTACCGCTCGGCTATCAATCCAGTCGTGAAACTTGGTGCCGTCGGTTCAACGTCAGTGAGCTGTACTTCGAGCTGAAATTTTCTGGTGTCTTATATGGGACAAGGGGTGTAAGAATGTACATTTTGTCCTGAGAGTCTAGGGAGACTAGCGTCAGGTCACCTGATGTCAATTTCCCCGCTTAATTAAGCGGGGGAATGAACGGACGGAGGGACGGACACATTTACGAGGTCAAGGGGGGGGGGGGGGGGGGGGTGCGCCGTTAAAAGGCCCCCCATCCTATGCTTTAAAACCAAATAAATATTGAATACGCACGAATTGCGGATAATTAATCGACCGCAATATCACCTCCACGAATTTCGTATTAAAAAGTACACCTACACGGCACGAGCGAATCGTCCACTCGAACACAAAATGGCAGCTCCTGGCTATGCGCATTTTCCCGCCGAGTGTCCTTCTCGCTCGGCATTTCTGTAAGGAGCTCGTTTCGGCTATACCCGGTTTGACCTCACGGTGGAGCGTAGGGGGCGCCACGAGCCATCCCAGCCATCCCGAAAAACCGCCAGTGTCACGTGACCTTGTAAAAATGCACGCAGCGACCAAGCAACAACGCGTGACGGCACGTAGTCACGTGATAATTTAACATCACTCGATTGGTTGAGACGCCCCGTGGGGTCCGCTGTGCGGTCTATCGTGCGGTGAAACGGAGCAGTGCGGCATAACCTCGTTAGGGGGCGCACTCTCCCCACCCTCGACGATATCCCGAACCGCGCACCCGGCGCTCTCAATCTTTTGTCGTTGCAACGGGCCGCTGTTCGTTTCGTTATATGAACGTTTTTCTTTTCTATTTTCTGTTCGTTCATGCGGTGCCCGGGTCCGCGGGACGTATTACAGGCATCGAGTGCTTTTAAAGATACACGTTTCGCCGGGTTTCCGAGAGTTCCAGGAATTTTCGGAGGGGGAACAAAATGCCTCTCTTAAGTTCCCCATATCGTACGTCGGTTTGATATTTGGGCTAGAGTTGGGGTTGGGGAGTGGGGTGGAAAGGGGGGGGGGATTGGAGCAGGATTGTGCAGGAACAGGGGTTGAAGTGCGTGTGTGCAGTGTTTCTTCATGGCCTATCAACTTACGTCCTTCCTCTTCCATTCCGCGTTCTCAGTCGTCCGCCGCAAGCGTATGTTGTTTCTGGGAATTCAGTCAGCTTGGGAATTGCCAGGCGTGCCGTCTTTGACTCTGGCTTTTCGGAGCGCAGGTATCTTGTTGCCCCCGTCTCGTTCCGGGTTCGAAACTTGTTGGACAAACGTTTGAAGACACTCATCCTAGCTCTGTGCTCATTGTCATTAAAAACACAGAAGAAAACGTTACTGCGTTTTTACGTAGAAAAATGAGGTCTACTTACGATTAAAAATAAAGCTGCCTGCATGTATCAACTTTGAGAAATGCCTGTGGCATACGCTAGTTTCACTTGTACTTGGAATGCCGATCGTTGATCAGTCTATGATTAGCTTAGACAGCGAGTTGAGCTCCAACGCTTATGAAGCCAAAGAAAAAAAAAAAGAGGCGGCGCCATTTTTTCCACCGAGACGTAACGATCTTCGAAGCAAGGTACCACTATAGCCCTTAACTCGTTAATCAAGGTTAAGGGTTTAATAGTATAACTTTTATTTGATAAAGGTTTGAGTGCATCGTGGGGAGTGTACATGGGCTTGAAGGCATTTTAAGAGCTGTCCTTTGCTGCAGAATACGCCTGCGCGTGTAATCACTGCGAAGTGAAAAAAGAATGCCGAGGTAATAACAAACTCGTTTTGGATAAAGAAACAAACAAACATTTTGTTTCGGTCGCACATTCTCACTGTGCGAATTGAAATTATGAGTGACGCATATTTTTGTTTAGTCTTGCCATTTACTTTACGTGCGCTTTAAATTGGGCCGTACGCCCCTTTACATCTTCAATGAGGAAGTAGACGCTCAGGCACTGTTTTACTAGTTACTAAAGCGTTATTTTATTTCAGAGTAGTACACCGAAAGAAGAGCGTAGTTTCACAGCAGTACATGGCTTCCGTTAGAAAGGTGGCGACTGAATGACTGCTGGCTGGCTAAGGGCAATCTATAGGTACTGATCTACGCACTGACAGTCTTGATTGGCGCCCAATTAAAAATATGCTGGATTAGTCATTAATACATCTATCAACAAGTCGTGTCTGATTATAAATTTGACACGTAATTCGAGGCTTGGCGGTTGGTTTATGACGTTTCCCAGAAAAGGCGCCTCTATCTCACTCGCAGGTAGACCATATCGAAATTATTGAGGCTTATCGTTCCCTTTCGTTATTTGTGAAGCATTAATGACTACAAATGAAACTAAAGAAGGAAAAATTACAGGAAGATCCAATGGGGGGTTCCTAGGGAATGCGTTAGGATGAACCTTTCGGAACGCCACACATGTCACACTTTGGGAAATGCTAACACTGACCCCTTTACGTTTCTCCTTTTGGTTTTTCTTTTGCTTCCTTTATTTCCTGCTGCCTCTTTTTATCCTGGTTACGGTGTCAGTGTTAGCTTTTTTCAAAAGGACGTATGTGTCGTTTCTCCTGGGTCATTCCAACGGATTCTTTAAGAATTCACCAAATAATCTTTCTCTAATTAGTTTCACCCCTTTTTCGTACTCTGCTTGTCAGAGGACGTCGTCCCCCTTGGACAGGGTCATCCATATCATTCGTGGAAAGAACTCTATCCATACCCCTCGTGGAAGGAACCGTATCCATCGTTTTAACTATACTCCTGCATCACAGACCAAGCACCGCTACTATGGAAACCAAGAGTGAAGAACAACCCGCGACGGCAGAGCGGCAACGGAGCACGCCCGCATTGCACCGCGCCCCGGCGCAACACAAAATAGGTAACATAGCCATTGTGCTGAATGAGATGGCGTCATCAGAGAAGGCCAACGGTGGACATAGATTGGGCACGACAATTGCGTCGACGTTCGGCTCAAATCGGACTCGAAGCCGAGCGCCGACGGAGCACTCGTTTCCAATCTGTGTGCTGCAGCGTTGGCCTTCTCTGAGGATGCCGTCTCATTTAGCACTACGGCTTTGTTACCTAGGAGGTGTTGCGCGGCGCCGCCTCCCCTCTCTGGCTCCGCGCCAGCGGTGCGAATGACTGACGAAATCGAAGGTGCTCGTTTTGACGAAAACATGGCGGTGTCTGTCAGTTTGTCAACTCCCGGGAGAGAAGGAGAGGTTGAGTCGTACTGACGTCAGCGGTTCGGACCAATGAGAGCGTCGCAAGCGTCACCCCCTTCCCCTCCTTCTCCTTGTCTTTCTGGCGTTGACGAACGGAAGACAGCGCTGGGTTTTCGTCAAAACAAGCGTTATAATGCTAACGCCTTAAAAAAAAAAACGCAGACAGTTTTTGTAGCGTTTAATAATGTATTCATTAACACGTGTAACAACACTCGAGCTTATTAAATGCACTAGCCTCATTCGAGCTTTGTTCTCGTAAGCTAGAACTAGGGTAACGAGCTCACCCATCGACTCCTAGAGAAAAAAAGAAGACAATTTTTAGGCCGCACGATTTCACGGGCTCTGCAAACTTGTATGCAAACGAAACAACTTCCAATGCCGGTGGCATCTAGGGAAAACCACAATCTTGTTTCACGAACATACACACATAAACAACTGTTAAAAGACTAGGAGAATGCGAGAGCCGAATCCGGAAAACGAACGTTAATTCCTCGCTGATGGATGCGTTAATTACAAGTGCTACGGCGCGTTGCCTCGCTTCCAACGAGGTCATTGTTCAGACACAATGGTAACGCCGGTTTCGGATAATTAATGAAAGCCCCTCTTGAACCGTTACCTCGGGGGAGTTCTTGCCACAACCTAGTACATTTGTGTTGTTATTGTTGTTTATTTGAATCTCTAGCTCAAGTGCCTCAATCTTCCTCTTCCTTACTTTGTGTACTGCGCATCTCATTTTGTTGTTTATCTTTGACGCCCAAAATCGCTTTCGGGTTGTTCGTGATGCAACGGCATTTTGCTGCCGGCAATCAATTGCAACGAGAAATACATAAATTTATATAACATGGACTTGGTAGTCAATGTAAAATATAATATAGAATATACGGATGGAAATAAGAAAAAAAAAACAGCAGCATCAATAACAACATCAACCTAGAGCTCGACCTAAGATTTAAGGAAGAGAATTATCAGCGGGTTTGGTTTTTATTTTTACGTTTTTCTGCGTTGCTTCAGAAAAGGATGCCGGCGCAACTTTTGGTTTCAGGAAGTCAGTCCGAGAACGGTCTGCGATACTAGAATAACGAGAAAGAAGGCGACGAACTCGAATTAAGCATTTCTTTTTTTTTCGTTTCCGCGTTTTCGTGATCGTACCGAGGAGAGTTGCACCGCCTAATTGCTTCTGGCAAATGCGCGTTTCGCTCATTGCTAACGGCTGGCGGGGTTGAAACAGTGCGCGTCCCAGGTTCCGTTTAAACTCGGCCGCACTCGGTCGGTCGGTCGGTTAGAATGCGGTCGATTCGAAACAGCGTGACGGCATTGCTTCATAAATGCAAGATATAAACTTAAATTTTCTCTTTTAATCTTTTTTTTTACGTTTTGTATTGTGTTTCTCTGTTTCCACCGACGAAACCTAGCTTTAAATAAATTTAAACTTGATGGGAAGTTCTTATAGCTTGTTTAAGTCAAGGGTGAGTATAGAAGAAATAAAAAAGAACAGAGGTATGCAGGTTTTGGTTCAATGAGCGCCAACGCACGGTCGAAATTTTTGTTACTCGCACTTTATCGGGCGGCTGATCAGCGGGAAACAAAAAGTACTACACTTTGTTTCGCCTTAAGTGAAGACGCTGCCGACGCTACGAATTGATGGGACCAATCAATTAGCGTCAAAAGCGCAACGTCATGGTGCTCGTAATGTTCATGTGCCTGTTCCATCATCGCTGAACCAATCATAAACCGAAACAGTTTAATGACTTGCACTTTCGCCGCTGCTTCATTGAAACCATTAGCTCGTAGCGTCGGCTGCGTCTGGGCTTAATCTGAAATGAAGCGTTGCGAGGAAAAATGTGCGATGGTTAAGAATTCTAGAATTCGTCTTGAACACTACTGTCGGTGATAGGTTAAGAATTAAGTAGAAGCACCGCCTCCTGCACGCGCTCAATTCCTTCCGTTGGGCTTTGGCAGCGCGTGCTCCGAGGAATTATCAAAAGCAGAAAGCTTGGCTGGAGGCTGAGAATCTGCTACCTCCAAAGTTGCAACGCACAGAATCAGACACGAAAATTCCCCGCTGAGACGCAAAACTTTCAGCCTTTCCACTCTGGTGAAGAAGGAAGACCAGCGGAGCTGTACAATGGAGAGTAATGGCCGGCCGCAAGTCGGCAAGCCAGAGTGGAGAGGCTGCCGCCATCTATGAGCGACGGCGGCAACCAGATACGTGGGTTGTCGTCGTCGCTCATAGATGGCGGTAGGTGTCCAGAGTTTGGTGTCTTCATTTCTTTTTGGGGAACACGATCCTGGGAAACTAACCCTTATCAGCTCCGTCATAAAAGGGAGACTAACAACCATGCTGACTAACAACCCTGTGGTTTTTTCGTCGTCGTTCGCTGCTCTTCTTTGACGCATTAAAAGAAACAATTCAGAATCCCTGCTACACTGTTCTTGCACTTGTGACTAAGTAACATAACATAACTCTATCATTGACGAAGTTAAATACTGGGTGCTAAAGCACTAATCGTTTAGCTGCCGCTCTATTTTTTTTTTCAACTTCGATAATGTCCCTAGTCATTTTATTACTATTCCTCGCTAGTTTGGGGCAATTGGTTAGGTATGCCGTACTACCCATAACGTTATTATAATGTACGTGAGGGGTTTAACCGTAGAGTTATTATAATGTGCGCTAGAGGTTCAACTGGCGCTAGTGTCTATGCGACTTCGTAACGCGAATTGAAGCAGACAGCAACCAGTCTACTTTTGCGGTGCTCCTGTGCATTCCTATGGGAAAACGCGGGTGCATTTTGTCTCTTCGACGGGAAATAACACGGAAAACTTTGGTTATTTGGGTCATACCGTGTAGTATGCACCTTGATTAACATTGTAAAAGTGTAATTGCTTTAGTTAGCGCATTTTTATTAATCAGTGAACGATGTTTAACTTCACTACATTTCAGTCCCAAACGCGTGTTCCGCAGCAGGTGTGTAAAAACAGGCGACGATTCTAAGCAAAACAAAACACTCGAAAGGAATGTAGAGTGTTTCAAGGTTGGCCAGCATTCCGGTGGCGCTTATATATCAGTAATATGCCCGTCCTGTCACTATATAAAAATGCCCCCATCGTGCATTTCTATGAGAGGACAAAAACATTCCAAGAACGTGAAGAATAAAGTCCGTGGGCTATGAAAAGTGTCTCTTCGTATTGTTTTCTCTGCCGGGCAGCTTCTATGAGGCACTTGTTTTCAAATATTTCGAGCGTACGTGTGATGTTTCGAACGTAAAACAAGTATCTTCGCAGAGCAGAAAGAGTATATCAGTACTTAGTTATTGAAAATTGAACTATATTACGTGGCCTTCAATTAAATTTTGATCTTGTATGCACAGGGAGTTAGTGATCCAGTGTAACTGCGTAGTTCTTCCCGTCTTCCTTACCTTTCCAGATTTCCCTCGTTCGTTTGGCACGTATATCCCCATGCTAAAATGCGCCGACATGATGTCCGCGCCAAGTGTGCGAAAGTGCACATAAATGCATGTACCAGGCCTTTTTAGCACCGTTATACCGGGTGATTCAAGGAGACGGCAGGCTCTTTAAATTGACTGGAAAATTCGGTTTCTTAACCTATCGCGCTACGACTTTGTGCAGCGTTGCCCAGAGATGGTGCTTTTTTTTTTTTTTTTTTTTTGTAAAATTTGCAAAGGGCGAACTTATTTGAGGAAAAAGTAAAGAAATAAAAAAGGCTTAGCTCCTATGGAAATGCAGCGACGCCACCGGTCTTCAAACAACACGGCGCCGTTTCGCACGGGAGACAAGAGATGGCGCAAGCGGTCGCGACGCCAACTGTTGCCTACGAACGAGCAGACGACGCCGAGAGCCGGCGTATTTAGCAGACAGGGAACTGCAGTTCCTTGTTGTTACCGCGCCTGTTTTTGTTTCTGCTACTGTCGCCGCCGGCCGAACGCGCGCCGCTTTTGAGTCGAAAAGTTTGTCTGCTAAAGACGCTAGCTCTCGGCGCCGTATGCTCGTTCGTTGGCGGCGTTCGTTGCACCATCTCGTGTGTCCCGTGCGAAACGGCGCCGACTAGCACGATTTGAACCTCTAGCGTACATTGTAATAACTCTATGGTACAACCGCAGTCCGTTATCCAGATTGATATTTGTTAATGTTGTTGCATGTACTGCATTTCTAGCCTGTCACCGACAAGTCTATTCCTTCATTCTTACTGCACCCGTGAGGCCTTTTACAGGGGTAGAAATCATTACACAGAAATCAACACATACGAGTTAACAGAAATAACAAACTAACAGTAGCCGAATAAAGAAAAAAAAAATACGGCTGTGATTTGATTAGGCAAAAGTTACGAATAGTGCGGGAGAGGGGCATATTTTTGATGAAACGAGAGACGGGGTGAATACTAAGCTGCTAACGGCGCTTCGGAAACTTTCCGAATATTATTTCACCTTGTCTTAGGTATACACAAACACGCGACTTACGAAAAAAAAAAGGTGCGCGTCTTCGTTTTCATTAGGGAGGGGGATGCGCGTGCGCAGAAGTCTAGATTCGCGTGAAATGAAACGTTCCGCGTCTGCACATTGCCTACAGCAGCGCAGCCGCAGTGGCGTGTCGTCAGAGATTCGAGTTGGCGCACATATGTGGACGTGTCATTGGCATCAGCCCTATACCAAGAGTGCGCTGGCACGAAAGCGTGCCACGGAGGGGCACTTGCGGGAAAAGATCCAAACTTTTATTTATTTCGTGCTGTTTTTTTTTGTTTTTTTCGTGGAGGGCTTAAGAAAGAAACTTCTAAAAAGGCACAAAAAACAAACTGTTTTATAAGCCCCACTTACACTGCTCATATGCATAATAGAAAATACAAGGAGTTTTCTCTGCAGAAATGTATTCAGAATAACCTGCGGAGACGCCTGAAGCGCCAATTCGAAGCACGTCCGCTTCATACACATGTGTGCTTCGAACATGTTTGCAGGCAGTTTTTGTATGACCACTCCAACAAAAACGTCATAAGAATTAAAAAAAAAACAAAAAAAAAAACGCGTCAGACAATGTTTTTAGACAGTATTTTGTATGCTGTATTAGCGGTTCGCCCGCGGATTTACAGTTCGCATGAGTACCTGCGTAGCCGGAAAAAAAAAAAAAGATTCATTCAGCTGAAAGTCCCAAAACTCAGGCATACTAATCGGCATCTTTGCGGCAACGTAGGTACATAGTATAAATAACAAGAAAACGAATAAATGCGAAATACATGAAAGGCAAGAATAATTGAACGCATTAATGTAAACAGAGAGCGCAAAAAACGACAACTAGTAACAGCATCGAGTACACACATTCGCACGTTGCCCACATTTCAGGGACACAGTGTTATTTGAATTTTCGATACGTTTCAACAGGTTAAGAAACTGTTCACTGTCCACGGATTGTTCCACGCGCTCCCTTTTTGAGCAGTAATATCGCAAATTCCGACCGACACCGCTCCCGCCCCACCGCGGGAGAGGCAGATGCAGCTTCTCCTCTTGCTTTCGAGCTCAGGGGAAAGCCAACTTTTCGAAAAGGGAACCTTTCTTGATATTTACGAGAATTTCTCGGACGGTCTTTGCCCTTTCCACACAAATATCTCGCTTTAACGAGACCGTAAAGAAACGCGTTTTCATTTCCTGGAAAGAATACGTTTAGATAATATTATTAATAATAAAAATATTCGTTTCATTTTAAACAAGACTGTATCTAGGAGGCCGCGGCAAAATAAGGCGACACGTATTCTTTTACTTCATTTTGTTAATTTTTTTTGCTAACCTCGCAATGTCCGAATTTTTTTTACGAATATTTTATTGCAGTGATTGACATTTCCAATGTTTTGCGAAAAATATTAATACATTTTTTAAACACTCTGTTTAAGGCATTGAGGCAAATCAATGCAGGGCCTTTGTAATCGGAAGGTCTCAGTTATGTTCACACTTCTACTTACGCACTTTGTTCTTAGGTGTTTATATAGGCCAATGTCGCAATCCCATCGGGTGCAGAGTATTGACGACACGCTCAGAAATCACCCCCCTCCACGTTGCTGAAGGTGTCAGTGAGGCTAGGCATCTCCATTCCTTGGATGTCGAGACAACAGGCGTTGGGGTCGCCTGCATCCCTTCTTTTAAAAGCGAGCAAAAGTATAGAAACCAAATGGAATGAGGGAGAAAGATTGAGGTTAGATGACGTAGTGGGGAAGTGTAAGGAAGGGGAGGGGGGAGCAATGGGAAATAAGTTAGGGTGATCTAAACGGCCTCTGGGAATTGTGTGGTCCCCTTCTGGCACTGTCATCTCCTTCTTCTGAATCCCGTAAGGCCCCCTGATTTATGCGTTGGACTCCGTGGCCAGACTGTCTACTCATACCCAGGCGCTTCTTGCGATGATTTCGGAGTCTGACCTTAGCGATTCTTTTCTTCCTTAATGTTTTTCTTTTTTTTTTTTTTTTTGTTTCTGGTAGCATTATGTTACATTTATAGCCCTTACTTGATCTCTTTGTTCTTTCGTGTTTTTTTTTCTTCTATTTTTGTCTCCGTATCTTTAGGAGAAAAAGTCGTGGATGGTGGGAGAGTAAAGAGATAACTAACAAAAAAGATGAGGAGCTCGGTGAAACAGCTGTACCCGACATAATCTAGAAAAGAAAAATGGAAACTTGAACTCGACTCTCTCTCTTTGTATATATTTTATTTTAATTCTGGTGATGTGTTCTTGCCGTCTTTCGGATTTCTGAAGACTCTCGCCTATTTCTTGGCGATCTATATGTCATTCTGATTATTATTGGCCAGAAAAGGGCGGTAACACTGGCTCGTCAACGTAATTAAGACATGGGAAGGTTTTCAGCTTGTCCTGGCTTACTTTCTGATGATATCGTAGCTTTCATTCTTATCTAAGTATTTTTTTAGGATTCTTTTATTTTTACGAATAAGAGGTCCCACCCCTCGGTCTTCCAAAGGGGGTGTTGGAGTCGTAATGATAAATTGGTAATTGGAGAAAGAAATCAGTTTCTGTAGAAGGGTTCAGTTGAACTGTCGTCCAGGGCTGCAACTGCTCTTGCGGTTTGATTTGCGGTTCTTCGGAGAGGGCGAAGAAAAGGTATAGGCGTTTCGGGTTACGTGCTGGTGTTAATATATGGGTAGAGGCTTGCGGTGTCAGGTTCTGGAATAAAACGTACGCCCTCATTTCTTTTCCTTTGTATAGTTTTAGGTGTGTTCCAAGTCGAGGTTGTGCCTTGAGGTAGGGGTTCTGACCGTGCATTGCTTGCTTGTTACTGAGTTAAAAGATTCCTAAACTATAAAAAAAAAGACGCATCAGCAAAAAAAAAAAAAAAAGATGAAATAGACGAGATTTTTAGAGGTGGCGATGAAATGGAAAGCATCCTTTCAAAGTCGGGGTCATTTATATCTCGCAAGATGACTAGGTCCTTTTTTACTTTTGCTATTCATAAATTGCTTTTTTCTTTCTATTACATTGTATGGGTGTTGATGTATTCTACGTCTGGAGTAGTAAATCAGTGTTGATTCCACGCACGTGGCACTTGCTAAATAATCGCTGATTTCTTTGATGATGCATTACTTTTTTTTCGATTTACTCATTTTTCGTTTTAATTGTGTTAAACGTTTAAGGCAACCAAATAAATTTTAATTTTTTATTTTATATCTCATTTACTATTTGGACACAACGGGGAAGGTGCGAACCAAGTTATGTCATGATAAAGAGGCGCGAATTGCGATAGATTGACATAAACAAGTCATCTAATGGGGTACTTTATCAACATGGTATGCTTAACAAGCAAATGAACTGAGGTACAAATGACAATTGACACTTTTAACCCGACGGTTATTGACACTGGTTCAATATGCAAATATGATCAAAAAGTTGTCCAACTCCCGAGTGCAAGCTCCTTTGCGTCCTGATGTTCCTTCGAATACCTACATTATTGAGATGGTCATAACTAACAACCTTAAATATAAAATAAACATCGTTCTTGGATATTCTGCAATTTCTTTCGGATTACGGCTAAGACAAATGACCCAAGTCATCTGACCGAAACGCGCTTTGATTTCGCGGCTTTGCTTTGGATCTATGGTAGTTTTGTTTTATTGCTCATCAAAAGATCTTGCGACGCCCAAGTTTGGATTCTTTTCTAATCAAAACTTCGATTACTAAACCATTGTTGATGGCTTTCTTGACTTTAGGTGGCGTGAAATAAAAGGAAACCAATACAACCAGAACATCGAAACAATATACGCGATCCACGAAGTCCATCACGTTGCGGCAGGAATTAACGCTACTTAACGTCCTCGCACGCTCCACCGTGCCCTATAATGCCGAGGCTGTCGTCCCCTCATCATATAAAAACCAGCAAAGAAACTACAAAGGGAGCCAGATAGACGCACGTGAAGAATAAGCCACGTCCACCAAACGCGCTAGATGGATGAATCGTTCTTCGAGCTGAGACCCCAACGTCTCGTCGTCTGCTGCTCCAAGGGGCTCGTCTTGGCTAGCTTCCCGGCTTTGAGTTGGCTTGGGAACGGCCAAGTTTCGGTTTCTCTTTCACGTAGATGCGTTGTAGTGAGGAAAGGAAAAAAAAAAGAGGGGGGGGGGGTGGTAGGACTCCGTTTCGAGGCAGATGTTCCCGATGACCAGCGGCTGACAAATTGCTCGCCACTGGGGTTCCAAATGAATCCTTCGAGGGTTTGCCGCCTCTTTTGGAAACGGGGGGTGGTGAAGAGACGATACGTTCCACGTTTCGGCGCCATCTTCGTTTGCTTTACGCATCAGTCTTTGGTTTTGTTATGGCTCGGTGTGGGTTTGATTTGTTTGTAGGTGTGTAGAGGCGCGTGCGCCAATCGGCATTTCTTTTGTCTCAGATTATCTTTGTTTCCTGCAGTATCCTGGTTGATGGTTGTAGTGTTTTTTTTGCGGTAGATCGTACGACGGGATGAATTGTGCGGGTCAAAAACTGGATGGAGAATGGTATGTCAGAGGACCGATGGCCGGCTTCTTGTCTTTGGACTGATGTGTGCGTTATTTCCGTTTTCTGTTTGTGTTTCAGTCGGAATGCTTTTTTGAAGAGAACGACAGTCGGATGAAAGAGCTGTCATCTGGAAATCGACTTTGATTGATTGGCCTCCTTTGTGTCGATGAAACGTGTGCTGCTGAGAATATGAGTGATGTCTGCTTTCTGAGGACGTGACAAGAAACGATAGCTTCTAATTATTACTTCGGTAAAGGGCACCTTATATTACAGTAAAATAGATGCGAAACTTATCGCTATAAGTTACGTCTCCATTTCACGGGTCTTTGTCATTATTTTAAGCAATCACGGCAATAAAATATCATTATTAATTGTAGATAATTCATAAATATACTGAGCAAGCACATGAAATTGACTCAATCTTCCTTCACAAAATGGCTTTACGTACTGCAACACAATAAATCAATACAAGCGACAGTGTCATTAATGAAAGTCTGACATTAAACAGTTACAATATTGTAGTAATACATGTGCCCCATGTATTAAAACCAACAGCTCAGGAATTCATGAATAGCGATTCTTACATGGTTAGTTCATGTGGGACTCTTTGTAATGCATAGACGGCCAAATCACTTTAAACACCGGCATCTAGATTTGGCTCCCGAATCTTCATCGCTAAATTACGGAGGAAGTTCTGAAGCCTGAAAAAATGTTTTCACTGCAACGCTTTTGGGGATAAACGAGATAAATGATGAGAAATATTGATTGGGCGATGTTTCGAGGAAGGGCGATCATACAAGATAATATGTTAGCATAAATACTTTTCCCGCCTTTCTAACAGGTTTTTTTTTACCTTCTTTTTGTTTTTTCTTTGCAGGCAAGACGTGGACGATGCTCGGTGGCAGCGGCAGCACTCAGGAACTGGGCGTGGTGCCGTGCGCCATTGCCTGGCTCTTCCGCCTCATCAACGAACACAAGCAGCGGACCGGGGCCCGCTTCTCGGTCAGGGTCTCAGCCGTCCAGGTGGCCGGACGCTCAGAGAACCTCCGAGACCTGCTGGCCGAACACGCCAACGGTGGGTCCATCTATGTGCTCCCCTCACGAACTCCAAGACACGTGGCCCTTGATGGCAATGCACACACTTGCGTCAAGTCCGACCGTGTGCAACTGCAACGGCTCGCGACGTACCGGTTGCTATGGCACCACCCTTGTTGGCTCCAACAAAACCGGTTTTCATCCCGTTTTGTTGAAGCCGACGCCACTGTTGCCATAGCAACGCGTAATCGCAAGCCGTTGCAGTTGCACATGGTCGGACTTGGCGCAATTGCGCGAATCACCCTTTACTCGCCACTAAACTGGCTCGGGGATGCCGATGTTGACGTCACGGCGCTTTGGATAGATAACCGGCGTAACAGGATCTCGTCGAAGGCCCATGCGGCATTCGCTGCACATATTTTTTTTTCAAAATACAGGCAGTGTACGTTTACTTCTGTCAAAGTAAAGTGCGATAGCTGAATTCATGGGTGAAGAAGCTATAGAAGGTCCCTCTTAACTCAGATTTCTTAAAAAGTGGTTCAGCTTTCCTCTAAAGCAACCGCTTTAGATGAAAAATCTAAACAGGCCTTGCTTGCTCGTGCAAGCAGGGTCCTTGGTCGAACCATAACAAGGCCATGGGAGAGGGTGTCACCACCGGAGTGCAGCTGTTGGTTTTACGTCATGGGCCAACCTTCGGTAGGCCTACGGGCTGTTTAGAAGCACCGCAAGAGATAAATAAATAAAGAAAGAAAGAAGGAAGAAAGATATTGCGCACGTGACCATTGGCGTAGTGGTGAAGAAAACAGAATACTCTGTCGCTTTCCGTTATCTTGTCTTCGACAACGGGATTTTATTTGAATTAGTTGACATTATTCAGTAGTACTCATTACCTTGGCAAAGAAGTTCAGACTGCGTCCGTCACGTTTTTCGGCTTCATTTCAACAGCAAGCTACTGTATAACGTGGCGATATGGCGTAACATTCCGAAATGACCCTTGCCAAAGTTTGGAAAAACCTCAATATCGCAAAAAATACATGGAATGTTTCGCCACACAACTGAAGCAATACACCCGCGTTGAGAAAAGGCTCTGGATTTCAATGTTCAGTTTCTCCTACTACACGTCAAGGATCACGTTTCTACCTCCCTGCTTCCCCAGCATACAGGCGCCCAGACTATATAGCCTTCAAGCCTTCAACTTTCTTTTCCTTTCCTTATTAAAAGGGAGCCAGCTGGGCACACGCGCGACTAAATAAGCCCATGGGTTTGCTTGGTCAGTTCGAGTTACGACACATAAGCTCAATCGAGCGTGCCGTGTTCAGCGAACGGTCATCAATTGTTCTCCGCTTCCAAACTAGTTTCTCGGGCTGCGTGGGACTTTCGATTTTGGCGTTATCGGAACAGCCCTAACGTCGCAACCCTGGGGTCTTGCAGTCTTCAATCTCTTGCGTAAGGCCCGCTCAATTCTCCCAAAACTGTATAGCAGACCCGAAAGCGTTCACGCCTAAAGGAGAGGGGGGGGGGGGGGGGGCGAAATATATAAAAAGTGCTGACTTGAGCTGATCTTGCGCGAGGATTGCGACTCGCTTGGGTGGCGACAATGAAGGTCTCAACGAGTTTCGTGATGTTGCGAACAAAAAAAAAACAAAAAAACAAAAAAGTGATAGCTAGATCGTACGAAAGTTTCGGTTTTAAAGGGTTCAAATGGGACGCTTGTGAAATAGTGGTATTAGCGATCTTATCGACATCCGAAGCCGAGAAGTTGGTAGTATAAAATGTTTTGTTATGTGTATTGTGGGCTTGCACCACTCCTTCGATCTTTTGGTGCAATTTTAAAACCTTGCAAGGTTATCAAGTGTGAACACACGCTCAGTTTATAGACGCATTGGTCACTCAGTGCTCTCACGAGGAAAGAAAAACGCAACAAAAAAAGGCCCACATTAAGTAAGGCACCCGACGTTAAAGATCATCAGAAAGTGAGAGCTGTGCAATGTCAACCTGTTTATGATAGAACATGCAAGGAAAATAAAGAAGAGGAAAGTGGTAAAACGGCAGGGAATGCGGAGCTTTCCTTTCAGTACAAAGCAGGACTTTGTACCTTACTCTATCACTCTGAATTTCAAGAACATTTGCTCTCAGTTACTTCCCCCATATTTGCTTTCGTTTCGTTTTTCGCTATCCTTTCTTTTTACTTTATTTCTATTTCCATTCCGACTTGCCAGTAGTTCGTGATGCGTTCCACCCCTTCCATTTCCGTTCCTGATGTTTCGACTTGTCGTTCGTTCCGTTCATTGTTTCTGACAAGTTTCTCTAAAAAAGAAGGCAAGTAAAAACAATATTCATCACAAATAACAGCAAAATGACGAACAGTTGATTGTAATAAAAAAGAAAGAAAAAAAAGGTCTTCCATAGTAACCGGACACACGGAACTAGCTTGTTTTTTACCCTTTCTTCGAAAACAAAGGCTTCTTTTAGATGGGAATGATTTGGCTACCTATGGCGCTGGACTAAAAAGAAACGAAATAAATATGAGAGAAAAAAATCTATATAATCCGCTGTTTCTTACGATATACCACAGCGGATGATACGACACATCCCAGCCAATCCAGTGTTGTGAATCAATCAAGTGACTACGCTCACCCACTCGTCGCCGCGACGCTCTCGAAGGTCACGTGATATCCACGGCGCATCGGAACGACTTCAAAGGGTCTCGTATAGTAAAGTCACTGGATTTTGGAAAAGTACCGCCGTTGCCTTCCTTGCCTGCTAGCCGGACACAAACAGATACGAACATACAGACGACCAAACCTCGGATGGTGCTTGGCCGGTCGGTCTCAGTTACCATGACAATCGCCATTTCGGTCTATTTAAATCTTCGAAGCTCCAAAAGGCTCGCTCCGAGCCAGTCGCGCCAAGATCGCCACGGGGAATCATCGTACGGAAAGCGTCCCTCGCCAACATAAGCGTCTTTGGCACTGTGCATGAAAACAACTCATGAAGCAATGCTTGTCTCCACAATTCTCTCGTGACAGTGTTTGTTATTTTCGCGTATTTCAAGGCAGGAGAATTATTTTTCGAAGTTGCCAGGCGCCAAGGCCGCATTTGGGGGCGATGGGAAGGTGTGCGCTGCTCGTTTTGCCTGTGTGTGAATAAGAAAAGCTCGGTGGGAGTTCGAGAAATGTCCTTATAAAGCAACTCATCACCGGGACTTTGGATCGGATCACCCAGAATGGAGAATTCGAGGAGATACCGCTCATTCCAGGGACCGAAATGGCGACCATACAGCGAGCTTGGCGGCTTGGTTCTAGGTTCTCGAGCTCCAGTGACTTTAGGTCGTAGTACCCTCTGCGTTCCATCCATTGTATAGTGACTAAGAGTAAAGTAACTGGATCGTGGAAAGTAGCGCCAAGCTCCCCGTGTGGTCGCCATTTTGGTCCCGGAAATGAGCAATTTCTCCTTGACCTCCCCGTTGTAAGGAAGCCGATCTAAATTCGCCGGTTACGGATGACTTTTCTTGTATACCGAGAGTTTGCTATCCACACACCGACGAAACAAGCGTACATCTTCGTGCCACCGCATGTGCGGTGTCGGTGCTTGGAGACACTGAAAAATAATTTTTCTGTTTTAAAATACGCAAACAGAACAATGTAATTATAAGAGATCCGTGGACCTGGGCATGATTCATAAGTGGATTGCACACAGAGTGCCAAAGACGCTTGTATTGGCGACGAACGCATTCATTACGATGATGCTGCATGGTGATCTTGGGCTGACTAGATTAGATTGACCCTTTCGAAGTTTCGAAGATTTGGAGGGGCCGAAATGGTGGTCACCATAGGAACGGAGACCGATTCGCCAATCGCCTTGCGAGGTGTTGTTCGTCTGCACGCAGGAAAGGCGATGGAGCTACTTTCCATCCAGTGTCTCTAACATGGAGTATGGTCCGTTTCATTCCAGGTTGAACCGAATTGAATACGCGCGCACGCGGATAACTATTTGAGCATCGCAGAGTGCAAGACCGCCTTTATTCTATCATTCTATATACTTCGTTTCACCTTAGGATGGGCCACAACGGACGCCATCAGCCATCTAGGCAATGTGAACATATCACTTGCACAAACAAAATACTGAGTGCAGGGAGCAGGTGTATATTGAACATGATAGTGAAACATGTCTGATAGAAGGGATTCCGCATTGAATACGCTGTTTGTCCACTTTTCCCCCCTGTCCTTTCACTGTTTTAACTCTGCTCTCCCCAAGTCTCAAGGTTACCATAATGGTTAGTATTACGTGTCTACCTGATTCACGTGACATTATCGAAGTTCACGTGACAATCACGTGGATTTGGATTTGCTTCGATGGCTCATGACGTCATCTGCGGTCCATCGGAGAGGTGAAAGGGAGTATAGAGAGTATTCGCTGGCGGCCATAGCTGTGTGCGAGACTGCTGAGCGCGTGCTGATGGCGAGCTTCCACAGTTCTTTTGCAACGTGCATTCCGCACCATCAAGAGTGCCGGTCTTTGCAGCCTATTGATGTGAGCTCGTTCTGAGCATGCGCTCTAAACAGCACCCACAAATATGGCGTCCAGTGAATACTTCCTATAGTGCAAGACCTTCGTTGTACGGGCGAAAAACCGGAGTCACGTGACGGATTCTCAGCATTACATTCGAGTACTCGGACGAAGAAAATACTTTGCAAGGCGGCGTCGTGTTCGCTTCACAAGTTTCAGCTCGGCTCGAGCGCGCGGCCTTCACTTTGTTCCACGTCGTACGGCGGAGGAAGGCGAAGCGTAGCTCATTTCACTCTCGATGCCCTCTGCATTGGGGAATTGTAAGAGAGGGAGGAGGAGGAGGCGAACGGAAAGGGAGGGTGAAAGAATGGGGAACAAAAGGGGATGAGGGAGGGAGGAAAGAAGAATTCCAGTCGATTCAGCCACGCTTCCTAACGGAGCCGAACGGGTAGAAAATGCTTCCGTAAACCCTTCTTCTCGAAAAACAAAAAAGAAAAGAAAGCTCTCCTTGTTCCGAAACGCGGAAGAAATAGGGATCGTGAGGTAAAGGGGGAAGAAAAACAGGGAGTGTAAGGGGAGGGCGACGGCCGAGAAACACAGATCGCATCCAAAGAGTGTGCTGCGCCTCGTCTTTTTTTTAACCTTTTTTGTTTGTTTTTACTTGACGTTACTCGATTCAAGACCTGCCGGCTTTTGCTCGCTGCTGATATTCGCGTACGACGGATTCCTTTTATTGTAACTTGCTTCGACGGGTTGAGGCGTGACTGATTTACTCAAATGCAAGCGAAAGCGGCTCTTGGTTGGCGGTTTCGTCAAAATATATCGAAAAACAACAGCAACACGTGATCTTCTGAAGGTTTAAAAGGCGTGAACAATATTTATATCGTTATTTATTAATATGAAGAATACTCTTAGCAGGCGTAACCACTTCATTTATTATCAGATCTAAATGAACCGGGCATTCTATGTTTAGGAAGGACAGCTTGTACACAATCATACACAATACACGCTTCTGTAGGCGACTTGCGCGATCGAAAGCTTCGCAGTGGTCGGCCTTCCACGATTGGCCGAATGCTGGCTATGGCGTCAGCAAAGGATTTCTCATCGACAGAAATAAGGGTAATGTAAGAACTTCAACTTCGATGGTGTTGGCAGTAATGTGTTCAGGGCGCTATGATCGAAAGCTTCAGTTATGCTCATTAAAGGTGTATCTACACGACGGACCAAATTGCTGTTTTGGTCCGCGGGCCGCGCATCACGTGATCATACGTCACCGCTTTTCGAGGTCCGCCACCGGTCCGCGGTCCGCGCTTGTGAGAAATGCCAAGCGCTTTTCTTGCCCGGACCTTGGCGGCGGACCGCGGCGTTTTTAGTATAATTGAGTGCTAAGTCTGGCAACAAGCTGACTTTTGTTGTTTAGATTGGAATCCAAATCCAAAGTAGTGTTCTTTTGGCGCCAACTGTTGAAGACAAAGAAGACGAACCCTTTGTTGTGCGACGATGGCGGCATGGTGCGACGATGCAACTTTTTACT
Source organism: Ixodes scapularis (assembly GCF_016920785.2). Classification (NCBI taxonomy): domain Eukaryota; kingdom Metazoa; phylum Arthropoda; class Arachnida; order Ixodida; family Ixodidae; genus Ixodes; species Ixodes scapularis. The sequence goes on along the minus strand of NW_024609836.1, from coordinate 42,908,713 downwards.
TCATCGCGCTCGTGGAGCCATTCCCCGCTCTGTGGGACAATAGATGCATGCCCTTTTCGGTTCACCTATGTCCTCCTCGTCCTCAATTGAGGAGTTTCAGCGAATATAGGGGGCGCTCCGATCGATCCAACATGGCGGACGAGAGGGGGATAGATTTGCGACGCCCGTAGACCGGTAGCGTATAAATTAAACAAAGCCTGTCGTTCTCTGTTTGTTGCCGTGTGCGAGACGATCATCGTTTCAACCAGGACCTACCGTGATGCTACAGATGAAGTGTTCAAGCCAGTCGAAGGCAAGAAATCTTGCCATAGTCAAGATATGTGTGCAAGTGTTCGACGTGAGCTCTCACGCTGGTGCAGCTGTCATCAAGTTGAACCGAATGTACGCGGGTCCAAAGAGAGGTACATATCAACAATGTTCGCGCGTTGGAACTATGACGAGTACTTTATCTAAAACTAAACTTATCGGTCTGTGAAGACAAACATTTTCGTTGACGTTGCTTAGATGATGTAACCATTCAGGCCTCGCATTAAAAGGTGTTGCGAACTCTTCGGTTGTTCTAGTTAATTGTGCTAAAAAGCGGTTGGATGGGAAGTATGACAGCTACAGCATACAAGGGACGATTGAGGTCTTTATCCCGCGTTCTACGTATCGAAGCATCGGTATCCTTGGTGTTATATTGCGATCAGCTGGTCGCTGATCGTCCTGTTTTTACGCATAATGTAAACAAGCCCCGGAAGCGCCAATCTCATTTCGATGTGCTTGTGCACTCCTACAAGCCTCGTTTTGGCTCTTGTGGAAAGCTTCATTGTAATAGCAATAGTCTCATCTGTTATTCGAGTTGTATGTGCCACGGTGAAATCTCCTGTGTGTGTGTTCTGCTGACAAACAAGTCTGTATTAAATGCGAGAAGGAAAACGAAGGTAAAGTTTTTTTAACAGTTTTCTTTTTACAGAACAGGGCAAAGCTTCTAAAACAAGAGCAACCTAAGCTGATATTTGAGTGTGCTCAAGAATGAATGGCAAAAGGTGCTTATGCTAAGAGGTAGATGTACGCAGTTGATTTTCTGTTTGCCTCTGCATTGTAAATTGGGAGATATGTATCCGCAGAACACACGTGTCCTTTTGAAAATGTCTTCTTTTAGGGCAAAAATAGGTTTTCATACACAACCGAGGAGTTCGCAACACCATTTATTCCGAGGCCTGAACGGTTACGTCATCTAAGCAACGTCAACGAAAATGTTTGTAGCCGCAGACCGATAAATTTAGGTTTAGATAAGTATGCGTCATAGTTTCAGCCTCAAACACGCAACATTGTTGACATGTACCTTTCTTGATGAAAACTGCACCAACGTGAGAGAGCCCACGTCATCGAACACTTGCACGCATATCTTGACTATGGTATGGAAAGATTTCTTGCTTGAAGTGAAGATCCTCTCGCTACGACTAGCTACGACCACCCACCGCAGCGATGCAGGCATCGAAAGGGCGCAACGCAATCAGTCGCCGTCACCCAACGCTGCTCGTTTGGCATTCACGGCCTTCCGCCCAGGTGCTTCGTTTGTACTTGGCACCGAGTGTTATTTTCTGTGCTTGTGTGTGCTCAGTGGCTGGATATGGGCCTCAAGAGCAGTTCTTCAGGCTCAATAGTGTTGGCCGAAGAGCTTCTGAAGAAAATAACACCCAGGAAAAAAAGCATGAAGACGCAACGCACCAACTTGGCGGACTATGCACTGGGCGCGGAAATCGGTCCCTGCGGTTTATACACCAAATGCAAACTATCTAAACAAAGCAAACATTTTTAGGCTCAAATTGGCTTCTGCGGACTATACGCCTGGACACTGGTGCCTGTTATTATGCATTGTATATTCACTGCTGTTTCTTGTGGCTTGAGACTGCCTTGCTGTAATGATGCAGAGGGGTCCACTGAACCTTGAAATAAAGTTACCTATTTAAGCACATCTAGATGCAATGTCCCTTGAAGCCAGATGATCAGGGAAAAGGTGTGCCATTACCTAATTTGCCAACAGCACACCAATGGTCAAGATCAAAACTCACTGAGTCAATGGGCAGTTTTCCACCACAATATTTATTGCCGTGTAATCACCAATTTGGTCCATTAAACATCTTGAGGCTGTAGCCTATAGCACGTCCATTCTGGATCTGCAAAGCTTATGCTGTAGACATGCATCATCACATGAGCACGTTTCTTATCAATCTTAAACGTAAAACGCTAGTTATGCAACGATATTCCCATATCACATTTTTAGCAAATTGAATGGTCCCACCTGTCACACTGTCAGCTTTGAAGTAAATCGATTCACAATACCACCAGTGGCATACATCGAGCCAAGCATTAGTGCCGCATGTGGCACAGAAATGTCCTAACTAGGGAAGCAAACTTAATCGATCCTGTTGATTAAAGCACTTAAGTACGGGAGAAATTATCAATCAAAGAAGGTCACTCGAAAGGGAAGTTTTCTCGCTGAACAAATATGATTTTTTATTGGGCGTTCCGCATTATAAGGCTGAAGACATTCACTCCGTGATCGGTACAGAAGCATTTGCTTAGCAGTCGGTCGTGCGTGCGAAAAACAACAAAAACAAAGGTGGATTAGAAGCGCGATAGATTCGGCTTTGCACGAAGTACTTACACTCAAAATCGTGTCACCATAAAGCGACTATGGCCCACCTTGCTAGCAGCAATCTTAAAATTTATCTGTGTAGTCGTCGCACCTGTGCACCAACCGAAAGCGTTGCTGCGAGCCCCTCCGCCGTCAACTTTGAGTCGCCGTTGAGTCTGAAGAACTGCTCTATGAGGTCCATATCCAGCCACTGAACACATACACAATCACAGGAAATAATGCTCGGTTCCAAGTACAAGCGAAGAACCCGGGGCGGAAAGCCCTGAATGCCAAACGACCTGCGTCGGGCGACGGCGACTGACTGCGTAGTACACAGGTTGCGCTCCTTCGACGCCTGCATCGCTGCGGCGGGTGGTCGTAGCTGGTGGTAGCAGATCGTGCCAGCTCTGTTGCTCGTACCGGAACACTAGAGCCGCGTAATATTCCTGCTGCCGAAGTTTATAAGCCCACGTTCGCGGCCAACGTATTTACACCAAGCCGACGCCCGACGCCCAGCGAACCTATTTCCCTCGTTCTCCTTCGGCGACCGGCCGCCAGGGCGGTGACACCGTCGCTGGAACTCCTCAATAGTCAACGCCAAGGCCACCGCGGCCAAAAGTCACTTCCGTTCAACCTCCATCTTGGCTCCTTACAAATAGCCTCAAAGCAGCTCGTTGCATGCGTTTGGCGGAGCTGTGAGGTCGAGGGTTAGACCGGCCCGTTCACTCTGTCGTCTGTTCTTTTGGTCCGCCGTGTGGATGCTCATTGCAGCCGGGCGGCCCGCGGGCCGCGCATCACGTGATCAATCGGTCCGCGGCCCGGTCCGTCGTGTGGATACACCTTTACAAGCAGCATCGAGCTTGTTGTTTGCAAGGTAATGATGTCAAGAGAGGAAACGAGGGCGCCACCAAAACATCTCGCCGCTAATAGGTGGTATTCACTAGATGCTATATTTGAAGGCGCTGTTTAGAGCGCATGCTCAGAACGAGCTCACATAAATAGGCTGCTAAGACCGGCAATCTTGATGGTGTCGAAAGCACGTCGCAAACGAACAGTGGAAGCTTGATATCAGCACGCGCTAACCAGTCGCGCACGCAGCTATTGCTGCCAGTGAATACCTCCTATTAGCGGCGAGATTAAAGCCCCTTGATAAAGGCGTTTTTTTACAAGTGCCGCCAACCATTGTTGCGGAAACGCGCGAGACACGTGCCACGAGCGGGTGCTCCGCGGCCATTCGCTTCCAGGGCCGCTCATTTCAGTGATGCGCCGCCATTCGCTTCCAAGGGCCGCTCGAGACGTGGGTCTCGTGCACTCGCGCATTTGGCGCTACTTGCACAACAAGCGCAAACATATCGAGGGGCTTTAGGCGAGATGCTTCGGTGGCGCCCTCGTTCGGTTACCTTTCGTGACGTCATTAGCTTGTGAACAACAAGTTCGATGGCGTTTGTAATGGGTATGTTGGAAGCCTGAAATCATAGCGCTCTCAAAGCAACAATGCCAACACCGTCGAAATTGACGTTCTTACATTCCTCTTATTTCCGTCGGTGAGACATCCTTTGCTGACGTCATAGTCAGCATTCGGCCAATAGACCATTTGCAATATTATCCAAGCTAATCCAAGCATCAAGGAGAATGCAGGGATTGGTGTTCCACGCGCCAGACGCGCACGCCTTCCCCGTATGAAAGATTCGAAGTAAATAACCAAAATAAAGCGTTGACGAACGCGCGTGCAAGATACAATTTGTATTAGGTTTTTGCTTCAGAAAAGTTACTATACTGCTGTGGCCAGCACGTGCGGCGCGTGGAACACCAATCCCTGCATTCTCGTTGATGCTTGGGAAACATAGCAATAGGTCTAGTGCGGTGGGCCGACCACAGCAACGCTTTCGATCGCTCACTTCGCCAATACTGTGTTCACCCTTAAGGTGAGACTGCAGCTAAAACTACAAGCTCGAGCGAGCCCGCGCTCCTGGCTTTGAGACATGCATTTTTAGTGAGAGTGCTCGTTGTGCGGAAGTACGCTTCAAAGCAGCGGCCTGCAGCTCTCGTGCTTGTGGCATTGGCAGCATCTCGGGTAGTACCTCCCAGCCGCGTGCATTTTGAACCGACGCCTAAAAGGTACCACTTTAGGCATGGTACCAGCTTAAAGGATACCATTTTAGGCGTGGTATCACCTTGAAAGATACCACTTAGCCTCAGAACGAGCTGAGCGGACGAATAGGTACAGAAATCTGAATATGCAAAAATCTGAAAAAGAATGCACGTCAGGTAAATAATGCATTAGAAGCTCCACCTACGCCTCGGGCACTCTACCTTCTAAGGTACTTCGGTGCCTCGTGAGCACGCGGAAGCAAAGCACGATGGAAGGCAACCAGCACGTGCTGGAAGTGGAACTTTTACTGCATTCTTTACCTGGCACGAATCCTAGCAACCCAAATATCAGTAAACAAATAATTATTTCTTTTCCCGCAGAGGCATTGCAATTCTGACTTTGATCATCACTCATCACAGTTGTTTCTAATCAATCAGGGGTCTCTTCGACCAGCACTAAGGTACTTTGTGTTCGAAATTAAAATTGACATTTTCACGAGTGAACCTTTTTAAACGCTTTAACAAACGTGTTGCATTTTTCTACCACATCCTTTTTTTTTTTGCCGCAGCTTGCAGTGTCGTAGGTTTTGTGCGCGGGTAATTCGACCCCATAGCTACGGCTGCGTAAAGAGAGCAGAAAACCCTTAGCTTTATCCTGGATGCATGACATGGAAAACGCGATAAATTTGTCTCTCGCCGTTTTGTTCGTCCCAATCAAGCAACTCATTATAAAACGCTACAAAATATTGTTTTGTGTTTTGGCAGGTTGTAGTTTATGTACTGGGCAGAGTACTACAACCACGTATCACAGTCTTTAGGACCAAAATTGACTTTTTTTTCTGGCAATCTCAGGCCGTAAAAAGCCCGAAGAAGTCCGGTTAGAGCCAAACTTGACCTTCTTTGGCCAGATTCTGTGTCCGCCTAACTCACCAAACAAGTACCAAAGTGAGGTTTTAGTGCCGGTAGTTCGATTGTTATCTGGCCATTGTGGGCATAACTCGCCAAACACGTGGTAAATATAGGCTTCACGCCTGGTTGTTTGGATTTTATGTGGCAGCTTTTGGCTTAAATTGCGAAACAAGTGCCAAATTTAGGCTTCTCGGCTTGGATCTTTGTTTCGTACGTGGCATCGTTCGATCAAGTCTGGCAGTTTCACAACCATGTGGTGAGCCAGAGAAAAGTCATAGAAAGGCCAAATAGACATTATCAGGCACTAACTAACGCCTTGGAGCAAAATCGCATTAGGTCCAGGTTAGACACCTATAGGATTGACAAGCTTGTGCGTTTCTCCGCACCCTCAGAAATAGGGGGTGTAGTACTTACACCCCTTGTCCCATATATAACACCCCAAAACTTCAATTCGACTTGCAGTTCATTGACGTCGAATTGTAGTTTTTGGGGTGTTATATTTAGGACAGGGGGTGTAATACCTTCTATTTCTGAGAGTCTGGCGTGCTGCCTGGGTACGCGGGTTGAACATGCATCGAAAGAAAGAAAGGAGAAACATTTTCCGAAGTTTTTTTTCTCCAAACCTTTCAGCTACGTTAAGCCAAAGTCTTCTTCTCTCTTTTTTTTTTTTAGGCCTCTTTCCTTTATCCTCAAGCGCGTCTATGTGAACCGTGCTATCAGGGTTGTATCGGACAGGCGCAATCGCATTATATGTAGGTGTGTGGAGAATGGCACTTGGAGTAAACCATAGTTCCTTTTAATGATGGGCCTCTCCCCACAAATGAGAGAACCGCTGATTTGTTGCGATTGCGCCATCAATTCGTCATGTTGCGCGAATTAGTTAATTTGCGCACCGAGCATGTAATTTTGTTAAAAACGTGCGCTGTAAACCTTTTCTTTTTTTGCGTAGAACGCACCATGTAACTGCGTTTGGGGTTGCGCGTCGAAAGGTTCCTAAATTGTCAAAATTAATCCTTAGCACTCCGCTGGGCCTTGCCAGATGCCATTTGTTTGTTTTGGCACGTAAACCCTCCACATTTCACTTTGTTGAAGACGTTACGCCTTTGATAAATGCAGTTTTACCATGACATGTTTTCTTGTATATACACACACGCAAAAAAAAAAAAAACAGTAATGTATTCGGGATTGAAAACACAGTGCTGTTGATACACGGGAAAATATCAGAAGCTGATTACTTGGTTTAAAGGTAATTCATAATTCAGAGGGAACCATTGTACTGAATATAAGTTTGGTTCTGGCGTTATCGTGTCCAGCAATTGTTTCCGTCTGAGGCTCGAAATTCAGTTCATGTGTTTATAAAATAGTCTGCTGTTGTTTTTTGTTTCTTTCGCTCACAGGCACGGAGGGATCGGGTACCGCTCCCGGCCTGTACCTACGGGATGATCCTGTGCTGGGAACCAAGCTGATGAACTACAGCGAACTGCGGGCTCCGACTGCTGAGAAGGCAGCCTTCCTATTGGACGCCGCCATCGCTGCCGCCGCCGCGGCCAATCAGCGTGCGTCATGCAGTAGCCCTTTTGGTCTTCTATATATATAACCAGATCTGTGTCAGCCTTCCCAAATAAAAAATGTCGCATACTTATCGTGTAGCGCTCATATGAAGTGACTCGCATCCGGTTTGCTAAAATCCGCACAGTACGATGGTATATTGTGGATATCTGATTTTTTTTTTTTACGAGCACCGTGCAGAAAGCACTTTGGTTTCAGACATACGAACTGTAAATTTGTGGAGACCTTGCCACAAAGCGTAGCGCATTTTCTCACGGTAACACCGAATTGCCGCCAAAATCTGTAATCCACCCCCACTAAAAAAATTTTTTTTAAGAGTTTGTTTAGTGTTTGCCTTGTGTATCAAGAGGTTACTGTATCATATTGATTTGATTGTGACCGTTACTGTAATTCTGCATCATAGCCTTAGTTGCTTTTGCGCCACAAAACCCCAATCTACTATCTACTACTACTAAATATTAGCCCCCCCCCCCCCCACCCCCCGCTTTCCCCTTTCCTTTTTCACGTCATATTTTGACGGACGCGCTGGAATGCGACATACTTTTAAAGCCTCTCAAAACACTGAAAACAAAACCTGCCTTTTGAACACTCTAACGTGCTCCTTTTGTCTCATGTTCTCGGATATTTTCGAGTTGACAATCATACATTACCACATATCAGGAGAGTATGCCCATTTACGCTGTACACTTTTGTTCTTTAAGCATACACGGCTGGCATCTTATCATCCCGACTAGAGCTCGGGGTTCCGACGACCCCGCGTGCTATCTTCTTATCTTCCTCAATTTCTCTTTGAACCTAGAAAAACTACGCCTTTTTGTTGTTGTTCTAATTATGTGTTATGTGCCAATGTGCAGGATCCGAGGAGGACGGCCGCAACACGCACTTCCTGTTCACACTCCACGTTTACCAATATCGGGTGGACAAGAGTGGTCGGGGAGGAGGTGGGTCTCGATATAATTTTTTTTTCTTTTTTCTTTTTTTTACAATTGAAGCTGCCGATATCGTTCGACAGATGGTGCATGCAGATGCCAAGTCAATGGTCCAACTGCTTCAGCGAAATGTTGCTGTGACCGCTCGTATTTCATTGTATGTGGACTATTTGAGGTGCACCGATATTTGATTCATATATAATATGGACTGATAAAAGAAAAATGCCTTCTTTAAAACATTAAAAAGGGTTATGCATAAACAAGACCAATTTATTCCTTTTCGCGAGTCTGTTTTCTACAGTAAAATGATGAACATTATTTTTGAGCTGAGAGACTCAATACGATGGCGAAATGCGGTATAAATATCCAGCCGCTTTTTTGCAAACACTGTTACGAGATTAATTGTTTTTTGTAATTATTTATGTAATTCTGATACCTTCGATGTACTATACAACCAAATTCGGAAGAGCAAGTTAGTCTTTAGAAGTGGGTGGGCTTTTGGTATAACAGAATGAAATAAAAATTTACGAATATTGGCTGGCGCTCTTGATAACTATCATGCTGGGTACCTGTAAAATGCTTAGCGAAGTAAAATCAACGAGACATTCCCGAAACAAAAGCTTCTGCATAAAAATGTTCTCACTCCTAATCCTGTCTGCTCCTTCTTTTGTTTTTTGTTTTGTTTTAGTGGCCGGCGGACGGAGTCGGCTGCATCTCTTCGACCTTGGAAGCTGCGAGAAAGGCAGCAAGGCAGGGCCTGGTGCTGGTCCCCTCAGCTTGTCCGCCCTGGGAAACGTCATCCTGGCACTCTTTAACGCGCAGAAAAGACTACCGTTTCGGTAAGCTGAAAAAACGAGAAACGCATTACCTCTCGGTGGCTAATATAGAGAGTTTTAGAATATCGTTCCGCTACCTCCGATAACAATACCCGATAATGATAATATGCATGTGCAAAAAAAAGAAAAAAAAAGGAGTGTCGGCGAAGTAGTGAGTTTGGCAATGGGATGTATCGGAACCATCTACTAAAACTTTGTTGTACGAACCATTCCAATAACCATCCTCTGTACTCCGCCATCTTTTTCTACTGGGCTGTGAGACACTTTCTGAACATGCGTAATCGCTATTTTCTGCGAAATATCAAGTGCCGCACCGCATGCCCCGTGGCTCGACATTTTGCGGCTGGATGGTCAGCGTCGATGAGGTTCCCACTAAGAAGCTGAATGAAAAGTCAAGACATTTTTCTTATCCTTTCTACGTTCTCTTTCATCTGTTCACCCCAGTCTCCGGAGGTCTCCAAATAAATACTGCAAAAGCATTTGTCTGTTCTCGCAAATGTATCCTGCTTCTACCAGGTCAGGTGTCTGATATCACGAAGGCAGCTTCTTGACGATCCGAACAATTTGGAGCCTGTTGTGTTCGTATTGCTCTTGCTTTTGTTGCCACGTATTTATAACATTTTTCTTCTTGTCCCTTGCCCACAAATTTGTTGTTTTTCGCCAAATATTCGTGCTTAATGGCTTCATCCCCCTCCGTAGAAAGAAACAAGAAACACCATTGGCAAACGCGCTAAATCTGCTTTGTTAATAATAGTTTTCCGCGCTGGAATGATCCGGACATCACGCTAGTTAAGTACTGTTCGATAGAGTGCCTCAGCATTTCTCACTCTCTCGCCACCTTTTGGCCAATGCACGAATCTGAAAAGTTAGGGTAGGCAAACACGCCGGGCAAAACACAAATAGGTGGCTAGTATTAGTGCACGATTGAGAGCATTTCTGGAATTACGTGAACGAATCGTCAATTTAACAAATCAAGCTAATCCAAACTTGTGCCAGCGACTCGTGGGCGCAGCCATTTTAATTGCGAAGGCCTTACGGCCGTATGAGTCATTCGTAATTCCTAAATTAGACGTTTTGATTCTTTTTACATAACATTATAGTAGACACAGCAGAGAAATTTTTGTTTAATGCAAGCAGAATGACGGAAAGCACTCCTTGCGTTTTCCGTTGCGCTCATTACAGTTAGCAACACTGGTCCTCTGCCACAAAATGGCCGAAGCGGAGTTGCCCTGAAGCGTAGCTTAAATATCTATTTTATGCATGGTAGAGAACATAATCAAGCATTACATGAGCGCTGTTGACAACGGATGACCAGATACCCCGATCTTTAAACCAATGACGTCACCAAACTACGGAATCCGTCTTCGCGCCCTCATTATATATGGCGGAGTCGGGTCCGGCATTAAGCCGGCTCTAGGACTACTCAGGCCCTGCAAAGCCGGCGGACCGGAAGCCATTGCTGCGCCCCAGTTCTCCGGAAGAGTTCTCGCGCTCGGCTCGTTTCGCCCTGGTCACGGTAATTAAATAATTAATCGCGAGCTGTTTAAAAACGGGCCCTCTCTGGAGACGCGTCCGCCTCGGCTGGCAACCTATGTCGGGAAGTGTGGTGGGGACGCAATTAACGCCAGGGGGCGCCGTCGGACGGCCAACGTCGCTCCGTTGGACGGAGCTGGGATTAATGAGCGCAGGCTCCGAGCGAATATTGCGACCGCGACTCGGGAGAAAAATCACCTGGGCTCTTTCTTAGGTTTGATGGTCAATTATTTCTATCCTCTTTTAATCCAGTCCTTTTTTTTTTCTTGTGGCGTTCGTCAAAATGTCCATCACAGGGCGGCTCTTTTGTCGTTTGTAGTTGGTTTTGGTCATTCTCTCAGGAGCCTAAATTTTGTGTTATCAGTTTTGAGAGCGAAGATTACGTGTGTCTTTTGATTGGGAAAGTAGAGTCACAGGGTAATCGATTTCTATATCAAGTTATTATCATATGTTTGTATTTTGTATGATTTTGAATCATCATCAATCTTGCAACAACCCGAATTCAGTTGAAGCGTACTTATCGATGGATAAACTGAAAGTCTAGACTCGCAAAACATGCGACAAAAACCACAATGCTTAAACGACTATCGAAAACTTGCAGAATTATCTTTAAATTTCACGAAGATCAATTGAAGGATTTTGTTATAACACAATTTGGTGTTATGTTCGAGTATTTGCAGAGTTTTTGCGAGTGTTCCGTACGTGGAGTAAACAGTATACCTATCGGGCGTTCTTCATTTTTACATTAGGTTCAGCTTTAATAACACCCGCATTTCAGGCTGAGTAGATGTTTCACTTCATTTGGGTCAACGTCAAAACATTCGAATAATTGTTGTTTGCTCAGAGAGTTATAATATTGCAAAACGCATATCTGAGCTTCATGGAGTGTGATGGGAAAATGCAAAAAAGAACGGCACAACATTCATGCTAGATACAATCTAAGATCTTTTCTTCATTTGGTCAAATCTTTCCATCTTTCTTCATGCGAATTTTAGTCAACCTTATTGTTACGATTAAAACAAAAAATAGTTAAACTGAAAATAAAGTAAAACGAAAACTTTTACTTAATTAGGTCACCCCGACTGCATGCTTACTAGATAAACCCTTCCTAGCATAAATTTTCTCCTTATAAATTAGGTAAAGTAGTTTGGGTCCTTCGGTAAAGCCATTGGTTCTCCTCTCAAAGCGCGAAAACTCTGAACGAATTCCTACCCAACTCACCAAAGAGTTCTGGACGCCATAAACCCTAGCAACAACTCCACCTCGTAGGAGAGTAAACTTGGGGAACGCTGTTCATAATGCAATTATAGTATAACCGGGGACGCACCACGCTCAAACTGCTGGATGGCGCAGTTGTGCGGTTTAAGAAGTCGCCCCTCCGCCCCTTTTTATGCAGAAAAGGTCCAGGAGCTTGCTTGTTAATGCAGTTAGGGCACGACCCTTTCAGGCATCCCTGAGCTCCCGGCGCCCTCTAAGGTCCGTTATTGCGAGTGCTTGGAAGATCGGAGGGTTGTTGGGTCAGGGAGAGCAGTGTTTTATGCCGAATTCGAAGTTGGAACAATCTTGACCAGAGGTCTTTGGGAGATGCCCGTTTGTTCCGCTCGTCAGCCTTAGGAGCCAACTCACCTTAGGATCCAACTCCGTTGGCTCCTAAGGTGATAATGCGGTGGGAGCTACGCACTCCCAGGACGAATCGACCGCCTCCTTCTCGTCATCTGACCCAGCTCTCTCAGAGTGGGTATGGGCGGGGGGGAGCTTGATCACGGGGCGAAAGGTGGACGTAGGATTGGCCCGAACTGCACGTAGCTTCCTCCGCGTTGTCAGCTTAGGGGGAACAGAGCGTAGTTGCAGTTTGGAGCTCAAGGAGGAGAGAAGGCCAAGCTTTGGGAGGATGCTAGGTGGCACGCGAGGAGCATGCCGCTCAGATAAGAAGGCCGGCGGAAGACGTCATCGTTGGTGGATCCTCGACCCGGTCGTGCATTACGTACCTAGTTGAAAGCATTGATTGTGAGCGTTTATTTGCTGGCTCATACGCCCAAAACCTTTAACCAGCGTGACCGTCTTTTTCATGTAGTTCGTTTTAGACATTAAATTCGGTTTTGAAAAAAACAGAATCGGAGAGGCATAATGATTTGTTCGACCTAAATTACTAGCTTTGGATTAAACCCACAAAACCCATAGTATGGAGATTTCGCCAGAAATTTTAACTTAGCAAGCGTAAACATCGTAGAGCGTGTTGTAACGAAGGGTTTTACGTGTGCAGAAGTGCCATCTAGTCTAATGACGTTGCCTGCGTCCGGTCTTTATAGACTACCAACCAGTCAGCGATATAGAGCGAACAAACTGCGAAATAGGATAGGGGATACAAGTTGACTAGAATAAACAGCATGTGGAACTGAGGACACGTAGTTTAGTGGCTATAGCCTCTCACATCTTATATTTAGAACTATAATCGAAATAGGTAATATAAGGAAAGAAGAGATGCCACCACATCTCTTTCTTGTAGTCTTCTAATAATATTTGGTTTCTTTCACTTCGTAGAGGTTTTCGGGAATCGAGATTGGAACATTCCGCTACATGAGCAGCAGGTTATTATGAAACTTTATTTTTTCTCTCATCCATAGTCCGAGGTTACCCGAACAGTGCGTTTTATTCTAAATTAAAAGTTCGATATTCCGCTTTGGTGTCCGACTCCAAGTCGCGACCTTTCTGTGAGTTGGCAAATGCCTAAAGCAGCATCTTCAGCACACAGACTCGCACAACTTCCCTACGTCGTCGATTCTCGCTGCCTCCCTTTCCCCGTGTCTTTTTCCCTCCCCCGGCCACGTCCATCAGAGAGCACCGGCTGCTGCCCCCGCCTGTCCGACGTGACAGAATGAAGCCCATCTTATTCTCGTTGGGGACGTTTCGGCTCGACGCAGCTCTCCCAAACCCTCCTCCTTTCGAAGTACGATGTCCACTACCCCTTATCCTTCGTTTAGGCACAAGCTGGACCATAGCGAAGGCTACAGCCCGGATGATCTAATCCCTCAGCTAGGGCACCTTCCGCGTGACTGCGATATTCAACTCGTTGGACCAATCAGACAACAATGATGACACACGTCATCGCCACAGCGAGACGGCAGAGCTAATCCCGTCGCGTCAAAAAGCCGTGGCAGCTTTACGAAGAATACGTGATACGATTAGGAATCTCGCGAACTTGTGTCGAACATGAAGTCGACCTGACTTGGCGAACGTTCGACCATTTAGCAAAGTTCGACGAACTTCGACTTATGGACATTGTAGATCGTACTTCTACACAAGAATTTATAAAGTAGCTTAATTTGTATTAAAAATATTACCAATGTTTTCGCATTCTAAAAACGAAAATACCTAATTTTATCGCTTTATCACTCTAATAGGGCGAAACATTAAAACGGTGTACCGACCAAATATCCGACTTCTCCTCCACGTGACGTCACCTCGTTTTCAAATTCGCGCGCATGCGCACAAAAGTCGAATATTAGTCGAAACCTTTTCTCCGGATCCGCGTTAGAATTTCGATGAAGTCCAAGATGGTCGAACTGGACCCTCGGCAGACTCGTGACATCTTGACAACGTGCAACCGTGCCTCAACTTCGGTCCATATGAAGGCAATCCGGAGGGACTTCGCCACTCTCATTCGCTTTTTTTTTTTCTCTCCTTTCCCATCGGAAACGGTCACGCTCATGCACATTTCCGTCGGGGAAACATATTGGCCCGAGCCTCCCGGACTTGGTCCCTTGGTGACCGTGTCAAAAACTTTCTCTCCGAGTGCGCGATCGGTACTGCGCGTCTCTGAGCTGGAACGACTGGTGGTGCCGTTCGGTCTTTTGTTTATCTCTTCGCTATCTGAGGTACAAGGGTTTAGATTTCTCGCTATAGAGACGACTAATGCTTGCGGCTCAGTTTGTATTCGAGATATAAGCTGGTATTCGATGTATGAAGGTATTTGGTAAAGGTAATATATGTATAAAGCCATTGAGGTGTAAGGTTTCGTATATTTTGTAGTCAAGACGGCGTATGTCTTCGGTTGAGCTTGTATCTGAGGTATAAGGTTTGAGGTGTAAGGCTAGTTTAAGTATAAGGTAATGCTTTTTTTTTTTTTTTTTTTGTCGTGGCGGCTTATGGTTTTTCTGCATTTGGAGCTTGAGATATAGGTAGGTATTTGAAGTATAGGGCTGTTTACGGTATAAGGTTATTTGAGATATGATTTCTTGTAATCGAAACGGCGGGTGTCTTGGGCCCAGTTTGTATTTGAGGCATAGGGTTTGAGGTACTCTAAGGTTACATGAGGAATAACTTATAGGTTTTGGATTCCTTGTAATTGAGACGGCGGTTGTATTCGGAAATTCGGATATATGGATATTTGAGGCATAAGGATATTTGAGAAATAAGGTTGCAAAATTTTTGTAATCGAGACATCGGATCAATTTCCCGTTCAGTTTGAGCTTCAAACATACGCTGGTATTTGAGGGACAAGGTTTCTGGTTCCTTGTAATAATCGCGGCTGATGTTCTCGGCTTAGTTTGTAAGGAAAGTATAGGTTCCGGTGTCTGCATACGTCGCGCGTAAAGTAATGCTCAATTTCTTTTTTATATAAACCAAATACAACAGAGAGCTGCTAAGAACCAAACTTTCATTTAAATGTAACGAAAGCAACACACTTTTTCTTAGGCTCTCCACCTGCTATCCCCCTCTCCGCTCGGCAACGTACGCATGCGCACGTTGCCGAGCTTTGATTTGAGAGTGAGGAGCAGTTGCTCTTCACTCTCAAATCTAGGCTCAAAACCCCTTCACCCTTCTTAGCACTGCCGTCTGGTTGCGAACAATTTATATTGTGTGCAGGCTTGGTCTCTTGAACTTAGATAGCCGTTTATAATAATAAAAAGGTGTATTTGGCAGGTCTGTGAGTAGTCTGTCTCGGTCCGTCCAGACAGACAGAGGAACAATCACATACTTTCGTCGAACAGGACTGGGTAAATTACGAAGCTGGAAATAGGCTTAGGCTTAAAAGCGTGGTTTGCGAGTGAAGTGGCAATGAGCGTCACGTTTCACGTCTTACGTCCGTCATGCTTAACGTCCCATTGCAGACTTTATTTTTGAGGGACCGTCTGCTATCGTAACCGGAATCGGCCGCCGCTCCCCCGACGCGGCGTACGCCATCTGTCGGCAGCACATCTCACTACGCGTGCATCGTCTGCGAAGTGACGGCGTAGATTGCCCAAAACAGGTTTCTGTTTCTCCTTTTTTTTTTCTTTGGAACGAAGTCCGTTCGTTCGTTGTTTCTTCACTGTAAACTTCCACCACCTGCTCGCAAGATTAGTAAATCGCAGCGCGATACGTTGAGAAACCGATTTTTGCGGGCCATCTGAAGTGCATTACAAGCGTTAGTTTAACATGCTGTACAACCACTCACTTTAGCTGACAGATCTGCGAATGCCGCTTTGGATCGTATAGTGGCGTTCCCTCCCTGTTGCGTCAACCCTGCAAAGAGAACCGGTATGCCGAGAATCTTTCTAACACTGTGAAACCCACGAATGGCGCAGCGCTGTACGATTCGAATCATGTCACACATCCATATGGTTATTCACATACCGTGCACTGTTAGAAAAACTTTTTTTTTAAGAGTAGAATTGCGAGTGCTGTGTTTTTCTCAAAAAGTGACGTACAGTTTCGTTCGTTTCTCTCTGCCTCCGAATATCTTCTTTTTTTTTTTTTCGCGATAACTTACGATGAGGTAAGCGTGTTGAAATGAAACGCGGACAATTCGTATTGACTTTCTTGTCAACGCCGATGTCAAACTGATACACCGAAAAAAAGACATCTTGTCATTCCTATCTTACGAAGTGTTAATTTTGTTCAACGGCTTTCCCAGAAACATTTCGGAGTGGTTTCTCTGCTCCAAAACTCAAAGTGTCACTTTTCTTGCTTCTAGTTTGTCAATGCGGACGCGCGCTCGCCGTTTTTCGACACTTTCCCGCGCGTCTTTGGTTTTTGTTGTATCTTTCTCTCTTTTTTTGTTTCCTAATTTTTTTATACTCTTTTTCCCGTCTTTTTTTCCCCGCCACTTTCCGCTGGTGCGCTGGTTTCGACTTTATTGGCTCTGATGCGTATACTTGACTTGGAAGCGACGCCAGCGACACAGACGCCTAGGCGCTGTGTGTCTCCGCGTAGCAGGCGTGGGGAGGACGACATCTGGCGGGAATTGATTTGGTCTCGAAACGCTTCTGGTCTGGCTGTTTATTGAGACGAGCAAGTCTATACTCGCTGGCAGTTGGCTCCGTTTGTAACGCGCTACTTTTTTTTTGTATATATATAAAAAACAAGAAAAAAAAACACTACGACGCTTTTTCTATACATATCGTGCGTCACTCTTCATTTTGTTGTCGAGGTTTAGATTTTCGCTATGGGTGGTTTTTCACTTCTTTCCCTTAACGTCTAACTCATATTTCCAATCGGCCCGTATACAGTCATCTGCATGCGGCGCACCAGTGCGGGAAAGTGCGCGTTTTTCCCGCGCTTTTTGTTTGTATTTTCCCGCCTCTTTTTAGCGTTTCTGACGAAGGGGGCATATTCTTTCGCTTTCGGTTTTCAGCCTTTTGTTGTCTGTACTTTAAGGCTGTCTAAGACGATGTCTGGAAACCTGCCAGTACTTGGATTTTAAAACATGCTGTTTTTTTTTACCTTTTTTACTTTGTTTCTAGGAAAGGCTCAGATAAAAAACAAGAAAAAAAAATAAAAGAAAAAGCCTGTACGGGGTACATCGTGCCAGTGGGGTCGGAAAAGAGGCACCTCGAAAAGGTAGAATTCATTCTGCGCTCCGCCTTTTGTCTACACGAGTTACCGTTTGAAGCCGCTTTCGGAAGACGCCAAGTCTGCGGATGAAAAGGCAATCTGTGGGATATTTGCTTTCCTGGATGCAAGTGCGTTATATCATGATACTATTTATTGACAGTATTGTAGCTATGTTGTCTCATATTTACTCGACGTACTTATCCTTGCCTGTTCGTGTTTTTCTATTCTTATTTAGGACTCGTGACGTTGAATGGTCTATTGCATACCTCGGCAAACCTGACTCATGAGAGCCCTCACTCAACCTCACTCACCCTCATCTTCACGGGTGAGGTCAGGGTGAGTGAGTTTCTGAACCAGGAAAATTCGTGAGGGTGAGTGAGGCTCGTGAGGACTGTGAGTGCGTGAGGGCCGTAAGGGCGGTGAGTGCGTCAGGGGTGTGAGGGCCATGAGTGCGTGAGGGCGGGCGTGAGGGGTATGAGTGCGTGAGAGCCGTGAGGGTGGTGAGCGCGTGAGGGGTGTTAGGGCCATGAGTGCGTGAGGGCGGTGAGTGTATGAGTCGCATGAGGGCCGTGAAGTGCGTGAGGGGAGTGAGGGGTATGAGTGGCGTGAGGGCCGTGAGGAATGTGAGGGCCATGAGTGCGTGAGCGGTGAGTGCGTGAGGCCTCCTTCAGACGGAGCAACTTTCTCAGCAATTTTGGTGTTTCTGGCAGGTTGTTCCCTAGCTTTCCCTAGATCGATACGAATTGCTGAGATCGGGTCCGGCTCGAAACAAGCGAGCGACACGGAGCAATTCTAACACGTTTGAAGCGGCTGCATCTAATCAGGGACACGATATTTTCGCGTGATACCTCGTACCGGTGATGATGACAACAAAAGACTTGGTTCTGGTTTGAAAGTGATCGTTTTGGAAATCAACTGTTTCAGAAGGATGCATTAGTATTCTCAACAAGATTTGAATGCATAAAAACACGTTTATAGCACGTAATTGTGTGTCTAAATAGTGCATGAAAAATAAAATTTCATGATGATGATGGCAAATTGCAGAAATTGGTTGCTGCGTGTGAACGCGGCGGTTCGTGTCGTTGTTGTAGCGACGTCAAGTTTCCGGGCAACATTGCCCCCTCTGAGGTGGGCCTGAGTGGCGTGAGGGCCATGAGTGCGTGAGGGGCGTGAAGGGTATAGGTGCGTGAGGACCGTGGGGGCGGTCAGTGCGTGGGGGGTGTGAGGGCCACAAGTGCGTGAGGGCCGTGAGTGCGTGAGGGGCGTGAGGACCATGAGTGCCTGAGGGGCGTGACGGGTATGAGGGCCGTGAGTGCGCGAGGGGCGTGAGTGAGTGAGGGCCATGTGTGCGTGAGGGTCGTGATGTTCAGTGAGGGTGAGTGAAGGGCTGCAGGTGAGTGTGACTGTGAGGATGAGGGTGGGTGAGGGGCTGAAGGTGAGTGTACCTGTGAGTGTGAGGGTGAGTGAGGGGCTGAAGGTGAGTGTGGCTGTGAGGGTGAGTGTGAGTGATGGCGACCTAGAATGCCGACTTCTGGTCCACTGTGCCTGTTGCTGTTTATTATACGCGCACTTTATCAACGACTCTTCCAATTTATTTCACCCGAAATACATTCTTCCGGAACTATTGACCGCGAGCTCTACATGTTTAAAAGTTGAAATTCTTCCCGGTATGACCTCTCTACAGATGCACACTATATAGGGGTTTGTTTTCCTTTAAAGATGGCTCATTAGGACGAGGCGTCAAGAATTTGTGAATGACATATTTGTGCTAATGATGGTCCCTGTATGAAACAAGCTTTTACTTTTGCGCGCTAATAACCCTACTGAAAAAAACCATTTGGCGCCCATATGAAAATAAACGGGTCCATACCGGTAACCGTTTAACCATACGGGTCACCAGTTTGTCAAAGGGGTCGCCCGTATGGCTCAAAGAGGTCCCCCGTATGAGCCATAACGGTCACCTATTTGGCAAACGGGTCGCTCGTCTGGGCAAATGGGCGACTCGTTTGGGAAAAGTTGTCGCACGTTTGCTCAAACCGGCGACCATGTTGCAAACTGCACCGGTTTAATCAAACGGCTCTCCGGAGCCCGTTTGATATTGAACGTACAGATCGGCGGCGTGGGCACGCCTAGCGTTTCAGCCGTGGCAGCCAATGTTTTCCGGAAGGCTGGGAGCGCCGGTTCATCGATTTCAGATCGTCCGCGTAATGCAAGTAATTATATTTATATTTCAATTGCGCTGATTTTCGATTATACTGCAACGAAAACTAACACCTTTTTTTTTTTTTACGTAAACGCGCGACGTTGGTGAGCCGATATTTTTGACAGACCTTTAACTTTGTCCATCTTTGTTGCCTCAATTTACTTATTCAGCTCGAATCTCTCTCGCAGAAGACGCGATCGCGTGAAAGAATGTACGTCTAGACTCCGTTTCACTTTAATTCAAGACGCAGCGAAGGTAGCACGCGTACACGCGGCTGCAAGAACATCGAGCATTGCGAGAGCACGCCCGCCGTTGCAGCACTCAAACTACGAGCTTGCGCTGAGCTCTTTCTTCGCTCGGGCGCAAGCCGAGCTTCTGGCAGCCCCGCCGCCATTTCCAAAGTTCGAGCGCGCGCGCGTTTGTTCTTCGGGACTACAAAAACGCATCTCCCTGGAATGCCTGGGGAGAGGGAGAGGGGCTGTCCCGGTGGTCCCAGCGCCTTGACCTCGCCCCCTCCCTCCTCTCTTGTCACCCCTGTCACGTGACCCACAGCAGCGCGCGAGCTACACGCTGATAAGCATCGAGATCCGGAAGGGCGCGCCTTGCAGCCGCTTTTTTCTTTGTCTGCTTGTTGTCAGTTGCTGCTCGAAGTTCGCTCGGCCTACCTGCTTCAATCTGTCGCCTAACCCTGCGGTCTTATTGGGATGTCTCTCGACAACGTATTGGATGTGCACCAAAGCTATCAGTGTTCGAAAAGACCCACGTGTATGTCGGCAACGAGCGAGTCTTCAAAGAAGTCGCAAATTCTCGCGGTTTGGCTGGGTTCGGCAAATGACAGCTTGTGCGCGGCATCGTGTTGAAACTTCCAAGGAGCCGTTCCCTCTCGTTTGTGTTTGTGTGGTTGTCCTGCTTTGACCGTGTCGACAAATATCACGGATTACCTCTTTCAAGTCCGCTATTGTTATGGTAAGTGCACTGCAACCTACGTGTTGGCAACGATTGACCGTTATTCTACGCGTACTCTTCTAAATTATCTAAAGAATTATGCAGCGCCTATTCGCGCGGCAGCCAGGAGAATAATTTCCCCGAAAGTCTACCTGTATAGTGTTCACAGATCGCTTGCACGTTTGTACTTGTCTACAGAAGAGGTAATAAACTTCGAGGAGAATTGAAAACAATCTTTTGTGTCGGTTTTCCTGTCCACTTAGAAGCACCTACGCGAGTGCATTTGTTCTACGTGTTTTCTCCATGTTATAAATACGTTTTTGAGTTTCGGGACGTCTTAAATATGTTTAAAATAACCAACCTCCCAGACGATACCCATTTAGGGCTAGCGCATAATTTGCCATTTCGAAGGGCACGTTCAAACGTGTGGTCACGTGCCATGTCGAACGGGTACTCGTACCATACGGCACCCGTATCAAACGGGCACCTGTATCAAACGGGTACCGTTTCCAAACGGGTACCCGTTTCCCATAATCACGTTTCATCCAAACGGATCGACAGGTTTGATTTCAAACGGGCGACCAGTTTGCCACCCGTTTGAATTTCAAATGGTTTTTTTCAGTAGGGAAAGCAGAATTTTTTTTTTTTTAGCTGTGTTGGAGAAGTTGGAGAATTGTTTTCCAGGCGCGGACTACGCATCATGTGCAGACTATGTACACCGGGTGCGGATTATCTCAGGAAAGGCTCTTTTCAACTGCTATATCCACCTGCGGACTGTACATCGGGAGCGGGCTATAGTCCATAAAAGAGAAAAAAAAGGCAATAAAAGCAAAACAAGAAATTTACGGTTGAAGCATAACGCCCGTATTAAAATAAAGCGTGATTTGGATCTAATCAACAGCCGGGGAAAGAGTATGCACCATTAGATATTTCTATTTCATCTCCTAGAATAACGTGAATCTATGAAACTCGCAACTCAGAAACGAGACACAGGTAAAAATAATACACACAAACACACAAAAACCCCAAATGGCTGATAACTTGTAGCAATATATTTGTTTTTCATCGGAATTTATTAAAACAACTTATACTAAACACGACGAAATGTAGCACGATCAAACAGGGAATGGCAGGGCAAAAATAAACGTTAAAAAAGGGGGAAAAGGGGAAAATTGAGAAGGAGCAAAAGAAAGGCACCCGGGAATAGTTGTTCCCTAAGGAACGCGGGAAAGGAACGGCGCCGGCCCCAAAACGAACGGCGCGATAAGTAAAACAGTATGACCGTTATTAGTTCCAAGCCGTCGATTCGTATCGCGGTACCTTGGCGTTCCTTTTTTCTCCCCCTCTTTTCGTCTTGTTTGCGCTACGATTGTAGTTATTTCATCGGGTATAGGATGTTGCGTTGCATTCTTCTTCTCTTTGAAGCAGTACGGATATAAATATACATACACAAACACACACTTCACGTCAGCTTACGATGATCCGTAGCGAACGCTACAAGCCGATCCCAGCCAATACAACGCTGTAAACCAATGTCACGTGACTGGGTGAACCGCACGTCGCCGTACGCCTCCTGAGGGTCACGTGAAACTCACGAGGCTTTGGATTGGCTTGGATAGTTGTAGCGTCCTCTACGGTCCATCGTAAGGTTACACAAATTTTGACGGCATTGCGTTTTGGCTCCACTGTGTATGTGTTTTTTAGGGGTTGGACGGTCGGCTCGCGCGACTTTTGGCACTAATGGAATCGGACGTGTAGGAAACGTAAGACCGCCAACGTTCGTGCTTTCGTTTATTATTATTATTTATTGCGCTCCTACTGATTAAGGAATGCCTTGTACGTACGCTTGTGGAACTGTGATTCTGCTTCCCTCCACCGGGCTTTTTTTTTTTATTTTATGGATAGGGATTATTTCCGCTCTCGTAGTTTTGTTGTAACATTACGTTACTGCGTAGCTGTTTGTTTCGTATAGTTTTTATTACAAGAAGGGGTTTGGCGTCTTGGAGACTGGTCAGTTCTATCAGTCAACCGATACATTTACACATGTGTCCTATATTAAATATGATTTTAACGTACCTCTGCTTGCGTAGTCGTTTATATGATAATTTGGTAGCAAAAAAAATGGAACTGTGAGTTTATATAATAAATATAAAGTGTTACTTCGTAGATAAACAAAGTTAAACAAACAGATGCCAATGGGAAGTTTATGATAAACGATTATGTCAGCCTAACGTTACTGGTGTATTCAAGTCCTCCGTTTTAATTTTAATTGTACTTAACCACCTGCATATTTCTGATGCATGTTCTCTCGACAAACGCATTGACAACAAGGATGCCACATTTTATAAAATATTCAAGGGATTCAAGAGTAAGTAAAAAAGTGTTATACAATTTTTTTACACCACACGGAAGTAAAGGAAGAAAAAAAGATTGTAATTGGTCGACAATATGAACTTTAGTACTTTCTTTCTTTCTTTATTATATGACAAAAAAAAGGGGAATTTATTACACTGAGTACATTGTAATAGCCCTTTCAATGCCTATTGTTTTCTAACATTACGGGGGACACCGGTATGCAAAATCAACTTGGCGTAATTGCAGCGCACTAGTGCCAATATCTTGAGTGCTGAAGGCCGTTACTTAAAATTCAGCATATGCTTATTCCTTGAAAAACACTCTCTGGGCATTAAACATTGCCGTTACACAAATTCATGAAGGTCACTGAGACATGCCTTTACGGCAGATGTGTGAAAATCGTCCGGCTTTCTATACAGATTGCTGGATGCTTAAGGTTAAGCTCACTTGATTGTGCGACCGTAGTTTCGGATGCATAGCCGCCGAATTCTTGCTCCAGCAAATCTTTCTTCCCATCCACGGTGGCCAGACCCGTCTTCGAAGCATGGATGCTGGCAAACATGCATACGCCTCGCTCTCGAACTCTCGTCGTCCCTCTCCCAAAAGCGAAAAAAAAAAAAATAACATGGGGTCTGTTCCGGCCGCTGTCTCCGATGTGTCCGATCAGCTTTGATTGAGGGAGAGACGGCATGCGACCCGAACGCTGGCTTCATTCCCCCTTTCCCTCTTTCCTGCGCAGCGCCTCCCCAGAGTCCCTATCCAATTACAATCACGTCGCCTCAGCATCAGCCGCAGCAGGCTTTCTCTTTGATTCTTTCCGCCGTGTGGAAGCTGCAAGTCCCTCGGCTCTTGACGCCCTTGATGCTACTTTGTCTCTGGTGGAAGATTTTTTTCTTTGTTTCACTTGGTTCCGAAGTTTTTTTTTTTGTTTGTTTTTATGCTTGCTTTTTTGTATTGCTACGTTGCTTGTTGTCGTTCGAGGTCTCCGCTGCCGCTGGATGCACCGTTCCGTGCGACCGCGCTCACTATGGGACCGTGTAGCCCCGTGCAGAGCAGCACGGATATGTCTCGGCTTCCGACTTTGTGTCTTCTTGTCTTCCGGTCGTCTTCGGGACCGCGAAATGCGCCTCAGAGATGCGCCTTGGAGGGACGGCGGAATAGTCCGCAAAGAGGCGCTTTGAAAAGCTGACAAAGGAGCCGAATTGAAGTGCTGCTCTGACTAAAGCCGTTTGATGTGTCGTCCTCTCGAGTTTGGATAAAAAAAATAAAAGGGCAATCTTCCGTTGGGATACGATCAATGCAATGGCGGACGCTAGTGCGTTCAGCAATGCGTTCAATTACTTTATTCACAACAATAATGATGCCAAAACTTTTAAGGCATTACCGTCGTATCGTTGTTTCTTTGCATTGCAAAGTCAGTGCGTTTGTAGGTGAGGAACATTGCCGACACTAGCCTTGATCGACTCACGTGACCGCTAGAAATTGATGCGAACTTGGATCGATGAGCGCTCCGCATATTCTAGATATTAATATGCCTGGTTTCAAATAATCTCTAATCTGGCACGCAGTGAACTTATAAAATATAAATAAAAAAGAAGGGCTCAGCGCGCATACAGCACAAAAATACACACACGGAGCAAAGATACAGCTCAGTTACAGAGACATAGAGAGATCGACGAACCGGCCTGACGGCTTCATTCAGCTCAGCAGTAATACGTCCATTCAGCTTGTGTTCTTTCTTCTTACACCGTCTTTGAAGTATTTAGTCTGAAAGCCACTATTTATGTTCCCCGTTCAACTCTAACCTGACAATGCGGCAGGAGCTATTCGTTCTCCGGGCTAATCAACCGCTTTCTTTTCCATCACCTGATCCTACTCTCCGCGCGTGAGTGTGGGCGGGAGCGCGATCGCATTGCGAAAGATAGACCTAGAACTTGTCCAACGAGCATGTAGCTTCCACCGCACTGTCAGCTTACGGTTAAACCGGGTATAGGTACGACTTTCTTAAGACCGAAGTGCCCCAAGGGTGTACTCGTACGCGGTGCTCGAGTGTTCGGTGTAACATTCATCGTCCAGCTACCAGGTCGTCTCATTAAAACCGGGCCCCTTTCACGGTCCGCCCAACTTCGATTGCGGTATACGGAATGGTCGCAGGAGTGTTCGGATTGCATCTTATTCTGCAACCAACACAGAAAGGTGCCCGCGGTTCGATGAAGACCTTGATCAATAGGGAACGAATTCTGCGTCCACAATGGTGAGGAGTTTGAAGAGGCAGGAGCCTGGATGTGGCTAACAAATTGGACGATTCCGTTGCGTCAGCGCATCGTAGCGGAACGTGAAGAAAATCAGCTAACTAATGATCCAAAACGTCGAGATTGCCTCTACTTGGTTCATCGCTTAAATTAATTAGTAAAATTGGCCGTTCAGTTAACTGCGGGAAGCGGTCAGGCGTTTGGTCCTCCTGGGACGGTTGAGTTGGTACGGTGATTTGGTTGTTCTCTCCAAATACCCCATTAGGTGCCGTTACGTTGCGCAAGTTTCCTCTCAAGTTAAGACGTTAGGAGCGATTCTTGGTTGCTAAACTTTGTTCCACTGTATACGTCAGAGAGTGGTCCAAGACTAGCAGATGAAGAAACAGACGCACTGACTAAGGTAGTAAGATCAAAGCGCATTCGCATTGCGCTCTATTTGTTTAGCCGCTCATAAAACGCGCAGCGCGCAGAAACCAGATAAAAGACGACATACGCCGTGATGTAATTGACAGGTCACATCGGCTTTTAGTGTCGGCCGTGCTCCAACCTATGGGTAAAGAAAGTATACAGGCAGGTGGTTGAGATCGTGCTACCGAGCAACACACTGTATATAAACAAGCCCTTGTTTTGTTACACTGGGTGTTGGCACTGCGCGTGAGCAGAAGCCAAATTCGTCTGAGGGGTAGCATCTGCGCATGCGCAGCGACGACAGCAGCGCCACCGCAGTGGCGTGACGTGAGAGTCTTGAGTGGGTATATACCTTGTTTAACCCTAAGTCCGAGCGCAGTTGGCGCTACAATTCGATGGAGCCAATCAAGCAGCACCGATAGGGGATCGTCACTAGATAGATGGATGCTAACGGCTGCACCGTTGATAACGGTCGGTAGCTTGCGCCACCTTGCTCGTCATTTTAGTGCGTTTGTTATAACCTACTGAATCAATCACGCAGTACGTTCTTCGACAAACGGAATGTGAGAATTTCAGTCAGCCGCCTCTTTCCCCTCATGATACTTCCTGTGGTCCCGTTTAGACAGGCCTTCCACACCTGTTGATGTCAAAATTATTGGGATGATGAAGTTTTAAGGAAAACACGAAGTTGGGAATTTAGCGAGGTGTTTATGCTGTGCTACTTAGCATACAAAGGGGTATTGGTCGTCATACCGGAGTAATACAAAATGAAAGACGTTTACAACTCCCTCTAATGCCGAATTAGAGCGCATCTCTTGAGAAGGAAGAGGGGTGGGGAGGGTACGGACGGGAGGAGGAGGAGAGAGGAGGAGGAGGGAGGAGGAGGAGGGAGAATGAGAAAAGAGGAGGAGAGGTGCAGAAGTAGGGAGGAGGGGAAGGAGGGAGGAGGGGGAGGAGGGAGGAGGAGGAACGATGGAAACGTCCCATGATACGACGCGCGGGATCCTAGTGACGTCACTCGTGACGTCACGGTGACGTCGTTATGGGAGTTGTCCCATAACTCGAGACCCGCGCGTTGCATCATGGGACGTTTCCCATA
Source organism: Ixodes scapularis (assembly GCF_016920785.2). Lineage (NCBI taxonomy): Eukaryota > Metazoa > Arthropoda > Arachnida > Ixodida > Ixodidae > Ixodes > Ixodes scapularis. Next base: position 42,882,145 of record NW_024609836.1, on the reverse strand, counting down.
ATGGAACGCGCGGAACCCTCGTGACGTCACAAGGGTCCGGCGCGTTGCATTACGGGAAACGTCCCATAATGTAACGCGTGGGTCACGAGTGAGACCCGCGCGTTGCATTATGGGTCGTTTCCCATAATGCAACGGGCGGTTACGCCGACGCCGAGGGCCACGCCGACGGCGACGTTGCTCAAGCCGTAAACGGGCGCCTAAAAGCTGCACCCTAAAACACTCCAAGAAGTCTTTCGCTAAACGCTCATTTAGCTAACCACCTGGGCTCATCAAATCTTTGACGAACGTACTAAGGAGCGGTGCTATGGTGGTGGTTGTTTGTCCTCTCATTTGGCCGGAAGTTCGCGGGGACGTAAATTGCCAACGGCGCCTCCGTACGGCGGTTTAAAAAAAAAAAAAAAAAGGTGTACATAATTTTTTTTTTGCCTTCCAGGGAGTCCAAGGTGACGCAGCTGTTGAAGGAGGCCCTGGGCAGTGTTACGTGCAGGGCCGCCATGATTGCGCACGTCTCGCCGCTGCCGTCCAGCTATGCGGAGACCCTGGCCACGGTGCAGCTCGCGTCGAGGGTGCATCGGATGCGCAGGAAGAAGCTCAAGGTGCGACCTTGTGCCGCTCATTAAAGCGTGCCAGCATACCGAGCAGCGGAGTTTAAGAATTACGCATTAAATTACAAGTATTTGCAAACCATATCCTACAGATGTGCTGGTACAGTTCCTTGTAGTCGCCCTTTTTTTCTGGTTTCACTGCGGAAGTCATTTTTTTTTACGTTCGTTGTTTTTCCACCCTTTTGAAGTAACTTACATTGGGAGAAACTGAAGGAGAGGAGGAGATGAGGACGCGCGGGGCGCCAGATTGCCGAGCTCCGATTGGAAGGCTAGGGGGTTAAGACGCAAAACTAGCCGCTTTCGTTTCTACTCAGTCTTCGAACGCGGCCTAACGCTGAACGCCAGCGCTCGGCGTTCGAAGACGAGACACTGCGCAAGGAGCAAACGACGCTCTTGTTCGCTTTTATTGGAGAAAGACAGTGTAGAGACGCAGACAGCCATCTTTTCCGTCTACCTCCTAATCCTTCCAATCAGAGCTTGGGACTCTGACGCCACTGCATGGTCTCATCCCCTCCTATCTCCGTATAATAGGTCATGTTCATCAATTCTTTATTCTTTTTTTTTAGAATCTTCTTGTTGATGTTACTCGATGTGACTGACGAAAAGGTCTCAGCTCATAGTTGGCGCAGGGTTACAGGAAACTCTTCTGGACCAGAAGAGTTTCCTGTAGCCCTACGCCTGTGGGGTACCAGAAGTTCTGGTACTCCACTGGGGAATTTCTCACTTCCCTTTACCCTTCTTGATTTGTAGTATTTATTTGCGATATTTCACATTTGCCCATGAACATAACGTTTTAGTACCGGAATTCATGGTTCATGCTGAAAAATCACATTGTAGTTCCTTGTAATAGGAATTCATTGAAGGCAAAAATATAATCCATCTAACGAAATGGCCCGGCTTGTTTTTTTTTTTTTTTTTTTTTTCTTTAATTCTGCCTTCTACAGATAAGGGCCCAGAATCTAGCCATAGATCAGAATTTATAAACAAATTATTGCCATTCGCGTCTTAAAAAAAAAGCGATCTTGATTTCTGTTGAAAGGGATTCGACTGCCTCTGTTTTTACAGCGAATAACTTCTTGCTCGAGCGGATTATAAATAGTATTAATTGACTGACAAGCTCCTAGTGATCAATTCAGTATGATTCTAGACAAAAATAGCTTAGGACGCAGCTAATATTTTCCTCTTTCTATTCAGAAATAGTTTTCCGTGGTCATATTTATGTTCCTATGTTACATTAAGTACGGTACCCAACAGGAACTTTGAAACTGGCCATACACTTCATTAAGCTCTCAGAGGTACGATTAGCGTAGACAAAATGAAAATTTAATTTACCGAACGTCCACTCAAACAATTTGGGTATGTCACTACACTGAAAATTACAAAATAAAACAATTCTCAAAATTTATTATTTCTGGGATTGCGTTTAGATCTACATGCTGAGCTTGGTTTATACTAAAAAATTAATAACTTATTTTAACCTAATTAACGAGTCTACTTTCCACGAGATGATAAGGGGTCTTGAGACCCTTGAAAACTGACCTACAAATGGCGATCGTCATCTCCACGCTTTGCGATAAGCCAGCCACCGCCACCACATACAGCGAGTTATCGTATGTAACTAAATACGACGAATCTACGAGACCGCTGCTAAAATAAGCCACGTTCTTCCTTGTCTCTTCGCAGTACGCGTCCGCAGCCAGCGGTGCCTGTGGCGACGGCGTTGAAGGAGTTTGCCGCCCCTTCATGCGCACTCACGCGCTCAACGAGGACGGCGGTCCCCGATCTGGCAGCTCGGACCCTGAGTACACATCCAGCAGCGAACAATCCTGCGACACGGTCATCTATGTGGGACGACACCAAGACTTCACCGACAACGAAGGTCCACCGGTGGGAGGCCCATCATCGCTGCATGCTGTGCTTTCGGCACCCACGCCACATAACTCGCCCGCCCGGACTATCCTCTCAAAGACCCCCGACTCTCCGGCGCGGAGCTGTAACGGCACCGTTGGAACCACTACGAGCCGACCAAGTTCATCAGCAGCTGGTAAAGCGGAGAGCGTAGCTAGCCCCAAGGCCGTGCGGCAAGACAACAGTTCCTCACCTACCGTTAACGAGAGTCCGCATAAAACGAGCCAGCATAACTCTTTGAAGAAGGTGCATCGAAGTCCCGCCAAGGACGCAGCTAAAGAAACCGTCAGCAATGAGAAACGAACGAGTGACGAGCTCTGGATCGACGGCCCGCGGTTCTCGAAGCCACGTTTCGACTCTAGGACTCTGCAGCAGCTCCAGAAAGAACAGTGGGTGGATGGACCCGCGGCGGCGGCAGCGGCCGCGACTGCTCTGTATGGTTACATGGACGATCACAAAAAGAACATGGTGGAGCGTTGGGTGCACGAACATTCCCGCTACGTGCAGAGTCCCGGAGGTAGCAAAAAGCTGAGGAGTTCGAAATCTGGCAAAGTACCTCAAGCGGACGCCGAATCGAGTGCTAATTCAACGCCAGAGCACAGAAAAGCAAGGGCGCACCAGGAGCACAAAAGAAAGAACTCTCCAGAGAGGTTATGTGGCAGGGAGTCTGTTGCTCGCACAGAGGACAAGCAAAGCACGAAACACGTTAAAGGAGCGGGATCATCTCAGGCCAGTCGTCACAACCTCGAAGGAAACAAGGCTTCTTCGGTTCAGGAGAAGAAACAAGATGTGCACATGGTTTCATCCGAAGAGGAGCAGCTGGAATCTGTGCAGATGCAAGACTCTTGTCTTCAGGTTACGGAAGAGGAGATCCTGGCTGCCACATGTGGCTGGCCATCGGCAGGTGACGAGAATCCGTTGCCCGAGGTAGATCAAGGCAGCTCCAACGGCGGAAGTCAGGGAAGTCATCCTCTCAGGGTTCTCAGTGATGACGGGCTTAATCTGCCATCGTCCTTCACAGACTCCAGGTCCGTAAGCGTGGACCTGAACCGCGTTGGCGTCGGAGACGACACTGACTTCTTGGGACACGTCTACGGGGGACTCACCTGGAGACTCTTGCAAGGGACGCTATTGCAGCGCCGGAAGGAACGGCGCAGAAGACTTTACGGTGACGACCTTAGCACGGCCGTGAAGGGAGATGTGCTTGCTGAGAAACTGGAGCGGATTGCAAGGCTCAGAAAGCTGACGTCGCCTTATTTTGACAACAACAATGAAGGAATTCCCTCACTCCTCGTGATGCGCAGTGGGGCTTCCAGTCCTACTGCAGGGCGTTATGGAAGCTTGCCCAATCGGAAACAGAGACCGTTGCGGAATTCGTTCTGTGACGATAATGACGGTTCAACGGATGGAAGCGACTGCGCAGATGTCACCAGTACAAAAAGTGAGCCTGCTGAGTTTGACTTAGACAAGTACGACATCCAGCGGCTAAACATAAAGCCGATGAACGGCCTCAAACTGGAAGCGTTTTACAACAGCATTCAGAAGTCCAACACTTCGTTGATGGGCAGCCAGGAGCTGTCTCCTCCAAAACTCTCACCTCATGGCGACGCACTATTTCAGTCCTACTCCGACAAGTTGGACCTCTTGGCGAAGGACTTTGGAGTGTTCCCCAACAAACTCGAGCCAGCTGTGATAGACGTGCAGCCACAGAGGCGGTTTTCACTCGGAAACGCCAACATAGCTTGCGCCGAAACACCAGCCGTTGTAACGAGTCAAAAGGTCCTCTTGTACCCCGACGGCTTTTCGGATTCTTCCGTAGACGCTTCGGGGGACTGTGTTTCGCCCGCTGTCTGTTCCTCTGTCAGACAGCAGAGGCGGCTAAGCAGAGAAGGACCCGACGAAGAAGGCGCGAAGACGTGTCAAAAAGAGGACCACGCTCCGGGCTTAACGGAAAAGCCCAGCATGAGGCTGAACAGGATGGTTAGTACCTCCCGCGGTAGCCCAAATCAGCATCCAAAGTCAGAACACTCGTCGCCCAAACGAGCGGTTGTATCCAGTCCAAAGCTTTCCCGGAAAACAGCGAGTAATAATTCCGTTCCAGCGGCGCCTGCCAACCTGAAATCGCACATTCAGCCTGTTGCGCGCGCAATAGCCAGCCCCACGAGCAGTTCCTGTGGTACGCTCACTGGATGCTGTAGTCCAACGCGTAGCCGGTCCGGTGCGAAGAACGCGAGGCCTCCCGTAATTACGAAGGGACCATGCGCAAATGGCAAGCACTGCGAGACAAAAAATCGCAAGGGGCATAAGACAACCGCAGCGCCTAACAACGGCGAAAGCAGCGACAATCCATTGTACCGCAGTGTTTCTACTCCAAGCACTCCGTGTTGTGCGGACACAAAACCTAACGACATCCAGAGAGCCAAGACCTTGGAACCGGACGCTTTGCCGTCCCCTTATGCGACTGTCACTCAAGCCAGGCCGACAGTGCGGGAATCCAGCAGCGGTCATGGAAGCAGCGACTCAAGCAGCTTTAAGGGCGTTATGAAAACGATCCAGGTGGTACAGTGTTCCGGAACCAGCAGTGGCTACGAGAGCATCATCATGAGGGACAGCACGCCCGCGTCCTCCAGCCAAGATTCGGGCAGTGAAAAAGGCCACAAGGACTGCAGGGGACGCAAGGGGTCTCGCAAAGGCGTGCAAGGTAAGGTTTGTTTCTTGAAGTCTCTGGAACCTTGACCTGCAGCTTCGTAAGAGGGTCAATTATCGAGTGCTTGAAGCTCTAGAGCTAATGCACCTAGCATGAGGGATTGCGAGCACTGAACCACGAGAAAGAAGAACTACTGAGCGTTGTGGCGCCACAAAAAAAGAGGTATTTAGGCACATTCAATACTTCTTTATGAAAATAAAACAGGGTGTTTTCTTTTTCTAAGAATATAACATGAAAAAAAAAAAGCTGTGAAAGCTGCACTTCCCTATTGGAAAATCTCGATGATGGAAAGATGACGGAAAAGGCTCATACAAGCGTAACCGTAATATGGGACATCCTATACAAGCGAAAAAGGCGGCTCCAGTATAGTGGAATAAGGCGGAACGATACAGGTGGGCGGAACCATACAAGCGTGTCGTATTATGGGACATCCTATACCAGCGTAGTGGATATAGGCGGAACCATGTAGGCAGACGGAACCATACATGCATAACGTAATATGGGACATCCTATACCAGCAAAAAGGCGATACCAGCATGGTGGAGCCATATGGCTCCAGCGTGTTGGTTTCGCCTTTTCACTGTTGTACAGGGCGATTTAGTTTTAAGCTTTACATATATGTTTAGAAAGGTCGTGAAAGCTATATTAATGCGGTTTGTGCAGGCGAGTTATACGGCCAGGCGTACGTAGTATAGGGACCTAGTCGTAACGATCAGTCAGATAATTAAATACAATTTGTTAATCAACTTTTTAATTAGTGAAAATGAAAATATGGTTTCAATTAGAAACTTGCTGAGTCATTGAAAACCACAAAATCAAGTCTTTTTAAAAGGATATAATTCAGGGGTAGCGTTTTATGCATTCTGTAAGAAGCTTTATTTGGACGAGTTTCTAGGTTTCAGTTTCTTATCAGAGCTCATCTCTGCGCCCACGGTCCTGTTCCCCAGGGGCATAGACACGCAACACACATGCGCCTTGCTTCCCTTCATCCTACGAGGGAGGCGAGGGGGCGGCTTCGCACTGCGGTCACCGGGCAGCTGGACCGCAGGTGCAAAGATGTGCTCTGGTAAGAAACCGAAGTCTGGAAATGCGTCCAAATTGACCATTTTTTTATAACGCCATAAAATGCTACTCGTCTTATATCTTTACAAAGAAAATTGATTTAGTGTGTTTTGATGATGCTTAGCAGGTTTCTAATTGGAACCATGGGTCTATTTTCACTTATTAAAAATTTCACGAACATACTATACTTAGAGAGAGGCTGAAGCAGTTTTGTATTTGAGAAAACACTTTTAAGTCTCCTTCATTCGACCTCCAGAATCTCAAATATCAAAATTATTTGCTAATTTAATTAATCAAGGCTGCATAGTCATTTTTAAAGCGCTGTGAAAGCACCTCCCTAGAGAGCGACGTCACAACAGCAGCTTTCAAAATCTTTGTTCACGCATCTTCAGCGCCTATCAAAGCTATGCACGCACATGCTATTTTTTAAAAGGGCAGAAAAATGTGTCACGACTGGTGCCAGTGCCGGAGAATATACCTAGAAAACTTGCGATTGGACGCGCGGCCCTTAAGCGACACACGCTTGGCGGCCGAAAGGTCTTCTTACGATGTCACTGTTGGTGGGATGTTTTTTGTGTTTTCTCACGTTTAGTTATATCTTTGAGGAAAACGAACGGGACATTCAGATTCGCGGGATAAAACTACGCTAGAATGAACCTCCATCTAGTTTTCTGAAAGAAGTCTGGCACATCTCTGTAATAAGCCGACGGATCATTACAAATTAGCCTTTTATACTATGCCGCCCTGGCCATATAACTCACGTGCACAGACTGCGTAAATGTAGCTTTTACGGCTTTTTTAAAAAAAATCTGTAAAACATTGAAAAAAAACTGTAGAATGTCCCCCAATACGATACGATTGTATGGTTCCTTCCCCGCTTGCATTGTTCAAGAAAGACTTGTGGACATCCAGCGTTTCATTGGAATGCTGGATGTCAGCGAGTCTCTACATCAGTGAGTGGTTTCAAACAAGCATGGTGTTTGCACACCAGTAAGCTCTTATCCGAGGCTCACCAGGACCACTAAGAGCAGAGGCGAAATGTCGTGACCTGGTAAATTTGGTTGCAGGTATTTATTTTTACAAGAACTGCATGCAGCAAAGCTTAACTTTGCTTAAAAGAAGATTATTAAAAATTCAATACTGAACAATGGTGTCCCTTGAGCTGTCAGACCAAACTCCCACTCTTGCCACTCAGGAGTTCCTAACTTGTGCGTAGAGGATCAGCACAACCCAGATTTGTGCTGCGAGCGCACCTGCAATATAAAAGTTGAATAAACATGAGATGAAATATGAGACGTTTACAATTCTCTGTAACGTGAAATTAGAGCACAGATCTTGAAGAGGAGGATGGGAAGGTATGCCCCTCCTCCCCCTCCCCTCCTCCTCTTCTGCTCCCTCCCATTTAGCAGGAAACTTCCCTGAATTTAGCGGGAAAATTTCCCCACTAAATTTAGCTGGTTAAGTTTCCCACTAAATTTAGCGCAGAAATTGATGTCACATGACCTCAACACAAATGCAGTTTTTCCGCTAAAAGTAGCAGGGAAAATGACGTCGCATGACCGTGTCACGTCAGCCATAAAAAAATTCAGTTTCTCAGCTAGACTTAGCGGAAATATTAACGTCACATGACCACAACATTAATTCAATTTCCTGCCAAGTTTAGTTGGGTGGTTACGCCGACAGCGACGCCGCAAAACGCGGAAACGGGTGCTAAGAGCTGCGCTAAAAACTAAATGCATCAGGTGAAATAAAGTGAACATTAGAGATACTGTAAGAAAAAGAAGAGAATCTAAGATACCGTTCTCAGATCCTTCCTTTTGTCCGTTCTCAAATGTTTTGATTTCAAGAAATGTTTATCTCTTTATTCATACCCAGAGAACACCTCCCAGTTTCAGCATGAATGCAATAAGTCAATGCAGACTAGACCTTGTAAACTATAATCCACATGAAAATTAATGTTTGCCACATAGTCATGTATGAGTCAGTGGCTCAGATGGTTTGCACTCGCAGTCATGATCTGTCGTGTCACTGTCATGACTGCGGGTGCAAACCATTATTTGTTTTGTCTATTGTTCTTGAGAGGCACAAAGATAGGACTGTTAGCGAGATTATGGAGGCTGACACTATAAATAGTTCCGGCACAAGTTGTGTCAGTGTGGCGTCAATTGACTTGGCGGATAAGGATTTGGCGTACTTGCGGTCCGTGGCAGGGCCACGGATTGGTTGAGATGTGGTGCGGTGACACAGTCCGTTTCTACGCTGAGGTTCTTGAATTAAATCAGTTGAAAGTTAGCGCTCTGTTGTGTCTGTCCTTCATATGTCCCCGTCTTCCAAGCGCAATCATATTTTCTACCGCACTTTTTAACACTAATAGAAAGCCTGTAGTGGGCCACAACTTAAGCAGTTTTCACTTCATTATAAAGAGCAATTACACATATGTGAACCATGAATATAGGCCTGCACTGAATTTTTTTCTTAAGCTGAACGTGCTATGCTCTGTTTACTATATAAATCTTTGCAGAGCTGACAATGTGCAAGTTCCTGTTTTTTTATATTTCACATGTCCCGACTGGTGAGTGTGGTAGGGACATAAGATTGATGACACCAACGAAACACAATGATTATTTTAAGAATTTGTTTGGGTATAGCACGAGCAAGGAGATCTGCGGGAAGTTATTTCTGTGACACCGTCGAACCTACATCCGCGGGCTTTAAGTTCACATGTTAATCATGTCTGCAGACTCCTTTTTGTAATTGGAATTTCATCCAACCCAAGATTTGAATATGTTTTTTTTTTTTCATTTTAGGCTTAGTAGTGCTTTTGCTGTTCTATTAATAGGTAAGAAAAATGCTTATTTCAAGTGGCATACCTAACACCTGGTGGCACGAGGACTTCCCTGTCGTGACGCAGACCGAAAGTCACAGCCAGGGAGATACTGCGATGCTCTTGTTGCTGGGATTACCTCCCCCATGGTCCTGCCCAGACCACAGAAAAAGATTGAGTCCAAGCTTGTGGCCACTAGGATCTCCAGATCTTGAGGCACCCAAGTAGCTGAAAATAAAAACAAATCACAATCAAGTACTTGGCAGAGCTACATTAGAATGGCTAGCATATTCTTTCGTGATCAGCACATAGATCCTCTTATTTTAGTCATAGTCACCCCCCAGGACAAAGCTACGTAGGCGTTAAAATGATGGGTACCGAATTTAGGTGAATGATCAAATGCATTCATTTAACCCCCTTTCGCCCCAACCTGAGACTTCTGTCAAATATTCACATTCAACTGTAAAGACTACAAATAAAACTACTACTGCAATGCAAAGCCGTATAGTGGGAGAGTTTAGCCAGCGGGTGTGGCAACGAAGGCGCCGGAGAGGAGGAAAGGGAGGAAAACGCCGAAGGAGGGAGAGAGAAGGCAGCAGAGAAACAAAGAGGAGACGACCACCATTTTGACGCAAAGCTGTCTGCACGGAGCACTGTTGAGGCTACGTGTCGTCTGCTACGGGCTTATTTATTTTTTTTGCCTAAATAAAAGTGCGTTCAAACATGGAGGAACTTCTTTCTTTAGGTTTTTAAGCCACCGAGGAATAACACTATATCATTTTATTGCCAGAGCCTGCCAAATAAAAGGAAAGAACCGAAATTTGAATATCGATCCCATGCCGGGCGAATGAATGAAAATGGCGGGCCTCCCCGCTCAGCTGGGAGCAGCCTAGAGTTCACGCGCATGCGCTCACACCTCTTGCTCTGTGCCGCGGGCTGATCAGCTCACTCGGAAGGGAGACGTTACGGCAGCGAAATCATAGACTGCCAGACTCTCCCCATATATGGCTCTGCTGCAATGGAAAGATTTTCCTACCCTCGTGCTCAGCGAGTGTCGACTGTGGATACAACTCCGGTTCATACACTGGCTGAACATGAGGGTAGAGTGTACCAGCAGAGGGCAGGTGTCTGTATACAAAGAGTTTAGTTGGCACACCAAGAGGCTAACGAATCAGAATGGGTACCACTCTGAGCAAAATGCCAAAAAAGCGTGGATCTCGGCTTGACACTAACAGCGGCACACAGTATCTATTTTAGTGACAAAGGGGTACTAAATCATTATTTTCAGCTTCCTAACTAAACTAAATATTCTTCCCGGCTTGCTTTTTAGGAAAATCTCCAAATTTACAAAAACTACTAAGACAACGTCTAAAAAAAAAAGCAATGGCAAAACCAGCAATTGAATTCGCCTGCTCTCCAGTAGCAGGACATCTATGGCAGGCAGACCTGCAGAATGAGCAAGCAGTTTGAGAAACAGAGTATGTCCTATGTATAATTTTTTTTTATGCTGCAAAGCAAGCGCTGGAAGGAGGTTTCACGACATTAACGAAATTTCTTGCAATCAGTTGAGAACAAATTAGAGCAGTGAACTTGTCCTTGCTTCTGGCATAACGTCTTAGTGTTGCCCATGGAAACTCACATAAATTTGAAAATAAAAACAAAAAAGACTAACCTTCATAAAAAAATCTAACTTTGGCAAAGAAAAGTTACCTTGGAAAAAATATGTACAATACAGTTGTACAGCGTGCATTTGTGTGCTTAACCAATTTTGAGGCAAATCGGCGACAATGAAAAGAAGACGTTTGAGTACAATTAAGGGAAAGACAGAAAGGATGCATACCTACAACAAAAACATTTAGAACGACCACGGGCAGGAAACTCTGGTGAGGCTCTCGGAGTGACTCCCTCATATGGGCCTGTGCAGACCACGTAGAACAAGATCGGTCAGAGCTTGCAGCCATAAGGTGCTTCATACCATGAAGTTACAGAAGCGGGTGCAATTGGAAGCAAAGTGCATTTCATTTCTCTGAAAAACGAAGAGTTTAATAGGTAGCTTGCATTCATAAGGTGATACAGTCATGAATGCACAGACTTTTCAATGCAGCGCTATATCACCAACTTGTTAACCATGCCGGGCAACACTAAAAACTGAGAGCATTATTTTAAACTATCTCAGCTTAAAGTTAACCACGACAGAAGCTTCAAGCCATCCTTGCAAATTCAGTGCACAAAGCAAGCCATGTGACCTAGTTGGACGCCATGGTACGTCGAGCTTATAATCATGCGTCATGCTGTTTTTGCTGCAAAGGCTTGTAGTTTCAAAAGTGGTCCAGCTTAAAGAGACTAAAAGTATAGACGTTTATGAGTGGGGCCCTCATTTAGTCTGCAGCTACATTGCGAAATAGGACGTTCCAACCGGGATGTTTGCTGCCTGTAACCACACGACCAGCTTGTGCCCAGCGATTGTTCGAGCTGAATACATGTCCTCGACAGTGCCATTATTTGACAAGCATTTCTATGACTGTTAAACATGACTGACTTACAGAGAGACTCCACCTCAACGACTAATGACTTGGGATACCTAACTGAATACTGATATATCAACTAAATGCAAAACAATTACCTGGCAAGCATTAAATTTTTCAAGAGGCTGGGTCGACTCCGCATTAAGTTGAAGGAGTCGATGCGTAATAGGACAATACAAACAAAAATATGCCTTAGAATTCCTTTTGCACCCCCAAAATGATGTGTTTTTGAAGGTAAGGTACACAATGTTCTTGATTTAGAAAGTGCCTCAGCTGTACAAATGCATATGCAATAAGGGCACTTGCCAAGCCTATTCTACTCAGCTCTGTGCAGGTTGAGCTAAGTTAGATAATAGAAGTACATGCTCACTGACACCATCAGAAAGGCAGGGAGAAGTCTCCGTTGTTCGACCTCCAGCCCGTCTGCTACCTTCGATGACGTTTCAGCGCCTGATGAGCCTGGAGCGAGCACATCTGTCTAAAGCGGGGTGAAAAGCACAAGCATGTGCTGGAGGACGCCCAGCCATTCTCTTTTTGTCATCGGCTATACTACATATTTTTAGTAAGACATATTTTTAAGTGAGGAAAAGTACTGCAAATATGCAGTCCACCTTAAAGATAACAACAGTTGCCATTCACCATTTTCCGAATAAGTGCTCCCACGTACCGGAACATCTACACATGTGGTGCGTGAGTAGGTTCAGGACTGAGAGGCTAGAAAACGAAGCGCTCGCAAGGCTTGTCTGGCCCTTCCAACCATGCGGGTACATTCGTTGCAAGTTCCCGATTTGTAGACAAAATGATTTAGAATGAGCAAATCTTGTCTACGCCCGAGGTAGAACATTGAATTGCGATTCCCCCATATTGTGCGAACCATCCTTCAAACTGCGGTACCACCTGCAAATAAACTATGTAGTGCTGCGGCACGCGTCCTTGCTGCCTGCTTCAGAGGAAAACCACTGCTCGTGTTGAAGACGACATCCCACAGTGGACAGGCAACAATTTTTAACGAACAAAAACAAAATTGATATCATTCAATAGACACAGATAGGCTCACAAAGTGTCGGCACCATGATTGTTGTTGTTGGTTTTACTCTTGCATACAAACAAAGGTGACTTCCTCTCTCCTCCATGGACAGTAAAACCCCCTTATCTTGGTGGCCCCTATTTCTTCTCGAATCGGTCACAGAGGACATAATCGCAGTCACTGAATTCCGCAAAATTAAAGGCCGCGAAAAGTAAAGGTTCGCCAACATTAAGGGGTTTACTGTTCTTCTGAGTGTCACATGATGTTAACATTTCAAGGAGGCTGAAGGTATTGGTTTAAGAAAAAATTGACCTATGAAAAAAATGCCCTTCTCCAGGTTAGGCACGCGAGGTTCTTTTGCACTACCTATAAGGTGGCAAGTTTATTTCGGCAGAGCTTTTGGTAAAACGGAGTCACAAAAGTAGCTATACTTGGCGTCAACTATTTTGTGCTGCATTATAAAGCCAGAGTAGATTCCACAGTGCGTGCTTCAGCAGAGCACTGTTTGTTGCGAGAGCATATGTGGTTTAGTGTTGCATCCCATTTGCATAATCTAGAGAAACTAGCGCTGACAGAGTTGGAGCACTCCAAATATTAACAGCCGACTGTAGAAGCATTGAGAGATGCACACATGCGAACTGTGCATTTCTTAAAGGTGGGTCCGAGCAAAGGTAAAAACAATATCTATACTTACGGCGGCCATACTTGCCTTTCCCAAGCACGACCACTTTTCCCTCGGTAGCACCATCCAGTAAGAAGCACCAGCAACACGCCCATGAGACGCCGCCGCCTCCTGGATTGAATGACGACCCGCCTGAGGTCTTGGAAGGAGATCTGGAACACTGCTTTAGGCCAGATGTTGTATCTGGTGGGGCAGAGACTAAAAGCAAAAATTAACAAATTTATCTGAAGCGCTACATTCCTATAGGACAGCAGTATTTTTTTTAGGCCAGTGACTCGCTTTATTTAAACACAAATGGTTGGTTTATATGATGAACCATCAGCCCCTATTTTTCTTAAGTGTAACGCAGTGTCTAACGTTACGTCCGACGGAACCCGAAATAAAAATTTAAGTTACGCCCAACGTAACTGTCAAGCATTCGAGTTACGTCCGACGTAACCCAAAATAAAAATTAAAGTTACCGTATTTACTCGAAAATAGGTCGAACTCTATTTGTTGGACCCACCGAGAATAAAAAAAAAAAAAAAAAAAGAAAAAAATTCAAATATAGGTCGACTTTTTTTTTATTTTTAAGAACAGGGGAAATTTTGGGCAAAAGAAAGAAACCTTTATTTACATCACTTCACAGCTTGGTAGACATCCTCGCAAATCCGCCACAATACTTCACTGACACCGTTGTAAAATGACGACAAGAAACGAAAGAAGGTGCGAAGCGACGGAAGACAAACTACAAAGACGCAAACAAAGCCGCCGTGTCGCCATGAGCAACACGCGAGCCGAGCCGCCTCAAGCAACTAACAAAAGTAACATCTTTCTTTTTTTCTTTTTTTGTGCGCGTTTGCGAGGATGGAGGACAAAGTGCATGGCGCATCGCGTTCCTCTCCTTCCCCATTGCCCAGCAAGGGGAACGCTAGAGGTGCGATGGCGAAATCCAATGCCCCAAGAGGTGCGCGCGATAGCGGCATCGGCCACCGCTGTTGTTTTCGGTTGTTTAACAAAAGCTTTTGGAAACAAGAAGCGGCGCAGCTCTACGGCAACGCCGGCTCGGTGACTCGATAGCTTCATGCCTCCGGTACGGTCGCAAAATTTGGTCGCGAATGTAGGTCGAAATTCTTTAGTCACGATTTCCGAAAAAAAAAAAAATAAATAAAAGAAAAGAAAAAAAAAAGGTCGACATATATTTGAATAAACACGGTAGTCAGCTGCGCGACGAGACACACATTATGAAAGCGATTGGTGCGAGCGATCAAGGTGATGAGCGACGTTTTCTAGAAGCCCAGGAACCGAGCGGCGCAAGCAGCGAGAGTGAGAAATCTTCGTCGCTCGGCGCCGGCACTCGTAGCTTCTCGTCGTCGCTCGTCTCGTTGATCGCTATATTGCTTACATGCTGTTCAGAAAGGTGCTCTAAGTGGTTACCATTGCATTGGGACCAGCCTCGCATCCAACCGTAACCAGTCTTGACTTTTTTTTTAAGCCGCCCAGGTAGAAGTTAACATCGTACATACATACATCGTTTTCAAGCATGGCTCCTCGTTCATTGCTCGATTTACTTTTTCGTAAATGACAAACCGCAATGAAGCACAATTATTCTAGTTCAAAATTGTCACGAACACTTGGCACGCATGCTTACACTGTAGCGCACCTAACGTAATTTAAAAGTAGAACGAAAACGGGACGAGATTCGCTTACCGCTTCACGGAAACAGTCCTTCGGATCCTAGGCCTAACGGCCGAAATCAGAAGTCGCCTGCGGTCCGGCGATCGGACGAGTTGAGCCGGCCGCGCTGTGCTGACCCCGGCTGACCACGCCTGGTTGAACCATGAGAGGCGTCGTCGAGTTGAGAGCCAGAGACGCAGTAGAAACGGACCGTAAAACATCTGTCCCGTAAAACGCAGAAGGAGCCAGCGCCAAAACCGCTACGTCTGGCTGCGTCGCCATCTCCGCGACGACCGGAAGTGTGTAAACCGGGACTGGCCGGGAAGTTAGAAAAGGCGCGGCAGCGGAAGCCACTGGGCGGAAGCTTTACGTTTCGGTTTCGCTTTTCTCCGACATCGGCCACGGTCGCGGGCTGGTATGTTTGCGGTTGGTTGCGACGACGCGAGGGGCCACGAAAAGACGCCGAGTTGGCCGAGTACGAGTCACGGCCCACGATACGAGCAACGGGCCATTTGCCCCTGTCGACCGGCGATGCGGTATCCGCGGCTTAGTGTCACGATCGGTTTGTTGCCGTGCACGTTGACTCAAAGCTCGAAGTTATGCAGTTCCGTCAGTTCCGTTCCGGCACCAGCCGCACCACGTTTTCCGGTGCATCGCACGTGGAGGCCTTTCGACGCATTCAGTGAACGTAAAGATCGCGCCCGCTGTCTTCGGTGCTGTGGAAGAAGTTGGGAGACGGAAGAAGCATCAAAACCAAGGCGTTTAGGACTCCAGTCCGGGCCGCCGGTCCACTCTGAACGAGAGGCGACGTGTGTGTGCACGCTTTGAGGAAGCCTCCACGTTTCGCCGCGCCAGACCTCGCCGATCGCGACCAGACCCCGAGTCCGAGAGGCTCTTGCGCAGCCAGGAACGGCAGCGAGGTAGGAGCTGCTCGTTCTGCGCAACCATGCAGTGCTCTACAGTGATCGGAGCTCTCGGTGTCATGCGTGCTTGCACCGAAGCCTTTGTGACCCCTTCGGACGCGCAAGTCGTACTTCGCAAAGGTTTGGACGGGGCCGCCCTCACCGAGCAGCTCCGCTAAATTCCGCTTACTTATGATCGCAATAAAAGCTTGCGTTTGTTCTCGGGAAAAAAAATTGCGGGACCGCTCTCCGCGCCGCCGACGAGGTTGGCCGCCACCATGTTCTCAGCTGTTCACTCGCTCCCGCAGCGAGCGCCTTCCGATAATCCTCCCCGTTCCAAAATGCGATGCGATCTTCGTTTACATGGGCTGAATGAATGCGCACTCGCCATCTCGATCCACCTCTGTCTAGCGACTTTAATGCGATGCGCTTTGCGCATTATGCCGTTTACATGACCGCATATTGAATGCGGCAACTGGATTCAATGCGACTAAGTCGCATTCATGTAAACGCGGCTTATGTTATTTTTCGACATGTATGATGTATGTAACGATACCGGTGGTAAACGATGGACGTTTTTGTTGGAAGATGGCGGTCGTCTTTCTGCATGTATGGTTTAGTTATACCGGTGGTCTTGTGGTATAGGCGTTTCGTTGGAAAGATGGCGGTCGCCTACGTCATCGGACGCAAAATCATACCAGCCATACCGAGTCATATCGGCGAGCAAACCGGCTGCCAGTATAGACAGACCCGGAGCCATAGCGGTGCCGGTATCTCCAGTTATGGAGAACGCAAAACCAAACTAGCTGCATGTATAATAACAATAAATTATGGTGGTGTCATACCAGGACTGTACAAGCAGCAGGTTTGTTTCTTGTACGTTTTTCCAATAGGGTTATGTGGTTTGTGCAGATGGGTTATACGGCCAGGGAGACATAGTGTAAGTGGCTAATTGTAACGATCAGTCGGCTAATTAAGTAGAATTTGTCAATGAACCTTTTAAGTAGTAAACATATGCATATGGTTTCAATCCAAAACTTGCTGAGCGTCATCGAAAACCACCAAATCAGTACTTTTCAGGAAGACTCGATCTGAGCACTTAAGAAGCGCAGTTCTGCGCTAAAGTTACCACTCGTGCAGCTGGAGCAAGGCTACACTTTAAGAATTGCCTGCGCGTCTCCTTACCCGCAAAAACACTCGAAGAACCAACCTCTGTTATCTACGAAATCAGCTCAGCGGATGAGGCGGAACATCTATTTAGACCTCAAAATTAAGTATGCGCGGTGGCATTACGCAATGCAAGCATGACGCTCAATTGCATTGCGTAGTACCACAGCGCAGACTTAATTTTGAGGTCTAAATGGATGTTTCACCCCATAATTCGCTAAGCTGATTTCGTTGATCGGAAACATTGACTCTTTGAGTGTTCTGCCGGTAAGTAGACGCTCATGCACAGAGTGCAGTAGTGCAATAAGGCGCCCGCGCGATTTTTCCGTCTCTTATAGCCCCAGCCTTGTGCCTGTTGAACCAGTGGTACATTTAAGGCTCTGTGATACTCCGACGTCGAGCGTAGCAAACGCGGCGTAGCGCAGCGCACAGAGATACTGATTGATCGCAGATATCGATTTCCTGGTCGCCGGTCAATCAAAGGCCCGCGTTCTGTGCTTCACTACATTTGCTGTGCTCAACGTTGGAGTAAAGCAGAGCCTTTAGCACACTGCTACGCTCCCCACGCGTGCAAAGTGCGTCTAAAAGTTATTACTTTGGTGGTTTTGAATGACGCTCACCAAATTTCTAGTCGGGAATATAGGTCTATTGTCACTAATTAAAGAGTTCATTAACAAATTTTACATCAGTAGCCAACGGATCGTTATGATTAGCCCCGTGTACTGTGTCCACCTGGCCGTATAGCTCACCTAGATAAACCGCATAAGTGTAGCTTTCACGGCTTTTAAAAAAAAAAAGTGTACATCCTAGAAAAACTCCGTGTAATATATAAATTTATTTGTGAATTTGAGTTCATTCGTCTTTTCTAGTGTTGATAATGTTACTACGATCATCTGCCAGGATCGCAACACCTGACAGCATGACACGCTGCTTGGTGCAATCAGTCGCCACTACAAGACTACTTCGATGCACGTATCCAACCCTCTGTCAAACTTTTGAAACACTACACCGCAAAACGACGAGAGCACAGTCTTGACATATAAATTAAAATACATGAAGTACATTTTTGTAGCTTTAATTTACAAGGAACAAAACAAAAATCACTTTAAAGATAATAAAGGAAGAGGAGACTATCAGGTGCAAAGCTCTACAACATGCGTTATGATACTAAATTATCAGTGAACAGATGACAAACTCTATTTAGATACCCTTGTTTTCAAATACGTTCATATCTTATGCGATAGTTTACCAAGATTAGCGCTTTGGTTCAGCGGGCGTGGTTTCTTAGCAGTGCCTTGCTCTAGTGCAGGAGTCAGCGCCAGAAGCCGCTCAGCACCAGGCCGCAGTCCCCCGCAGAGTCCTCCCGTGCGTCGGCAGCCGCCCATGCCGGGACTCAGCAGGCACGTCCAGCGCTGGCATCAGCAGCACGGACACGAGCTGCGACCGAGACAGCCTGAAGACGAAGTGGGCTGTGCTGGCCTTTTGTGCTGCAGGCTTCTGGACTTCTACTAGATAGCCACAAAAGAACTAAGCTCTCGCGGTCTGCAAGCGCTCATCCGCTGCAAGACAACGAGCGTGACGGA
The DNA here is from genome assembly GCF_016920785.2 of Ixodes scapularis. Taxonomy (NCBI): domain Eukaryota; kingdom Metazoa; phylum Arthropoda; class Arachnida; order Ixodida; family Ixodidae; genus Ixodes; species Ixodes scapularis. The sequence goes on along the minus strand of NW_024609836.1, from coordinate 42,863,497 downwards.
GGTGCGGAGGTTAGAAAGATTCTGCAGCATCAAGAAGTGTGAATCGAAACTAATATTTGATGCCCATTGCTGAAGGGAAAAGATACAAATTTTAGCGATATATATCGAAGTCACAGTGAACAGAGGAACAGTTCGGCAAGGAGGAAACATTTTTGTGCAGATTAATGACACAAAAAGAAAATAAGTTTCAAATGTTTGAGGGTGCAGCTTGTCAATTTTATACCACGAAAACAAACCTCAGTAGTTGCAGTTGCAAATAACACCATAGGTTGAAGTAAGGCTTGGGTTCCGGCTGGGCCCTGCAAAGTTTTTTTTTTTTTTTTAAGATGCTTTAAATTTTTGACCGCATGGAAGTGCTTTCCTTCGGTGTGGTCAAATACACAATAAGGTAGCAGGATGGTTTCGTTGCCTTCCGGCAAATGTACAGATGGGGAAAAATAAAACTAAGCGAGAATAAGAATCGTCATTCATGAGCATTAGATATAAAATCACGCACAAGTACGTTTTCGGAGCTCTCCGAACCATACAACCCCACATTTTCTGATATTGAAGACGAAAGTAATAAAATATTTGTGGTACTAATGAAGATCGACTTTGAAGCACTGACAAGTTTGTGCCAAGTCTCAAGAAGAGAAACCACATGAAACTATTTCTGCACCAGAGCAAAACATCATATCACTTTTTTCTTAAAGAAAGAGCTACAACAAATGCCGTTTTACACAGAATGTGCATTGCTTTCACACTTCGTGTTTAACGGAGCTTACCTCATTGCCTTGAGCAAAGGATACCCTGTCTTTAGAGACATTGACAATGCGGAGGTCTGCGGAAGTGTGGCCATGAGGAAGCGGGCATTCTGAGGTAAATTAGGATGGTCTAAAGTGGACTAGCATATACTTATGGTTGGAATCGAGAACTTCGTGATTGGGAGTTGCATAAGCTGGCAATAGCACAGAGAACAAAAGAGGCGTGTGTTTTCTGTGAACAAACGCATCTTTTCTTGACAAGAAAGTCTTGACAAGAAAATTATCATGCAAATCGGAGCGCATAAAAATGGCAGAATCTTCAAAATAAAAGTGTCTGTCACATCATGTACATTGATGTGAGCAGCCGTCTATATCAAAAGAAGCTGGAAAGAGATGCCGTTATATTACAGCTCTCATTTAGTACGCGTTTTCTATCCAGCCCCTGGTTTGAACAGTATTATGTATTATGAGGCGACGGAACAAAAGTGTTTTTACACTACGAAAACTCAGCAAGGACTGAAAGCACACGTTTAGCAGCAGTGCCAGTGGCATCGTGCGTCACAGGTCTCACATCAAAATAATGAAAGTGAAGTGTCCGAATTTGTTGTTCTTTGTATGTACTATTAAAGTCGTTATTTTTATCCAGGAGAACCCCCATTCTTGTCTGAGTCACTGTATAGTGCACATTTACTAGTGTTTCGGTTGCACGAAAGACCACATCCATCTGTTGGGATATCACAATGCCTAACGGAAACATTCCCTTGAAGTTCCTGAAGAGCCGCGTATGCATACGTTTTTATTTTGGTGAATGTCTGTCCAGAACACGCGTGGGGCTAGGTGTTTATTACAGTAGCTGATTCATTTTATTCAGCTCATTCTAACGTTATAATGTTTGTGAAGTTTTCTTTATATATAACAATATTAGTTCAAAGGAGTGTGATGGCTTAATGTAAGCTGCAATAATTACTTGTCACTAACCACTTACCAGCAGTTTGCGCTGTCGTTTGTTAAGAGTCCATTGGTGGGTGGAATAGGTGGCATTCAGCAAGGTAAGAAGTTTGGGTGCGTAGTCAGCGCAGGATTACATTTAATTCAATTTGTGTCACCTCGAAGGGAATCTAACCATGCATTATATGAAAGTGAAAGCAAGACATTTGAAGAAGTCGCACTTTAAAAAAAAGGGTGTAGTCGGGTGCATCAGGCGCACATGCACCCTTTTCCTTGAAGATGTACCCTCCGTTACCCAGCCAGTGTACTTGTACACCGACAATGAGCATCCTCCTCTCCCTTAAAAACCTCTAGGTGTATTAGTGCACCCAGCTTAGTACACCGCCACGCTATCCACGCTCCCCGATCAGCTTGAGCTTGGATCGGATAAGGTTGGATCTTTTAGGGCTTTTTGTTTTGGTGGACCCCAAACATGACAGCTTTTATATATTGATTAGAATTAGGATTGTCTCAGAAATGTTTTAAATATGTGCTAGGATAATTATTTCTGTGCGCACGAAAGCTAATAGCTTCGGTTAAAACCGAAGCGGAATCGTTCGAAATCAAACCACGCGTACTAGAAGAGAGAAGTTAACATGGCGACGTAGATCTGCAGAGCGCTGGTTTTGTTGTTAGCACTGTGGTTGTTGGCGGATGGCGGGCAGCGCCTTGACGCTTTTGACGCTATCGTAGCGATTGACGTCAGTGATGCTCGGTGTACTAGAGTGAGCAAAATGCTGGTATTCAAGTCACGACAATGAAATGCCGGCGCTCGTAGACTGCCAACAGGCGCCAAAAAGGTTGGCGATGCTGCGCGGGCGGTTGCTGACAGGCGGTGATGTGGAGGGCAAGCCGAACACCAGAACGTTTTCGCGTTCGCACGGCAAAGGATTCTCAACGATAAAGCAGCGTTCTGCATCATGAGCAAGCTAACGCTGCCCGAGAGTCCCACGCTCAAATTTTAGAATAGCGAACGCGGTAAGTCAACATAGTCGCGATTAATTCTTCATTTTATATTACAATGCGAACAAACGGCGTAAAACATAGTATCTTCAAACTTCCCATTTTTGGTGTCCCTTTTGGGTTGGGCAGTTTCTTTGGAAGTATGAAGCTGTCCTGTTCACTCCGTATTGACAGCAAAGTAGATGCTATGCTTGTTTTAGGCCAATCGGGTCTCCGTGTGGGATCACGTGACTACAGTCTCTAAGCTAGAGATAAGGCAGAGCACGGCACATGCCTGAAGGCGATGGCCATAGATAGCGTCCACTGCATTGCTAACTTTGGGTCGAACCTTCAATAGCATATAAGTGACAATTGGCCTTGAAGAAGCTGCTCTTTTCCTACTCCTCTCTTTTTATTTCTCCCTAAGCTTAAATCATGGAAGAAGGTGCGCAGTCGCCGGACTAATCAACCGGTGTCTTTTTCTATCCGTTGACTCCACTCTCTAGGCGCGGGTAACGGCAGGAGCGTGATCATTTGGTAAAGGTTTCACGGATGACGGAGTAGCTCTTTCCTATCCCGAAATGTTTGTTTCCCGGCCTAGTTCCTTTTGTGTTGTGCTGCGACCAGCGGGGCTGCCGTAGATTTCGTCCGCGACAACGTATTCGAGCGCACCAAGGCTTCCTGTGTTTGAAAAGTCGTATATCGGCCACAAGCGATTTCTTAAAAAAAGTGCAAGGAATGCATATGATGCGGTTCGGCAAATGACTGCTTCTGCAATATCGTGTTGAATCTTCATTAAACCCTTTCTTTTCGTTTTTTAGTTTGTGTGTCTTTTCCGCAGTGCCCGTGTCGACATATATCTGCCATCAAACCTTAGAGTCGTAATATAAATGCAAGGAGTTTTCAAAATAAAGCATATTCCTTGGAGTCCTTTCTCTTAGAATTTAATCCACACATAGTTACAATCACAGAAACGTGGTTACATCGATCCCTTAATACTTGATAGCGAAATTGTCCCACCAAATTACATTATTCTGAGAAAAGACAGAACGACTAGAGGTGGCGGAGTAGCAATACTTCTAAAACGAGGGATCCCCTACGAACATATGCCTGATGTGAAAGATGTTGAATCTTTATGGCGCAAAGTGTCATTCGATTATTATTCTGTTGTTGTAGGTGTCGTTTATCGGCCTCCAAACTCCGACCACAAGTGTCTGTACAACTTATATGATTACATGCAACAACACATTAAAAATCAAAGGATTATTATGGCTGGCGATTTTAATATACCTGAGGTAAACTGGAATTCGCTACAACTTGGCACTGTTACCTCCGATGCAATATTACACATTTTATTTGCGTTTAATCTGTCACAAATCGTCAGAGAGCCAACACGGGTGCAGGGAACGTCCAGCAGTCTGCTTGACCTTGTATTTCTTAGTGACCACTTCCCCCAGAGCCAAGTCGGTGTTGAAGTAGTAACGGGCATATCCGACCATAAAGCAGTTATATGCACCATACCTATACGAACATCTAGGTTCTCATATGGTACCATCAAAACTGTACTTGATTTCAACAGTGCCGATGACGCGTGTATATTAAGTACCTTGCTCATAGATTTTATGATTTCCGTGAACTTTGTGACGAGATAGATGTCAGTATTGACGACATATGGAACGAGTTTAAATCAATTATCACGCACTGTGTTACACAGTTCATCCCAAAAAAACAAAAAATAACAAGAAAGCACAACCCATGGATCACGCGAGAAATTATCCACCTGAAACGCAAACTCAAGCGGCTAAGGAAGTCATCTAAAATACACTCCATCCAGGATAACACCGACTACAAAGCAAAGATTTCAGAGCACTCTAAACTTCTTAAATTAAAAATTAAAGAAGCCAAACATAAGTACTATAACGTGACCCTCCACGAGTTCATGAAAACGTCACCTCGGAAATTTTGGAACCACTTTAACCCAAAAAAGTCTCAAATGAATTGTATGAGCTCCATAGAGGAACAAAAAATGGCAGATGAATTTAACAATTACTTTAAGTCGGTATTTACAGCTGATGATGGCAATGACGGTTTAACTTTACCGCAATGCAACACTGCTTAAAAACTTGGAAGCCTAATAGTTACGGAACCAGGCATATTTGCACTTTTACTCAATTTAGACACCAAAAAAGGTAACGGTCCTGACGAAATTCCGAATATGGTTCTTAAAAGATACGCTGAATGGGTTAGCAAGTATTTAGTGTTAATTTTTAACAAGTGTCTCTTCCTTTCTTCGGTACCCGCCGAATGGAAAGTTGCGAAAGTAATCCCTATACATAAATCTGGCGATAAGACTCTAGCCTCAAATTTTAGGCCCATATCACTTACTTGCACCTGCTGCAAACTTCTCGAGCATATTATTCTCAAAGTCATGACATCATTTGTAGAAAATACCAATATCTTATTCCCACATCAGCATGGTTTTAGAAGTGGACTATCGACCGTTACACAGCTAATTGAGATTCTTCACGATTTCACGATGTGCATAAACAACAGAAGTCAGGTAGATGCAGTGTTCTTGGATCTCTCGAAAGCGTTTGATCGCGTTTCCCACGACAAAGTGATAATAAAACTTAAACATGTTATGGGCGAAGGACCGATAATTGCATGGATTGAAGACTACTTAAAAAATCGTTTCCAATTTGTTTATCACGAGGGACAAAGTAGGCGACCAGTTGCTGTAGTATCCGGCGTCCCACAAGGTTCCGTTTTAGCTCCATTTTTATTTCTTCTTTTCATAAATGACATAGCCGATGGCATTGATGTTAACATAAGATTATTCGCTGACGATTGTATCATATATCAAGAAATTAAGAACCAAGACGATCACATCCTACTAAACAAATCTCTTAAAAAGATTTCCGACTGGTGCGATGACTGGCAAATGGTGATTAACAAAGAAAAAACAGTCTCCATGAGTTTCACGAGAAAGAAAAAGAATGTCTCCCAGCTTCAATATAGCCTTAAAGATGAACCCTTGCATAGAGTCACCGAGTATAAGTACCTAGGAGTCTTGATAACATCTGATCTTAACTGGAACGCACATGTTAAATATGTATTTAATAAAGCTCTCACGAAATTATTCCTTCTGAAGAAAACCTTAAAATGTTCGTCTTGTGAAACAAAACTCCTAGCATATAAAACCCTTATACGTCCAGTGCTTGAATACGCAAATATTGCTTGGTTCCCTCACACGAATATAAACATAAACACACTTGAAAGCCTTCAGAGAAAGGCAATTAGGTTTGTTTACCACAAGTATGGTCGTTCTGACTCCCCCACAGAGCTTCTGAAAAGAGCAGGTTTACAGACCATTACTGACCGCGCAACATTAAATCGTCTGAAATTTCTCTACCTTCTTTTACAAGGCGCCTTTAAGATTGACTCATCCAAGTACGTTCAATTGTCTAACACAAGACCGACTAGACACAAGCACAGCCATACACTTGTTGACTACTCGTTTCATAATAACACTTTTAAACACTCATTTTTTCCCTCTGCCATTAGAATCTGGAATAGCCTTGATCCACACGTGTTCAGTCACGGCACTGTTGAATCATTTATCAATGCAGTCGAAGATGAACTTTTTTCGTAATTATTGGATGTTTTAAATGACGAGAAGTGTTGTTCATTCGTTGTTAAGTGCCTCACATGTATCTTTTTATTATGTACCAATGCCTGCAATAATCCCTTCCGGGATTGGCAGTATTTTGAAATAAATAAATAAATAAATAAATAAATAAATAAATATTTCGGATAACATATTTCAAGTTCGGTATTTTCATCCTAAGTGCGCTGCAACCTATTCCTCTGCAACAATTGACCATTCCCTTCCGGATGACCTCTAGAATTAGGCAGTGTCCATTTCCTAGCAGCCGGGAGAATAATTTCCCCGAAATTCTAGCAGCAGTCGCCTGCCATTAGCTGTCTATAATCATGTGAGTACTGCAGGTAGAGTACTGATTTTCTTATTTTCCCGGCGTTTTGCGAAAACACGTTTTATGGAGACCTTTTCGTTGATACACGTTTTGTAGACACGTTTTGTCGGCACTAATTAACTTTTCATCGTCACTCGTTATGCGAAATGCACGCTGTAGGGACATCTCGTCGCGCGTGTGTCTCTGAGGCGCGTGCTCACCGAACCAGCCCTCCCGTTCACGCCGCTTCGGGGCGACCGTCTGCGGCGGCTCATTACAAAAATGCTAACCCACCTAAACCACCCTTACACGTCACTTTGCGGCAGACTTGTACGCGTTACTGAAAAATAGTAAGGAATTACATTTACAATTAGTCAAGGCTAAATTGCAATTTATTACAAGTACAATTACCCTTCTATGAAAGTAAGTGACCGTTACCCCACAAATTAATCCGTTACTTTCGTGGGGTTACTTTCAACAATATTGTTTTCAATTAAGAAGCAAAAGGAAGAGGGTTATTCAAGTTCTTATTGTTGCAAACTATTACATTTGCGCACAGGTGGCGGCGCAGTATCGGGTATCGTTAATGGAGTCACCGGACCGATCGACTAAAATTCTCCATTCTTGAAATCGCAAAGCTGTAGAAGTCATCATACATCTAGCCAAAACTAGAATAATATTTGGTTTACGTCCATCTTGCTATACCGGCCTATATAGCCAGACAATAGCAAAAAATAGTTGTAACAGTAAGGTAGTAATTAAACAGTAAATAAGGTTCGGCTCGATGTTCTTCTTCTTTTGGTTCTGAACAGGTCAAGCCTCGGTTGAAACGTTGGTGAATAAAAAAAAAGTTTACAGTAAATAAATATAGTTGTAATCGAAAAAAAAGGGCACTCATAACAGCAATTAATTAGAACGTCGGTTAAAAAAAATGAAATGTAAACGCACGTTTGCCGTGTGTACCTTTCTTGGTGCCGTTCAAAAACGCACGGACCACGAATCGACATCGGTGTTCTCCAGATAGACGTCCGCTGATGCCACGGGCAGCGAAGGGCAGAGCACTATAAGTAAGCCGCGCTATGACCCCACTCTCGAGTTTCACTCTCTCCCCAAGCCCAAAATATCAAGTCTATGGCAGCCACTATTATGTTTATTTGTAAAAATATCTGCTTCACATAACATGCGTCCTGCTGGGGGAAAAACAGGCAGAAAAAGAAAGGAAGACTATTACCATTTTCAAAGTGCTCGCAAAAAGCTGGCTCACAAAAAGCGTGACTGAGAGGCAGATAACCTGGCTGGAATTCACACATAAAGTGGGCCAATTCTAGAAGTTGGACTACAAAAAAGTAAGTAGCTTTTAAAAGAGGAAAAAAATAAGGTAAAAGAACCAGAAAAAAATGCATCCCGTTTTCGAGAAGATGGTAAGTATGCAGCTACGGACGAGGATGCTTGTGGCTATAGCAATGTCACATATTATCACATCTCTTTTAGTAGATTTTAGGGTATACGGAGCGTCGTCTGGTGTTGTGACATAATGAAAAATGGTCGTAGTCATTATAAACAAGAAGGACATTGTTAATTCTTGTCGGTGCACTTACCATCTGGAGCTTCTCGAAGAGGTACACGATCACTTCGCGTCCTCCTCTTCCCGTTGTCGATCACAAAAAAGAAAAGGACTAAAAAAGCGGATATGACCCCCCCCCCTTTTTTTATTTTAGAAATGTTTATTTGTTTTTTTTTTTACATTGTTGTCAAGGTCCAAAAAAATAGATTTAGGGGCTTGGTGTTGCAAACAAAAAGGCTTTGCGGAACTGAAGGGTGCCAAGCCTCCCTATGCGCATGACAGTCACTGCGCTCGACTTTACCAAAATAAAGGCAACCCTTCCTTTAAAAAGGGGGGTGGGGGGGGGGGGGGGTTGGTTTAAAAAAAAAGTAACGGATTACAAGGAATCCGTTACGTAAAAAATGTAAGGGAATTGCTTTAAAATTGCTCTAGAAAATATGTAATTATCCCGTTACTAAATTACTGATAAATGTAAGGGATTAGAAGTAATTGCGTAACCTGTAACGAATTACGTACAAGTCTGCTTTGCGGATACAGTCTGGGGCGGCTCATGACAAGAAAAGACAAAGATAAGCTAATATAAGAAAGCAAAATCTGAGCTGTCAATGAAACATCGCGTCTCGCTGAAACGTGGCTCAATGAAGTGATTGTACCGCCAATAGGTGGCGACTGCCGATAGAATTTCGGAGAAATAATTCTGCCGGCTGCTGGGAGATGATACACTACCTAAGAAATACCGCGGTTCTTGTTGGCTTAGTAATCTCCTCCGTTGTGTAACCGCTTCTTCGAACATTTACACATATCACGAATTGCTTGCACGTTTGTACTTGTTTACGGAATAAGCTATCTAATAAACTTCGTAGGAGATGTGAAAACAATCCCCTGTGTCCGTTTATCTGCCTTTTTGCAATCACCTACGCACATAATCTTTTAAAGGGTTTCTTTGACGTCTTATATAGGTTTATGAAGTTAGATATGGAGCGGGTGCATAAAGTGGTGTGACAGTGTACCTTTAAAAGGGGTGCATTCGTGTTCCCTTTGAATTCAGTTGGTATAGAAAGAGGTGTACAGTGCACCATTTTATAGGGTGCTCCTGTGTTTTCTTCAAAGGCAGTAGGTGTAGAAAGGGGAGTAATGGCTCACTATTGAGCGGGATGCATCTGTGTTCCCTATGAGTGAGGCGGGTTTTTGAAGCGGTGCAATGGTACAACTTCGAATGGGGGGCATCTGTGTTCCCTTTCAATTAATTGGGTGTAGAAAGACGTGTAGCCGTGCATTATTGAATGCGGTGCACCTGTGTTTCCTTCGAGTGAGATTTGTGTAGAAAAAGGTGTACGTGATCACCACACCAACGGGTGTACACAACACCCATCTTTTAAGTGTATAAATATTCCCCCAAAGGGTAGAGTATATGTGACAAGCACTTACACACTCTATGGGTGTGTAGGTGCTTGTATATAGTGCTTTATGTATCACGCACTCTTTTTGTTAGAGTGCGTGATATGTAAACGTACATCTAAACAAAATCGATAAACAAATACAAGGTCCACACATGAACACTGGCTCCTTCTAATCGAACTGCTATCCTAGCAACCATAAGTAGCCTTAAGACCTCTTTACACATACAACGCCGCGCTAAACCAACACCAAAAACACAAATCAGTAATGCATCAGCGCTTCGCTACATCTGGCCCTTCCTCTTTTTGCTCCGGCGTACAATGCAGCTCTAACGCAGCGCTGGGTCAGCACTGGGTGAGCGCAGACACTAGTGCAAATGCAGCGTTGAATTTGCGTTATATCAGCCCTGCGATGCATGCGTGAACCGGCCTTTACAAATTGTACACCGCCTCTGCGTTTTGAAGCGTACAAGATGGGAATCCCTTGTGTCAATGGTTACCGTCCAAACAGGATCGGCTAGGCTTTAAACTGTAATACCAGAGACATATGATTAGTCGGTCAAAATAGACGCCCATGTATGGGAACATGACTTTGCGCGTAGTAAAAGACGAATGGGGCGTTTTTCTGAAACAAACCGGTTGGGGGGAGAAAGAAAGAAAACAATATTGCCTTTCGTACTCACAAACTTTTTCACGGAAATATTTCTAATTACCAACACAATATTGTTACTCGGATCACAAGAAAGTTTTATTTTTATTATTTCTTTTTTATCCAGTTAAAGTAATTCTCTCGAACTTATTGTATTTGAGGAATGGGGGGAAAAACTATAAGCATCAGAAACTATGTTTTCTTTGTATAAGCTTTTTATCTTGTAATGTTCAATTTGAAGTCTGCACAACAAAATCTCTGTTACATTTATTAATTCAAATATATATATTTATAGATTATGTGACGGTTTCTGTATAATGAAGTTGGTTTTTATACCAACCGTTAAATGGTTTCCAAGCCACCGTTATTAAACGCTGCCAAAAAAAAAAAAACAAAAAAAAAACCTACATGAAGTTGCAACATATTATGCCATACAAGCCGAAGGGCTTTCGTCAACCGCTATTCTCGATTTTCGGGAACTTGCTATAAATGGTCATCAGGAGAAAAAAACAAAAAAAGGATCCCCGGCAGAGTGCTTATTTTCACCTGTCAGTGGTCAAGGCAATGAAAAGGGATGTGTCAATTGAACAGTAAAGGAAACGCAAGCGGGAAACCAACTTGTGAAAACCCTGATTCTAAATTTCTTCAGCGAGTGTTTTTCTTAACCCCAAGACAAACTAAAAAATACTGAATATACTGAATAGTTTTAAAATGCGGACATGCTAGCGTGTGAAGCTTGATATCTGAAAAAGATGAATGTACAAAGCATGTCCTCAGCACAACTAGCAAGCCGCCATTTCTGTTTTACGTCTATATTAATTGTACAAGAATGCAGTTATGCTTTGTTTCCTTTCAATTTCATGTTTTTCCCAAAATCACATGTTATCTGCCCGTATATATCTGTCTTCATTCGCTTTTTGAGTGGTGCTTTAATTTTCCCAACGCAATAGTTTCCTGAAAGCTGCCTTTCGATGATATTGAGAGTCGACTAAAAGCCAACAACCGATTGCACTATCTCTAGTACTATCGGTAGTCAACTATCAAAAATACTATCGATGGTACACTATATAGTACCATGGATATCCGACTATCAATTGTACTATCGATAGTCCACTATCGATACTTCTCGGAAAACTATTGAAAATATCGATAGTACTTTTTTTTTTTATTCTTTAGCATCACTAAGAGGATCAGTACCCGATTGCTCTCAAATACGTCGATATATTTCTGCCGGCTTGGGGCAGAGGCGCCATCTGTTGAGCGTCGTGTTAACGATTCCGAAATTGAGGTAGGGCGCGCCATCTGGTTTCACAGGTCCAACCTAGTGCTTGTTTTAAAACCGCGGCTCTATTTTTGATCGGGTGTATTAAATTTCATTTGAATTGGCTCCGTTGAGGTACTGTTAAACAAGAACTGCCACGCTGTTCAAAAAGGTTGCCTTAAATATTGTAAGTTCTCGGATTTGAGTCCTCATTCAATTTGTTGTATTATCGTGCTATGCATACTGCGCTATCGACGCATTAGCAGATAGGCTAGCTACCATGAAATTAGTGAAACGCTGCAAAAGAGGTTTAAAAGAAACCGTAACACGGCCGGTACATTCAGCGGGATGTATGCAAAGGCCCCTCGAGTTATGTAAATTTAGTATGCATATCTTTTCGAATGATCATATAAATAATCATAATTAATAAACTAAGATAAGAGAAACACGCACGTGGCTTCCACTGCACACTATTTCTCCCGACGTTATCCGTAGAATTAAAATGGATTACATGTTTCTTAGTTTGAATGTGAACATGGGACAGAGTAACTTTGAAATCGCGGGTGACGTGGGAATTTTCGTGAAGCTAACCACGTTTTTTGTGCTTGGGTCAAGCCTCGAGAGCAAACCAAGCGACATTTATACCTCGGTCAGACGGGCACACGTCAAAGACCTTCAGAACGAACTTCTTTAAAGGGTCGGCGACCCAGCGCGCACACTGATCAGCGCAAGACCGCGAGCTAATTCGGCGACTAGGAGTCCGTTTCGAAGGCCATGTATGTGCCCGTTCGACCAAGGTATTAGATATTGCGCTTTCCTACTAATATACCACAGCGCTCTTTCTGGTACAAGTAATTAGTGGCCTCTAAAATTAATTCTTTGCAGAAGTTAATATTACCTGCATATAAGATCCCGTAGCCCAAGCCCCCCAAGCCCCAAGCTGTGACTGATGCCAACGTTTGACACTCCGAACCTTAAACATGATGAGCTGAAGCTTTTTATAGTAATTTCCTGGAACATCGTTGAGCACAAATGCCCGAAATTTCCCGCTAAATCTAAGGAAAAAAAATTGACGTGACTCTTCTTTGTGACGGTGTTCGTGTGGAATTCGGATTATAAAATGAATTTTGTGTTAGAAATAGAGGTAAGATACGGACGAGTGCGCGCACGTTCAAGCATCTGACCGGGACGGTGAGAGTGAGTGGGAGGGCGGGGTGGGGGGGGGGGGGGGGGGGGGGGGGGGAGGAGGCAAGCCAGGCTTATTGGATTACACGCATTTTGTTGATTTTCGATTGTCAAGTACGTTCGCTTCGTCTTAAAGTGAGCTGGCCGCCTCCATCATACCGCTATGCTTCTGCCTTACGCATTATCAAGCCAAAATAAAAAGAGATTGTTGAAGCGCGACAAAAAGACATGTTTATATTCAAAACATCAAGAAAGAAAAAAAAAAAAAAACGATTGAGTGCGCCGCCGAGCCGACGCATTGCAAACATTCCAATAACTGAAGACCATGGAAAACAAAAAGCACAAAACGGTCGGTCTGTGGCTTTGTCGGAGACACGGCCGTGGGTTTTACGTGAAAAAAGAGTACTCACAACGTCCGAGTACGCACCGCGCTTTTTCCAATGAAACGCGTTGCTTGCATTTCCTCTGAGCTTAATGGGCCAATCAACTAAAATTTAATATTTATTTACGGCTCATTTTTGATTTGTGACGCACAAATATCTTATCGGGTTTGTTTTCTTGGCTTATATTCGACAGATCTATCTGAGATCCTTAGTTGGGAACAATAATCAGCGCACTGGCAAATCGAAGTCACGAGATTGTCACGGGTGGTGACCAAAAACAATAGATGAACAGGAAGAAATAAACGTTTAATGTGGCGTACTTGTGCCAAAAATAAAAGAGTACAAAAGATAATAACAAAGCGTCGCGGGCGTCGAAGTCGGCGTGGCAGCAGAGTCGAACGCTGGGGCGAGACTGACTCCGCTCGCCTTGCGGAATCCCTTATGTACCCTCGTGGGTTTCTGGATTAATCGGCGTGGAAGGTTCGGCGTGTAGAACATTCTAACCTCGAATCAGCAAGATGGTCCTCGAATTTACCAGAACATTACAACAAAAAAATGTGCCTCCGCGGCCAGGAATCGAACCCTGGCTTTCAGCTTGGAAAGCAAGCGCGATAACCGTTAAGCCACGCGCGCGCTGCCTACTTGGCCAGCTGCGCGCGCGGCATTACTCCCCCCTTTAAAAAAGTGCATCGTCCCGATGCAACCCAAAAACAAAACAAAGCAAATAAAAAGGACGGTAAACTAAAGAGTCATTTGGAACACCTAGGGTCCACAGTCCTATCGAGCGTAGTACGGCTTCAGTCGCACGACGTGGACGACTTCCGGTCGTGGAGGGCGGTGTGAGGAAGTCCGTGTTCCGTCGGGCATCATCTCGTAGTTCAGATCCCCGAGTCGACGAAGCACTTTGTAGGGTCCAAAGTAGCGCTTAAGGAGTTCCTCGCTGAGACCACGGCGGCGGATCGGTGTCCATACCCACACCCTCTCTCCGGGCTGGAAGTGGACGTCCCAACGTCGAAGGTTGTAGCGGCCAGTGTCAACACGTTGTTGAGCCTTAATCCGGAGTCTGGCGAGCTGACGGACTTCTTCTGCCCTTTGGGCAACCACCTGGGCGTCGTCGCTTGCGTCGACTGCCGGTTCGTGGGGTAACATAGCGTCCAGCATTGTCGTTACCTTGCGCCCATGCACCAGTTGAAAGGTTGTCACTCCGGTGGTCTCTTGTACGGCCGTGTTATAGGCAAATCTGACGTACGGCAACACCTCGTCCCATGTCTTGTGCTCCACGTCGACGTACATGGAGATCATGTCGGCGATGGTCTTGTTGAGTCTCTCCGTTAGCCCGTTGGTCTGCGGGTGGTACGCCGTGGTGCGACGATGGCTGGTGTGGCTAGACGAAGGACTTCCTGCGTCAGCTGGGCCATGAATGATGATCCACGGTCTGAGATCAGTACTTCGGGAGCGCCGTGCCGGAGGACGATGGACTCGATGAAAAACTTAGCGACTTCAACAGCCGTTCCTGATGGAAGGGCTTTGGTCTCGGCGTACCGCGTGAGATAATCCGTTGCGACGATGATCCATCGGTTTCCTTGCGTCAACGGTGGGAAAGGTCTGAGTAAATCCATACCGATTTGCTGGAATGGGGCAAATGGCGGCGCAATAGGCTGAAGAAGTCCTGCCGGTCTCGTCGGTGGCTTCTTCCGTCGTTGACACTCGTGGCAAGATCGGGTGTAATGGTGCACAGTCTTCGCAAGCTTGCGCCAGTAGTACTTTTCGCGTATCCTGGCAAAAGTCCTGCTGTAACCAAGGTGTCCCGCCGTCGGGTCATCGTGGCAGGCTTGAAAAATTTCTTCTTGAAGACTGAAAGGGACCACCAACAGCCACGCCGTGCTGTTGTCGCTGAAGTTCTCCTTGTAGAGCACACCTTGTCGGATGGAGAAGGTTGGCAGTGTTCGTACAAAACCGCGCGGAACGGTGTTTCCTTGTCCCTCTAGGTGCTCGATGAGTGCTCGCAGCTCAGGGTCGTCTTGCTGGAGTGCTGCCATGTCGTTGACATTCAGAGCGCCGAGAAAACACTCATCGCCGTCTTCTTTGGTGCAGGAAGGACCGACCTCGACTGGGGCCCTCGACAGGCAGTCGGCATCATTGTGGTTCCGGCCGGACTTGTACACCACGGTCATGTCGAACTCCTGCAGTCGTAGGCTCCACCGAGCGAGGCGTCCGGAGGGGTCTTTCAGATTCGCCAGCCAGCAGAGTGAGTGGTGGTCTGTGACCACGCGAAAAGGACTGCCATACAAATATGGGCGAAACTTTGTTATTGCCCAGACGACAGCAAGGCACTCCTTTTCAGTCGTTGAATAGTTCGTCTCCGCGTTAGACAGCGTCCGACTTGCGTATGCGATAACTCGCTCTGCACCGTCCTGCACTTGGACTAGTACCGCACCCAGTCCGGTGTTACTGGCGTCGGTGTGGATCTCGGTTTCAGCAAACTGGTCGAAATGGCCGAGAATCGGGGGCGTCTGGAGTCTTCGTTTGAGCTCGTCGAATGACCTTTGGTGTTCTTCTGTCCACTCGAACTTTACGGCGTCCTTCGTGAGGTGTGTCAGCGGTGCGGATAGTTTGGCGAAGTCGCGAACAAAGCGCCTGTAATAGGCACAGAGTCCGAGAAATCTTCTTACTGCCTTTTTGTCAGACGGCGGCGCAAATGCAGCTACGGCGCGGGTTTTCTCGGGGTCAGGTAGAACACCTTTGTTGTTCACGACGTAGCCGAGGAACTTTAGTTCCCCATAGGCGAACCGACAGTTTGTTGGCTTGAGTGACAGGCCGGCGGTCTTGATGGCTTGAAGCACGGCTCGAAGTCGTCTGAGGTGTTCGTCGGAATTTCGTGAGAATACTACGACATCGTCCAGGTAGACGAGGCGGCTCTGCCATTTCAGACCTGCCAGCACGGTGTCCATGACGCGCTGAAAGGTGGCTGGTGCTGTACAAAGTCCGAACGGCATCACTTTGAATTCGTACAGTCCGTCGGGAGTGACGAAGGCAGTTTTCTCTCGGTCACGTTCGTCGACTTCAATCTGCCAGTAACCACTCTTCAGGTCCATCGACGAAAAATATTGGGAGTGGCGCAGTCGGTCTAACGTATCGTCGATGCGGGGGAGCGGATAGACGTCCTTCTTCGTCACAGCGTTCAGTCGACGATAGTCCACGCAGAACCGCAGGGTCCCATCCTTCTTCTTTACAAGGACGACTGGGGACGCCCATGGACTTCTTGAGGGTTGAATGATGTCGTCGTCGAGCATCTCCTGGACTTGATCTTGAATCACTTTCCTTTCCTTTAAGGAGACTCGATACGGTGACTGGTGGACAGGGAGTGCGTCGTCGTCAGTAATAATGCGATGTTTCGCCATTGGTGTTTGGCGAACTTTCGATGTCGTGGCAAAACAGTCACTGTATTCGGCGAGGAGGTCAACCAGTTGCCGGCGCTTCGGAGCTGGGAGCTCGGGGTCGATGTCTAGCGGCGGCGGCGTCATACTCTTCTGCTGTGGCGACGAGGTTTCCTCGGAGATTGCGGTGACCACGGCTGGCGCCTGAAGCTCCTCGATGTGGCCCACGGTGGTACCCTTCGTTAGGTGCTGCGGCTCATCTCGAAAGTTCGTCACAAGAACAGTTGTACGTCTTTCTTGGAGATCCGTCACGCCTCTTGCGACACCATTTCCTTTTTCGAGGAGCAGTTGGACGCTGCCTTCCAGAAGAGCTTCACCGTGCATGGCTGCGTCGGTTATAACGGTGACGAAAACACTCGACCGCGGCGGTAGGTTCACATGGTCGGTGATAACACGGATCGCGGTTGACGTCATGTTGATCTCCACCGGCGGCACGACGGGCTTTCGAAGCGTCAACTGGTTTGCAGCGAGGTCGATGACGGCGCCATACTCGCAGAGAAAGTCCATTCCGAGGATAACGTCTCTTGAACAGTCTTGCAGAACGACGAGCTTCACAGGGCACGTCTCACCAAGGATCTCGACGCGAGCAGTGCACCTCCCGACTGGTGTGATGAGGTGCCCTCCGGCGGTTCGTATTTGAGGTCCATCCCACGGCGTCGTGACTTTTCGAAGGCGGCGGGAGAGCCTCCCACTCAAGACTGAGTAGTCTGCTCCGGTGTCCACGAGTGCCGATGCGTCGTGGCCGTCGATGATGACGTTTAGGTTGTTGGACACCATTTCAGGAGCGTCGTTTCGGTCTCCGGTAGCGTTCGAGTGGGGGCCCTCCGACGTTCGTGGAGGATCTTGACGTCGGTCGTCTTCGGCAACTCCACCTCCAGGGGTTGCCGCGCCTAGTTTCCCCGGCTTGGAGCGAGGGGCGACAGGCTTTCACGTCGGGGTCGGTGCATCGGCGAAGCTGGACGTCGTGGTGAAGGCGATCGGAACTCTCGGCGGGACGCAGGCTCGGGGGACTGGGGTCGTCGCAAGTACTCGTCGATCTCCCGAGGGCGTTCACCATACCTGGGGCGCGGGTCGCTTGGGTGGAATCCGCGCAGCCCGAGTCGTCGGTATGGGCATCGGCGGTACACATGGTCAGCTTCCCCGCAGTGGTAACACAGCGGGCGTCGGTCGGCCGTCCTCCAGACGTCTGTCTTCCTCGGCGCAGGTCGGTCTGGGTGAACGTGCGCCTGATCTTCCTGTCGTCGGGGATACTGCGGCGTTGGGGCGTCTCTTCGGGGTGGCGCCGCGGCTTGGCGGGGAGCTTGTGGCGGTCGTCGGGCTATGGCAGCGTAGCTCAACGTCGGTTCCTCCGGTGCCACCGTGGTGACGGGAACCTCTGGTTGGAGCGCCCGTTGTACTTCCTCGCGCACAGCCTCGGCAATGGAGAGTGTCACTGGACGACTTGCGGCTGGCAGCAACTGGCGGAGTTCCTCCCGGACGACCTCCCGGATAATTTCGCGGATGTCCGTACCGGGAGCGTTCTCGCCGCCAAGCAGCGCGGTTGCAGCGACACTTGGATGTCGCTGCTAGTGGGAAGCGCGCGCTTGGAGGGCGCGCTCGATGTTTGTCGCCTCGGTGACGAAGGCTTCGACGGTGCCCGGCGGGTTGCGCACGAGGCCTCCAAAGATGTCGTCTCTCACCCCGCGCATGAGGACCCGCAGCTTCTTGTCGTCTGTGGCTCGTGGGTCGGCACGGGCGCTCAGGCGGAGGACATCTTCTACGAAGCTTATGACGCTTTCGTCGGGGCCCTGCGTTCGAATTCGGAGATCTTCTGCCTTCTTCCGTCGGTGTAGGGTGGCGAACGTCCGCTGCAACTCGGCCACACAGATGTCCCACGACGTAAGCGAAGCCTCGTGATTCTCGAACCAATGCCTCGCAGTACCCTCCAGCGAAAAGTAGAGGTTCTGGAGGCACTGCTCCGCAGTCCATCCGTTGTGCCGCGCCACACGCTCGTAGTGCTTGATCCAGTCTTCGACATCCTCATGGATCTCGCCGTGGAAGGGAGTCGGCGTACGGGGAGCGGCGGGCAGGTAGACGACGGCAGGAGCGGCGGGGGTCGGCGACTGGTCGGCCATCGTCGGCTTCGTTGGCTGCTTGGTCCTGGGCGGCAGAAGTCCGAATTCCGGGTGTAGGCCTTGGGTGCGACGACTGAACCGGATCTCGGTAGTGCCTTCGTCGGTTCTTCGTGGGCTTGGCGTCGGACTTGCACTGCGAACCCTCGGAGGGGAACGCTGCACGGGCATGCGGTACCCCGCACCTCCACCAATATGTCACGGGTGGTGACCAAAAACAATAGATGAACAGGAAGAAATAAACGTTTAATGCGTCGAACTTGTGCCAAGAATATAAGAGTACAAAAGATAATAACAAAGCGTCGCGGGCGTCGAAGTCGGCGTGGCAGCAGGGTCGATCGCTGGGGCGAGACTGACTCCTCTCGCCTTGCGGAATCCCTTATGTACTCTCGTGGGTTTCTGGATTAATCGGCGTGGAAGGTTCGGTGTGTAGAACATTCTATCCTCGAATCAGCAAGATGGTTCTTGAATTTACCAGAACATTACTTTACAGAGTCAACAAAAAATGTGCCTCCGCGGCCAGGAATGGAACTCTGGCTTTCAGCTTGGAAAGCAAGCGCGATAACCGTTAGGCCACTCGCGCGCTGCCTACTTGGCCAGCTGCGCGCGCGGCAATATATGCGACTCTGCAAATTTTCGCTGATGCCCGAAATGGCTGCCAGTTACTGTAGCGCAGTAGCTTAACCTTTGACTTCTTGTTGCAAAACAGGCTTTCTACAGTAAAGAAAGCTTGTTCACCAAAGACCATGGGTTCTACACTACATATTGGCCTATGTTTTAGTGAAGTAAAAAATGTGTCGATTCTGAAATTTCTACATGAATATATATTCTAGAGCCCTAGCGTACACAGGTGAGAAGTTTGGGCTTACTTTCGCTTCCAAAATTTTGAATAACTTTTTAGTTTCGCTTTAAATTTCTCAGGTGCTTATATTTTTCGATGAAATAAAACTGTTTCGTTCAGTTGCTTTTCACTTTGAGTGCTCACTTCCTAATAGGGGTATGGCTAAATTTATTAAGAAGAAAGTGGACATTCAGCTTAATACATTTAAAATAAATACAGGGCGTCACAAAAAAGAAAAAAAAATTAAAGCTAAAGTAGCTCGCAAAAAACAACAACAACAACAACAAAACTTGCCGAGTCTCATAGCAACTTTTATGGAAAATGTCTTAAGTGGTCCCATTGTTGTGCTAAAATGTCAAGTCGGTTCTCAGAGTAAAAAAGAAAACAAGAAAATAAAAAGTTATTTTTTCAACGGCGGAGCGGCAGCTTCGGGGAGACACCGAGAAGACGGCCATGTTTCTTTGCCTCATCCAGAGATGGCGCCACGGATTCAATAAACGCTGACTGAACGCACCGAGTGAAAAAGTGAGCTTTTTTCACTCCGCGCGTTCACTTAGCGCCCAGTAAACATTTTAGCACAACAATGTGACCAGTAAAAGAAATTTTCGAGAAAGGTTGCTACAAGATCCGTCAAGCTTTTTTATTTTTTCTTTTATTTTTGCAAACCATTTTAGCCTGTAGTTTTTTTTTTAATATTTTATTGTGACATTTTTTACTATAAATATAGAGAGAGGACGCGGGGGCGACTTACGCTCAGTTATGTTCTACAGCGTGAGAGAAATGAATTGAACACACTTTAAACTGACCGCATAAATCGGTTTCTTAGTTTATCGCGCTGGGATTTAATACAGATGTGATCGAAGATGGTGCATTCATTAATTGAGACTACGAATACATGAAACCTCCGGAGTCATAATAAATGATATAAAAACTGGTTATGTCTATTGAAAAATATCGCTAAGACTTTTATTCTAAAGTCATCAGAACATCACTGTGGGTTATCCTGACGTTTACTGCGATTACAGAATTTGTGAAATGGAAAAAAAAAATATAGAATTGGCTTACCAATTGTTCACCACATTTTACCCAAATAAGTGCCATAATAACATACTGTTTTAGAGCACATGCAAAGTATAGGGAAAAACATATATTTTCATTTTACTGGATTTATTCAGGTGAGCCAATCTTTCCACAATTTTAGCAAAAGCTTCCACCACCTTCAGGGGCCTCCGTAGTAAATCTCAGCGTGATAAGTTTAGAAACCGATATACACAGTCAGTTTAAATTGCGTTCAATCCATTTTGACTACGCTGTATAGGTAGAAATTCAATTTCTCGTAGAAGCTTTATCCGTGATCTTGTATAGTTTTGGTAGATAGAAGATTGATTTTTAATCCCGACGCGTTTGCTCCACCTTCGAACTTTGAGAGCAATGTCACCAAAACAAGTTTATTTCATGCATGTCGTGCTCGCTTCCTTTGTTACCTTGTTTGTACAAAACTCGTTTGTATCTGTAGTATAAAAGTTATAGTTACTCTGCCGTATATTTGCGGTTTTGTGTTCGCGGAATCAATGTTTTGTGAAATTCGATGTCTGCCTTTCATTCAATATAATTTTATTCGTAATTTATATTATTCTGAAGTTTATCAGTTTTTACGCTACGTAAAGTCTGCGTATTCCGCAGACTGTATATACAATTAAAACGCAAAGTGCAAACCCCAGTGCATAGCTAGAATAATTATAGTCTAGCTAGATGTGGTGTTGACAATGCAATGGAATGGGTAAGCTCGTCTGCTACTTGGGCTTGGATTCCGGTGATATCAAAACGCCAAGCTCTGGTTGACTCCGATTGGAAGGATAGTGGGTAGGCCTCAAGGCAGCTAGCATTGAGGTCTACCCACTTTCCTTCCAATCAGAGCCAATCAGAGCCCGGCGATATGGCGTCGCCGCAACCCCTGCGGAAGAAGAAACAAACTTCAGCTCTGCATAAATGGTTGCTTCACAAGACGTTAAGTTTTGTTCTGTTCAACTCACGGACGCAGTGGCTGGCAAGCGTGTGTTTTATATCCAGCTGTCTTAAGTTGGAGACTAACTATGAATTATTCTCCCCCTTACCTGTAACAATCAGAAATGTCATAATAAAAACTACAAAGCGTATAGCCATTGCAAAATACTCAGAACTACAGTAAGCTGCTGTCCTGACCTGCTGTTGCCAAAATAAAGCTTCTCTTCGTGAATTGTCACAGCTTTGAAAGCAAGCTCAGAACTCCTGATCCGGCACTCTGACCAAAATATTTGTAAAATATACTGGATTTTTCTTTATTTTTCTTTTCTCATTATGAACACACACACAAAAAATTTGTTTTTGAATTAATTCGAATTAACGAAAACCTTAACAGGCGAGTGCTTTCCGTTCCATTGTTTTTAATCTTTCCGAGAACACGTAATCATAAATTAATCTTTTAACACAGCGGTTCTCAAATGGGGGCCCGCGAAGGTATTCTACGGGTCCGCGAAGCCCTTCCTCATCAGTCAAGCCCTTCAATACAAGTTGTATTTTTTCAGGTCGAGAAGAAATGTTTCAGTTTTGGGGCGAGTTTTCTTGTATGTACGTCAATAAGAGACGCCTTCTTCACACTAGCCCTTAGTTATATCCAT
Source organism: Ixodes scapularis (assembly GCF_016920785.2). NCBI lineage: Eukaryota > Metazoa > Arthropoda > Arachnida > Ixodida > Ixodidae > Ixodes > Ixodes scapularis. The sequence continues at coordinate 42,841,366 of NW_024609836.1, read as the reverse complement.
TTATCAAATCATTATTATATTAAACCTATACCTCTCTTCTCCTCTCACCACGAACGGGGTCCTCCATCATCACCGCCGATCCACAAGGGGTCTGCGAAACATGGATGGTTGAGAACCACTGTTTTAATAGAACGTGCTCGAAAGAGCTATATCGTCATTTGCATTTACCGATAGCTTGGACGGATTCCCTACTCAGCTATGGTAGACTGCTTGAAATGTTTCAATTATGCTTCTTTCAATAGTCGGTGTTTTTGATAAATTCTGTGTTTGCGCGTGGTTATCAATACACTCTTAGGAAAGGGTATATGTATTCCTCCATAATGGGAGGAACGATCTTGTCCTTTATGTTCCTTTAGAAACGGAGCAACGTTCGTCCCTGCGAAGAGGGAGAAAAGTTCCTGCCTCGTCTGCGTAGCAATATGGCGGCTCCAAATTTCGTGAATCGAGCTGAGTACTGCTTAACGAGGACTTCAGGACGCTACGCATAGCGTCGGTTTTTACGCTGAACGCTGCCGCGATTCAACCAAAAAGAGTTGGTATAGTTTTCGGACAAGCAATTTACCTGACACAACCGGCGGCCCCCCAGGACTGCTAAGCAGCTATCGCAAGAAACACACTGAACCGCTTCGCACTCATCCATGTAAGTCTCTGCCTTCCGAGCGAGAGCTGTATAAAATGAAAACAAAACGCGAGCTTTACACGAACTGTGTTTATTGCCGTAGGCGGATTTACGACCAGGTAAGGAAACGCGTTTCGAAAGCAGCCCCTCAGTCGTCTTGTTTTCATCACTGCGATGTTAAACGCAGACAACCGGAACCCGGACATAACATGCACGTCACGTCTCGCCTTTGCAATTAACCGCGACACATTTCCCTTGTTAGCATCGCACGTAAGAGAGGAGTGGTAAGCCATTCGGGAAACTAAAAGTCGTTCCCGAAAGTGCGAATTCAAGCAGCACTTGACTCATCACGGTCCAAAAAGAAATCACGAAGTGCGAAAGAAGGACAAATTGTTAGCCACGCGGGTCCCGCAGCTGGCGCATCGTCCCGTGCCTTCTTTGAATCGGCGGCAACGTAAAAGGGCTCGACCGGACGCATCGCGACCAACGGTGATCGGCGGAGCCAGCGGTTAGGATTCGTCACGAGTACGGCATTTCGGGAATCTACCGACGGCGCTGGTGGATACCACTGAGGCGAAAGGAGCCCGCGAGAGCCACATGAGGCGCACGCCTCGGGGATCAATCGACGCAGTGGCTGTCGTGAGTGACGCGCTACTCGGCCGGACCCTTCGCATCTTACGGTCTACGGCGGCCTCTTCGCCTCGGAACACGCGCGCCGCGCAGTGAGGGCCGCGCGGTCCGTGTAGAAGCGCGCAGGAGCGCGTGGACTATCTTGTTGCACCGGCGCACATAAGCGCTGCCTGTTTCTCACACGGGGTAAAGTAAATCCAGGTGGCCGAATGCCTTTTTTTTTTTGTTTTGTTTGCTGGCCATCTGTTGATTTCTGTTTCTCACAGGGGCACTAACCAGCTGGCCGGTCTGGTTTTGTTTGACTTTGGGTTGTTTTACGTTCTTATGTTTCTGTCAACGTCCAGCATGTCTGGAAATTGAGAATGTTCAGCGTGCTCGAAGGCCCTTCCGAGCGATGGCAGGATAATGAGGGTCGCCTCCTCCTCGGCCTGTTTCACATTTGGAAGACACGTTCGGGTATCGTGCACTGCACACTTACGGGCATGAGAGAGACAAAGCGGGGGCCATGGCAATGTCGTTTCTGTCGTGCTGCAGGAAAAACCACACCGGGGACACCGAATTTGTGGAAATCCGCAGTGGTAGGCGGTGGCGTATCGGCGTTACAGCTCTCCCCATTCTGGAGGAGCTCCAGCTGATGAGGGCTAGCATGGACTCGCTCCAGCAGCTTCCCTCGAAAATGGGCAGCCTTTTGGCATTGAGGCCCGTCGTTGAGGGGATGAAAGTGATGATCGGGGAAGTCCACGCCTCAATGGATTTTTTCTCTGAAGAATACGACAATCTTTTGGCAGCGTCACGGCTAATGACCAAGCCATTCATGAGGTCAGGGCTGAGGTGATAGAACATAGAGGCCATAAGCATGGACAGACCAAGGAGATCTAGGCTCTCAAGGAAGAGTTTGCACGTTAAGTTTTAAGTATGTATGCTTCCCAGCTAGAAGGCCTATTCACCACTCCAATTCAATATAGGTGGCGCCACTCGTTTTCAAAAATAGCGGTAATAGTACGGGTAGTAGATCCGTGCCGGGATGCCAGTTGCTGAGCTTGTCTACTGTGCTAGCTTCACTGAGCGGCACAAATCATTCCTACTCATACGAGGAAGCTAGGGTGTTATTAGCACAGGCAGTGTTCTAAGTGATACCGTAAAATGGTAACGAAGTACGTTGCTCGCTACTTGCAAGTCAAAGGATCGCGTCACCGACCTACGTTACCTCAAAATAACAGGAACGTGTTACTGCTACTGATAAAATGTAAGGCACGTTACTTTTGCGTCACTTTTTTAAATGACGAATTAACACGATCTACTGTTTTGTCGGTACAGGTATGCATAAGCGGAATATTTCAAGAAACATGTTCATGCAGAAACTGAGCAAATTTATTTTATCGTTTTTTACGGTTTCACCTAAATACTCACAAAAAGAAACGCAAAGAGAAACGCAAAAAAAACCTAAAAAATTCACGTGGCTTGGCGCCAAGAAGAAAAAAAAAAGAAATTGAAGTATTTTTTTTTTTTAAATTTGGAACGAAGTAACTTGTTACTCGAAAGAAGTAATGTAAGTACGTTACCCATTACTGTTTTGAAAATGTAAGGGGTACGTTACTACGTTAGCGAAAAAAGTAACGCGTTACCGGTGGCGACGTTGCTTGTAACGCATTACCGTCAACACTGAGCACCGGTCACCACTTTATCCTGAAAACAAAACAGTGTTTTGCGTAGTATTTATGCCAGGAGGCATGTTTTAATTCTAAACCGAAACTAACTTTTATTTTGGATTTAATTTCTCGTAATAGGTGTATATTTCGGATTATTTTACAACTCAAGATATGTCTCACAGTGTAATTATTGAGATATAAAAACTTGTTCTCGGAAATTTTGTTTTTTATTAGGGGTGTACGATCCAGGCACTTCAAAATATTGGGAGAGTTCAGTGTCCCCTTAAAGACAGCGTTTTCATACGCCTTAGAGGTAACATATAATATTTTATTTGTTTAAAAAAATCAGAGCTGGTATTTGCATGTTTCTGCTAACTTTTCTCGCTCAGATAATTGTGAACTGTGGGTCTTTTAGTGGGTTTTTTGGTGTTTACATGATTAATTGCTTTAACATTATTCCCAGCACAAGAATGCAAGAATCAATCAAAATTTCACAAATATTTCCACGGGTGATGAGTTGAGAATATTTTTACGAAATGTACAGATTAAGAAACGCTGTTCTCGCTACAAAATCCCAAAGACGGAATCTGAGTCAGACAGCAGAAATGTGCGTTTTTTAAAGCAACTCGTGACGAATAGGACTAATTTGCATACAGTGTTTGTCTGATTATAGGTCTTGATAACGAGGTTAGAGCTTCTCATATTCTGAAAAGAAAACAAAATTAGGCCTTTCTGGAAATACTATTATGGTTAAATGGCGTATTTTTGTGATCGTGGTGTTTATTGTGGGCCTACATTGCCGCAATTTGCATTAATATTAATAATAGAACTGAGATATTTGATTACATAGTTTTTCAAGCTTTTATATAATTTGTTGCTTTTCATCTAATTTCAAATGCGCAAATAGGTATTCCAACCAAAACTGTCAAAATGATCGTCGCTGGCGCGAATCGGCTTTTTTATTTAATGTTTAAAATCAAAATAGTCTAAAAGCAATGAAAACACTAGCTAATCCGTAAATTCCATGTAAAATTACATTTATTGTGGGAAAAGCATATGGTATTGTCGGTAAAGAGTAAAAGTCGTTAATTTTGACAATTCTTTAAACATTCAAAGTCTCCGTCAATCCTTCCGACGAAATACCCCCCCCCCCCCCACACTCCCTGACAAGTATGTATATATATAAAAAAAATAAAAGAAAAAAACTGATTCCGTTCTGGTTTTCTTTAATTGCAAACCTTCCCAGAACATTTATTTTCTTAAATTTTTTACGCGTCGTTGTTTTGCGAAGGTAAGCCTTTCCAGCGAAGGAACGCCCAACCACTTGCACGTCTGCTCACTGCAGCATATTTCATTGGCGTTGGAAACCGGTGAAACCGTCATGAGTTTTAGTATTACGCATACGAGGAAACACAAGAACTGTGTGTTCAAGTTACCGATGCGTGTTCGACGCTTTGCGTGCGCCAAGCCTAAAATTGGGGTTTCGGGTTCATGCATGGCGACGACGCGCATCCGCAGAGTGGAGCATACAACCAAATACCATGTAAGCCAGTAGCATGTAAATCCTCCTTCCTTATCAGATAAGGAAGGAGGATTTGTCGTCATGCCCTCTGGGATGTTCGATGTTAAGGCCACCGAAGCTGTTCAGAAGCACTTTAAGCAGGTGGAATTTTCTCCGAAAAAACAAAAGAAATTACCCTTAGCGAAAAGTCGTTCAAAGACAGTACACTCGAAGTGTACTGAAGTATACTAAAAGTATACTTTCAGTACGGTCTTTGTACTGATTGTATACTTTAAGTGTACTTAAAGTATACTTCCAGTAAAAATGGCGGTGGACTGAAAGTATACTCGTCCGTACAAAACTAGTACATGTAGTAGAATCGTAGTGCTCACGGTAAAAAGTAGTTCAAAATCAGTATACAAGAAGTACACTCAAGTATACTAAAGGTCTACTTTCAGTGCTTGCAGCCGGCGTACTCAAATTATAGTAATGGGTATATATCAGTGTGTCGAACCGAAAAAAATACGGGCTCGGTTACGGTTCAGGTTCACGTAAATTAATTTTGTTCCGGTTCAGTTCCGGTTCGATTAATTTGATCCGCGAACCGGTTCGCGAACCGGTTCGGGGCGCTGAACCGGTTCGCGAACCGGTTCGGAAATTATAAATGACAAATTGCAACATCAAAATAAATTACAAATAAAACATCTGAAATCAGCACATACGAAACGGGATACATCGTAGTGTAAGGCTCTGGGATTTCTACCAGGAATGGTTTCTTTATGTGCACTCGAAGGTTACCTCACCGACGTTTACGCATTCGGGCTTCATCTAATTGGGTCCGACGCAGTAGCTGTAAAATCCGCGACCTCCTTACAAACCCACTTACAAGTAGAACTCGCTAACTATCCCGCCACCTCGGCGTGTAAGCAATGAAGGAACAGTTGGCAGAAAATACAGCTTTCTTTATTTGAACTAGCCTTCGGTAACTCAAATTAGACCCTTACAGAAGTTTTCATTAAACAAGATACGGAATATAAAAAACACTTCACCGAACGCAACGCCAGAAGGACGTAATAGAATAAATATTAAAAAAGAAGAGTTCGCTGTCTCACAAATATGTTAGCTTCTAAGTGCCTATACGAAACCGGAATCATTATTATCAAACTCCACAGCCTTTTCTTTTCTCATTCCGATGGAAGCAAGCTTCAAGAACTCGCGCGTTCTAGAAACGTGTTATGAAATGAGCACACAGCAGCATTTAGGTTTTACGAGATTGTAGGAAAATAAAATCCCGTGACGCGATTGTTTTTTTTGTTTTTTTTTGCACAGCCTTCCAATTTTTTTTCCGTGCAAGCCGCGACCAGCGCAATACTGGTTCCTATGTCAAGATTCATGGATGCAGCGTTTATATTCCTAAGACTGAGTGGAGAAGAAAAATATGTAAGCGAGGTGTGTGTCAGTTGACGGTACTTCAAAAACAAATGGCATCGATAGCACATTCATTGTAAACAGCGCGTGGCCGAACCGTTTTGACATGAGCCGGTAACCGTTATTTTTTTTCCGGTTCAGTTCCGGTTCGGGTTCATCGCGATAACAATATAACGGTTCGGGTTCGGGTTCAGTTCCGGAAAAAATACCGGTTCGGTTCCGGTTTTCGGTTCGGTTCGGTTCCGGTTCGACACCCTGGTATATATATATATATATATATATATATATATATATATATATATATATATATATATATATATATATAGTGCGATTGTTAACATCAACACATTAAAAACGCGATAGATAGGCCGATGCCATTTTCACAAAATATTTGCGGGGCTCAGCGAACATTAGATGAGTAAATAAACGTCACAGTACGTTGTCTAATTAACTTTTTTAATTTACAGCGTAATTGACCATGTTGAACTTTCAATTTTGAAAGTGCTATGAATAAACTCTAGCCCAACTGAAGCAGTTTGCGAAAAGGCGACGAGTTTTGGGTTATTTATAAATAAAAGTCTGCCTTTCGTCGCCTGATTAAAAAACAGTGCGCTGTACAGAGTGCAGGATGTTATGCTTACGAAGTCGCTTCGGACGCACCGTTGGAGGTGTGATGCTGGAGCACCCATCAAAGGCACGCTGTCGAAAGTGTGCAAGTTTGTTCATCCTGAATGCGACAGCACTTTATGAGGTTTGTAACTTCACTAAGAAATTAAATAATGCATGGAACTCCAATATGAGAAGTTCTCGCTAACACAAACAAACGTGCCATCACCGACATGCCATGTCAAAACCGCTAAGTCACTCTCCACTTTCCCCGCCTATCCCGCGCGTGGTTCTTGAATCGAGGGAAAAAGTGCGAAATTTGATAAATAAATATTTGAAAGCCCCTTGCTGTTTCGTGAACAGTTTTGATTAAGTTAGGCTCTAATAATGACTGCCTCTAAAACAGCAATAGTAAAAAAGGTAGTTTACGGCTTTTAGTTATTAATAAAAATGTTGCCACGGTTATTCACCCATGTAATGTCCGCCGAGTCGCACGACACAGTGAAGAGTGAATCAACGTTGGCAGTGAGCCCCCTTTTTCTAAAAACCTGGTGATTAAAAAATAGCACCGGATATAACTGACATATTGTGACAAAGGGATGCTTCATTTCTCATTTCAGTGCAGACCATGTGGTTCAAAAGTTTAACGGGGAAACGACCGGCACTGTCATAGCATACTTACGTCGCAAATGCGACATGAACTATACGGCTTAAAAAAACACAAATAGAAAAATTAGCTGCATTGTACGCCACGGAAAGTAGCGTTACCTAACTTGTCAATAATTATTTTAGCTAGTCATATATACTATATTTATCAATTGAAAAGTCTACTTTTAGTGCAAAAATATATTTTATTTTCCCTGAACTGTATTTGTGGCCTTATTGTAGAATCAAAGTTTACTGTAAAAAACTGTTAGCTCTATTCGGAAGCTATAAACGATCGAGGGCAATCGCACCAAGTGTTTGATGCTGCTGATGCAAAAGCATGCACATGTCTTTGTTTTCAAAGTGCACCGCCACTTCCGTGCTGCCTCATAGTCTAGTAGACAAATTACGTTTGCAGGATTACCCAGTGTTTTTGTAATGCAGGTCTCAGCGTACTATACGCTGTTTCAGATAACTGCATCCACAGCAAGCAAAAGTTCACGAGGCAAAGGAAACAACGGCTAATAATTGGGACATAAGATTCTCCACCTTGCATAGTCACATGCAGCGCAAATCAAGTTCTGAACCGCATAAGTGAAGTGTTGTTATGAATGTAAGCTCGCTCTGAAATTGGCTGGAGAAATTGGCGCCTTCATGTAACAACCTCAAGCTTTCACCGAAAGTGTTTCGCGGTGTAGACTTAACTTGCAAAACTCTAAGACATCTCAATTTACGTGAAAAAAACTTGACAATTGCAACAACGAACACGCCAACCCAGTCGATTGAGAGTTCCACACTGTGAAAAATCGATGTAAATTTTACGTGTCTTTCCCTCGCCAAATAAAGACGGGCACGCTCATTGTTTCAAAATACGAGGTTGCCCTCATTATTTATTTGCCGCGAGATCCGCGCCTTCCAGAAAAGCCGAAATTCCAGGAGTGCAAGCATGCGCACATGAACCACAATAGCCTTGGCGACGAAGGAGAAATTGCTTGAGATAGTTTCGGTTTTGCACTGAAAAAGAAAACCTAAAGTTTAAATAAAACATAAGATTGACTAAATATTTCTTAAATTTTAACAAAATAAATTTAGAGGCATTATTATTAATAATATATATATATATATATATATATTAATTTGCTTAGTTTCGTCCTCAAAAAAAAAAAAAAAAAAAAAAAGAAGAACAAAAGAATAGATTTTTGAAAACTGCGCAAGACCATCGCTATTGCAATCAGGTTCCGTTCGGGGCCGATTGAGCTCCGGAGGCTTCGGGCATCGCTTCCTTTTTACGTTTTAGCCGTTTTAGCGAATAATTTAGATATCCTACTTACGAATACCGTGTTCAAGAATAGCAAGCGATTACTGAGAGCTGTGAGACGCAGCGTCGCAAGTGGCGGACAGTCAAGGCCGACTGGTGCAAGCGAAGGTGAGGAAGTTCCTTTTGTTTCTGCGAAGTGCGCCGCTGTTTCAAACTTTGTCTTGTACCGTGTGCTTGCTAAGCTATGCTTGATTCTAACTATGCTCTAGCCGGTTTTATTTTGTTATTCTAAAAGTGCGTATCTTCAAAATTTATGGCTCTTTTCGCAGAGTGAGAATGATTCGCGCGCGGCGGAACCGAGGGCCTGTTCTGGGCGCCGTCCCTACGACGGTCGCCAGACGACGCTTTTGCGGAGCGTTCAAGTTCAGTCTGACGGCAGTTCAAGCAACCGCAGGTTATGCTAGTTCTGATGTGTGGTCCCAACAGCTCGCCAACGATTTGTTTCATAAAGCGGGAGCGAGAAAAACGTTACAAGAGCGAGCAGCATGATCTCTTGCCCGTGCTGATGCCTGTGCCGTAGAGACGCGCGGTTTCTTTGCGTATGCCGAAGCGGCACGCTTTCCGAGTTTACGATTGTGTGATGTAAATAAAGTGTGTTTGGATATCACGTTTTTTAGTGGCGGCGAAAGCCGGTACTAAAAAGCAAAGCAAGAAAAAAAATGGGAAAAGGACCTGAATATTTGTTGGGGTTGAAAGACTGCCAACTCGCCCAGTTATTCTTTGTCAAAGAATAATACCCAATAATAATAAATTAAATAAATGCCAACTTTTAATTAGATACAAATTTGTAATTGATGCAGTACAGCCCTACCCTGCTCTAGTGCTTTGATGATATCACGTAATGTGTAAATGCATAGGATAGTTCATGGCAACCATTTATGTCCGACCTATTATATTGAATAATTTATCGAAAAGCCCGAAGTTGTATAAAAGAAAGTGCTCATGATAAATTAAGCCGCACCACTGAATGTGTAATAGCGTGGGACTTGTATGTATGTTCTCAGAAAAAGAAAAGGATGCATTCAAAAAGGGCCAATAATTTTGTTTCCTCTGTGTTGTAGCTTCTTTCAGGCGGACGCAAAATGTGGGTGTCTGAAAGAGTGGAATTGACATTTCCCGCAGGGCTGCAGGCCTGACTCAGTTTGGCTAGCAGTTTGCAACCTATGGAAACCTGCACGGAACTGCATCACAGGAGTAAAAGTGACGTCTGCCCACTGATCTCTATTATGGGTGGCTGGATGATGCATCGAGCAGACAGGTATGAAGCCACGGGAAGTAAGCGGCCTGTCCCGATAGCGAGCGCTTGACAGGCTTTTTAACACTCCCGAATGCTGGTTCGAACAACGTTGAGGGCGCTGGGTTTTTTTTGCCATCCCAAGAGAGCCTGCTTTTTGCGGAGTAAGAATGCGGACCCGAGAAGTCTACTGGGAAGCCATTCAATGAAAAAATTTTGAGATTCTTTTTTATCAAAAAGTATGTATGTCCCACGTTCAAATGTCTTATTTTTAGGATTTCATCCAGAACTAATTTCTGCAGCGCACTGGCACACGCGGAGAAGCGCACTGAACAAAGCAAATCTATCGCAATGGGGACTTTGCGAGCGCTTTGAAAGGTTTGAATGGCATAAACAACTTTTTTATCGCGAGCTCAATATTTCATACGATTTATGAAGTGTTAGTGTTGGGGATACTTTGCAGGTACAAAGTTCTGCAATCAGGAATAATGTTCAATGCATTGGTATTCCTGGGGTTACTTTTTGCATGACCAATGTTAAACAATTTCGATAAACTCGCTAAAACTAAGCCTTCACAAACATTAAGTCGTTTACAGTAGCACAATTAATCACGAAACCAATATCGAATATGGTATTATACTAAACTTCTGAAATGAAATTTTAATATTATCAGTCTTGAAAATGGCCATTCTCAACTGTTTTCGTTGTGGCCTTCATCAATACATAAGTACTTAAAATGTAGCAGCTGCAACCCTCAATCTGGAAAAGCCTATTGTTTGACACACCTTTTCTTTATGGTGCCTAAGATTTGAGGTAATAATTGTTGTGCCCTGCAGTGAACACTATTACCTGTAGCATAGCCCTGGGCATGTGAAGAAGGCACACCACCAATGTCTGACATATCAGGCTTTCAGAAATGCTATTATTCGATTTTCCTCACTCTTGTGTCAGGATGAAGTTGGTACCATCTTGCCTTCGTCACATAGTGGTCCTTTGAGCGAGTTATGTCATGTTATATCATAGGGTGGCATTGGGTAATTTTCTCTTCTCTTTTTACGCAGGATGTAAGGGCACACCATCATCACAAAGAAGAGTGTACAGTGAGGCAGGCTCGGAAACTTGAATAAAGTGATAAGTAGGATTTCAATTTCTGTCTTATCAATTACGTGAAGAACACTGATCATAATGTTTGTATGTTACACATACATACTTTCAGTTGAAAATGCAATGCACCTTTTTTATGGCTTTTCTCACTCAGTGTCAGAAGACTCTGGTACGTCATTTCCACGAGGAATGTTTGGAAATAGAGCTGCCAAAGATTTCCTTGTAATTTTCACGTACATAGCCACAAATCAAAAGGACGTCTCTCCTAGTCAATGTTGGAAAACGGCAGTACATTATTTTCACGAGAGAAGATTTGGAAATGATTCAATTGTCATTTTCACGTCCATGCTCGCAACTTAAAAATGCAGTGCCTCTTTTTTTTACAACTTTTCCCACGTAAGTTTGTAACATGATTGTACGTTATTTCGACGAGGAATGTTTGGAAATACAGCTGCCAATACTTTCCTCGTAAATTTCCTGACTCATTTTTAGGAGTGCATCTCTCGATGGTGGCGCCTCTGCATTATCAACTAAGTTGTCAACGGTGTTTCTTAACGTTCCACGAGAATGGAGCTATATGTCAGGAAATTTCACAAGTTGGAATCCAGCCGTTCAAAGAAACTCCTTTGAAAAGTCAGCTTTTTAAGTGCAGGCGCCGATTTCTCTGGCCAATTTTAGACCGTTCTTTCCATTCAGAACGCCCGACATACACGGCGTCCCAGATAACTTGCGCCATACTTAAAAGACACCGGAGCGCTCTACAGGAGTGAAATCAACTGTCGTTAGCAAGCGTCTTGCGAAAGCGCCCAGATTTTTTTAATGCGCCTGGTTATCTAAATAACTAAGATTAATCAGCTAACCTTTCAAATATTCTTTTAACGGACATGATGTCAATTGTAAAGTTGCAGGGCGCACAGAGAAACACCCAATTAAGGTGTTTTAAACACAATACGCTTTCGTGATTTTTCCGGCCTTCAAAAAACGCACATTCACGGGCGCCCCGCGAGCCGTGATTGGGGAAGCGAGTGGTGACGCGGTTTTTCTTTTTTTTGTATTTCGCGGGCGTTTTTTGAAGGCTAGGAAAAAGGAGCCTGCAAAGTGCACCTTGTTGAAAATAGTTTAATTGGGTGTTTTTTAATGCGCTCTACAACTTTCCAATTCACACCTCGGCTTTTAAACGAAGATTTCAAAAGTTAGCTTGTTAGTCTTAATTAAATAACTAGGCGCACTAAAACAATTTCGAGCACTGTCGCAAGAGACTTGCTAAAAGCGTACAGTTGGTTTCACTCCCGCAGAACGCTCCGGTTTTTTTTTTTAAGTTTGGTGCAATTTATCTGGGACACCCCTGTATATGTACTGGTAGTGTACAAATAGTGCACTAAAAGCATACATGTAGTGTACTAACTGTACACTTATACTATGCAAGGTGTACACTCAAGGTGCACTTATGGTATGCTACATATGTGCTTGGGGTGTACTAAAACTATGCTATTTTGTTTCATAAAAGTGTGAAACTAGTACGATTTCAGTACACACCCTAAATTCACTATTAGTATACTTTCAGTATACTTATTTTGAGCGACTTTTCGCTAAGGGATAGCTTTAAGGCTCCTGAGGGACCAGAACCTAGAGGCACTGTGTAAGGGTGTAAAGAAAACAGAAGTTGACCATCTGGAGGTCTTCTTCACGGGAAAAACCCACAAACATGATTACCCCCTTCGCGCGATTGTTTCCGAGAAGGGTTGTTGGCAAAAAGTTATTGACTCGTACCTCCAAAGCCATCTTAACAAGATTGTGGGAATGGACCTTTACCTGGTTCGAAGTTCCAGTGAAGTGGTTCGTGAGTCGGAGAGCGGTTTTCCGTCTGCAAAGACTGCCTTCTCTGTGGACATTCAGGACCTGTTTTATTCGGTGCCACATGAGGGCTTGCTTGCAGCCGTCAGGGACAGCATCGAGGAGTTTGGTGAAATTAGTTTTCAGAGTGCAAGCGGTATTAGCACTGAGAGTTTCCTTGAACTGTTGCGGTTTTACTTGAGCTCTACAGTAATTGCGCACGAGGAGAGGTTTTATGTTCAAAAGACCGGCATTTGTATCGGGTCCGCGGTTGCCCCCACTGATCTCTATGACAATTGCTGGATCGCGCTTCCCCGCTTGTTCGCTGCAGCGCAAGTGAAGCCACCGGACTTCACTCGCTTGGGATACGATTTGCCGTTTTTGCTAGCCTTTGCTGCGGTTTTCCAGCGTGCTGTAGACACGTTTTCTACTCGTTCGTCGTCATTCGCCGAAGAGGTTTTTTGAAGACTGTGTGTATTGTTGAGACTTGCCGTTGTGAACACGTGGACAATTTTACGAAAGTGCAGTGTCGCAGGAAAAAGGCACAACGCGTCGAAAGGAAGGGCTGGCGGCGTGTTTAAAGCTTCCTTGGCACGCCGAAGTGCCGTGTCTCTGTGCCTTCGCACGCTTGGATACCGACCAAGAACCGACGCCGTGTGTATGTGTTTAGCAAGTGCAATGTGCGTGAAGCTGTTCGTGCCTCTGGATCAGCGTATTTTCCCCTCGCGGTTTAGGAACGAGCTTAATCCAGCGTCCACTAGCGACGGAAGATGGGGGGAAGGTACGTCTTTTTTTCGTCCTGAGACGATTTACACAATACCGTGCACAACAGCTCCTCATCACTGATCAGTGCTGGCTTATTATCAACCTACTTAATTGCACTTGACGTTTGAGCGCGGCTCGCCTAATTGTAATTGGTCAACAGATTGCACACGACCATATCGGCCGCGCTTCAAAGATTTTCATTCTCGCCGTCTTGTACTTTTGCTTTCGAAAACCCCCCTGGCTCCACAACGTTGCCCTATTCGTGCTCCCACGGAATCTATTAGAGTAGATTTGGGACATAGCCATGGTTAACATAGTACATAAGAACACGTACAGATCTCCCCCTTTTATTAATAGCAACTCACCGGAAGAGCTGGACGATCCAGAACTCCGTGGCCGATATATATAAATGATCTAAAGGCATCTACGCGCGACACACGTTCAGAACTTTGGCGCGGCGTCAATTCTTGACCGGTATCCAAGCGTGCGAAGGCACAAAGATGCATCACTCGGCGTGCCAAGGAAGCTTTGATCACGCCGCGACACCGGCGACACGTTTTCGACGAGTTGTACCTTTTGATACGGCTTCACGCACATTGCACTCGCTATACACATTCACACGGCGTCGGTTCTTGGTCGGTATCCAAGCGCGCGAAGGCACAGAGACACGGCACTTCGGCGTGCCAAGGAAGCTTTGAACACGCTGCCAGCCCTTCCTTTCGGCGCGTTGTGCCTTTTTCCTGCGACACTGCACTTTCGTAAAATTTTCCACGTGTTTACAACGGCAAAGTCTCAACAATACACAGAGTCTCAAAAAACTTCCTCGGCGAATGACGACGAACGAGTAGAAAACGTGTCTACAGCACGCTGGAAAACCGCAGCAAAAGGCTAGCAAAACGGGAAATCGTATCCCAGCGGGGTTGCGTCCAGTGGCTTCACTTGCGGGAGCGGCAAGCGCGATCCAGCAATTGTCATTGAGATCAGTGGTTGCCCCCGTGCTATGTGATATGTATTTGTCCTTCTTTGACAGGCGCTTGCAGCAACACCTTTGCGACCAGCATGTAGTGCGCGTTTTTAGATACGTCGATGACTACCTTGTGCTTTTAGATATCGAAGGTTCTGATTGTATTCACAAGGCTGTTTCTAGCATTCTATCCATCCTCGTATCAGCATCCGATGGCCTCAATTTTACCAACGAATTGATCGCTAACGCTTCCATCCAGTTTTTAGATCTAAAAATAACGTTTAATGACAACCACATCTGCTGGTCACACCACCCTATACCAAGAAGGGCCTTTTGCCCTATGACAGTGCTCACTCAAAGCTTGTTAAAAGAGCCATCATTATGTCTAGCTGTACATCAGCATTAGAAAATCATGTGTTCACGAAATGGCGTCCAGTTTCCGCGATCAGTGTGACCGCCTTACTGCCGCAGGGTACCCCCAACACTTGGTCTCTGCTGTATGTGTGCGCTTGCTACAGAAGCAGAAAACTGGTAGTAATGAGCAGAGGCGAAAAGAAAAAATGCGCGTGCATGTCATCCCGTACCACCACGACCTGTCCCATAACCTGAAAAAGGTGGCGGCCAGGTATGGTCTTTCGGTCGTCTTTTCAGCGCCCTGCAAACTCAGTAAAGTGTGCCCTATGATGAAGCCAAGAATGACCATCAACAAATGCAAAAAGGAGCACAGCACGCGCTACACGGAATGCGCATCCGGTGTTATCTATGAAATTCCGCTTTCTCCTGGGCGAGTATACATTGGCGAAACTGGACCTTGTTTCAGCCTGAGGGAACGTGAACACTTTCTGTCGATAAAAAACAACACAGGCGGACATCTGCCAGTTCGTTGTTTGAAATGCGGTTGTCATCGTGATTTGCAAAGGACACGTGTTCTCGCAAGAGCAAATGAAGCAACGGAAAGAAAACTCGTAGAAGCCTACTTCATTAAAAAGAAAGGTCACGACTGCATAAGCATGCAATCTGTTTCACTATCAGACAAGGAATTCTCGTTTTTGGATGGTCATGTTTAAACCTTGCTTCGCCGCAAACTGATTGCTGCTGTTATATATAATGCTGTGTCTGCGCCAAATATACAGTTGGAAGTCTGCGCTCCGTGTGTCGTACTCGTTTCTGCCTCTGTCCTCGTCCTTTGCGCAGTTCATTTATTTCTACAAATCGTTATACATTTCTATTCGTATCGCATTTGAGTACGCGGTCACGTCATGATATGGGCCATCGTTGATTGATCAACCGGCCGCCTTCGGGCATACACCAGCGCATATACTTGGAGATAGCAGGCATGTCATGTGCCTGCCATCTCTACTACAGACACAAGTTTTGTGATGTGGTTTAGAATCCATCTTTCGCTTCCCAAAGACCGAACAAACGTGAGTAATTAAGTTACTTCAAATTAAACTGGAAGAGCTATCCAAGTCTGGCTTCAAAATCGCCACTGACAATTTTGCAAAACAAGAGTTCAGCTGAAAACGCACTTGAGGCCGCTGATCGACACTCAAAATAAAAGCACGGTGTGCAAGATTGCCTGGACATGTACACCAACAAGTACTGGAATGTACTTTTGGACTACTGCGCCAGGCGAGCAAGCGAGCAAAACCTGCCAAGTCACTGGGAAATGAAATGCAAAAGCAAAATGCAGGTCACATACTGCTAGCACGAAACAGATTGCAGCGTTCGACTCTTATTTACCGGGCAGTGTGAGCTGGGGACTATGTTATTCCTTTCTTTTCTTTTGTTCTTACTTCCTACCAACGCCGCGAAAGCAAATAAACAAACGTATAACGTGCAGCTAAAAAGAAAAAAAAAAGTATAAGCTATTTTTTTAATAGTTTCGTCGTGTTGCTTTTGCTTTGTTTGTTGTGGAGTCAACACCAACGGCGAGCACCACCTGCTCATTTTCAATGCTCCGATCGACGCTCCGTGCGATCGTCGTCGTTATCGTCTGCTAACTTCTTCGTTTCATTCGCCGTTGTTCGCGACTGTTCCCCATTTCTTTTTATTTCCGTGTGGGATGGCGACCCCATCATTTCTGCAAAGTTTGGAAAGTGTTTGCACGTTCATTTTTCTCGTTACTTTTTGTTTTTGTAATGCTGCAGAGGCTGGTGCGCCTGCTCTGGTAATTTTAACATATTGTTTGCGCACGTTTTGATAAGCGCCTATTCAGGTAAGATGTTGTTACAACGCAGTTTGTGACAGATAAACAGTAACTTCTTACGACGTAGTTCCAGCAGCTAAACGCCAATTTCCGCTTCCCAGATGCGCTTCAAACGCGCGTGATCCCCCTAAGTTGCTTTTGAGACCTCAAAATAAACTGCTCTGTCTTTGTTTATGAGCGCGTTGTTATTTGTTTGTCGTTGTAGTTGCGATCAGTGTATTCCGCTGTGCAAACGGACCGACCGTCATGAATTGTTTCAGCTGTTTGGGGAAAGAACGGGGCTTGCAAAGATCGAGGACGTCACAGAGCCTATACTTTTCCATTGCGTCGTCTGCTTCCGTAGACTCCGAGTCCGCTAGAGGCGCTACTGTCACGTTCGCCGCCGCTCCCATAGGTTTACGGAGAAGTTTCCAGTATTGGCGAAGCTGTATCGTATATGATATAACGCAAGCGCACAGCGCTTGAGTTTTCTTCTGTACACAATGATAAAACTCTTTAACAAGGCACAAACCCATACAGGCAGCAGCACAACATTGGGAAGTTAAGTATGTTGTTTTCATTCGGAAATGACATTTCGCGAGGCATGATCGCGAGCAGTTCCGTCGTGCCCGCTGAGTAGGAGAACCGGGGGACCCTCACTAGAGCGCTTCCTCTTTCCGCCGCGGAAGGGCCAGCAACGAGCTGGGATAGTGGGCAGTGAGCATAAATAATAAGCGGTATCATTGTCAACGAGCTCTTTATTTCAAATATGAATATTTGGCGAAACGCAGACCTCTTCGTAGTATATTAGAGGTTCATCCTTTTGAGCTTCGTTATTTTTCATCAACCTGCGGAAGGGAAAATGTCATAATATAAATATTGTAATCCCAATAAACTGAACACAGCTTTTGTAAGCGTCTTTCATTTCTTGAC
This sequence comes from Ixodes scapularis, assembly GCF_016920785.2. NCBI lineage: Eukaryota > Metazoa > Arthropoda > Arachnida > Ixodida > Ixodidae > Ixodes > Ixodes scapularis. The sequence goes on along the minus strand of NW_024609836.1, from coordinate 42,823,949 downwards.
ATTCTGGTTTAGTTGTTTCCGATAATTCCTCTCTTGTTGTTTGTCACGAATGACGTACGACGAGGAATGAAATTACTGAAACAGCTCAGCGTATAATGAGTCGAACTTTTGCTAAAACAATTTTAAAAAAATTGGCGTCGCGGACGCCAATGGCAGCGTAAAAGCAGGATCGAACTTGGGAGACACACAAACACGATGCAGCGTGCTAGAAATGCTTTTATGCATGCTCTTGACCCCAAACGGTTCTAAGCTAGGGCAACATAACCGAAGATAATTAATTTCAACTGTAGTGAAACGAGTCTCAAAATAAAAATTAGGCTCGCGGTACTCGAACCGGGTCCATCCACGTGGTAGCCGCGTGTTCTGTCAAGTTGACCATGGACGCGTACGTTCTAGTAAAATATATACGATGTTCGATTTTAATTCTAACACATCAGAAAAAAAAAAAAAGATCATAGGTACGCTGATCGTGAGTTACGCCGAAGGGGGAAGAATATAGTAGGATTATCGTAGAGATAAGTCAAATAATTAACTAAAACATTTTACATAACTTTTTCATTGGTGAAAATAGAAATATGGCTCCAATTAGAAGCTCGCTGAGAGTCATACAATAGCACTAAATTAGTATATCATAAAAATACTTCAAGTACGTGGGAAGCGCGGGGAGCGCTAAAAGTACGACTCGTGGAAGAGACGCAAGGAATTCGGTGCAAAAGCGCGGATAATGAGATTATCAACTGTATTTTTCTAGCCTTCTGCCGGTCGCATAAGCGGTAACTTTAACGCACTCCTGCAGTTCCCATCTTCCCATGTGTCAAAGGTACAGCTCAGGCGACCCATGAATATAATGAACTTTGGTATGTACCAATTAAAGGCATGGATATTTTTAAGGAACTTGACATCTAATCCCTGAATTTTAATTTATGTATGAGCTTGAAACTTTGGGTAATGGCAATTTTTTTTAGGTGTTTATTTTACCTACTTTCACAACTTTGCCTTCACACCGTCAGCGCTTTGAAAGTACGATTAGCTCGAGAAAGCTATAGAGTGAACTTGCCGTGACAGCTTTTTGCTCTAACCACTAGGTGCCATCGATTTCACGGAAGTCTCCAATAGATCAAAATTAACCTTTGTACTTTTAATAATTGGGAGTCTAAGAAAAGTAAAATCAGAGAAGCACCAATATGATGGTAAAGAATTAAGTTCAATAAAAGCTCCTCCGAATTTTCCCAAAAGAAGAATTACAGAAAGATGGAATTATAATTATAATCAATATGCTACAAAATGTAAATTTCTGCTTTCCTGCCTTCTATCCCGGCGTTTGTTTTTTCCTTTTTTCCTAGTTAAAGGCCGACTTGCAGAATCATCTTTGGTCGGGCAGAAAACCGGTTTCCAGTTTCCTTCTCTCCATTCCCTCTCTCACTCTTCTGTCCTCTTCTCTGCACGGGAGCGGTTCTCTGAGTTAAAGACGCAGAAAGAAGATGGGACTTCCTCTTTCTCGAATAGAAAGGAGGAATTGAGGGTGATAGGGTAAGTTTCTTTCTTTGTGGCCTTTTACACGTGATATAAAGAAAAAAATATCTCCTTGTTCTCCAATTTATAAAAATCTGATCAATTCCTTGATCCAGTTGTATTCACGTCAACAACTTGTAGTTTAGATACAGCCTCCTACTCAGAAACTAGAACTGTGCTTGTAGCAATTGCATGGAACTTGAGAAAAAAAAAATTCAGGTGAAATAGAGAGATCTACTTTCGCCTCATCAAGATACTTAAAAAAGGCACATAATCTTTGCTTCCAATGAAATGTTTTTAACTGTAAACTGCAAAGTTGTTTTTGTTATTTTTAATTCTCGCGTTGCTCAGCATTATGCAACATTTTAGAAAGAAAATGTGCAGTAGCCACCAAACTTATCCGGAACACGTGAATTGCGTCTTTTTTATGGGAGCGCAATCCTGGGGGCCGAAAAGCTACTATGACGTGGCACACCGAGGAACAGTGCGAGGAAAGGAAGCTGCTTGGTCAAGACCGAAATTGCTGTTGGACCGGGGACAACAGACTAGGTTTGCATACGACGCGATCTGGGCTTCTGAACGTTTTCAGCTGAACGTAGAGGGAAAAGCAAAAAAGGGGAAAAAAAGAAAGAAAAAGTTTTTGGCGATTGAGGCGAAAGGAAAAGACTGCGTAAGCGCCGCCTCCGTTACGTTGTTTCCCAAAGAAAAGCCGTATCTGCATGAGCGCCCCATGTAAGCAACAAAGTCGGGAGTAATTGAAAGCTATCTATCAGGGGCGGATCACACCGAAGAAGGATAAAAAGGAGTTATGTTGGGAACGCTACGTTTTAATGCATGCATGCCGATAAAAAGAAAAAGAAAATATTTTTAGTAAATAAGTAATAGTCGAGCAGTGTTTTTTTTTCTCCCCTTCGTTTTTCCTTCTATGTTCAGCCGGAAACCTTCGGAAGCATGTCAAACCAACCAGCTCAGCGCCAGGCCTATAATAACATAGTATAAATTTAAGTAATTAACTATTTAATATTATTTGCGTAACTAACCATAATAATGTCAATTAAGTAATTAATCAATTACTGATGGCTTAATTATTTGAATAATTATTCAACATTATACAGTATTTGCAATATTTATGTCGGCTTCTTTTAAGCAAAGCCAGCTCGTCGATGTTCACTAAAACAGAGAGTTTATTTGTGACATTTTATATCGTGTAACTATGGAATGCTAATTCTTTCAGATTAAAAAAGCTATGCTCTACTTACTTCCTTTAGAATGAGAGTAAAGTTTTTTATACGCAAATCATGCCATAATTTTGACAGCAGTGGTGCAAATTATGCATATTTGATTGACGGCTTATCTATAAATTGCTTGATAATTGTTACCTTGCAATCGCGGAGGCAGTCGCTCTCATCAAAATATCCGTGCTCGGTGTCCCAGCAAGTATATTCCTTCACACAACCATTGCTGCTCGGGTCGTAGATGTAACGCCCGCTATATGCTCTGCATCGTGGGTCTTCTTCAGGACCAAAGCATCTCTCTGGCAAATCTACAAAAATACCAGTGGTTCATTAAAAAATGCGTGCCACAATATCTGCACAGTATAGTTTAATCACGGCCGCTTGCTCATCAAACATTTGCGTGTATTTGTAGTATCGAATAATAGACCCCTTTGGAAAGTCACGTGCCGATTATTAGAAGGTCGGAACCACTGCACAATGGCGGTACAACCGACATCGAGGAACGTGCAAATCATTCCATAAGATAGCGAACGTCGGAACGCGGCCAACGCCAGGAGGCGACGAGCCAAAAAACAGCGTCGAAAGAACAACGTCATGCGCTCATCACCTTTCTCTGTGCGTCTCTCCTTGCCTTATAACTCAGGTAAAGGCATAAAGTTTGCCGTGACGTTGCGGTTTTACTCCGCCATTTTGCAGGGGTTCCACAGCTGCCAACAGAGGGAAGTCTTTCAAAAGGAGTCTATATATTTGGTTGCCGCAGATTGGTGTCGGTAGAATAAAATCGGTGGCGATAAACAGATATACCGCATAGTTGCCCCACAAAGAAACAAAAACACTGCAGTACCGAATTCCTCTGAGCCACAGCTCGTAGCGTGACTCAGAGTTGTGATTACACGCACCCGCGAAAGTACTACTGCTGCCCCAATCTAACCCTGGACGTGCTCATAATGGTTTAATCAATATTTGCTTCGCAGTTAATCGCTCGCACATATTAAAAGGCAGAACGCAGCTCTGTTTTTACGATCCCCGTTAACCTCTACGCGTAAAGTTACTAGGTTTTATTTGCGAAATGTAGATAGGGAATTTACGCATCAGAGGAGAGAACACATACGGACGGACTGACGTAAACTTTAAACGTGCTCAATACGAAATGTAAATTCTAAATAAGGATGTCATCTTCCTCATGCAGTTGAATTGCTTTCTAAACTAATATTCGTTCACACTCAAAATGAGACAAGTAATAACGCCGAGGCCGTGGTGCCGGTAAATAGACTAAAATAAATTATATGCCAAGGCCGTGGTGCCGGTAAATAGACTAAAATAAATTATATGCCACATCTCGGCCTTTGATAAGTAATGTGGAGCGGTTTACTAGCCATTGCTGTAGGTTTTGAATAACGGGGGCTTCAGGAAAAACTCGTACATCGAGAAAAGTAGGGTGGTCGAGGAAAGCAACTTATTTCCGGGAACAATTAGCCAGCCTAGGCTAGGTTAGGGACTTCAAGAAAAATACTAATTTGCTAAATAAGTACCTAAATTTACTAATTAACTTTTGAATAAGGGCAAATAAACATAGGGTTCTAATTACACACTTTCTGGGCATCACCAAAAGAACTAAGTCAACTAAATTTAGAAAGATATAGACAGGTACAGCATTTTACAGCGATAAAAAAATGCTCAATTCTTTGTAGCTCTTGGATTTTTATCAGCGTGCATCTATGCGCAAGCGGTTCTGCCTCCATGTGACGGAGGCGCAAAGCTACCGCCTCGCCTCCCTTGTAGGATGAAAGAAAGTACGGCGCATACGTGCGTTTCGCACCTCGGCTACCGGGATAGAGGACCACTCGCAAAAATATCCGCTCAAAAAAAAAAAAAAAAAAACTGAAACCCAGTAACGCATTTAAATTGAGCATGCTTTCGGAACGCCGTAAAAGGCTGTACCTGCCTTATATCTTTCTAAATGAGTTGATATAGTGGTTTTTGATGAAGCTCAGCAGGATTCTATTTAGAAACCATAAGTCCAGCTTCAGTAATTAAAAATTGATTAGTAAATGTTTGTTCGATATTTATCTAATTTGTATGTGTTTTATTTTTTTAATTCCTGGCCTCCGCCCTGGCTGGCAGTGTGTTCTCGGAAGTTTCTTGTTTTTTCCTCAATCACCCTATTTTTAGCGATTTTTGGAAATCTACGATCAAACACTGTCATATTACATGTTAACATATTGCTGTCACAGGTACAGTCATATCAATTGAACTCTAATCCCTACTGGCACGTCAGCGTTACTTCCATTTCGTTACCAAGCAAACACCTATACTATTCGGCGAAGTAGTCAGTGTAATAAGCGAAGATTTCAGGGTGCTTTTTAGCTGTTTTTTTATACACTGACCCTGCTTTATACAAAGAATTATAAGAAACATGAGTTGATATTCAGCGCTGTGTTTGCCTTTCTATGTGTGTTCCCCTTTTTTTCTTGCTTATTTGCGTTTTTGCTACTAATATAAACTACTGACAATTTATGTACTTCTTCAAAATGTTCTAATTCCTTAACAAAGGCAATCAAATGAAACATGCACTTTCTAGAAATATGCAGCACGTTATAATGAAAGGGATTTCCCTTTTCCCGATAAACACGAGTTAAGAAAGAATTCTCTTAGAGCGCAATTCTAAAAGTTGTCCATGATTCGCATGCTAAAGCACATGCAATAGCCCAAAAGAATGTTATGCGTAATACTCTTAGGTAAGACAAATCATGCAGTACCACAAACATATTTTAAAGGTTTATTAACTTAACATTGACACATACACATTTAATTAGAAATCGACCCTTATACATAAAAGAATTCAACCAGGTAGGACAAGTGAGAGTCTTCTCTCATAGGCCTATGAACTAAAGTCCACCTCAGTAAGTATATTCGGACCTTTACTTTGTTTAACACAAAATGTGTGCAAAATTAAGTTTTTTTTACAGATTTTTAGAAATAAACTGGTAAATATATATAAAATTCGTTTTTGCACCGAAGCCACAAAGTGCACAGATAATCCTAGGTATCCATTTACTAGCAAGATAAATTTCATTATAAATATTTTTAATATCAGTAGTGAGGTTATGTGTTTAGAGTGAAAGACAGCTGTATTTTAAGACTTCCCTTTTTATGAGAATTCCCGCAACTAAGCGGTGTTCTGGTAGATGTGTTTCTAAATTTGTCCGTAAATCCGGCGAATTAGCAATTATGCAATCGAATTCGCGAAGATTGGCGCGGAAGCCCTTTTCGATGTGAAGCAAGTATGGAATCTCTAAGACAACGGGCCGGAGTTGATAGCAGTTCTTTTTCCGCAGTTGAAAGCGAGAAAGAACCTAACTCAGTTATAAAGGTTTTTATTGAGTCATTCTGAGCAGGTGTGACACTTCAAGATGTTGTATATTTTGCTATTCCGCGTAAAAGTTTTCTTTTAGAACGAATGAACCGTGAGCGAGTAACTCATGTTTGAAAAAAGAAGAAACTTAAAAAAAAATATTGAATAAGAAAGGCAAAAGGTACTACACAACAAGGGAGCGAAATGCTTATAGCTGTGGTTTTGGTACTTCTTTTAATATTAAACCAACAAAACCGTTGAGACAAGTTTACTTTGCAGTCTCGTTGTCGTGCTTGTTTTCTTCATATATCACATTGATTCACTTTCCTCAAAATGCTCAGCGGGCAATTACATACGTGTTTATATTTTTTTTCTTCAGACCATAGACATTTTGCTTTTAAGACTTTAATGTGAGTATAAAATTAAATGCCAATATAAGCGTAAAAAACTGAAACACATTACTGTCAATTAAATTAAATTTAATGTATTCTACACCCAGTGTAGAAGAAAGGGCAAGGGGACGGTGGAAAATCTGTAATGCTGTAGCTTGACAGGGCCACTGTCCCTTACATTTTCAAGCTTGGTGGGCAGACTTAGCAACAAAATATTTAAACAGGAATTATTACGTTATCGGCATAAAATAATACGCAGTTAAAAAGAAAAACAATTATTACAACGCTTTTCTCTTCGCAACTGCAAAGCGAGCGCCCTACTCGTCTAAAAACTGCAATAGTGAGGGTAGTGTTTGTTGAAGCATCTCTATGCCGCAGCCACTTCCCTGGACCCGACGTAGCGCACTCCGTATGTAATATTCTTTTCCAAGTAGGTCAGAAGGTTGTTGTAACGAATAATTTGTAAATTAAATAAAAACAATTTTTATTCGATGTGGCAACTTAATATTGCAATGTTATTTTTATGAACTAATAATTATGGAAGAGTCATTCAGGGAGCCAGTATTAAGATGCCGTGGCTGCGACGCCAATGGTTTCTTCCGGAACAACAAATTTTCATCAAAATATGATTTTTTTTGTTTGTGCTTTTTCATCACATTTTTATGCAGAATTGGAAGTAGAGTTATCTTCTATAACAACTTCGACCCAACAAAAAATATTTTTGTTTCCAAGATGATTTTAATCAAAATAAAAAAAAGATAGCTTGTAAAGTACTTGATTTTGGATACTATTCTTCATCAGAAACTTCCGAGCTTTTTAACTGCAGGGATAAGCATACGTGTTTTAAATTTACTGATGCAGTTGCTTAAACAAGCTAAACAAAATACTTCGAAAAATTGTATGTTCCCAATACTAGAGCATCATTGGAAGATAGCTTATTACAGGAGCTCACGAATAAACGTAAAATAAAATAGGATTGTACTTTACCGTCATAGCTCAACGCTCTGCAGGCCATAATGAGGAAACACACCACAAAAATAAACTGCATCATTTTCTGCATCATGCTTGCCGGTGACAAGTAACTCGACTTTTTGAAGCCTCGAAACGTAAAAGGCCGAAGATGTCTCCTGCAACGAAGTGCAGGAGTATTTATATTATAGAAATCGCACTAGCGCAGGCGCAGAACACTGTCACTTTAAGCTTTTTTGTTTTCATCATGACGTATATGAAAGTAGCCATATTCTTTTTTATGCAACATACAAATAAAATGTTTTGAGTCCTGTTTGCGTTGAGGGAGCACACAGCTGCACTAATATTATTTCGTGATTTGTTTTCAAAAGTAAAGTACACAACAGTGCCTGCGCGTGTGTAATAAATGTGCTGAAAATGGTTAATATAAAAAAATATTTTTTTATAAAACGTTTCCAGAGCACGTAACAACTATCATCATCATCATCATCATTTATTATTCTTTGAAGGCCCAGGGGGCATTCAAGGAATAAAAATTAAACATAGTAACCAAAACAGAAATTATAATCTTTTTTTTTATTTCTTGTTTTTTTTCAGCAACTTAACTAGAAAAAAATGCACTAGTTTAGTTATTTTAATACGTCCCTAGACGTCATCGCAACGTTCTGAATACATTTTGTCAAACTATAATACCAACTAGTATGAGTAAATATACAAATTGCAAATGTTTTTTTTACAATATCAGACTTTCTGGCTTCACATGAGGAATTTTATTCGCTCTCACGTATCTGTGCGGAGGAAGTCCATGTAAGGAATGCAAGCTTCACTCGAAGTTCTGAAGATACCTGACACACATTTAGCGATTCCTAATCAATTGTCCATTTTTTCCGTCACAAGGGCCGCTTACGCACTCCAAAAGTGCCGTATGTTACCAGAATGTTTGATTTAGCAAAGTGCAATATAGTTGCTTACCATAAAACCTGACATCGTCATCGATATCAGAATCTGGAATAAAAATGAATATGAATACGTTTGTTAGCTGACATACGTATAATCTACAAATTGCGTAAAAATGTATATATGTTACTGGGCGAGTAAAAACACTTCCCAACCTTTATACAGCTTCTTAAATGTTTAATTATGCTAGCAATTTCGTCTGTTCCATCCATATTTAGTGTACATCAAGAACAAACTTTTATAGGCTGCTGTTGAAAGATAAGTTTATATAACCTAGTCTTTGGGCTGTCGTTTTATGATGTTCAGGATGCTTTGCAAGATGGAAACCTAAACAGCATACGGCCAGAAACGGTTGGTCGTTTGCTCGAAGGTATAATTCTAATGATTGCGATCATCCAACTCCATAAATAAATCATATGAAGTCATAAAGCATAATAAGCTAAAACTAAAATAAAAACTCCCAACTGAAACAGAGCTCTTGAAATGCACAAGCAGCGACAAATATTAATTTTGCAAGGAAACTATTTTTGAAAATCGCAATTTCAGTGTATTGGCAACCTTGGCTCTTAGCATAGTCTATGTGAATGTAGATGGACACATTATTTTCGTTCGTTCTGCCTGCGTGTGTTATTGAGAGGTTGAGCACCCGCTTAATTATTTTCAACTAACAGTTTTCTACGATTATGTTGAAATAAATACATATTAATATTTTTTCAATAAAAAACAATGCTTGCAGCAGATATGTTTTTCCTAACTTTCCTTTGTCATATAATCGGCCACAATCACATTTTATTTAAGGTAACTATGAGGAATTTAAATTAGGTTTTAATGCTGTATAACCATTGCTTACCATTTGCGTTTTCAGGGGATAGCTGAAACTCTGCAGGTCCGGCAGAATCATTTTCTGAAATAAAATTTATGCGAATACTTTTGTAAATTAGAATAGTGTCGGCACAGACGTTCAAGGACTGCCATAAAAATTGTAACCAATAAAATCTGATACTGTGGGCTCGACGTTTTATTGTTGGTGCTCCATATTATTTTCACAGCAGACCAAAGCGGCCAAATATTTTATTTAAAAAAGCATGTAGATGAGACATCATTTAATTTCATTTGATTACCCAAGATAGTAAATTATAGTTTATTTAGGGGGGCAATATAAATAAAATTAAGATTTCTGTTTGATATGTTCCAATGCAGCGGCAACTAACGCTATTGCAACGAACATTTCTTTTAAATTCACATTTTGCTAGGTTCCTTCCATAGATTTGTGGGATTGGTTTTTGGCACGCCCAATATAAAAGCCAACGAATTAATACTGTTGGTCTGTTTGGTACGCATGTTTTAATTTGCCTTTTTGATTTATTACTGACTAGCAATATCGCCACCCCCAATCGATGGGACCGGTTCAAGCTCGGTATTGTTTTCTGGAACGGAAATCAATGCGAATGCATGTTTTGATTTGAATGATCTAAACCCGATGCTTCAGAAAATAAGGTAGGGAGTGCACTTCTATCCTCCGTTCGTGTTTTTGGACGATGTCTGTTTTCATTCGTTATTACTGTGCACAGTCAACACGCTGAGGCAAATATGCTCTTCATCAGAGCATGCAGGGGACAGATCATATCAATATGCAACATGAGCCAAGAAAATCATCGATAATGTAAACAAAGAGAAATCGGAACTCGAGAAATAAGAAATGTATTCAAGAATTGCTGCATGGTAGAATTTAATAACTCTTTCGGGACGAAATATTTTCTGGGACTTAGATGCCTTCTATATATTTCAGGCTGGATACTCGGCTCAAATGAAACTACATTCAACAAACCAATCTTGCTCGTTTGCTCTGCAGTTACGGTTTATGCGTTTAGTGCTTATCATTATGATTGGAATGTTCATCAATTTAACCGGTTTTGGATGGGTAGAATCGGTATTTGTTATACGAAATTTAATATAACTGTAAATACATCTGTGATCGCACCCACTATAGGCCCAGGAATTAACAAACTGCGTTCAATTTTAACGTGCACACCCCACAGAGGCTGAAGAATATACTTTTGATCAAAGCATGAATATGGTGAATTATTTCAATGTACAAAATAGCCAAAAAAGTATTAGATATCTTTTTTTTTTCTAATTTTACATACTTTAAATTATTTGGTTAGGGCTTTATGGGAGAAGGATACTAAATTTAATGATACAAAGTAAAACATTCCATAACGCATTTATTACACACACACAAAGAAAGAATCGTATCAATCTAATGTTTCTTAAACAACAGCAATATTGATAATTAGAACACAAAGAAAGTCACACGCACACATGCTTCATTCTTCAGTACGGTAAAGTAATGATTCACGGGATGTTTTCAATTTTGTTCTATCTAAAATTTACACAACATGGACAGTTTCAGAAACTGAGCAGTAACCAATGCGCATAAACATATTAACACTACTAATTTAAACAGGTTTCACAGCCAAAAATACCCACGCAGTTTTTTTTTAAGTACACATTTCGCCATTCCAAGTTTGCTATTGCGTAGGTTACAAATCTAGGTCGCCTTATGCTCCATGACAGTCATCTGATCAATCTGGTTTGTTCGCCCTGCAGTTTATTTTTTTTAACGAAATATCATTTCATTTCTTACCAGCAGGCTCCTTGTTTCTGGCCAGTAGTACTGCCTTGGTATAGTTGATTAGTGGAATATAAATGAACGTGAATGCATCTATCTGCTAACATATCATTGACCCACGTTGGAGCACCGCGGTCTAAGTGGCAACTCTTGAAGGCTATTTTTGTCGTTCCGGGCTTTTCTTGTTTGTATTTGAATATAACATGAACCACCGACCAATTCTGGTGGATAAAAACTTTTTATTAAAATATGTGGAGTGCTAGTCATTACAGTGTAATACACCCTAAAAAATAATGCAAAAAATTCTTCCCAAAGATATAACAGCGCTCTAGAATTGAGCATGCTGTTTTACGCGCAGAATAACGTAAACACACTAAAGTTTTGAATTACATATTCACCATTTTCTGAATTCGTTATTTTTATTTTGACATGATATGCTAAAGATTGCAATGACTGACTCGAATCTGCATTTCGAAAATAAAACACGGCATACACATGTTAGCATTTTGTTTCTGCCCACATGTGAGCTTGGTAAGGTTTAGTGTTTCATCATAAGGCTGGATTGTTACAGCCATTAAGAGTGCTCTATCCTCAGTAGTACTCATTCCTGAAAAAAAAAAATGGTACGGAAATCTATCTGTCCGCTCTTTTACGGTGGAATTTCTTGAATACCGTTTTGGATCACACTTGGTTATTTCTTGTTTTTTCCCACGATTTTGACATACACAATTTGCCACCGAGGTTGGGGGCGATGTGTGCTACTAACCTCGGCAGAGGTTAGTAGCACACATCATCCCAACCTGTAAAGATAACAATATGCGAAGAAGTGTATAAATCGACTGTAAAGATAACAATATGCGAAGAAGTGTATAAATCGACTGTAAAGATAACAATATGCGAAGAAGTGTATAAATCTGCAAGTCAGAGAGATACAAGTATAATTGGTACATATACATGCACTTTGAAGAAAGTTGGAACATATACATGTACTCAAAGCATCAGGAGGAACGCGTTTCTAGCACATTAATATATTTTTGTTACCAAGGTAACCATTTGAGAACACAGGAATGGCGTAAAATAATGACCTTTCGGCCGAGTAACGGTATTTCGTAACGTTTTCTCTGGGGAACGTTCCCAGCAGGTACCTTGTCCTCAGCCCAGCTTTTTTTTTTTTCAAATTGGGTCGCGATCTTGAAACTCAAACACACAAAGCACCTAGATATTCAGAGCGTACGTGAACGTGGTGCTACTCTGGTCATCTGTTGTGAAGCCTGAGGTGAAATAATCATTAAGACTGTTCGTGTTTTGATCACCGTTTAATGGCAGCTGATCATCAGTGATTAGTTGTACAGGTGTAGATGTTTTTTTATTAATGTTAGGGATGAACGAAGTTCAGAAGGTGGTTGAGAGTGGCTGTGTGGGAATGTATGGGGTGCTTGAGAAATAAACAAGTTAGCTGACTTCGAAACTTTTCCTTTCGTGCCTGTTCCTCCAACTTAACGTTTTTCCTTCTCTGCACCACAGTCTCAGCACTAGTATTATAATGTTCCTTTTTCTTAAACGCAGGAATTGTTTGCCCAGAATATTAAGGGTGTTACGAGAATGAAAATTGATGACTGAATTTCAAAACACCGACTAGGGGAAGCAACAGGACTCGCTTCCTAAATGACGCATGTCTTTATTGCGTCTGATGTAGCGCCAGATGCCGTTTCTGCAACCCGGATGAAATAGACGTAGTTATTAAGCTTTTAACTATTCCTACTTGGCGTCTGTTTCCGTACACGCTGGTTATTCACATTTCTGGGCGTAATTCTTCTTGCAAAAATCGCCTCATTAGCTTCCTAGCTTCCGCATTGTTAACCTTTCATTTCAGAGTTTGATGAATGCTGCGTAAACAGGCAACTTCAACATGGGTATATTCCGAACTTTTTTTCAAATCTTTTATTGCTTTCAAGACAGATCCAGTTTAATTTACATCGAGCGCATCCGGAGGGTGCATTACAAGAGAGGGGATTGAAGAAATGTAGTAAACAGATAATTTAATTTATAAGAAAATATTAAAAAATAGAATCAGGAACTAGTGAAACCAGATTACCATCCAGAAATTCATGGTCGGCAAACGTGATACTAGTATATTTTAGAAGCCTTGTACGCTAGAACTGCATTGATAGCCTGTCGACAGATTAAAGCGTGAATTGAGCACACCCCTGCTAGGCCCGCAATCTTAACGTACGGTCTACTAGAATTCCTTGATATAGGTGACAGCTCAGCTTCTTACCAGCGTTAATTTCCCCGTTACTTTTCGCCCTATAAGGCATTTTACTTGTTTCGATGTTCGTTCGTCATATATACCCTCACCATTCTCTGGTATACAGACACTACATATAACAGAATTGTGCCATCTCGCACTGACATATGGACTTACAATTCAAGGTATTGCCATACGCTGAGTGAGCTTGTGCTCACATCCTCAAGTTCTTAGTTTGTTAATAGTTCTTTTTCGAATTGGGGTTGTGTGAATAAAGCAAGTGCCCGATTGCTTTTTCTGTTTTGTATTTTCGTTGTCTGGTCGTCTGGTCGTTTTGGGGCGCCAGACAAATGAACATGATCATTATCATAACTCGTACGAAAAAACAAATAAAAAAAGACAAACACGAATAATCAAAACTTGAGTGTGGTTTATTAGGTTGCATCGGTAAAAGGTTTAGGAAAGTTGACAAAAAGTGATATTCGGACATACAAATTTAAAAGTTATTTCATAATATAAAGATAACAACTTGTGGGATAGGTATTGAAAAATATGTGTATTGAAAAGTGCCGAAATTGCAAAAACGCCGAAACGAAGGAAGAAAAAAAAGAAAAAGTGCTCTAGCATCTGAAGGTTTGCTTAAAAGAACACACAATAGATAGGTCACCCAAAAATATCTAGTCACTATAACGTCGGTTCGAAGCCTTTAAATATAATCGTATGTAGTGTTTTCCTGACAGGTCAATGAAGGCTTCACTGACAGAATATTTTCCTTTGGCCTTAATCTCACGTGCCCCAACGGTTTGAGGTTCACGCGCGAGAAGCCATCTGAAGGGAGCCTGTAGTTTCTTAGAGCTCAAACATAGTCTGCTCGAGGACCACATCGGTTGGGCGTATGGGCCTAGATCAAAAAAGGGCATGTGGTCTCTCGGAGCTTCCCACTCTAAGATATTAAAAAGGGGCATCGCTCACACGAGCCTTGAGGATTCTCCAGAAAAGTCTTGCAAACACTCGGTACATAAAATCTTTGAACTACAAATAAGACCATTCGACACTGATGTTTGACTGAGATTGCAGAAGATCTTTTAAAAATAGTGTAAAGGGGCCAACCACGGAGCATGGGAAATGCCAAATGTGAGACCGGCAGTAATTCTGTAATTACAGCAGTTTCTTATAGCTTAAAGAAAGTGACCCACCGGTTAAATATAGGGAGTATTCACTGGCCGTCATAGCTGAGCTCGCTGCTGCTTCCTGACCACGGGGGAAGAGAGAGAGGGGAAAGATGCTTTTGTACGAATTTTGAGAGGCAAGTTAATCTTCTATAATCTTCTAGAGGGAGAATAGCGACGTTTGGGGAAGCCTGGGACCCACAAAGGAGAGTCCCGGTGATAAGAGGATTTCTTCTTCCCCTCTTCTCTTGCGGTTGCCCGAGAGCTGACCGGAAACTCTTTCCGGGCATGCGCTGTGAGCAGTTACCTCAAATATGTGTCATTCTCAGCCGCTAACAAGATGGTGGGGTTGTGCAGTAAAATAAATACCTCCACACATGACAAGGAAGAGTATAAAAAGCACCACATTAAATTTTTTAAGTGTGCTACAGCGGTTCTACAGGGGCCTGCGGTTCTGTGTACATTGGCCAGACAGGCAGTTGGGCCAATGATCGTGCCCGTGAGCATGCAGTAGCCACGCGAGTCAGTCCTTTTGGTAATCTCGCCATTAAAGCAGATTCCCGTGCACACCCGCTCTGCTTGAGATCAGAAGTTTGGTTTTATATTAACACCACATTTGCAGAGAGGTACGCGTAGCCTCTATCGCTCGATCAGGGAAACAGTATGATTATATTCAAAACGGTTTAAACCGACGTCAAGATGACTGTATATTTTTTTGGCTGGCTGCTATATAATGTCATTTTTTATATATTTTTTTTTTTTGCAGTTGCAAGTGCGCCTTGTGTTTCTCTACGCTCGTCTCGGTCTTTGGAATTTTTTTTAGAGCTTTTAAATATCACTATGAACCAACTAGCCCAAATAGCCAGTTCACTTTTTTCAAAAGAAATTTTAGTAGATCATTTTTATTACTACTATAACAAACCCAATACTGCGTGAGAACCCTTGCAGATGCACTGTATCGCTTTCGAACGTGATTAACAGCATTACAAACCAGCGCACACGTAGGCAGTTATTCAAAAATCCAAACACACAAAAAATACACTCACACAGCGCTGACATATAGTATATCATTCATATCGTTAACAGAGAGATAGGAATGATATACTAAACTTTTCATTTATTCAGTAGCTTTTATTATAAAATATCTTAATAGAACCATGTAAATTTTGCAAGCTGCTGCACTCATATGGTTCTATCTTGAAGAAAAAAACATCATCTAAATGATCAAAATATGGCAAAGAATCAATAAATTGTGATAAATGGAAATCGGTATAACATGCAACGTAAAAAAACAAAATCGGGCTGTTTTTTAGTTTCTCTTTTAGAGAAAAGAGATTGACGCTAGCTTTGACCGCTGAGGAAATAGGAGAGTAGTTTTTTTTTCTTTCATATGCATAGAGTGGTTTTGTTTCCAATTGATACATACTTTTTGTGTATGCACTAAAGTTTTTTTAAACTTCGGAAACTGTAAGAAGAAAATGATGGTGCCGCGTAACACGCAATTCATTTGGGCTGTATTTGTCGCCACACACAATTTGTAGATTTTAATGTTTTCGGAAGAAATTAAGCTACGGCGTTCACATATGCGGACAGAAACCGAGGGAGAGGAGAAGGCGAGATCCGGTTGGAAAGTATTAATACGCTTAGTTACTGGTCTAAATACAATCGCTTTCGTTTAAACAGTAGTTATTTCAAGGGCGTTTTTTTTTCTTACCATAGGAAAACTTTTACAAGACAGCATTACCTTTAATTATTCTGTCAGCAATATTTGTGCCAGTAATAAAAATACTAGAATCATCTGCCTACAATACGAAACGTGAGTGTTGAAAGATGTCTACGATGTCATTAATATGCACATTGAACAGAAGTGGGTCAAGTAGACTCCCCTGTGGAACACCAGACTTCAATAGTTGCAACGAAGAAATAAAACCATTTATTAAGACACACTGCTTGCGATGTTCTTGGTACGAATGAATAAGTCCTAGTGACGTGCCCAGTACACCATAAGGGGAAAGTTTATCAGTCAGCGTTTTATGGTCAAGAGAATTGAAAGCTTTGCTAAAGTCCATGAAAAGTCCCCTGTCATTTCTTTGTATTTCTTAATATTATTTCATTTTAAAATAACAAAGCGTATTCTGTGGACTCTCCCATGCGGACACCAAACTCGAAGTCAGTTAACATTGAATGTTTAATAAAAAAAACATCTTCTAAACGACACAAAATAATTTTTCTAGCCCTATATGGTTAGTACAGATATTATAGTCTATAATTTGTGACTACGTTTGTTTCACCTACCTTATGCAAAACGGAAACGTTTGCGCATTTCATGGTATTTGGGAACTTGTCATTTGGCAAGGCAAGGTTAAATATGTTTACTAACATTGGGGCAATCACAGCAATCACAAATTTAACGGGCTTTTTTGTATGGCATAAGTTTCATAACTTCTGCTATTACTAAGTCCCATAAATACATTAAACACTTCTGATTCGTCCATAGGGGCCAGAAAAACTGATTCGTCTTCTAGACTAGAGAGAAACTAGAAAGCAGACTCATAGTGAGCACTGGAATATACGTTGGTGAAGTGGCTGTTAAAAAAACAAGGAAATCGGTATTCCTCACACTCTGTCAACTGATATTAAAATCGTATATAGAGATTCCGTTAGATGGGTGCGTTGAAAAACTTTGTTTAGGGACTGCCATACAATGGTGGGGCGCGTCTTGTGTGTGTGATGAAAAAGACATTTGTGCTAATTTCATATTGATTTTTACAGCGAAGTTGTACAATACTCCTTGGTTGGATATCTGGACTTTTAGAGTGGTTGCCCTCACGGAAAAGAAAACCTTCAGCGGTTGAAGCTAAAAGTGCATATCATGCATACAACATAGAGGACAGAATTCGTTTCAATAAGTAGCAGCACAAAACAAGAATGCGGACTAGATAATTGATGATAATGCGCTCCTGGTAACAATCCTAAGAACGTAGCGCTCACCGCAAATGTTTCCCGTTAAAGATTACTGTTGCACAAGGTGCCGGGGTGACGGTAGCTTGCGACGAGGGGAGAGACGTCACTAGCCTTTTATATATAATATAGTTTTGGTACAGTGAATTTACTTCACTTTTGTCAATCATTTCGTATAGACCCTTTTGCTTTTACAAACATGAACTGCGGCAAGCGAGCTCCGGACGCACCGCCTTTGCAAGCCTGTTGAGCCTGCTTGTGTCACCAGTGCTAGAAAGCATAAATCCTACACAGGCAACAAAGCTGGAGATTTAACGAGGGCCATCGGCTGTACGATATTACATCTTGAAGGTGGCAAGTTGGTTTACAAGAGTGCTCGAAGCATATCTCGCTCTCCCTCGTTCTTTTGGTGCTCACCTGGAGAATTGGTGGCTACGCGTTTCATCTACGTTTCAAACAGCAGTGTTAAGGTGGGCTTTGTTAATTTCTTTTATAAACCGGAAGTTCTCTGGGACGTCAAAAACTGGAGCACCACCTTGTGGCGTTTGCCATAAAAAGGGCCTATAGAACCTTTTGCTGTCTTCAAGCATGAACTGTCCCCTGCGTCCCAAGCGATCTCCGGCCGTACCGTCTATGAAAGCCTGTTGAGCTTCTTTATGTCACTAGTGCTGAAAAAAAAAATACTACAGAGCAACAAAGTTGGAGATTTGACGAGGGCCTGCGGCTGTACAGTTACACCATGAAGGAGGCAAGTTGGTTTACAAGAATACTCGTAGCAGATCTCGCGCTCCTTCGTTCTTTTGACGTTCACCTGACGAGTAGGTGGTTAAAGGTTTGATCTACCTTTTAAGCAGCGGTGTTAACTCGCCTTTGTTGCTTCTCTTTATAAACCGGAAGTTATCTGGGACGTCAAAGGCTGGAGCACCACCTGGTGGCATTTGCCATAAAAAGAGTCTGTAGCGCAGGGGGCAATCGTTGCTGGTGATACCACAGCTTCGCTGTCTAACCATCTTCAGAGCGTGGATTGAAGCCCCAACTTTTTTAAGTGTAGATGTAAGTTGATTACAATATTTCTTGAAGGCAGTAATATCGCGGTCAGCTCTAGAAGAAAGGTAGGTCTGATACAAGCGATTGTTTTTTCATGTCATTGCTAAAATATTTGGTGTAGCTTTCCTTATTTGCTTTTTAACCTTGACCGTCTTCTACGAAAATGACGCAACATAAACAGAGTTAAACGAACTTATGAACTCGCCATATGCGTTGTTCACGCACTGTTTAAAAAAATACGATGCTCCGCGGTCGGTCGCAGGTTGAAAATTGAAATGTTTACTAGCGCCGCCGGATAATTGGTAAGTTTTAAAACATAAAAATTTAGGTAAATGGTCGCTTATGAGACACTATACTTATTGTACCTGCCCTAACAACAACAGTGTTTGTATTTGTAATGAAAACACAAACGACAGCTGATGTAGGATGTGTGATTCTAGTGGGACGCGAAATGACATTGGAAAACCCGCTACTACTATAGGCGTCGTGAGGTCGCGACGAAGCAGACGAGGTGTCTCAAATATTTACATTTAGATAACAGTCAAGAACAAACAAATTAATAGTTATTCACACCAAACAAATCTAATTATCTCTTTAAAAAAGACAAGCAGTGGTTGAAATTGCCAGCTGCAACTTATCAAGGGTCTTTACCTAACTCTCAATTGCCGATAACAGAATTGTTTCTCATGTGTGCTCATTGATTTATTCTGCTTTACTTAGTGAAGCTTGTTGTACTTTACACCCCTTTAAACGTACTATGTTTGTGGACCCGTTAAATAAATATTCCAAAATATTTTTTTCATATTATTACTGTGCTTGAATTCTATTTTACAATGTGAATCTTCTTATGTACCACCCTTATCATAATATGTTTCTGGGCACGTTACATAAAGACTACAAAATGTTTATATAACAGTTTGAGCGTGCACACATTTATTTTATTTATTGAATCCTTTGTGTAGTACCCCTTATATCGGACGCATTATAGATTAGAACATGTTCATATAATAGTTTCAATGTGCACTGATTCAATTTTATTTGGTGAATTCTCTTGTGTAGCGCCACTTATATCGGACGCATTAAAGATTAAAACATGTTTTTATAATATTTTCACTGTGCGTTTATTCAATTTTATTTGGCGAATCTTCTTGTGTACAGCCCTTATATCAAATAACATTTTTGAATGCGATAAGTCAATGAAGCAAAATATTTCCATCATGGTTTTCTTAACAAACGCAAGGACTACTTGGTTCCATATGCGTGTAAATACCAGGACAATTATTTGTGAACACATAGAGAAATATCAGATATTTCAAGAAAAGCGATTGACGTCATCAAAAGCGCGATTCCGGTTGTGTTCGTCATAGCTCAAGCTGCAATATCTGCGGAGCCTTGACGTAGATGAAATGACTTATGTTTTTAACCTTTTCTACTCCACGTCAACTCTCGTGGGCGGTAAATAATCAGATTTGTTTTCTTGATGTATTTGTTAAAACGTTCCTGACTGAACTTCCCGGTTACTAACCGGTCATTTAAAGTTTTGCGTGGGAAGCCGTTTGCGTCAACAAACAAATTTAATACATTTATATTCAGAGTTATGTTCTCACAGTTTCGCTGTATCCAACGCAATGATAAATAAAATGCATTATTTTGTATTGGTGGAAACTTTTGTTGATGTCGCCAATAAGAACCAGGTAGTCAAACGCCAAGTGACAGGGAAATTAATGTGTGCTAATTTTTTAGAAATCCATAGCTTGTTGGCCACGCAATCTGAAACATATCGGTGCGTAAATAAACGGCTGGTGAAAAATAATATTCGGTTCACACTTTTTGCCTGAAAACACAAATTGGAATTCCAGCTTCCAAAGGCCGGGTGCTTAAACCATGACCTGGATGCGTGCGCAATTTGGAGTAAGGTCTCATATGATACTCGTGCAGATTCGAAAAAAAAACGGGGTACCCGGTTGTTTTTTGTAATGCTATTTTTATGCCGCTACCAGACTTCTACTAATGCACCAAGAGCAGACTTGTGGATTACAAGTAACGCACTATTTGTAGCTAGTTAATCTTCAGCTAACGATGAAACCACTTTTAAGAAAAGGAATGAGTAACGCATTTTCATTTCGTTTTGATGAAGTAACAAGTAATTGTATTTAGTTACTTCTTTAGGGAAACGAATACAGCAAAACCAGGCTAGTTCTCACCCCAGCTCGCGCCTCTAGTTTACATTACAAGAAAACACTGGATAGATTATACAAAGATATGTGCAAGTTATGCCAGTATATCCACAGTTCTGTCTAAATGAAAAAAAAACATGGCAATATTAATGACAACAAAAATTGGAAGCAGCTATTGCTTTCAGAAAAGGGGCACATTAAGACAAACAAGGAATTACCTTCGAGCTGGGTAACGCTTCGTTGTGAATTGCCGCAACGTGCAACATAGTTTGTTACGTTTTGGGTGCGTAACGAGTAACGGTATTTAGTTACTCTATTTCAATAACGTGCACATATTTTGGAATCGTTACAGTAATATTCTACTCTTATCGTTTCGATGGAAGGAAGAAGGTGTCCTTTCTGTTACTACTACTGTGGTGCCTGGATCGCGTCTCTGACTGGTGTGTTTAACGTCCTATCCGACCCATACGTCAAAAGCGGTCCCCAAGTGGCGACAAATGACGTCACAGAAACTGGAGTGTCATGCTGTTGCCTGTCGCGATCCAGGCGGTTGGGCGTAGAAATGCTGGCGATAAGCACGATCGAACGCGAGTGTCGCTGTCGTCACGGCGTCCCTTTAGGCGTCCCAACTTCCGGCTGCTCTACCTTCCGTGGACTGTCACAGTGGAGAGCGATCTGCAGCAGAACCAGGCGTCTGCCGTATACACCACAACTGTTGGGACGCCGCCAGGATCCCGACCGGCGACAGCATGACACTTGTATGACGTTATCAGGCGGAAATTGAGGGACCACTTTTTTGGACGCGGTAAACACTCCAGTCGGAGACGCGTTCCAGGCACCATACAACTAGAAAGAAGCTATAGTTTTGCATACAATTGTTTCCTCTGCTTTCGTGTGTTTCCTGTTCGATTTATTAGTAATGCGTTGAGTGCTTGTGAATACGAAGTGTCTTTCGTATAGATTGTTAGAGCTTGAATACGAGGATATAATATAAGGATGGTGACGGAAATAAACTCAAATGTTGATTTAGATAACTTTTCAATTGCCAGTTCCACCTACATATAGCGCTAACGGTCCAGACCATATGCCACAAATCATTTTTTTGTATTCTAATTCAAAAGTTAAATGCAGTATTGAAGAATTTTTAAGGCGAAAGCGTTTAGGAGCTCGTATCGCAAAAAATCCGGCGTCGGCGTCGGTTGAACCGAAAAATCCCATAATGCAACGCGCACAGTCACGTGTGACGTCATACGTGGTTGTGACGTGATGTCCATACTGACGTGCTAAATTTGGCTGAAAAAGCTTCCCCTAAATATAGCACAAAATATTGCGGCAAAATTTTCCTTAAAAGTCTCCCGAAAAATTTAGCGGAGACTGTTTATGCCAAATATAGCGGGTCGAAAGAATCATGACGTGACAGCTACGTGTGACGTCACGTGACAGGTGACGCTACCGACTAGGCCATGCACACAAACTTGCAAGGCTTGGGAAGAAGCGCGGGTTAACAGGGCCTGCATAACGCTATCACATTTCAGTCTTAAAACCGTTGCTCAAGCGTCCTTCAAGTTTTAATGAGAAAATGGTGGACAATTGGGTCCTCCAATACACGGAAAAAATCGATATCACATGCGGAAACAAACCCAGTTAGCTCACCATTTAAAAACATTTCACACAAAAAAATCTAGGTTAAACAGATTTGCCTAATTTGAGCTAGCACCCCTGCTATCTTTTTAGTGTTTTGCGTGTTTCTGAAATGCTAATTAAAACTTTATTGGTGCTTGTTGCTATCCTTTATGTTACTGCGTACGAACACAGATTGCGTTCTCAAAAGTTTGTCCCAGAGCATTGCCTAAAACTCTTGCGTTTCTCAGAGTTAAGTTCAGGACCCCCTTTTATTTTTAAACGTTTTGAATGGTATACAAGCATGAATTTAACGTTCCGGGGTGCTCCATTTTGGCTGTTAATATTAAGTTGAAATTAATTTCGGTCCCTAATAGATTGAAATATATCGCAAAGCGATGTGTCATGCATGTTTTTACGGTGCCAACACAGTGACTTCCAGCTGAACCCGTAAAAAGAAAAGTGACTTCGTTGTACCGACTTCACAGTGTTGTAGACTACACATGTTATCTTGATAGCATGCCAG
This sequence comes from Ixodes scapularis, assembly GCF_016920785.2. Classification (NCBI taxonomy): domain Eukaryota; kingdom Metazoa; phylum Arthropoda; class Arachnida; order Ixodida; family Ixodidae; genus Ixodes; species Ixodes scapularis. The sequence goes on along the minus strand of NW_024609836.1, from coordinate 42,801,149 downwards.
TGAAGCCCCTTTGCTCTTGTCAAAGATCTTGAAGAATGTTTAGATAGTGCCTTAGTGGGATACACCGGCGATTTCTTGAGCTACCCCAACTAACTATATTTTCTGAATCTGCAACCCTCGCGAAATTCAGAATTGTTAATCTGAAATCGGCAGATGAAAACGATGCGAAAACCGCCATTCAGCTGAATTAAGACCTTGGTTTGAGCTGGTTGGTTCATGGTGACTTAAAAGGTTAAACGCGCCACGCAAGAAGGGGACGAAGAAGAAAACACACACGACACAGAGAGATGCTATGTTACAACGTATATTCTGTCCCAGTCAGACTTGCAACTGATAAAATATAAGTTACAAAGTAACGCCTCTCTGTGTCGCGTGCGTTTTCTTCCTCGTGCTTGTCTTGTTTTGCGCTTTTAACCTTTTAAGTCACCTACATTAAAATAAACCCGCGCTTTTGAGTACTGTGAGGTCAGTGGCAGCCTCAGGGAGGCTCAACAGTTGAGCGGGCAATCTGAAAGATGGACTTTACGCGTATTTATTTCGTGCTGCTGTGCCGGTGCTGGAGCGAGCTTTCAAAGGATTTATTTGTTATCATGGAACTGCTTGCTCTCAGTTGGAAACAGATCTTACAGTTCCAAGAGTGAACCCCTGCTTGTTACTGGCGTCACTTTTGTGTTGTTGCAACTACACGTTCAGTTTAAAAAACACGATGAGAACCAAAATTGTGAATTCTATAGCTTCGTGGAAACATATTTTGGCCTAAGTTTGGGGTACTATTTCAGCGATGATGTGCTTGTGTATTTAGTAAATGTTCAGACAAATCGCGGACAATAAAGAAAACGCCGGTGTACTTCATTAACATTTAAAAATATTTTTTTTTATCGCAGTTAGCACGACGAGAATACTGGGAGTTGTTCCGTGCTTGTCTTTAAATGTTAGAAGCCCTTACAACTTGATTCATATTTTAAATATTTTAGAAAAGTCGCGATTTTAATTTGCGACCGTGATATGAAATGCGCTGTAATGAACACAAGTCAGACATATAGAAAACTTTAAGAAAAGTGCCAATCCGTATAGTTCATGACAGATATTTAGAGTGGCTTCTTTTTATTATGACCAAATAATTTGAAAAAAATAATCTCAAATTTTGTCCAAGATCATGGAGGCTCATGACTGTCTTTCTACATAGAGTTGCGAAAAGTGCTAATGACTCGACTTTGCTCGCCGGTAAAGTTAGATTCCACGTCAGATTTTTGCTCTACCAGGCATTTAATATATTTTATATTCAATCACCATAAAATATTCCATCCCTTTCTCGGATCGAGCCGCTTTATAACAGTGTTGCGTAACCTCGCATCTCAACATCTACGTGTATATTGTTCACTGTGTTCCACCGCCAGTGGAGTGATTCACCTCTTTTGAACTGGTTTCAATTTTTGCGTTTTGTACTTTCTTTGTATGCACGTTTATTGAATGTAATCACCAATATAAAGACAATCGTGGTTCTTTTAGGGCACTTTTGTTTTCTGGTGTATTTTTTAATGTTAAAAACTTGAATCTTATTTGTGTACCATTCCTCATATAATATTTGTGAACACGTAAAATAAAGACAATAAAATATGTTATACTTTTTCTTACAAATAAGCATGCAAAATGTTTTTTTTCTTTTCTTTAGGCAATCATCAGGTTGGATTATTAATGACCCGATAGCAAAATGCTGAATACTGCAAGCACCGCGACTGAGCAAAAACATGACACATTCACTCGCGTGCCCATGTGTGTTCTCTCCAGCCGCCTGACGTAAAAGTGGTAATTATTAAGGGTGTAATCTTTTCCACTCGGGGAATTTTTTTTGTTGGCACGAAGCATTCATTTTTGTTTCCTTATTAGGCTTTGAACAATCGCTTAGCTATAAGATTCCTTATCGTTGACTTGCGACTTCAGTTTTGGTGCAAAGTGTATGATTCAGAAAAAGAACAAATACATGAACGACGATAATAATTTCAGGAGGAGGGGAACAAGAGAGACGAAGGACAAACACGAAACTTGAAGCACAGCTAGGTGACTGATGCGCGACTGAAATAATACGCCTGGCCCTGGTATCGAACCAGGGACTTCACCATTTCCAGCGGAGCGCTCTACCATCTGAGCTAGCAAGGAGCTAGACGTCAGTAAAAAAACAAGTTTAAACAGCTCCTTTATTTCATTCAAGGACCGCGCAGATTTTTTTCAGTCGCGCAAAAGTCACCTTGTTATGTTTGAAGGTTCTGTTTGTCCTTTGTACGGCGCCACCCCCCCCCCCCCCCTCCCCCCTTTTGTTTTTGTTCCCCCTTCCGGCGATTCTTATCGTAATTCTTGTGAAATCGCTGGCACCTTTGAATTGATTGCATTATCATCACATGTACAATAGATTATTGAGAATTAATTCTATGGTTTCTTTGCGTTCACAGCGACAGTTCTTGAAATGCATGTTTTGTTTGTCCAGAGAAAAATGCATTGATTTAGTCCAGGGGTGGCCAAGCTGCGGCTCGCGAGCCGCATGCGGCTCTTCACGTGTTAAAGTGCGGCTCTCAGCTCCCTCCCCTCCCCTCCCCCCCCCCCCGTCCCGGCCACACGAGCACTTCCCCAAAAAGAGAAATGGAACATGTATTTAATCGAGAGACGGGTTGCAGTTTGGTAGTCTTGAGCTACTGCTACCTTACGTACAGTTGGACTCATTTTTACTCAGATAGATTGATAGTAGTTTGAGTTTCGATTATTGCTGAAGATAAAAGTTTGCCACCCCCCCCCCCGCGCGGCTCTTGGAAGTTTTCTGGTTTAGCTTGCGGCTCTTAGGCCGGGTCAGCCTGGCCACCCCTGATTTAGTCCATAGAAAACAGCGAGTCAAGTGCCATTTTACACGGGAATTCTTGTGCGATTAATTCTAGAAAAAGTTTAATATAATGCCCTTTCTATCCCCAAAAAAGCTTATAAGAATTAATTGCGAAAAGCTAGTATTCGTGTAAAAAAAAATGAAAGCCGCTTACAACTCCCTGTAACGCCGAATTAGAGCGCAGCTCTTGAGGAGGAGGAGGGAAGGGCACTGGGGGGGGGGGTTAAACTAACCAGGGGGGGGTCACGTTACCTTGGGGGTCACGTGACCCCCAATGCCGATGATGTCATCACTGACGTCACTGATGACGTCATGAGTGACGATGACGATGCGGGTACCGATGACGTCATTAGTGACGTCACTGATGACTTCACCAGTGATGATGACGATGACGATGCGGATGCCGGTGACGACATCAGTGACGTCACTGATGACGTCATCAGTGATGATGACGATGACGATGTGGATGCCGGTGACGTCATCAGTGATGATGACGATGACGATGTGGATGCCGGTGACGTCATCAGTGATGATGACGATGACGATGTGGATGCCGGTGACGTCATCAGTGATGATGACGATGACGATGTGGATGCCGGTGACGTCATCAGTGATGATGACGATGACGATGTGGATGCCGGTGACGTCATCAGTGATGATGACGATGACGATGCGGATGCCGGTGACGTCATCAGTGATGACGATGACGATGTGGATGCCGGTGACGTCATCAGTGATGATGACGATGACGATGTGGATGCCGGTGACGTCATCAGTGATGATGACGATGACGATGTGGATGCCGGTGACGTCATTAGTGACGATGACGTCATCGGGGGGTCACGCGACATCGGCGGGGGTCACGTGACCTCGAGGAGGGGGCCACGTGACCTCAAGGGAGCCACGTGACTTCGGGGGGTCACGTGACCCCCCACGAGGTCACGTGACCTTGGTGGGGGGCTCGCGCGGTGCATTATGGGACATTTCCCATGATGCACCGCGCGGTTACGCCGACGCCGACGCCGACGCCGACGGCGACGCCGACGGCGACGCCGCTCAAGCCGGAAACGGGCCCCTAAGAGCTGCGCTCTAAAAAGTGAAAGCCGCTTACAACTCCCTGTAACGCCGAATTGGAGCGCAGCTCTTGAGGAGGAGGAGGGAAGGGCGCTGGGGGGGGGGGGGGGTTAGACTAACCAGGGGGGGGGGTTACGTGACCTTGGGGGGTCATCACTGACGTCAGAGATGACGTCATTAGTGACGTCACTGATGACTTCACCAGTGATGATGACGATGACGATGCGAATGTCGGTGACGTCATCAGTGACGTCGCTGACGACGTCATCAGTGATGATGACGATGACGATGCGGATGCCGGTGACGACATCAATGACGTCACTGATTTCGTCGTCAGTGATGATGACGATGACGATGCGGATGTCGGTAACGTCACCGGCATCCACATCGTCATCGTCATCATCACCGATGACGTCACCGGCATCCACATCGTCATCGTCATCATCACTGATGACGTCACCGGCATCCACATCGTCATCATCACTGATGACGTCACCGGCATCCGCATCGTCATCGTCATCATCACTGATGACGTCATCACTGATGACGTCACCGGCATCCACATCGTCATCATCACTGATGACGTCACCGGCATCCACATCGTCATCGTCACTGATGACGTCATCATCATTGATGTCATCATCACTGATGACGTCACCGGCATCCACATCGTCATCGTCATCATCACTGATGACGTCACCAGCATCCACATCGTCATCGTCATCATCACTTATGACGTCACCGGCATCCGCATTGTCATCGTCATCACTGATGATGACGATGACGATGTGGATGCCGGTGACGTCATCAGTGTCGATGACGTCATCGGGGGGTCACGCGACATCGGCGGGGGTCACGTGACCTCGGGGGGTCACGTGACCTCGAGGAGGGGGTCATGTGACCTCAGGGGAGTCACGTGACCTCGAGGAGGGGGTCACGTGACCTCAGGGGAGTCACGTGACCTCGAGGAGGGGGTCACGTGACCTCAGGGGAGTCACGTGACTTCGGGGGGTCACGTGACCTCGGGGGGGTCACGTGCCTCCCCACGAAGTCACGTGACCCCGGTGGGGGGCTCGCGCGGTGCATTATGGGATATTTCCCATGATGCACCGCGCGGTTACGCCGACGGCGACGGCGACGGCGACGCCGCTCAAGCCGGAAACGGGCCCCTAAGAGCTGCGCTCTAAAAGGCATAAACTTGTACATGATCCCAAGCTTCTGCTGGCCCACTGCTTCAATCAGGACACAAATTCACATGCTTGACGTAACTGCCTCAGTATTCATATTGTGTTCTCACAGATACAAAAACAGTTCCTACGTCTGGTCGTTTCCTTTATTGTCATTTTGAAGTATTTGGACTTCGAGAAAACTTGGAACCGTTTATTGAAAAGATGAAGGTGTCCTTTGTTACTGGGGCAAAGGTTCCAAAATCGCGTATATCATCTGGTTGAGTTTTTCCAAATCTTGTTTGCATTGTGGTTGTATGTATGTTTCAAGCTAAACTTAGTTGTGCTCTTTTTAAATTGTGATTACAAAGTTGTTGGTGAATTTGGAAGGGGTATATATAAAATAGGGGAAGAAATATACACCAGAGCGGAGTTTGAATCTTTGTCTTGTTAAGCTTTTTTAGAGCGCAGCTCTTAGGCGCCCGTTTCCGGCTTGAGCGGCGTCGCCGTCGCCGTCGCCGTCGGCGTAACCGCGCGGTCACGTGACCCCCCAAAGTCACGTGACCCACCAAGGTCACCCCAAGGTCACGTGACCCCCAGAGGTCACGTGACCCCCCAAGGTCACGTCACACCCAAAGTCACGTGACTCCCAGAGGTCACGTGACCCCCCAAGGTCACGTGACACCCAAGGTAACGTGACTCCCCAAGTCACGTGACCCCCTCCCCGAGGTCACATCATCCCCCTCCCCCGAGGTCAGGTGACCCCCCGGAGCATATTCAAGAATGAGGGGACGAGGAGGAGGAGGAGGAGGAGGAGGAGGAGGGGTCTACCCTCCGCATCAGTACCCTTCCCTCCTCCTCCTCAAGAGCTGCGCTCCAATTCGGCGTTACAGGCAGATATAAACGGCTGTCACTTTTTTTGTCCCATTCATCTTTATATCACAAAATGTTCTCACCTGGTCTCTTATGAATTTTCATCATGATAATATTGAGCCACATAGCCTTCAGTGCAATTTTTTTGCTGGATAACCCCAAAGGATATATAATTGAGGCTTTGTCATATAATTTTTTTGAAATCTATAACGAAAGATTAAGGTTTGTGTGTCGTCATTAGGGTTGATATGCAAATTATAAACGAGTATGGCAAAATACGTTTTACACAAGAATTCCACGAAAGTTTTATTTCTGACCTTAGTGGTGTGCAGCACCTTAAAGGGCATGAAAGTAGCCCGAGGGCTTGGGCAAATATTTAATTTTGCGTGATCTCGCAAAAATCAACGCCCTTTCGAATACTATACTTTAATATACACGCCCTTGTTCAATCTCCACACACCTTCTAGGATTAGTAGCAGTAATGAATTTTCGAAAATTGTTAGGTGACAGGCCTCCGAAGCATAAAGTAATCATGACCTAATTGAATAAAACGAGGGTATGTATTCTTACTGCCTACACGCTTTTAGGTTGTGTAATATGGTGGAGGTACAGAATGTGTAAATAAAGGGACTATCATTTTCTAACGATGGAAAGTTGTTTTCAAGTATAAATTCCTGCGCAGTTATCAGAAATGTTAGAAAGTCAATAGTATTAAAAGTATTTGGAATAGATTCAATAGATTCAACCTGTGTTAATTTCATAGGCGGACAGGTTTCAATTTCCGGAAGGGGAAGGGAAGGGGGGGGGGCTGACGATCCCGTACTTCCCCCGCCTTTCCCCCTTAGGTGCAGCTCCCTATAGGTCCCCGAAGCAAGGCTACTTGCTATCAGACTTGGAAGTAATTCGTTACAAGTGACGGGACAACTTGCAATTAGTTATTTTTCTTGTAATTTAGTAATTAATCCACTACTTTTTGAAAATGCAATTTGTAATCTAATTTTATTACTTTTTTCAGTAACGAATTAGTGAAATTGCTCGTTACAATTCTTCCCTCCCGCCAAAGGGTGAAATAGAGTGGAAGAAGGGCGATGCAATCGTCTTCGCGCTTTTAGCATGGTAGCACAAGACGGGTGTTCGCTCGCGAAGAGGGTGCTGTTGAGGGAAAGGAAAGGAATTCACGGAGAAGCACGACACCCGAGCCAGAGCCCATTTCTGGACTCGTTTGTACGATCAGCCAGAATGGGAAGATTCGACTGTCTATATGAAGGCAAAAGGCTTCGACTTCTTGGAAAACGAACGGACGGCTGCGAGCCCGCAAAATAGCAGGGGGGAGGTCGTAAAGAGTAGGAACGTGAACACAGTGACGGTGGTGCATATCGGCTCCCTTATCCTTCCCCCCCCCCCCCCCCCCCCCCCCCGCTTCATCTACCCTGCTCCTTCCCTCCCCTCACCTCCGCGCCTTGTCCCCCCAGAACAAATCTCCTTTTTTTCGCTCCAAACAATTCTTTGCTTGTCGATCTTTCTGCCTACACACGCTCACCACGCAAATAGAGAGGAAGCTCTAATGAGACCTCGACCCTGCTCATCCTTGACAGCGCTGTGAAAGCTCTAAGTACTGGCTGGACCAACTAGCTATGCGGTTTCTGTCACTTGGCTTCGCACTAGAGGACGCGCAAGGCAAAAACATGAGAGGTGCGATGGCAACAGTTTATTGGAAGAGAAAAATATCTAGCTGCAACCCTGCTGTCAGCTTAAACAGTAACTTTCGTCAGCAGGCAATAAGCTGACCGGGGAGCACAACAAAACGGCTTGGGACATCCAAGCTGAACCCGTAGTCTTAGAAACAAGAATTCTGGGGTTCTTGTCAGCGGATTGTGCCTGTGGTAACTTAGACCGAAATTTTAGGAAAAGGGAACCCAGCCCGTGTTTTCTCAGAATAAGCAGTGACTCATGTGGACACTGGAGTTAAGAAGCCGCCTGTAAACGCGTGAAAGACATGGAACAGGACTCTTCACTGAAAATTGTGTTTTTTTTAAATAATTTCTGAAAGGCAAATTCAGTTCAGCTGATAGATTGTGCATTCCTATTCCGTGTGACGTCTTTGTTCTAATAAGTTTGGTGATCAAGAAAGAAGATGATGTGGGTCATTTGGTCGGATAACAACCTTCATTAAGCAGAAGGCTATGAAATATACCCAGTCACAAGTGCCGCATCTTGGTCTCAGAGTCAGTCAGTTTTAGTAAGTTAACCAGGCCCTATTTAAGCGACATACAGCAAAACAGAGAAAAACCATATCTTCTGGGGAGTCGCGTTTTGAAGCTCGCCGACTCCAAACTCGAACTAATTCTAATGGTGTGCGTGCTCAAGTGCGTTCCTCGCATGTTCATAAGATTCAGTTAATTTCGAATCGGACAGAGCACGACTCGTTCATTTTGGAACACCTGTCTATGTCATCTAAAACTTTATAGACTCGTTCTCCAAAAACTATTAACCTAAAATGATGCGCAGATGGTACTGAATGTGTTGTACTTTTGTTTTAATCTTGATTGGGCCAAAATCGTCCCCCTCAAACACGCAGTATGTGGTGTGCCTTCTTCGTGTTTTTTTTAAAGTAACGAACTTAGTGATCGAGTGAAGTAACGAAGTAATTAATCGATTACTTTTTACGGGGAGCATTCGCAATGATAATTCATTACTTTTCAGGCCAAGTAATTATAACTATAATTAATTAGTTTTTTGACGTAACGGTCGCAAATCTGCTTGGTATCTCAAAAAACGTTTTTGAGGGCGAACCCGGCATCGCGGGCCGAAGGTGGGGGGGGGGGGGGGGGGGGGGGTGCTTTTCTTTTCCAGGAAATTTAAGGGGAGGGGGGTTGGTTCGGGCCTATGAGCCATCTTATTGGACGCATATGATGGATTTAATCAAATGTCATTTTTGTCGTTCGCCTCCTGCGTGGGCACGTCCACTAAAGCCTGCTAGCTTTTCAGGTATACAATAAACATGTATTTGATTAATTGATCGCGACTACCGGATCTGGCTCGTTGAGCTTTCGTGGTGTCCCTTGCTTTAGAACCTATGAAAATAAGTGTAGGTACGTTTTGTGCATAAAAAGACAAAAAAATGTTGTTGCTTAACTTGTCATAATTTTATATTTCTATCTCTAATATTACTGAAAATCGGCATAAGGAGCGTATTATTAATTTTTTTTCACGCTGTTAAATTAAGTTATTATGTAGGTTCAGTTACCGCATTTGGTTTACAAGTTTGCAATACTAACAAGTGATTCAATTATTTGTTAGAAACAATATGTACCTAAACTGCATTAAAAATACTGCCAAGGAAGTCTGTTGTGGGAACGACGAAATTACTTGGAGGAGTAACACCGACCGATTTGAGAATGAACAGAAGGTCAAGGTACCAACGAGCTGGTGATGGTTGAACAATATTAAGGAGTTTCAGTAGATCGTTTTGGCATCCCCGCTACGCTATACGCTGGAGCGATGACACTACTGCGCATGTGCGTTTCGACTGGAGGATTAGCGGAGCTGCCGAAGCTAGCGGAGGCGCACTATTTTCCGAAAGTTGCGAAAAACGTAGCCCGTGTAGCGCGGTGCCATAACGTGGGTCTCGCGAAAACGACTAGCACGCAATTCAAGATGGCCGCTATCCGGTCTATCTGTTTCGCGATCGCTCTTCTGAGGGGTGGAGTATATCTTTCTGCTTCGAGAAGTAGCTGCGACAAGGCCGTTCCAGGACTACAACAGTAGCGATTTGTGGTGGACATGCCAAATACGGCCACGGGCAAAAAAACTAAAAAGCTTCGCAATCTGTAGTGATGTGAGTGAAGGGTGCGGCCTCCTGCTCGGAAGCTTTTGTCGTGAGGACAGAACTAACCAAGGAAGCCAGCCAGCAGGCTAATCTGAAAAAATTTAGTGGCGTTTTATTTGCGTGAACAGTAAGAAAGAGGAAAGAAAGACCGATCGACACGACATAACAGGAGCTACGGTTGTTGTCATTTATTTTTCAGTATTTCACTTGATGGCTTTGGTGCTTGACTCATATCGGGTTGACTTGGACAGCTTGGCCGTCAGTTGTATCCAATTTGAAACATAATAATCATTTACTTAAAACCGAAGCAAATATTAACACCTTTCTATAAAGAAAGATTTATCTATTTAGATAGCGACGTTAGTAAAAGAACTGCGAATAATTGCTTTACAACACTTTGTTTTACGCAAGCCTTAGTGTCTGAAAGAACCGCTAATGGCGTCGCGTTAGCTCTCGTAACGCTGTATTCTGTAGCGGGTTGCGAAAGGTCTGCTCCATATTGATATGCCGGTTGCGCTCTGCTACATATAGCGGAGGTGGTAGCGGATTGCGGATAGCGCAGCGTGAGTGACTGAACGATCACCTCAAACACTCTATTGACTAGAACTACGAGACTGGGACGAGAATGGACGAACAAACACGAAGTCTCAATTTTCATACTTTGTGTTTGTTCGGCTATTCTCGTCCCAGTCTTGGGGTTTTAGTCAATGTTGCAATCGATAAGAAATAGTGCACGGAACTTTCCTCAGGCTGAACCGGAAAGTTCTGGAAAACGGTGTTTTTGTGTAGCAAACACAAACAATCAACGGTTTTCGTGAGGGGTGTGGCTGTTGAAACCAGCGAATATACTGTCAGGTACCACAAACAAACATTCTGTGCTTTAGCAGACCAGCAGTTTTTGTGTTTGTATGTGTATTCTTAAGTAATATTTATTCTTACACTTATTATCAATATTATTCAGTTATTTCAATCTTTGTTTCTATGTATTGATCTATGAACTCTAACTTGACAATTATGTGCTTTGGAAACGTTTTCACAAATTAAAAAAAAAACACAATTACAGTTTTTTATACATTTCTTACGCTTAGTCATGCGCCGTTGCGTACTGTCCTGAAAAAAAAATCACAAATGAAACTTAGAGCAGCTGCGTGCTCCCTCTGCAGCAAGATGACTCATGTTTTCGAACGTGGAGTTCGTTACACCAAAGGCCAGGATTCAAGTACAGAACATTTTTGTGTATCTTGCAAATTTAGTAATAAAAAAACCTAACGTCATATACGTCACGAGGAAAACAGGAAGCGTAAAGCGGTAGTGCTCTGCACCTGCGCTAGTGCGTTCATGCTTATAATATAAATACTCATGCAGTTCGTTGCAGGAGACACTTTCGGCCTTTTACGCTTTGAGGCTTCAAAAATGCGAATGACTTGTCACCGGCAATAATGATGCAGAAAATAATGCAATTTATCTTCGTGGTGAGGTTCGTCATTCTGTCCTGCAGAGAGTCCAGCGAGTAGTGTAAAGCACAATTCTATTTCATTTTACTTTTAGTTTTTTTTCTGTAATAAGGTATTGTCCAGTAATGTTCTGTTATTGGGAACATACGAATATTTGTAAGTGTTTTGTGCAGTATGCACACCTGTATCAATAAATCTAAAACACGCATGATTATTTTTTTAATAAAAACCCCGGCAGTTTTTAATAAAGAACGCTATCCAGAATCGATAATTTTGTGAGCTATCTTAATTGCAGGGGATTGCTTACTAACCTTGACGACGTTGAATATCTTCTGGAGGAAAACAAACCTGCAGCCCTGTGTTTACAAGAAACACATTTAAATGCCACACATACCAACTTCCTTCGAAATTTTACTTTCTTCCAGAAGGACCGCCTAAATGCTACCCTTTCATCTGGAAGAATAGCGATAGTAGTTCCAAGGCTGGCTGCTTGTACGGCCATACCCTTACACACTCCTTTAGAAGCAGTGGCAGTGCGTGTTCTAGTACATAAAGCCATTTCTGCTTGTTCACTATATTTATCACCTGCACAAGCTATAACAAGTGCAGAACTTCACTCTCTTTTAGATCAACTTCCAAAGCCCTTTCTTTTGATGGGGGATTTTAATGCCCACAATACCCTTTGGGGTGGGAATCGAAGTGATGTTCGTGGGTAAATAATCGAATCAGTTTTGACTTCTCAAAGCCTTTGTCTTTTTAAAACTGGTACTTCAACTTATTTTAGCGCCTCATCCTTATCATCGACCTCCATCGACCTCTCCATTGGTAGTGCCTCGTTGCTGCCTGACTGCTCATGGAGTGTAGAGCAGAATTCCTATGGTAGCGATCAGTTTCCCATTATTTTAAAAAACACAGTCTCTTTTAAGTCATTACAAACTCGAACTCCGCGTTGGAAGTTGCAAAAGGCTGACTGGGCCACGTTTAAAAAGGAGTCAGAGTTGCGTCCAGATACATTAGCTAGCTTAGATATTAATGAAGCCTGTGAAGTCCTGACTAATGTAATTGTCCAAGCAGCACAGCGCTCTATTCCAAAAACGCCAGGACGCTTACCATCAAAACCAAAGCCTTGGTGGAATGAGGAGTGTAGCCTAGCTCGTAAGCGGCAAAACTGTGTATGGACAATAGTGCGTCGTTACTTAACAGTTGAAAATGTCATTAATTTAAAAAAAGCTACGTGCTAAGGCCTGCTGTGTAAGACGCCAATAAAAAAAAACAAAAAACCTGGATGTCGTATTCTTCCTCAGTCAACAGTTCCACAGGTGTAAAAGTCGTATGGGACAGGGTCCATAGAATTAGAGGGGACTACCGTGAATTTACCATCCTTCTCTTTACACTAGATGACAGTCGTGTTCCCACACTAGAACAGCAGGCAAATATTCTTGGTGAACACTTCCAGCCTGTCTCGGGATCTGACCATTATTCAGACAGCTTTCTAAAATGCAAGGCTGCTAAAGAGAAAGCACCAATAAAATGTACTGGAGGTTCTAAAGAGGGTTAGAATCAACGTTTTACCCCTGTGGAACTGATGATCGCCCTTGGCAAGGGAAAAAGTTCGTCCCTTGTCTAGACCCTATTCATTGCAGTATGCTTCAGCATTTACATCCTGCAACAATAGATAACATTTTATCATTTTTTAACTGTGTATGAAGCAGTGGAGCTTATCCCACTCTCTGGAAAAGGGCAATTGTGATTCCTTTGCTAAAGCCTGGAAAAGATCCATCATCACCTTCCAGCTTCAAACCCATTGCACTAACCAGTTCCCTTGGAAAAACGTTTGAACAAATGGTGACCTCTAGATTGGTGTATTTCTTTGAGCAGAAAAACTTCGACAAATTTCAATGTTGATATTGGACGGGGCGATCAACTGTTGATCACTTTGTTCGCCTAGAAAAACAGTCAGGGATGCCTTTGTTAAACGACAACATTGTTTATCGGTGTTTTTCGATATTGAGAAGGCATATGATACCACATAGCGGTACGGAATTTTAAGTGATTTAGTTTCAGTTAAAAACCAAGCAAAAGAATTCAAATATAAAAGCGTCTGTAATTCTTTGCAAAGCATTTTGAGAAACAAAAATCACTTTGATATGTGGAGGCCGCAAACACACTAATGACACTGCAAGGTAAAGTTGTCTCAACGGTTCTGTTGGTTTTACACACACAAAAAAAACCCACCAAAAACCACAGTAAATCGTTCGTTGTTTTACCGCAAAGAGGTAGAGGGGCTTAGAGTGATAAACCGGAAGTTCAGAAGTGGCACCCCCCCCCCAGCTGCCGCCATGTTTTACGCAAAATGACTACTCGTCACGTGAACTCCCAAGCGCCGTGACGTCACAGGTAAGATGGCAGCGCCCAGAGCTGGTGGATGCGAGTTTGTTTGGTGCGCGGTAGCCGTGATGTGCAGCGGCTTTCCGACGACTTCGGGCTTTTTCGTGCTCGCTGACGCAGGTATAATGTGAAAATATGAAGGAAGGAGACTTTATACTCGTTTTGCGCAAGATCGCTCTGGATCATCTGGGTATTAACACCTGTGAGACAGCATCAGCCGTATTGCAGTACCGGTGCTCGGATTCGGGATCTGTTCGAGGATCGATAGAACTTTGAGTGCATTTAGCATAAACTTTGCTAGCATAAACTTTGCATTGTTTCGCCTTCCAACAGATCGACTCCTTATCCCTGCCCTGTCAGCACCCGTACCGCCACGTGCAGCGCTGCCACCCCTGCTCCCGGCGACGGCAACATCCGGTGTCCTCCTTCAAAAGGAAGACCACAGCGGCTGTCTCGGGCATAGAGAGGCGATCTAAGTAGCCAGCACCTTCAGCGCCCGAGCTGGTACATTGTTTCGCCTTCCAACAGGTACGTGCAAGTCGTTTTACCAACAAACGCATCGTACCAGCTACTTAGATCGCCTCCCTATTTTGTAACGCCTGTTGTTTCGAGCAGTATGCCAACGAACCGAGAGCTGGCGAAAGAAGTTCAGCTAGTGAGGGATGAGCTAAAAAATCGAAATGCTGAGTTTAAAAAAGAGTTTGATGTTGCAAACAAAGAAGAATTCCGTACTTTGAGGAACGAACTGCATGAGGCTCAGAATAGTCTGGCCTTCATGAACAAAGATATCGAAGAGCTGAAAGCAAAGTGTGATAGTTTGAGTGCAGACAACACAAAACTGAAACAGAGCAATGAATTATTAGAAACAAATAACACAGACCTAACACGGCAGGTCGCTCAACTCGAGCAGTACTCACGTCTCAACAACGTTGAGATCCGTGGCGTACCCAACAACCCGACCGAAGATCTCGGAGAGCTTCTAACGCACATTGGTAACCACATCAACTGTCCCATCACTAAAGCTGACATCGACATCGTGCACCGGGTTCCCTCCCCAAGTCAACCAAACTCTCACAACATAATCGCGAGATTCATCTCGAGGGATCATAAGAATGATTTCCAAAAGAAGGCACGCCGCGCTCGCATCAGAAGCAAAGATTTGAACCTACAAGAGGAACCGCGTCAAATCTTTTTTAATGATCACCTTTCTCCTCTAAACAAAAAACTCTTCTCTGCGGCACTGCGCCTAAAGAAAGAAAAGGAATGGATGCACCTGTGGACTGACGAATGTGTTATTAGAGCCAGAAAAACCAATGGGAGCTCATTTCGAAAGATCATGTCCCAGGATGATTTGAGCGTCTTTGTCGAGCTTCTAAATCTTTCTGTGTCCCTCTTCGGTTCTCACTTTTTCTTTTCCTTATGAACATATCCTTGCTTGAACCAGACCTATTTTCCAGACAGACATCCACTTCATCAGAGTTATCGGTACTCCATCTGAACATCAGAAGCTTACGTAGTCATTATGACGATCTGATTTGCTTATTATCTACCCTAAAACATGATTTTCACTTTATCGCCCTTTCTGAAACATGGCTCAGCAATAACACGAATAACAACTTCAATATCCCTGGCTATCAGGCAATATATGGTCATCGCGAACCACATGAAATAACGTTTCCGTCTAAATCGCACGGGGGAGTTGCTCTTTACATAAGAAATACACTTACTTTCAGACTTCGAGATGACGTTCATATATGATCTAATCTTTGTGAATCACTATTTATAGAAATTCCGCCAAATCCCAAATCACCTAGTGTAGTTCCCGATAAAACAAAAAATACACTCATTGGCGTCATTTACCGTTCACCAAATAATGCAGTTGAGCACTTCTTAGGCAGCTTAAATGAAACCCTCAAAAACATTTCTCAAATTAATTTGAATGTCATCATTATGGGCGACATAAACATTGACACTTTTGCTGATTCATCCGTCACTTACAGATACCTAGATACACTAGCCGTCTACGGACTACAACAATGCATAACAACAACTACCCGCTTTAGCGACACAAAGCGCAGCACTTTGGATCACATAATTACGTCTTGTCATCCAACAGACTTCACAATTGGCACTATTGCAAGCGACATAACCGACCATACACCCATTTTCGCTGTTTCTAATACACATAATATGTCACAATCGATAACACAAACTACTCAAATATACGATTACAACGTAATAATAAATACATTAAACACGAAGTCATGGGAGAGCGTATACCAGGCGCCCACGGCAGACCTAAAACTAGACAACTTTTTAGAAACACTAAAATCTTCCATTCAAATAGGTACGAAAACCAAAACCCTATCCCGCAGATCAGTCAGAAAAAGCCCCTGGTTAACATACGGACTACAGCGATCTATCAGTCACAAAAACAATATGTATAAAAAACTAAAACGCAATCCATTTAATCTACGCTTTCAATCTAAATACAAATTGTATAATGTTTGTTTAAAGAAATTAGTTAACGTAGCTAAACAGCAGTATTTTTTTTTGTAAACTTTCTAGCGCCATTAACAATCCCAAAGAAACCTGGAAAATTATTAACTCTGCACTAAATAAGAGTACTACCGAACAAACTGTGTCAGCCTTAAGCACCGACCAAGACATAATTACGGACAAACAAGAAATTGCTAACACGCTCAATGACTACTTTTCAACTATCACGACAAACGTACAGTATCTTTTATGCACAAATCTATCCACTGGCACACCAAATATAGCTCGTAATGACACGACGTTTTTTCTTTACCCTGTCGATCCAGAAGAAGTTCATAATACCATTAACACGCTAAAAAATACTTCGTCGTCGGGGTGCGACGGAATACAGACGATAATACTAAACAAATGTGGTTCCATCATTGCGCACCCTTTGGCTGATATTATCAACAAAATTTTCACGACTAGCTCTTACCCTGACTTACTCAAAATAGCAAAAGTGATTCCAATATTTAAAAAAAGGAGACAAACTAAAACCAGAGAACTATCGACCAATCGCCTTACTTCCTGTCATTACAAAAGTGATTGAAAAACTTCTACTAAAGCGACTGAACCTGTTCTTCTCTGAAAATAATTTGATCACTCCGTCACAATATGGATTTCTTAAAGGGAAATCAACAGAACTCGCGTTATTAAATATAGTAGAGAAGACAAAGCAAAATATTGAAATGAAGTTATTAACAATGGGAATCTTTGTAGACCTAACAAAAGCGTTTGACCTAATTAATCATGAACTTTTACTACAGAAATTAAGTGCTTACGGGGTTCGTGGTGTTGCTCTCAATCTAATCGAAAGTTATCTATCAAACAGATGCCAATTTGTCACTTTAGATGGCACTATTTCAACAACTAAACCTATTACCATCGGTGTTCCGCAAGGCTCAATATTAGATCCCTTTCTTTTTTAATATATATTAATGACCTGGCAGCCTATTTACAAAAAGATTGTTTTCTTTATGCCGACGATACTAATATTTTTATGTCTAATGCAGGCGTGAAAGAACTATATATGGAAGCTAATAACACTTTAGAAAAGCTAGCTAAATGGCTAACCCATAACTAATTAGTTCCCAATATAGCGAAAACAAACTACATAATTTTTGCCCCGAAAAACAAACTAATTTTAAACACACCTCAGCTTTCGTTTGCAAGTATTAACCTAACTCGAGTGTACCATACTAAATTTTTGGGACTAACACTTGACCATCAGTTAACATGGCACCAACACGTAAAAGACACAACTAATAAGATATATCGAAATATACCAATTCTATATAAACTACGGCACATATTTTCCTTACGAACCCTCAAAATGCTTTATCATAGCTTCATTCATACTCGCATTTCGTACGGGTTATCCATTTATGGATCGACATATAAAACAACACTAAAACCCATAGAAATCGCCCAGAACACGGCACTACGAGCAATGCTGTTTGTTAATAGGCGCGAAAGTGCTCAATTTGCGTACCGCTTCCTCAACATTTTAACAGTTAATCAATGCCTCGATTATCGTGTAGCATTATTAACATTTAAGTGCATCACCAATCAGATAACATGCTCTTCAATCAGTTTTACTAATCAAGATGTCATGTATCCTCTGCGTTCCCATTCACAAGCGTCACTGTCTGTACCATGCATACGAACTAATTATGGTGCGTTCACCTTCATTTACATTGCTACTAAAACGTGGAACTCTCTACCACCCTGTCTAACTGCCATGTCATCATTCTATATCTTTAAACAAGGCATACGTGCACACATACTATCTGCATGATTCATCAACCATTTCTATGCCCCTCCCCCCCGATTCATTCTTCTCTCCTAGGCCCACCTTTTACACAATCACACACACACACACACAAACACACACTGATATTGTCCTTTTTTCTCGACTTTCTAGCTTTTCTTCTCTCTCTTTTCACTTGGTTTAACATGTTGATTATGTAGATACCACAATTGTGTTTCTTTTTTTTTTAAATTTTATATATAATGGTGTTAACTTGATCGCTGACTAACCCTTTATTACCAAGGGTCCCTTCAACAGTTTTCTTTGAAAATTTTGGGACCCCCGTCTGAATAAGTGTAATTATCTAACATCTTATGTACAAATAAAAACATATTTTGACTTTACTTTGCGCATTCTCTTAGTTTTGTTTGAACGTTGGAATGTCTGAAAATCGACGCGAAATGTATGCGTCGGATGTAGGACCTTGGGGAATTTGTTTCAGCCCGAGGTAACTGCTTAATCAGAGCAACTTTTAGCGACGAAGCTCCTGCGACCGTTACGTTTTGCACTTATCAACAATTTTACGATATAACTTCAGGCATAATATATTCGCATTTTTCTAGCTTTGTTTGAGCGTTGGAATGTCTGAGAATCGAAGCGAAAGGCGTACGTCACGTTAGGGCCTAGGTGAAGTTGTTTCAACCCTGCGTACCCGAATAACCATAGCAACTTTAAGCGAGGAAACTCCTGCGGTCTTTAACCTTTTGTGCTAATCGACGATTCCACATTCGATCGCTTTTCTTCCTTTCTCGTGATTGCGAAGCTACGAGGATGACGTTTTATTGAGTGTGGGGATGAATAAATCATTGCAGGCACCTGCTTCAAAGCTTTTCGACTTGCTATAAGAACAACTGTTTTGGTGTATGCATAAATTAACTGCACCTTTTTCTCTTTTGTAAAATTTATTGCAGCAATACTTTTTTTTTATCAAGAGTGTATTGCATTAGTCGGTCAATTATTCACTTGTTCCAATTACCTGGATAAGATTATTCACATTTATGGTCATCCCTTGCCTGAAGAGCAGTCTTGTTGAAAGATGTTGACCATTCCTTTCGGTCTCTTCAATAGACTTTTTTGAAAAGTGTGGGCTGCCTATACTTCGTATCATTGTAACTTGGAAAAGGGCAACCACCACAGCCCCCTCGAGCCAATCAGAGAGACGGAGCGAAGGTGTGTGTCAAATCTGTGCAGACGAGTACTCTGAATGACATGTTGTCATGTGCCTCTCTCCAACTTTCAAATTGGCTCACGGAGACTGTAGCCTTTGCCGTTTGCCAAATTGTGATGAAAAGAATTACACTAGCTACAATTTTAATAACCCCAGGCTTTCATACTTTGGGCATTTGTTCGACAAGAATGTTATGTCCGCCATCACTGTGAACTCGGCAACACTGTGAACCTATTGGACTGCTGCATTAGCATTCGAATGCTGCATTAGCATTCGACGTGGACTGGGGCGTAAAGCGCACCATTCGTGCGCTTTACGCCGAAAAAAAATGGTGACAGTTTTGTTGCTTGATGGGGTTCTGCAAAGGGTCTAGAGTGTCATACGTATAGGAAGTGTCCTGCTATAGAACAATGCATCCATACTATTAAACTAGATGCTCAGAGCTGTGTTTGTTTTTGCACTCAACAAGTTGCAGCAATAATTATTTCTTACTAGTGTAATATTTATTTTCGGTAGCTGGGCCTGGTTTGTGCTCATTAATGTCCGTGTGCTTCGATGTTATCACGTGTGTAGCTTTAAGTATCCTCTCTGCAATGCCTACAGAGTCCCTTGGAGGGAATAAATTAATAAACAACATTTTCACATCACTGGAGTTGGTTTTCGAATGCGCCATATGTTCAGGAGAAGTGGAACGAGTGCAGTCCAATGCAACCGGTCTGCCAGTCTGGTATGTCCCATTAATTAATATTGAGAATCAGAGATGCGGGTGTCCTCAAAAGGTCCAGCACGTGCCGGGAATATAATTTTTTGTGTAGAGACTCTGAAGGCGTAAAGGCGAGCGGTAAGTGTATCAAATATGTTTATTTCAACTAAATTACATAATTATTGATTCTTAGAAAATGGTTCCATAACGAGTTCTTTTTGCAACAGTCTTGTGTCACGCGTCCAGTCGTAGTACCTGTGCTCCTTGTTGTCGGATGACGCTCCTGGCACGTCGGTGTTCAGTTTGGTCAAGTGGCAGCTTTGGCCGACAGATGCCGTCTTGTATTCATACGCCGTGTGCGGCCACTGACATGTGATGCACTGAAGCTGCAGAGCTGGCTTCTAATCCGCAAATTTTCCTGGTAGTTCTCCGCGTCAATGCAGCAAGCTCGGGCATGTAGTGCTTACGTGGCTGTGCCTTTTGCTGTAGTGTTGACTTGATGGCTGGCAACAGGCAACAGTGTTTGTTTGCTATCCAAGCCATTTCACCTCCATTTCGTAATGGAGATTTTTTCTGCATCCCGCGACCACTGCTACTTGTGTAAGTCTCGTGTGGCAAACTGAAGTCGGAAAGTGAAGTCGGGTGATGCTTGGTGACTTTTGAGAACAACCAAACATTCTATTTCTTCAAGTCACTCAGCGGCATTCTCCGTCAAAGTTGGAAATTCTGTGCTTCATTGCACGGACACAGATAAATGGTGTCGTCAAATTATTAGGTATTGTCCTTGACAACCAACACCAAATCAACTGTCCTTGCATTGCCGCTCACCTGCTTTGTCGTGCTTACCTCCTGTCGAGGTGACGGGGATCAGGAGCTTCGGGTTAATGTCAGCACCAGGGGCAAAGGTCACCGAAGATAATCCTCAATGTCCCGCGGACGCTCCTCGAGACGTGGTCTAAGGTCGTTCGGCACAAACTCTTACAGGCCAATTCATTGGTACCGGCACCTCCAGTAGACATGGTTGGCCTCATGCAGTGGTAGCAGAGTGGTGTTCGGTCGACCATTTGCTGCAGCTCTGTTTTCCTCGGTGTACTTTATTCAGCAAGAACTTACACTGGTTCTTTCCGATGTTGGGAATGCTTCGGAGCTAGGGTGTCTCGTTTAATTGTCATTGAATATTAACTGGTAGCCGGTGGTGGACGTCATGACTTAGTGGCGTAAGTCGCCCTCGGTTCGTCAGATGCCTCTTTGCTTGAAGAAGTTTTCAGTTGAAATGCCTGTTTAACTTGTTCCGAAACAATCTCAGCAATCAAAATAAAAGCTAGGCAACTGATGGCAGAAAGTAGCTTCCTGATCTCCTCCCGGACAACAATGTCGGTGATGTTACGGATGCCTGGGAGTTTGGCGTCAAAGTTGCAGCTGGATGATTCGAGTTTCAAGACGCTGGGGAGTTGTTGATAGTGACAGGCCGGGCCTGCAGTGTACATTCAATGTTGGAAGTCTCGGTGATACGAACCCTTCGACTGTTGTTGTGGGGTTGCAGACAAGGCTGCCAAAGGTGCTGTCCCTAACATGAGGGGCTTGGGATTCTTATCTTCTCGTCTTCTGTAGCACCAGGGTTGGCATGGGTGCTCGATCAGGCGCAAAACATCCTCCACGAAGGCAGCGACGCTCTTGTTGGGGCCGTGTCCAGCACAGAATCAGCAATTCGGCCCTCTCTCGTCAATGTTGGCTGATGAACGTGCACTTTAGCTTGATCTTGCGAACTTCCCATGACGTTGAGGAGAATTTGTGGTTCTCAAACAAGTGCCTGACACTTTCTTCCACGAGAAGTATAGGTTCTGCAGGAGCTGGTTGTCTGTCCACCTACTGTGGCGGGCAACACGGTCATATTGTTCAATCCAGCCCTCGACATCTCCATATACCATGGTTGAAAGGGCGTCGGAGTGTGAGGTGCGACGGGCATACAAACAATGGTGGGAGTGGACGCAGTTCACTGCTACAGGTTTGTCATTGTTGGCTTAGTCAGCTTCAGATTTTTTTCGCAAAAGACCAAATTCAGGTTGTTCCTGCTGGTAGCAGCAACCGACTCGGATTTCATGTTCTTCGTGGCGTATTTTCGAGGTTCGTCCTTGTGGTACTTGCCCGTCTTGCGGTCTTTCTGCCGGACTCGGTATAGTTATTGGTTCACGGCTCGCCAAGGGTTTAAGACGCGGGATAGTCCACCACCCGTGTCCCGTTATCGGGCAACTCGACTGAGGAGCCGCCAAGGTGCACAGAAAGGAAGGGCTAAGGGTAAAGTACCCAGCACCTCCACCAGAACATACGATGACAGCTGAGCATGGCCTGGAACTATCCAGAATAGTACATATTGATAGAAGATATGACTGTAGAAAGCAACCATGACAATATAACAAAACTGACAAAAGAGAGACTACCCTGACCACTAAAGAAGCTGCATTGCTTTAGTGGCATTCTGTCCGAATAAATTCTCTCCCTTGGGGTTTGGCGATTGCCGTGGGCGAACTGAACTGAAATGAATGTGGGACCACCTTTCTGGTAATGAGCCGCTGCAGACTGTTGTCGCAAAGCGGCGTGAACGGATGGACTGGGTAGATAACACGCGCAATGAAATGTACATACGGCTTGCAATTCACGTAACGAGTGTTGATGAAACTTTTGTGTCGACGGAACGTGCGACAGACCAGCGGAATCAATACCAACTGCAACACTTGTGCTCCGTAAAAGTGCACGTTTACGCCGGAACAATTTGGGAAGCAGCACAGCATCACCTAAAGCATGACACAGGAACTACCACCTTGAAGGCAGCTCTTCGGTACGCCACACACCTGTGCTCCGTGAAAGTGCACGTCTACGCCGGAACAATTTGGGAAGCAGCACAGCATCACCTAAAGCATGACACAGGAACTACCAGCTTGAAGGCAGCTCTTCGGTACGCCGCACACCTGCGCTCCTTGAAAGTGCACGTCTACGCCGGAACAATTTGGGAAGCAGCACAGCATCATTTAGCACGACACGGCAACTACCAGCTTCAGGTCAGGTCTCCGGAGCGCCGCACAACCAAAGTGAGCCTTCGGGCATTTGAACGAAGCGGCACCACGATTGCCCACTGCCAAGCACGACTCACGCAATTTCTGTCGCTAAACTGTTTGTCCAAATATATTGGACTCGCTTCACCGCAGACCTCGAAGATTCCGATGGTCAACCAGAGCACAGAAACGGCGCCTTAAAGTTTAGCCAACCGGGATCCGAATCAATCCGAGGTCCGAGCAACGTAGAGCAGATTCTTCCGTGGCAATATCCCCATCGGTCACCAGCGAAATACACACCGTTCCTCCGTGTTTTCACGTTATACCTACGTCAGACACCACGCTGAACTCTGAAGTCGCTTTCGACCGGCTTCATATGACGGCTTCCGCGTTTGAAATCAACTCGACCAGTCGAACGACAACCAACAAAGAATCCGACAAGCTCCGGCCCAGCTGGGGCCAGCCGCTGCATGGTCGCTGCCATCTTTCCTGTGACGTCACATATTTGGTTTGGTCATGTGACGAGCAGTCAAATTTGCGTACAATGGCAGCCGCCTTATGGCGGTCACTTTCGAGTGCAGACCGGAACCCTGGTTTATCGCTCTAAGCCCCTCTACCTCGTTGTTTTACCGCAACGCCTCCGTCTCGTTCCTCACCCCTCGCAGTGAGTCCGTCCACCAGGGCGTGGACCTATCGTCCGGTCAGCGGTCCTAACAAAATTATAAATTTTGTTTGCACGGAGATCATTTGGATCTTTTATTTTTCCGAACCTGTGACACAAGGTATACGGACACAAAGGACCATTTTTGGAGCAGCTGGCGCATCGTCCCGTGCCTTCTTTGCATCGGCGGCATCGTAAAAGGGCTCGACCGGACGCATCGCGACCAACGGTGATCGGCGGAGTCCTCGGTTAGGATTCGTCACGAGTACGGCATTTCGGGAATCTACTGACGGCGCTGGCTCGCAGGCGAAAGAAGCCCGTGAGAGCCGCATGAGGCGCACACCTCGGGGACCAATCGACGCAGTGGCTGTCGTGTGTGACGCGTGACTCGGCCGCACCTTTCGCATCTTACGGCCTGCGGCGGCCACTTCGCCTCGGAACACACGCGCTTCGTAGTGACGGCCGCGCGGTGGAGTTTAGAAGCGCGCAGGAGCACGTGGACTGTCTTGTTGCACCGGCGCACGTAAGCGCTGCCTGTTTCTCACAGGGGTAAAAATAAAACCAGGCGGCCGATTGCGTTTTTTTGTTTGTTTTGTTTGCTGGCCATCTGTTGATTTCTGTTTCTCACAGGGGCACTAACCAGCTGGTAGATCTGGTTTTGTTCGACTTTGGGTTGTTTTATGTTCTTATGTTTGTGTCAACGTCCAGCATGTCTGCAAATTGAGAATGATCAGCGTGCTTGAAGGCCCTTCCGAGGGATGGCAGGATAATGAGGTTCACCTCCTCCTCGGCCTATTTTCACATCTGGAAGACACGTTCGGGTATCGTGCAGTGCACACTTACGGGCATGAGAAAGACAAAGTGGGGGGCATGGCAACGTTGTTTCTGTCGTGCTGCAGGAAAAACGACACCGGGGACACCGAATTTGTGGAAATCCGCAGTGGTAGGTGGTGGCGTATCGGCGTTACAGCTCTCCCCCATTTTCGAGGAGCTCCAGCTGATGAGGGCTAGCATGGACTCGCCCCAGCAGCTTCCCTCGAAGGTGGGCAGCCTTTTGGCATTGAGGCCCGTTGTTGAGGGGATGAAAGTGATGATCGGGGAAGTCCACGCCCCAATGGATTTTTTTTCTCTGACGAATACGACAATCTTTTGGCAGCCTCACGGCTAATGACCAGGCCATTCATGAGGTCAGGTCTGAGGTGATAGAACTGAGAGGTTGTAAGCATGGACAGGCCAAGGAGATCTAATCTCTCAAAGACGAGGGTGCACAGGCAGTTTAAGTATGTATGCTTCCGAGCTAGAAGGCCTATTTGCGACTCCAATTCAATACAAGGTGGTGCCACTCGTTTTCCAAAATAGCGGTAATAGTGCGGGTCGTAGATCCGTGCCGGGATATCAGTTGCTGAGTCTGCTTACTGTGTTAGCTTCACTGAGCGACACAAATTATTCCTGCTTATAAGAGGAAGCTAGGGTGTTATCAGCACAGGCAGTGTTCTAAGCGTTACCGCAAAAAGGTAACGAAGTACGTTACTCGTTACTTGCAAGTCAAAGGAACCCGTTACCGCTCTACGTTACCTCAAAATAACAGGAACGCGTCACCGTTACTGTTAGAAAGTAACGCACGTTAACTTTGCGTTACTTTTTTAAATCACGAATTAACACGATTTAGTGTTTTGACGGTACAGGTATGCATAAGCGAAATAATTCAAGAAACATGTTCATGCAGAAACCGAGCATATTTTTTTTTTACGGTTTCACCTAAATACTTAAGAAAAGAAACGCAAAGAAAAACGCAAAAAAAGCAAAAATTCACGTGGCTAGGCACTTGAAAAAAGAAAAACAGAAATTGAAGTGGATTTTTTTTTTAATTTGGAAAGAAGAACTTGTTACTCGAAAGAAGTAGCGTAAGCACGTTACCCGTTACTGTTTTGAAAATGTAACGGGTACGTTACTACGTTAGCGAATAAAGTAACACGTTACCGGTGGCGACGTTACTTGTAACGCATTACCGTCAACGCTGAGCACAGGTCACCACTTTATCCTGAAAACAAAACGGTGTTTTGCGTAATATTTATGCCAGGAGGCATGTTTCAAATCTGGAACGAAACCGAAACTAACTTTTACTTTGGCTTTAATTTCTCGTAATATGTGCATATTTTGGATTCTTTTACAACACAAGATATGTCTCACAGTGTAATTATTGAGCTAAAAAAACTTGTTCGCGGAAATTTTATTTTTTTAACACGAATGTCCGATCCAGGCATTTCAAAATATTTGGAGAGTTCAGTGTACCCTTAAAGACAGGGTTTTTATACGCCTTAGAGGTAACATATAATATTGTATTTGTTAAAAAAAAATTCAGAGCTGATATTTGCATGTTCCTGCTGACTTTTCTCGCTCAGATAATTGTGATGTGAATTAATGAACTACGGTCTTTTAGTGGGTTTTTGGGTGTTTAGATGATCAATTGCTTTAACATTATTCCCAGCACAAGAATGCCAGAATCAATCAAAATTTCACAAATATTTCCACGGGTGATGAGTTTAGAATATTTTTTACAAAATGTATAGATTAAGAAACGCTGTTCTCACTACAGAATCCCAAAGACGGAAACCGAGTCAGACAGCAGAAATGTGCGTTTTTGAAAGCAACGCGTGACAAATAAGACTTTAGTTTGCATCCAGTGTTTGACTGATTGTAGGTCTTGATAACAATGTCGGTTTTCATATGCTAAAAAGAAAACAAAATGAGTCCTTTCTGGAAATACTATTATGCTTAAATGGCGTATTTTTGTGATCGTGGCGTTTATTGTGGGCCTACATTGCCGCCATTTGCATTAATATTAATAATACAACTGAGACATTTGATCACATATTTTTTCAAGCTTTTATATAATTTCGCTTTTGATCTAATTTCAAATGCGGAAATAGGTATTCAGACCAAAACTGTCAAAATGATTTTCGCTGGCGCCAATCGGCTTTTTTTTATTTAATAAGTTTAAAATAAAAATAGTCTAAGAGCAATGAAAACACTCTAGCTAATCCGTAAAATCCATGTAAAATTACATTTATTGGGGCAAAAAGCAGATACTATTTTTGGTAAAGCATAAAAGTCGTGAATTTTGACAATTCTTTAAACTTTCAAAGTCGCCGTCAGTCCTTCCGGACAAAAGCCCCCCCCCCCCCCTCCGACAAGTATGTATATATGTATATATGTATATATGTAGGTATATATATATACATATATATATATATATATATATATATATATATATATATATATATATATATATATAAACTGATTCCATTCTGGTTTTCTTTAATTGCAAACCTTCTCAGCACATTTATTTTCTTCATTTTTTTATGCGCCGTCCTTTTGCCAAGGTAAGCCTTCCCAGCGAAGGAACGCATAACCACTTGCACGTCTGCTCACTGCAGCACATTTCGTTGGCGTTGGGAACCGGTGAAACCGTCGTAAGTTTTAGTATTTCGCATACGAGCGAACGAAATCACTGTGTGTTCAAGTTAGCGATGCGTGTTCGACGCTTAGCGTGCGCGAAGCCTAAAATTGAGGTTTTGAGTTCATGCATGGCGCCGACGCGCATGCGCAGAGTGAACCACGCAACTCTAACGCAAACGCACAGCGCTTGGATTTTCTTCTGTACACAATGATAGAACTTTTTAACAAGGTACAAACCCATACAGGCAGCAGTAAAATGTTGGGACAGTTAAGCATGCCGTTTTCATTCGGAAATGGCATTTCGCGAGTCATGATGGCGAACAGTTCCGTCGTGCCCGCTGAGTAGGAGAACCGGGGGACCCTCACTAGAGCGCTTCCTATTTCCGCCGCGGAAGGGCCAGCAACGAGCTGGGGTAGCAGGCAGTGAACATAAATAAGCGATATCATTGTCAACGAGCTGTTTATTTCAAATATGAATCTTTGACGAAACGCAGACCTCTTCTTAGTATATCAGAGATTCTTCATTTTGAGCTTCGTTATTTGTCATCAACCTGCGGAAGCAAACATTTTATAATATAAATATCGTAATGCCAATAAACTGAACAGAGCTTTTGTAAGCATCTATCATTTCTTGACATTCTGGTTTAGTTGTTTCCGATAATTCCTCTCTCGTTGTTTGTTCCGAATGACGTACGACGAGGAATGAATTTACTAAAACAGCTCAGCGTATAATGAGTCAAACGTTTGCTGAAACAATATAAAAAAACTGGCGTCGCGGACGCCAATGCCAGCGTAAAAGCAGGATCGAACTCTGGCGACACACAAAAACGATGCAGCGTGCTAGGAACGCTTTTATGCATGCTTTTGACCCTAAACGGTTCTAAGCTAGGGCACCATAACCGAAGAGAATTCATTTCAACTGTAGTGAAACGAGTGACAAAATGAAAATTAGGCTTGCGGTACTCAAACCGGGTCCATCCACGTGGTAGCCGCGTGCTCTGCCAAGTTGACCATGGACGCGTACGTGCTAGTAAAATATACAGTATGTTTAATTTTAATTCGAACACATAAGAAAAAAACACAAACTCGTCAGAGGTACGCTGATAGTGAGTTATGCCGTTAGGGGCCAAATTATAGTAGGATTATCATAGAGATATGTCAAATAATGAACTAAAACATTTTACATAACTTTTTCATTGGTGAAAATAGAAATAAGGCTCTAATTAGAAGTTCGCTGAGAGTCAGTCAATAGCACTAAATTAGTGCATCGTAAGAATACTCCAAGTACGTGGGAAGCGCGGGGAGCGCTAAGAGTACGACTCGTGGAAGAGGCGCAAGGAATTTGGTGAAAAAGCGCGGATAACGAGATTATCAATTGCCTTTTCCTAGCCTTCTGCCGGTCGCATAAGTGGTGACTTTAACGCACTCCCGCGGTTCCCATGTTCCCATGTGTCAAAGATACAGCTCAGGGGACCCATGAATGCAATGAACTTTGGTATGTACCAATTAAAGGCATGGATATTTTTAAGCGTTGGAATTACGGGTACTTGGTATCTAATCCCTGTACTTTAATTTATGTATGAGCTTGAAACTTTGGGTAATGGCAATTTTTATTAGGCGTTTATTTTACCTACTTTCACGGCTTTACCTTCAGGCCGTCAGCGCTGTGAAAGTATGATGAGCTCGAGAAAGCTGGAGAGTGAACTTGCCGTGACAGCTTTTTGCTCTAACCACTAGGTGCCATCGATTTCACGGAAGTCTCCAATAGGTCGAAATTAAACTCTGTACTTTGATTAATTGGGAGTCTAAGAAAAGTAAAATCAGAGAAGGACCAGTATGATGACAAAGAATTCAGTCCAATAAAAGCTCCTCCGAAGTTTCCCAAAAGAAGAATTCCAGAAACAGGGAATTACAATTATAATCAATATGCTACCAAGTGTAAATTTCTGCTTTGCTGCCTTCTATCTCGGCGTTTTTTTTTTCCTAGTTAAAGGCCGACTTGCAGAATCATCTTCGGTCGGGCAGAAAACCGGTTTCCAGTTTCCTTCTCTCCATACCCTTTCGCACTCTTCAGTCCTCTTCTCCAAACGTGGGCGGTTCCCTGAGGTACAGACGCAGAAAGGAGATGGGACTTCCTCTTTCTCGAATAGAAAGGAGGAATTGAGGGTGAGTTTCTTTCTTTCTGGTCTTTCCAATATGATATACAGAAATGAAAAAAAAAACAACTCTCCTTGTTCTGCAATTTATAAAACTCTGATCGGTTCCATGATCCAGTTGTAGTCACGTCAACGACTTGTAGTTTAGATACATCCTCCCACTCAGAAACTACTACTGTGCTTGTAGCAATTGTATGGAACACGACAAAAAAAGAAAAAAAAAAGAAAATTCAGGTGAAATTAGAAGGATTTCTTTCGGCCTTATAAAACAATTAAAAAAGGCCCATGATCTTTGCTTCCAACTAAATCTTATTAACTGTAAACTACAAAGTTGTTTTTATTATTTTATTCATAATTCACGCGTTGCTCAGCGTTATGCAACATTTTAGAAAAGAAATGTGCAGTAGCCCTTAAACTTATCCGGAACACGTGAATGGCGTCTTATTATATGAGACCGCAATCCTGGGGGACCGAAAAACTACTATGACGTAGCACACCGAGGAACTGTCCGAGGAGAGGAGGCTGCTTGCTCAAGACCGAAATTGCTGTTGGACCGGGGGCAACAGAGTAGATTTGCATACGACGCGATCTGGGCTTCTGCAGGTTACCAGCTAAACTTAGAGGAAAAAACCAAGAGTGGGAGAAAAAAAGAAAAAACGAGTCTTTGGCGATTGAGGCGATAGAAAACGACTGTGTAAGCGTCGTCTCCATTACGCTATTTCCCAAAGAAAAGCTGTATCTACAGGGAGCGCTTCATGTGAGCAACAAAATCGGGAGTGTTTGAAAGCTATCTATCAGGGATGGATCACACCTAAGAAGAAGTCATTACCTTGGGAACGCAACGTTTTAATTCATGCGTGCCGATAGAGAAAAAATATGTTTAGTAAATGGTCAATAGTCAAGCAGTGTTTTTCTTTTTTTTTTTGCCTCCTTCTTCGTTTTTCCCTTTACGGTCAGCTGGAAACCATTCGGAAGCAAGTCAAACTAGCCAGCTCAGCGCCAGGGATTTATTAAAAGGATATAAGTGTAAGTAATTAACTATTTATTAATATTTTCGTTATTAACCATAAGAATATAATTATGTAATTGATTATTACTTGTGGCTTAAATATTTGAATAATTATTCGAAATTATACAGTAGTTATGAAATTTATGTTGACTTTCTACTAAGCAAAGCGAGCTCGTTCATGTTCGCTCAAAACAGGAGTTTATTTCTGGCATATTATACTGTGTAACTATCGAATGCTAATTCTTTCAGCTTAAAAGAGCTGTGCTCTACTTACCTCCCTTAGAATAAAAGTGAACATTTTATACGCAAATCATGCCATAATTTTGATATTAGCGGTGAAAATTATGCATATTTGATTGACAGCTTATCTATAAATTGCTCGATAATTGTTACCTTGCAATCGCGGATGCAGTCGCTCTCATCATAATATCCGTGCTCGTTGTCCCAGCAAGTATATTCCTTGACACAACCATTGCTGCTCGGGTCGTAGATGTAACGCCCGATATATGCTCTGCATCGTGGGTCTTCCTCAGGCGCAAAGCATCTCTCTGGCAAATCTAAAAATACGAGTGGTTCATTCAAAAATGCGTGCCACAATATCTGCACAGTATAGTTGAATCACGTCCACTTGCTCATCAAACATTTGTGTGTATTTGTAGTACCGGATAATAGACCCCTTTCGAAAGTCACAAGCCGATTGTTAGAAGGTTGAAACCACTGCACAATGGCGGTACAACCGACATCGAGGAACGTGCAAATCATTCCATAAGATAGCGAACGTCGCGGCGCGGCCAACGCCAGGAGCCGACGAGTCAAAAAACAGCGTCGAAAGTACAACGTCATTGCGCTTATCACTTTTCTCTGTGTGTCTCTCCTTGCCTTATAACTCAAGTAAAGGCATAAAGCATGCCGTGACGTTGCAGTTTTACTCCGCCATTTTGCAGGGGTTCCACAGCTGCCAACAGAGGGAAGTCTTTCGAAGGGAGTCTATATATCCGGTTTACCGCAGACTGGTGTCGGTAATATAAAATCGGTGTAGTATAAACAAATATACCGCACAGTTGCTCCACAAAGAAATAAAAACACTGCAGTACTGAATTCCTCTGAGCCACAGCTTGTAGCATGATTCGGAGTTGTGATTACACGCACCCGCGAAAGTACTACTGTTGCCCCGATCTGACCTTGAAAGTGTTCATAATACTTTAATCAATATTTGCTTCGCAGTTAATCGCTCGCACAGATTAAAAGGCCGAACGCAGCTCTGTTTTTGCGATTCCCGTTTAACCTCTACGCGTAAAGTTAACACGCTTTATTTGCAAACGGTAGATCGGGAATTTACGCATCAAAGGAGAGAACACAAACGGACGGAGTGACGTAAATGTTAAACTTGCTCAATACGAAATGTAAATTCGACATAAGGATGTCATCTTCCTCGTGCTGGTGAATTGCTATCTAAACTAATATTCGTTCACACTCAAAATGAGACAAGTAATAACGCCGAGGCCGTGGTGTCGGTTAATTGACTAAAATAAATTATATGCCACATCTCGGCCTTTGATGAGTAATGCGGAGCGCTTTACTTGCCATCGGTGCAGGTTCCGAATACCGGGTGCTTCAGGAAGAACCCATACACAACTTATTTCCGGGAACAATTAGCCAGCCTAGGCTAGGTTAGGGACCTCAAGAAAAATACTAATTTGCAAAAAAAGCACTTAAATTTACTAATTAACTTTTGAATAATGGCAAATAAACATAGGGTTCCAATGACACGCTTCCTGAGGATCACCAAAATAACTAAGTCAACTCAATTTAGAAAGATATATGCAGGTACAGCATTTCACAGCGATAAAAAAAATGCACAATTCGAACGCCTTTGTAGCTCTTGGATTTTTATCAGCGTGCATCTATGCGCAAGCGGTTCTGCCTCCACGTGACGGAGGCGCATAGCTACCGCCTGGGCTCCCTTGTAGGACGAAAGAAAGTATGGTGCGCACGTGCGTTTCTCACCTCGGCTACCGGGATGCCGGACCACTCGCAAAAGTACGCGCTCCAAAAAAAAAAAAAAACAAAAAAAAAAACTGATATTTAGTAACGCATTTAAATTGAGCATGTTTTCGGAACGCCGTAAAATGCTGCACCTGCGTTATATCTTTCTAAAATGAGTTGATATAGTAATTTTTGATGATGCTCAGCAGGATTCTATTTAGAACCATAAGTTTAGCTTCAGTAATTAAAAAATGATTAGTAAATGCTAGTTCAATATTGATCTAATTTGTATGTGCGTTTGTTGTTTAATTCCTGGCCTCCGCCCTGGCTGGCAGTGTGTTCTCGGAAGTTTCGTTTTTTTTTTTTTAATCACCCTATTTTTAGCGATTTTGGTAAATCTTCGCTCAAACAGTGTCATATTACATATTAACATATTACTGTCAAAGGTACGGTCATATTATTTCAACTATAATCCCCACTAACACGTCAGCGTTACTTCCATTTGGTTATCAAGCAAACACCTATACTATTTGGCGAAGTAGTCAGTGTAATGAGCAAAAATTTTCAGGGTGCTCTTTAGCTGTTCTTTTACATACTGGCCCTGCTTCAAACAAAGAATTAGAAGAAGAAACATGAGTTGATAGTCAGCGATGCGTTTGCCTTTCTATGTGTGTTCTCCTTTTCTTCTTGTTTATCATGCGTTTTTGCCACCAATATAAACTACTGACAATTTATGTGCTGCTTCCAAATTTTCTAATTCTTCAGCAAAGACTTTCAAATGGAACATGCTTTTTCTAGAAATGTGCAGCACGTTTTGAAGGAAAGAGTTTTCCTCTTCCCGATAAACACGAGTTCAGAAAGAATTCTCTTAGTGTGCAATTCTTAAATTTGTCCATGATTCGCATGCTAAAGCACATGGAATAGTACAAAGGAATGTTATGCGTAATAATTTAAATAACACATTTCATGCAGTACCAAAAACATATTTTTTTAAAGTTTTATCGACTTAAAATTGACACATACACGTTTAATTAGAAATCGACCCTTATACATAAAAGAATTCAACCAGGTTGGACAAGCAATAGTCTTTTCTCATATGCCTATGAACTATACTTTACCCCAGTAAGTATATTCGGACCTATACTTTGTTTAATACCAAATGTGTACAAAATTCAGTTTTTTTTAAAGATTTTTAAAAATAAACTGTTAAATGTATATGAAATTCGTTTTCGCACCTAAGCCACAAAGTGCACGGAAAATCGTAGGTATTCATTTGCTAGTAAGGTAAATCGCACTATAAATCTTTTTAATATCAGTAGTGAGGTTATGTGTTTATACTGAAAGACAGCCTATTTTAAGACTTCCCTTTTTATGAGAATTCTTTTAACCAAGCGGCGTTCTGACAGATGTGTCCCTAAATTTGTCAGTAAATCCGGCGAATTAGTAATTATGCAATCAAATTCGCGAAGATTGGCGCGAAAGCCTTTTTCGATGTGAAGCAAGACGTTGCGTATGCCATCCTTAAGGTAACGGGGCAGAGTTGATAACAGTTCCTTTTCCGCAGTTGAAAGCGAGATAGAACCTTATTCATTTATATAGGTATTTATTGAGTAATTCTGAGCAGGTGTACTTGGACACTTCAAGATGTTGTAAGTTATGCTATTCAGGGTAAAATGTTTCTTAGAACGAATGAACCGTGAGCTAGTAACTCATATTTGGGGAAATAAGAACGTAAAAAAAATATCGAATAAAATAGGCAAAAGGCACTGTACAAAAAGGGAGAGAAATGCTTTCAGCTGCGGTTTTTGGTGCTTCTTCTAATGTAAAACCAACAAAACCGTTGAGACAAGTTTACTGTGTAGTCTCGTTGTCGTGCTTGTTTTCTTCATATACCACATTGATTTATGTTCCTCAAAATGCTCAGCGGATAATTACAGACGTGTTTATATTTGTTTCTTTCAGATCATATACATTTTGCTTTCAAGACTTTAATGTGAGGATAAAATTAATTGTCAATAAAGCGCAAAAAACTAAAACACATTACTATCAATTGAATTTAATTCAATGTATTCTACACCCAGTATAGAAGAAAGGGGTAAGGGGAGAGGGGAGAATCTCTAAATCTGTGTAGCTTGACAGGGCCCCTGTCCCTTACATTTTCAAGCTTGGCGGGCAGACTTAGTAACAAAATATTTAAACAGGAATTATTAGGTTATCTGAATAAAATAATAATAAAATAATTTTTACAACGCTTTTCTCTTGGCAACTGCAGACCGAACGCCTTACTCGTCTAAAAACTGCAATAGTGTGGGTAGTGTTTGTTGAAGCATCTCTATGCCGTAGTTAGTTATAAGACATCACACTCCCCTGGACCCGACCTTGCGCAGTCCGTATGTAATAATATTTTCTAAGTAGGTGAGCAGTTTGTTGTAACGAATGATTTGTAAATTAAAAAAAAAGAAATCTGTATTCGATGTGGGAACGTTAGCTTGCAATCTTTTTTTTATGAATTCATCGTTATGGAAGAGTCGTTAAGTGTGCCAGTATTAAGACGCCGTGGCTGCGACGAGAATGGCTTCTTCCGGGATAATACGTTTTCATCAAAATACGATTTTTTTGTATGTGCTTTTTCATCCCATTTTTTATGACAAATTTTAAGTAGAATTATCTTCTATAACAACTTCGACCCAACTCAAAAATATTTTTGTTTCCAATATGACTTTAATTCGAAATAAACAAAGAGAGCATGTAAAGTGGATCATTTTAGATAGTATTCTTCATTAGAAATTTCCAAACTTTTTTAACTGCAGGGATAAGCATACGTGTTTTAAATTTACTGATGCAGTTGCTCAAACAACCTAAACAAAATACTTCAAAAAAATTTTATGTTCCCGCTACTAGAGCATCATTGGAAGATTGCTTATTACAGGAACTCAAGGATAACCGCAAAATAAAATAGGATTGTACTTTACCGTCATAGCTCAACGCTCTGCAGGCCACAATGACCAAACACACCACAAAAATCAACTGCATCATTTTCTGCATCATTCTTGCTGGTGACAAGTAACTCAACTCTTCGAAGCCTCGAAACGTAAAATGCCGAAGATGTCTCCTGCAACGAAGTGCAGGAGTATTTATATTATGGACGTCGCACTAGCGCAGGCGCAGAAGGATGTCACTTTACGTTTTTTTTTTTTTTTCATCATGACGTATGTGAATTTAGCCATATTCTTTTGTATGCAAAATACAAAGAAAATGCTTTGAGTCCTGTTTGCGTTGAGGGAGCACACAGCTGCATTAATATTCTTTTGTGATTTGTTTTCAGAGTTAGAGTACACAACAGCGCCCACGCGTGTTTAATAAATATACTTAAAATGGTTATTATAAAAAAGTTCCTTTATAAAACGTTTCCAGAGCATATAACAACCATATAAATTAAACATACTAAGCGAAACAGAAATTATATAGTTTTTTATTTATTGTTTCTTTTTCTCAGCAACTTAACTAGAAACAAAATGCACTAGTTTAGTAATTTTAATACGTCTCTAGACGTCATTGCAGCGCCCTGAAGACCTTGTGTCGAACTATAATACCAACTAGTCTGAGTAAATATACAAATTGAAGTGATTTTTTTTTTTTACAATATGAAACTTTCTGGCTTCACATGAGCAATTTTATTCGCTGTCACGTATCTGTTCGGAGGAAGTCCTCATTAAGGAATGCAAACTTCACTCGAAGTTCTGAATATACCTGACACACATTTAGCGATTCCTAATAAATCATCCATTTTTTCTGTCACAAGAGCCGCTTGCGCAGTCCAGAAGTGCAGCATTTTCCCAGAATGTTTTATTTAGCAAAGTGCAATATAGTTGCTTACCATAAAAGTTGACGTCGTCATCGAAGTCAGAATCTGGAATAAAATTGAATATGAATACCTTTGTTAGCTGATATACGTATGATCTACAAATTGCGTAAAAATGTATACGTGAGACTGGGCGAGTAAAATCTCTTCCCAATCATTACATTCCTTACCAGCAGCCTCCTTATTTGTGGCGAGTAGTACTGCCTCAGTATAGTTGATTAGTGGAATAAAAATAAACGTGAATGCATCTGTCTGATAACATATCATTGACCTTCGTTGGAGCTCCACGGTCTAACTGGCAACTGTTAAAGGCCAATTTTGTCGTTCCGGGCTATTATTGTTTCTATTTTAATATACTATGCACCACCGACAAATGCTGGTAATAATAACTTTTTATTAAAGTATGGGGAGTGCTAGTCCTTACAGTGTAATACACCCCAAAAATATTGCGAAAAATGCTTCCCAAAAATATAACAGCGCTCTAGAACCGAACATGCTGTCTTACGTGAAGAATAACGTAATCACACTAAATTTTTGAAATACATATTCACCATTTTTTGAATTCTTTATTTTTATTTTGACATGATATGCTAAAGATTGCAATGATTGACTCAAATCCGCAATTCGAAAATGAAACACGGCATACAAATGTTAGCATTTTTTTTTCTGCCCACACGTGAGCTTGGTAAGGTTTAGTATTTCATCATAGGGCTGGTTTCTTACAGCCATGAAGAGTACTCTGTCCTCAAAAGTACTCATTCCTGAAAAAAAATGGTACGGAAATCCATCTGTCCGCTCTCATACTCTTGATGCAGACTCTAGTCCAAGTGGAATTTCTTGAATACCGTTTTGGATCTCACTTGGTTATTTCTTGTTTTTTTCCCCTATTTTGACATGCACAATTTGCCACCGAGGTTGGTGGTAGAGTGTGCTACTGACCTCGGCAGAGCAGCATAACTGTAAAGGGAACAATATGCGAAGAAGTGTATAAATCTGGAAGTCAGAGAGATACAAGTATAATTGATACATACATGCACTTTGGAGAATGTTGGAACATATACACGTACTCAAAGCATTAGGAGGAATGCGTTTCTAGCACATTGATATATTTTTGTTACCGAGGTAACCATTTGAGAACACAGTAAAGACGTATAATAATGACTTTTTGGCCGAGTAATGGTATTTCGAAACGTTTTCTCTGGGGAAGGTTCCCAGCAGGTACCTTGTCCTTAGCCCAGCTTTTTTTTTCAAATTGGGGCGCGATCCCGACACTCAAACACACAAAGCACCCAGATATTCAGAGCGTATATCAACGTGCTGCTACTCTGATCATTTGTTGTAAAGCCTGAGGTGAAATAATCATTATGACTGTTCGTGTTTTGATCGCCGTTTAATGGCAACCGATCATCACTGATTAGTTGTACAGGTGTAGATATTTTTTTTTATTAATGTTAGGGATGAACGAACTACAAAAGGTTGTTGAGAGTGGCTCTGTGGGAATGTCTAGGGTGCTTGAGAAATAAACAAGTTAGCTGACTTTGAAACGTTTCCTTCCGTGCCTGTTCCTCCAACTTAACGTTTTTCCTTCTCTGCACCACAGACTCAGCACTAATATCATAATGTTCCTTTTTCTTAAGCGTAGGAATTGTTTGCCCAGAACATTAAGGGTATCAACAGAGTGAAAAATTGATTACTGAATTTCAAAACACCGACTACTGGAAGCAACACGACTTGCTTTCTAAATGACGCATGTCCTTTTTACGTCTGACGTCGCGCCAGATGCCGTTTCTGCAACCCAGATGAAATAGACGTAGTTATTAAGCTTTTGACTATTCCTACTTGGCGTCCGTTTCCGTAGACGGTGGTTATTCACATTTCTGTGCGTGATCCTTTTGGCAAAAATCGTCTCATTAGCTTCTTAGCTTCCGCATTGTTAACCTTTCATTTCAGTTTGATGAATACTGCGGAAACAGACAGCTCCGACATGGGTATACTCAGAACTCCTTTTTAAATCTTCTTTTGCATTCAAGACATGTTTAATTTAATTTGCATCAAGTGCATCCGGAGGGTGGATTACATGAAAGGGGATTGAAGAAATCTAGTAGACACATCATTTAAGCTATAAAAAAAATAAAAACAATACAATCACGAACTAGTGAAACCACATTACCATTAAATTCATGGTGGGCAAACGTGATAATAGTATATTTTATAAGCTTGTACGCTAGAATTGCATTGATAGCGTGTCGACAGATTAAATCACGAATTGAGCACTCTCCCGCTAGGCCCGGAATCTTAAACGTACGGTCTACTAAAACTCCCTGATATAAGTGACAGCTCAGCTTCTTTCCAGCGTTAATTTCCCCGTTACTTTTCACCCTGCAAGGGATTTTATTTGTTTTGATGGTCGTTCATTCTATATACCCTCACCACTCTCTCGTATGCAGACACTAAATAACAGAATTGTGCCATCTCGCACTGACAAATGGACTTACCTTTCAAAGTATTGCCATCAGCTGAGTGAGCTTGCGCTTACATCAAGTGTTCTGTTTGTTATTACTTCATTTTCGAATTGGGTTTGTGTGAAGAAAGTAAGTGCCTGATTGCTTTTTCTGTTTTGTATTTGCGTTGGTGCACCGAAGAGAAGGTCGTCTGGTCGTTTTGGGGGGCCAGGCAAATGAACATGATCATTATCATTGCTCGTGCAGAAAAACAAATAAAAAAAGACAAACACGAATACTCAAAACTTGAGCGTAGTCGAATAGGTTACGTCGGTAAAAGGGATAAGAAAATTGACAAAAAGTGATATTCGGACATACAAATTTAAAAGTTATTTCATAATATGAAGATAACAACTTGTGAGGTAAGTCTTTAATGTGTATTGAAAAGTTCCAAAATTGCAAAAACGCCAAAACAAGGGAAGCAAAAAAAAAATACTGCACCAGCATCTGAAAGTTTGCTTAAACGAACACACAATATCTAGGTCACCCAAAAATAGCTAGTCACCATAACGTCGATTCGAAGTCTTTGAATATAATCCTAGGTAGTGTTTTCCTGATAGGTCAATGAAGGCTTCACCGACAGATTATTTTCCTTTGGCCTTATTCTCACGTGTGCCAACGATTTGAGGTTCACGCGCGAGAAGCCTTCTGAAGAGAAGCTGTAGTTTCTAAGAGCTAAAACGCAGGCTGCTCGAGGCCTACGTCGGTTGGGCGTATGGGCCTAGATCAAAAAAGGGCATCTGGTCTTCCGGATCTTCACACTCTAAGACAGTAAAAAGGGGAATTGCTAACACGAGCCTTGAGGATTCTCTAGAAAAGTCTTGCAAACACTCGGTACATAAAATCTTAGAACTACAAATAAGACCATTACAAATGGTAGGCTTGACGCACGGATGTTTGACTGAGATTGTAGAAGATCTTTTGGAAAACGTTTAAAGGGGCCAACCACGCAGCATGAAAAATGCCAAAGTGAGACCGGTAGTAATTCTGTAATTACACGCAGTTTCTTATAGCTTAAAGAAAGTGACCCAGCGCTTTCATATACGTGTGGTATTCTCAGCGGCAGTTATTGACTGAGAATACCACAGTTATTGGCAATTTCCATGAGGCGTTTTTCAACCTACTTTCACGGCTTTCCGTTTATATTGCCAGATGCTGCGAATATTTGCATAGCACATGTAAACTGTCGAACCAACCCACCCTGACAGTTTGGTCTCCTAGCCACGAGGTGCCGCTGATTTCACAAGACGCGATTACTCCATTCACCCTTACCCAGACTGGGCCGTAGAAGATGCATCCTCGTTGGTCCAGTCAACTTAATTTTAAACCACATGATCAACCCCCTCATCCCCAGCAGACTCACATGCAGAGAGTGAAGTCAAGCAATCAGAGACAGGCCTTTGATTGGTTCGGTGAAAGACACTCAGTTTAGGGTCAACGTAGTGTAGCCCAGAGCAGGCTAGCTGTTCCGATTTTGAAAAACAGTTGTCATTTAAATTATAAATAATAAATAAATTGTATTATTTTTCTCGTGCCCACAAACAACCTCTCGGCTTACAGTGTGGTGCACTAAACATACATGGAGTAAAACCTAAAAATACAGGAAACAAGAAAGTTGTATCAATAAAAGTCATGCAACATTATCGTAATGCAAAAATTGATAATTGATTAATTCACAAACATCCAGTCACGAAGATTTAACATAAACTCCTGGGTGGATAAAAAGATGTCGAGGTTAAATTTCTTTGAATCAAAAGTAATTTGTAACTTTGACAATGGGTTTACAGCGAACATGCAAGTTGGATAAAAAGTTGAAATGTTTCGACTCGGGCGAGCGGGAACATGAAACTCAATAGTTTGTAATAAAGCCGCCGAATTTACTCTGCCATGAACAACTTTGTGAAGGAATAAAACATTTCTGTACTGCCTTCTCAAGGCCAATTTATGCAGCGAAAATTTACGAAGCAAAGTTTCGTAGTGATAAAAACATCTCCTTCTTATGTAGCGGTCATATAAAATTCTTACCATTCGTTTTTGCACATTTTCAATAGCTAGCTCTTGCGACAGAGTCAATGAATTCCAAATGACTGAGGCAAATAATAGTCGCGATCGAACTAGAGACTTAAATAAGAGTAGCAAGCAACGGTGAGTTGAAAATTGACAACAAATTCTTGAAATCATTCCTAACGTCCTCAACGCTGCGTTTACGGTAGCGAAGACATGACTGTTGAAAGTGAGCTGTCAATATGCACTCCAAGGTCCCTGATAAAGGAGACAGAAGGAACTAATACGCAATCCAGGTAATATTCAAAACAAATAACATCACGCTTCCTAGATAATACCATTGATTTGGATT
The DNA here is from genome assembly GCF_016920785.2 of Ixodes scapularis. Taxonomy (NCBI): domain Eukaryota; kingdom Metazoa; phylum Arthropoda; class Arachnida; order Ixodida; family Ixodidae; genus Ixodes; species Ixodes scapularis. The sequence goes on along the minus strand of NW_024609836.1, from coordinate 42,760,237 downwards.
TCAAGGGGTTAAGGAACAAGCTGTTTTCTAAACACCATCTCGAAACACGACTTAGATCTGCTTGGAGAAAAGAGCAGTCAGATAGTGACTTCACACCTAGAAATAACTTAACATCGTCAGCAAACAGAAGTATGTTAGCATTGTTGACACAATAAGCAATGTCATTTACAAACAACAGGAACAAAAGCGGGCCAAGAATTGAGCCCTGGGGCACGCCAGACTTTGAAATAAACTGTACAGAAAAGATGCCATTGACACGAACAGAATTGCGACGATCACACAAGTAGCTATGAAAGCATCTACACAAAAGCGGGCTGAAACCATGTGACGCCAGCTTGCTCAACAATAAATCGTGCCTAACGCAGTCAAATGCTTTAGACATGTCTAGGTAGATGGCGTCAACTTGACCTCTACTAGTAACTATTGGTGCGGTGTAACTTAAAAACGAACACAAATTGGACTCTACAGACCTACCTTTTAAGAAACCATGTTGTTCATCAGATATCACCGTGTTCGAGTAAAAATAAACACGCTTATGAACTACTTTCTCAAAAATCTTTGCAAATCCACATAATAATGACACCGGACGATAATTCCTAGCTAAACAAGAATCACCTCCTTTTAATACAGGGACAACAACGGCGAACTTCCAGACCTCAGGAAAAAGTCCTTGTTTAAGTGATAAGTTAAAAATATGACACAGAACAGGCGCAAATATAGCACAGCAACATTTGATGATACAAGTGGGTATGCCGTCAATACCCGTAGAAACTTTCGGTTTCATTTGATCTATTGCTTCGATTATATCTTCAATGTCGACAGCAAAAGAAGTAAAAAAGTCACCACGTTCTACACCCAAGGTGTTAGTATAACTCGATTGCTGAGTCAAGTAGCAAGAGCTAAAAAAGTCAGCAAAACGATTTGCTACTTCAGCTGGTAACGATTTGTACCCAGCACCATCACGAAGGTAAATGTCGGCATTCTTTTCCCGAAGGTGTTGTTTCGCGTATCTCCAAAATTCTTTAGGGTTTTTAGACAAACCACCTTCAAGATCATTGAGGTGTATACGCTTGTCCTGTTTATACAGCTGTTCAACCAGGCATCGATAAATACTAAATTTTTGATACCAAACCCCTAGTCCTGTCTTTTTATATAAACGATGATAGTGCAGCTTTTTCCTTACGAAAATCTTTAAATCTCTAGAAAACCAGCTAGGATAGTGGAAGGGGCCCGTGCGCTTTTTCGGAACAAAGACATTAAGTGCGTTTTTAACAATGGAACCTAATCTTTCAGTAGCTGAGTCAACTATTTCACCAGATAAGACCTCCGACCAGTTGTACTGTTCGAGGAATTTGTATAAACCAAGATAATTTCCCCGCGAATAACAAAAAGCGACTGAACTTTCTTTCGCACGTGGCGGGCCAGACAAGGAAAATTTTGTTATAAACGGTGGATGGTAGACATCAGCTGGCGCAAGTGGGTTATCAACCAGCATTGTCCGCTCAAGCGGGGAGTTAGATAAGCACAAGTCAAGAACATTACCACATGCATTCGCTATTTCATTATACTGGGAAAAATTGAAAAAGTTCGCAAATGATAATAGTTACGACGCTGACCTCGAAGTCAGGCTTGTTGTACAGGAAGCAATACCAGCTGCCCAGTTAATTCCAGGTAAATTAAAATCACCATATACCTGAACCCGAAACTTAGAAAAGTTAATGGTTGTTTGGAGGGCTTCAAAGTGTGCTATGAACATTGACCCATCAAAAAGTGAAGGGAAATATTAATTTCCAATAAAGTAATTAAAACCATCTCTTGTAGGTATTTCAACCCAGGTACATTCTGAATAGGATTCTAAGTCCTTCCTTCGGTGAGACTGAACTCTGGATTTAACCGCAACAAGAACCCCACCCCCTAATTTCATTCCCGTGGTATCATAATCTCTGTCCTGTCGATACACAACATAATTAGACGGGAAATAGTTGAGACTGGAAATGCCAGCACAAAGCCAAGTCTCGGTCAAACAGATTATGTCAGAAGAACTCAGCAGTATATTCGACATAAACTCATCCGACTTAATACGTAAGCCCCGGGTATTTTGATAGTGGACCTCAAGTGTCCGAAAGATTTTCACTTGTTACACATTCGGGCCTAAATACTCGCGAGCTGTCCAGCTTTCCAAAAAACTGATGAAATATTGAGCCCTCAGGCCAGAGTTCCGGCTGGTTCAAACTATCAAACACCGACTGGTCCCCCGAAAGGTGAAACGAGGAGTAGGAGTTAAATTTCGGCTGAAGCTTGGTAACAGTAACAGGTTTGTTGTCTAAGAACGGGGTTACAAGATCCTCAATGTCAGAAACGGTAGTCATCGGACTCAACCTACACACAAAGAGTGCCTTGGCTGACGGTCGGCGGGGTACCGCAAGTACCTTTTCAGTCCTCCCAGTTCCAGTTGAAGGCGGAGAACGTCGCTTTCGCTGCACAAGCGTGAATCCATCAGGTCCGGTCGCCTGAGCAGTAGAACGAATCTCGCGTCGGGCACCGGGAGCCTGTGCCGAAATGGCGGGAAACTCGGAGTCCGCCCAGTTGCTGCACGTCAGGGCAGCGCTTGTGGCCTCGAGCGTAGAAGGCCTCAAAACCTCTCCTGAGGCAGAAGGTAGCCCACCGGACGAGCCAGAAGACGCCACCGCTGCCGCTGAATACAATGCGTGAGGACTCGAAGAAAGAGGCAGACCTTCCAGCACCCTCTTATTCAGCAGGCCGAGTTCGGAGCGCAAGAAGCCATTTTCAGCCTTGAGGCACTTAACCTCGGCGGTCAAGACATCCAGTTTTGAAGATATCTTACTCAGAAGACGGACAAAGTCACGCTGCGTCACCGCCTCAGACCCGGCAGCAGCGTCATGTGCAGATTCCTCCGTCTCCGACGCAGATTCCTCGTCCCACCCGTCATCGTCATGGTTGAGCAGGACCGCCGACGAATTCCGGCGGTGCCTAATACAATCCGAGCACTTGTAGGTGCTCCTGCCACTCTGCATAAGCAAGTCATTTGCATCCTGACCCACGCCGATGCATTTGCAATGGAAGCGTCGATTGCACGAACCCGAGCAATATAAAAGCTGCTGCTTACTGTAGAATCGAACGGAGTACTTGCCGCAGACGTCCGTCGGCATCGCTATCATTCGCCAAAATAAGGTGGTCAGATATAAGGTGGCAAATATTTTGGCTGACCGATTTTCGGTTGATAGACCAATACGATCCTTACTAATTGTTCTCAGTTGCACTTTAATAAGTACAATATTACAACAAATTAACACGTGATTGTGATGTATTTTTCTAGGGCTACAGTGAAACCCGATTATATCGAACCCGGTTGATTCGCACTATCTCTTTTATCAACCTATTTGTGAACATACTTGCAGCTGCAATAAAAATGCATAGTGAAAAATGTGGTTACATTGAACAAAAATTGCAGCGTCTCCCGATAGATCGAACTGCTTTGCAAGCTGGCGTTCCTTCGTTCAAGGGCGACTGGTTGGGGAAAGCCAGTTTGCAGAGAAAGCTGGCTTTTTTTTCTTCTTTTGGGCAACCGCTTTAATCGCCCGGAAGAAAAGAAAAATCTCTTTTGCGTAGGGAGCAGGGAGAGGGTGAGCCGATGAGACCTTGAAAAAACGAAACAGCGGCCTTTGAATAGCCGCACGAAGCGTCCCTCATGACCTACACAAGCTCCTAGGAGAGTAAATGTCTCTAAATGTGGTGTGCTTGTTCGCTGTCAAATTCATTAAAAATTTTATATAGAATTACTTGCTAGATTGAGCTGGTAGATGGGGTTTTCCGAGTTTGACTCTACCGCAGTGCATATAGATAATGTTCGTGTTTTTTTTTTTCATTTTCAGCTGCCTTCGACATGTACATCGAGCAAGTACCCTTGGATGTGTCACCTAGGCAACGAAAGGGTCTCATGAACAAGTATATCACGCAGCAACTTCAAGGTATCGACAGGAAGCTGCAGTTTTATGCTACTTCTGGAAACTAACTCAGTTTTCCTGTTGACGTGATGACGGTGCTGGGTTATTTGCTTTTGTCATGGTGAAATATATCTGTTTCGGCAACTGTACCTGCTTTCGGAAGCCTTGTTTTGGTTCTTTTGCATGCTCCTTTCAGGAAGGGTGTCAGGATTTCATTTCAAGGGAGAGCCTCGGAATACGAAAGGCAGACCGGGAGTTGCCAGCTCACTTTTTTTTTTTGAACAGATATTGTACGGGTGGACCTGCATCACGGGTGGACCAGCAGAACGGGTTGACCCGTATAACGGGTCGACCCGTATCTTGTCGAGTGCTCCTGTTTGCGACCCGTTCATATATAGGAGAACCTGTTCGCATAAGGGCCCCGTATGTCCATAACATCGTATGACCCGAACAGGTCAACCCGTATGAAAATTATGTCTTTTTTCAGTAGGGTCGCGCTCCTTCGTTCTTTTGGCGTTCACCTGGCAAGTTAACACCGAGCAAGCAGCGGTGTTAACTTGCCTTTGTTCCTTCGTTTAATAAACCCGAAGATTTCTGAGACCTAAAAGGCTGGAGCACCACCTGGCGGCATTTGCCATAAAAAGGTTCTGCAGTGCAGGGGGCAATCGTTGCTGGTGATACCACAGCTTCGCTGTCCAACCACCTTCCCAGCGTGGGTTGGAGCCTCAACTTTTTTAAGTGTTGATGTAAGTTGATTACGATATTTCTTGAAGACAGTAATATCACGGTCAGCTATAGACGAGAGGTAGGTCTGATACAAGCGATTGTTTTCCCATATCATTGCTAAAATATTTGGTGTAGCTTTTTTTATTCGCTTTTTAACCTTGACCGTCTTATACGAAAATGACGCAACGTAAATAGAGTTAAACGAACTTATGAACTCGTGCTATGCGTTGTTCACGCACTGTTTAAAAAATACGATGCTCCGCGGTCGGTCACAGGTTGAAAATTGAAATGTTTACTAGCGCCGCTGGATAATTGGTAAGTTTTAAAACATAAAAAATATAGGTAAATGGTCACTTATGAGACTACATATTGTACCTGCCGTTAAAACAACAGTGTTTGTATTTGCAATGAAAACACAAATGACAGCTGATGTGGAATGGGTAATTCTAGTGGGAGACGAAATGACATTGGAAAACCCGCTACTAATATAGCAGTTGTGAGGTCGCGACGAAGCAGACGAGTTTTCTTAAATATTTACATTTGGATCACAAGCAAATTAATAATTATTCACACCAAACAAATCTAAGTATCTCTTAGGAAAAGGCAAGCGATTGTTGAAATCGCCAGCTGCAACTGCAACCTAACTCTCAATTGCCGATTACAGAATTTTTTCTCATGTGTGCTCATTTATTTATTTTACTGTACTTAGTGAAGCTTGTTGTGCTCTACACCCCTTTGAACACATTATGTTTGTGGACCCGTTAAATAAATATTCCAAAAATATTTTAACATAATATTACTGTGTTTGAATTCAATTTTACCATCTGAATCTTTCTATATACCACCCTTATCGTAACATGTTTCTCGGCACGTTAAATAACGACTACGAAACGTTTATATAATAGTGTTGGTATTCATATTACAAGGCGCAAAAACACGGACACAAGAGAGAAAGAGAAAAACAGGCGCCACTCACAACTATATTTGAAAAGTGCAGAAAGAAAGGAATACAATCCTCGTCATCTTCATCTCGTCCACGCACGCGCTTAGCCATGTGACATACGCTTAGCCATGTGACATACGCAACAACGTTTACCAACTAGCCCAACTACAAGTTCTTCTACCATATAATAGTGTGAGGGTGCACATATTTAATTTTACTTGTTGAATTTTTTGAGTAGCACCCCTTATATTGGACGCATCAGAGATTAAAACATGTTTATATAATAGTTTCAGTGTGCGTTTATTCAATTTTATTTGGCGAATCTTCTTGTGTACAGCCCTTATATCAAATAATATTTTTGAACGCGATAAGTCAATGAAGCAAAATATTTCCATGTTTTGTTTTCTTAACGAACGCAAGGACTACTTGTTTCTAAATGCGTGTAAATACCAGGATAATTATTTGTGAACACATAGAGAAATATCAGATATTTCAAGAAAAGCGATTGACGTCATCAAAAGCGCAATTACAGTTGGGTTCGTCGTAGCTCAAGGTGCAATATCTTCAGAGCCTTGACGTACTTGAAATAATTTATGTGTTTAACCTTTTCGACTCCACGTCAACTCTCGTGGGCGGTGAAGAATCAGATTTGTTGTCTTAATGTATTTATTAAAAATTTCCTGACTGAACTTCCCGGTTGCTAACCGGTCATTTGAACTTTTGCTTGGGAAGACGTTTGCGTCAACAAACAAATTTAATGCTTTTATATTCATAGTTATGTTCTCACAGTTTCGTTGTATCTAACGCAAAGATGGATAAAATCCAATATTTGGTATAGGTGCAAACTTTTGTTAATGTCGCCAATAAGAACCAGGTAGTCCAACGCTATGTTACAGGGAAATTAATGTGTGCTAATTTGTTTAGAAACCCATAGCTTGTTGGCCACGCAATCTGAAGCATATCGGTGCATAAACAAACGACTATTGAAAAATAATATTCGGTTCCCACTTTTTGCCCGAAAACACAAATTGGAATCCCATCTTCCAAAGGCCGGGTGCTTAAACCATTACCTGGATGCGTGCGCAATTTGGAGTAAGTTCTGATATGTTACTCGTGCAGATTAAAAAACAACCAGGTTGCCGGTTTTTTTTTTTGTTTTTTTTTGTAATGCTATTTTGATGCCGCAACCAGACTTCTACTAATTGACCTAGAGCAGACTTGTGGGTTACCAGTGACGCACTATTTGTAGCTAGTTAATCTTCAGGTAACGATGTAACCACTTTTAAGAGAAGGAATGAGTAACGCATTTTTATTTAATTTTGACGAAGTAACAAGTAATAGACCTTATTCAGATTCGCGCGCCATCTATCGGACGTGGCGCCAGTCTTCCTTCCGACGCCATCTTTGAGGCGACTGGCAAAGCGCTGTGGCCGTTTGCGGCGCGTGAAAGCGACGCGCAGCGACCGCATGACTGCTCTGTTCCGCTATCGTATTCAAAGAGGAAAAATGACAAACAACCGATCTAAAGATTTGAATCCTATTGTTTTCTTTTCAAGTTGAAGGTATTATAGCCAACGTTTGAATAGACGTAGCGCTTTCCTGCACTGTTCATTCTCATAAAGAGAGCACCCGCGCGTTAGTGTTGTGTGCTTTTACAAGGCTTTTAAATCGTTTTTAATATATGACACTTTCCACAATGGCATGAAGGGCTCATGATATTTGCATGTAACAACAGCGAGCATCTATTATTTCATGTGATTTTTTGGGAGCTCGATGTTGGCTAGCATCGTAGCTTCGCTCGCGCAGAGGAACGGTGAGGTCCAGTCAACATCATTTAGATACACTGGTTTGAGATTGTTTTTATTTTTTTTTCTCCCTGAAGTAAGTCTTTTACATCCGATTGAAGGTTGATGCAAAGTACAGCTCAACTTGGCAACGTAACAACTTCGTTTAAGACATGAATGATAAAGACAACGGTGCTAAAAAGCAAAGGTGAACGCCCGCTTACTTTACACTGTATCAATATTATCACGCGACTCTTACATTTCAAGAAACATTTTCGAGATGTAGACGAAAGCATAAAGCGCGCGCTCTTCTTGACTGCTAACCTGGACCTGTTGGCGAGTTCAACAGTCGCGCTTGCTCGCTTCCCAACAAGTCGGGCTCGCGCTGTGGGAGAAGCTTTTTTATTTTGAGCCAATACTGCAAGCAGCCACTTTTATGAGCACTGGTCATATGCTATTGCGAGTAAGAATTAAATTTAACTCTATGTAACCGCGCTACCGGGAGGAGCACATTAAAATGTCGCTGGCATTTATTAATGCATTTTCTCTCAAGGGGCCAAGGTGTATATATGCGCAAGTACTGAATTCATTTGTTGGTATTATTATTATGATTATAAAATAAAAATGTTCCAACTTTCTGTAAAATCGTTTTTTTTTTTTTTTTCATACGTTATATTCCGCATACTTGCACTGCCGCGACACGCCGGTCATTTCCTTTTACGCTTTTGTGCCTCGCATACGCTTTGGTGAGCATGCTAGTGTAGATCTTCAGCGTTTTTTTTATTTTTTGCCTGCAATCAAAAATACGACTATCGTAAATTCGTGATGTATCACACGCACTCCTTATATTGATGTTTTGAGCTACCATTCGATATCTCCCCGAGAAACTAAATAAAAATCGATGTAATATATTTATTTTCATGTGTTTTTTTTGTGTAGAATCATATCTTCAATATTCCTAAGGTTAAGACAACAGGAACAAAAATTTAATGTTCAATGCCGCAATCATAGAATTATGCAATTCGGGTCTGCACACGCTGGGTCAATGCGCACTGGGTGAAGAACTCCTCGCATTATTCAGACTCGCAGCCGCAAATGCCAAATAAAAACAAACTGTCACACAGTAGCTGACGGCTCTGCTAAATATATCACATAAATCGTCTTTGTGCGAACAGTCGGCTGACCAGGCAACTTAACGCAGGATCCTAAAACAAGTGCGTGAGTCGGCCTGCTCTGGCGCTGGAATGAAGCTCATTTTTATAAAAAGAGATTCTTAGTGAAATTGCTGAAATTAAACTTGAGCTTAATATTCGCAACTTATTCTCGAGCAACTAACACAATCAATATCAAAAGAAAGAAAAAGAAAAACGCAGGAACATGCACGAACGCAACGCGGGGAGAGGGGTTCGTACTGCGGCGGGCGGCGCGGAGGCGAAGCCTCAAAGATGGCACCGAACCTCTGATGGTACCCGTGGCCGCCGAGAGATGGCGCTAATAATGAATAAGGTCTATTGTATTTGGTTACTTCTTTAGGGAAACGTCTTCAGCACAACCAGGCTAGTTCTCGCCCCAGCTCGCGCCTTTAGTTTACACTACAAGAAAACGCTGGATAGACCAAACAAAGATATGCACAAGTTATGTCACTATATCCATAGTTCTGTCTGAATGAAAAAAGCATGGCAATAATAATGACAACAAAAATTTGAAGCAGCTACTGCTTTCAGAAAAGGGGCACATTAAGACAAACAAGGCATTACCTTCAAGCTGGGTAACGCTTCCTTTTGAATTGCCGCAACGTGCAACGTAGTTTGTTACGTTTTGAGTGCGTAACGAGTAACGGTATTTAGTTACTCCATTTCAGTAACGTGCACATATCTTGGATTCGTTACAGTATGAGTCTACTCTGACCGTTTCGATGGAAGGAAGAAGGTGTCCTTTCTGTTACTACCACTATGGTGCTTGGATCGCGTCTCTGACTGGTGTGTTTAGCGTTCTATCCCGCTCATACATCAAAAGTGGTCCCCAAGTGGGAACAAATGACGTCACAGAAACCGGAGTGTCATGCTGTTGCCTGTCGCGATCCAGGCGGCTGGGGGTAGAAATGCTGGCGAAAAGCGCCACGAGCGAACACAAGTGTCGCTGACGTCACGGCGTCCCAGGCGTCCCAGCGCCCGGCTGCTCTACCTTCCGTGGACTGCCATAGTGGAGAGCGATCTACAGCAGAAAAGGCGTCTGCCATATACACCACAAGTGTTGGGACGCCGCCAGGATCGTGACCGGCGACAGCATGACACCTGTATGACGTCATGAGGCGGAAATCGAGGGACCACTTTTTTGGGCGTGGTAAACACACCAGTCGGAGACGCGTTCCAGGCACCATACTACTACAAAGAAGGTTTAGTTCTGCCTACAATTGTTTCCTGTGCTTTCGTGTGTTTCCTGCTCGATTTATTAGTAATCCGTTCAGTGTTTGTGAATACGAGTGTCTTTCGTATAGGTTGTTTGAGCTTGAATACGAGGATATAATATAAGGATGGTGCCGAAATAAACTCAAATGTTGATTTAGATAACTTTTCAATTGCCAGTTCCACCTAAATATAGCGCTAATGGTCCAGACCATATGCCACAATTCATTTTTTTTTGTATTCAAATTCAAAAGTTAAATGCAATATTGAAGAATTTTTAAGGCAAAAGCGTTTAGGAGCTCGTATCGCAGAAAATCCGGCGTCGGCGTCGGTTGAACCGAAAAATCCCATAATGCAACGCGCACAGTCACGTGTGACGTCACCGGTGCTTGTGACGTGATGTCCATACTAACGTGCTAAATATGGCTGAAAAGGCTTCCCCTAAATATTGCAGAAAATATTTCGACAAAATTTTCCTTAAAAGTCTCTCGCAAAATTGAACGGAAACGTTTTATGCCAAATATAGCGGGTCGAAAGGGTCATGACGTGACAGCTACGTGTAACGTCACGTGACGGGTGACGCTACCGACTACGCCATGCACACAGGCTTGCACGGCCCGCATAACGCTATCACATTCCAGTCTTAAAAGCGTTGCTCAAGCGTCCTTCAAGTTATAATGAGAAAATGGTGGCCAATTGGGTCCTCAAATACACGAAAATAAATCGATATCACTACCGGGAACAAGCCCAGTTCACTCAGCTTTTAGAAACGTTTAAGACAAAAATATAGGTTAAAAAAGATTTGCCTCACTCGAGCTAGCACCCCTGTTATCTTTTTAATCCGTTTTGCGTATTTTTAAAATGCTAATTAAAATTTTAATGGTGCGTGTTGCTATCCTTTATATTACTGCGTACGAACAATGATCGAGTTCTCAAAGGTTTCTCACAGAATCTTGCCTAAAACTCTTGCGTTTCTCAGGGTTAAGTTCAGGACCCCCTTTTATTTTTAATCGTTCTGAATGATATAATGGCATGAATTTAAGGTTCCCGGTCGCTCCATTTTGGCTGTTAATATCAAGTTTAAATTAATTTCAGTCCCCAAAAGATTGAAATATATAGCAAAGCGATGTGTCATGCATGCTTTTACGGTGCCAACACAGTAAATTCCAGCTGAACCCGTAAAAACAATAGTGACTTGGTTGTGTCGACTTCAGAGTGTTGTGGTCTTCGCATGTCATCTTGATGGAATGTCACTGCAGCCCCTTTTCTCTTGTCAAAGATCTTGAAGAATGTTTAGATAGTGCTTCAGTGGGATACACCGCCGATTTCTTGAGCTACCCCTACTAACTATATTTTCTGAATCTCCAACCCTCTTGAAATTCAAAATTGTTAATGTAAAATCGGCAGATGAAAACGATGCGAAAACCGTCATTCAGCTGAATTAAGGCCTTGGTTTGAGCTAGTTGGTTTGTGATGACTTGAAAGGTTAAAAGCGCCACGCAAAAAGGAGACAATGAAGAAATCACACACGACAGAGACAGACGCTATGTTACAACTTATATTCTATCCCAGTCAGACTTGCAACTGATAAAAGATCAGTTAATAGTTAGCGCCTATCTGTGTCGTCGGCGTTTTCTTCTTCGTGATTGTCTTGTTTTGCGCTTTTAACCTTTTAAGTCACCCACATTCAAATATACCCTCGCCTTTGAGAACTGTGAGGTTAGTGGCAGCCTCAGGGAAGCTGTCAAGCAGTCTGTAAGGTGTACTACCGCGTATTTGTTTCGTGCTGCTGTGCGAATGCTGGAGCGATCTTCCAAAGCATTTATTGGTTATTATGAAACTGCTTGCTCTCTGTTGGGAACAGATCTTACAGTTGAAAGAGTGAACCCCTGCCTGTCACTGGCGTCACTTTTGTGTTGTTTCGAGCACACGTTCAGTTTAAAAAACACGGTGAGAACCAAAATTGTAAATTCTATAGCTTCGGGGAAACATATGTTGGCCTAAGTTTGGGATACCATTTCAGCGATGATCTGTTCGTGTATTTAGTAAATGTCAGACAAATCGCGGGCGATAAAGAAAACGCCGATGTACTTCATTAACATTTAAAAATAATGTTTTTTTACCGCAGTTAGCGCGACGATAATATTGGGAGTTGTTTCGTGCTTGTCTTTAAATGTTAGGAGCCCTTAGAAATTGATTCATCTTCTAAGGATTTTAGAAAGGTCGCGATTTCAATTTGCGACCGTGATATGAAATGCGCTGTAATGAACACAAATAATAAATATAGAAAACTTTAAGAAAAGTACCATTCCGTACAATTTGTGACAGATATTTAGAACGGCTTTTTTTATTATGACCAAATATTTTAGAGAAAAATATTCTTAAATTTTTTTCCAAAAGCATGGAGGCTCATGACTGTCTTTCTACATAGAGTTGTGAAACATGCTAATGACTCGGCTTTGCTCGCCGGTAAAATTAGATTCCACGTCAATTTTCCCTCTACCAGACATTTAATATTTGTTATATTCATTCACCATACAATTTTCCATCCCTTTCTCGGATCAAGTAGCTTTATAACAGTAACGCGCAACTCCCGATTTAACTCGCGCAACCCCCCATCTCAACATCTATATATCGTTCTCAGTGTTCCGCCGCCTGTGGAGTAATTCACCTCTTTTTAACTAGTTTCAATTTTTGAGTTTTGTACTTTCTTTGTATGCACGTTTATTGAATGTTATCACCAATATAAAGGCAATCGTGGTTGTTTTTTCGCACTTTTGTTTTTTGGTAGATTTTTAATGTTAATGCCTTGAATCTTATTTGTGTACCATTCCTCATACAATATTTGTGAACGCGTAAAATAAAGACGACAAAATAGGTTATACTTTTTCTTAAAATAAACACGCAAAATGTTGTTTTGTCTTCTTTAGGCAATCATTAGGTTGTATTATTGAGTACCCGATAACAAAATAGTGAATACTGAAAGCACCGCGGCTGAAGAAGAAAATGGCGCATTCACTCGCGTGCCCATGTGTGTTCTCTCCAGGCCCCTGACGTAAAAGTGGTAATTATTAAGGGTGTAACCTTTCCCACTCAGGTTTTTTTTGTTTCTTTTTTTGTTGGCATGGAGCATTTATTTTAGTTTCCTTATTATGCTTTGATCAATTGTTTAGCTATAAGATTCCTTATCGTTAACTTGCCCTTTTAGTTTTCATGTAGGGTAGATGATTCGGATAAAAAAATACACGAATAACGATAATAATTTCAGGAAGAGGGACGAAGGGAAAAACGCAAAACTTGAAACACAGCTAGGTGACCGATGCGCCACTGAAATAATAAGCCTGGCCCTAATATCGAACGGAGGACTTCACCATTTCCAGCAGAGCGCTCTAAAACCCGAGCTAACCAGGAGTTAGACGTCAGTAGAAAAAACAAGTTTAAACAACTCCCTTGTTCCATTCCAGGACCACGCAGATTTTTTAAGTCGCGCAAAAGTCAACTTGTGTTTGTCCTTTGTGCGCGCCCCCCCCCCCCTTTTTTTTGTTCCCCCCCTCCGGTGACTTTTATCATAATTTCTATGAAATCACTGGCACCTTTGAATTGATTGCATTATTATCATATTTACAATACATTATTTAGAACTAGTTCTGTGATTTCTTTGCGTTCACAGCCACAGTTCTTGAAATGCATGTTTTGTTTATCCAGAGAAAAAAATGCATTCATTTAGTCCATGGAAAAGATCGAGTCAAGTGCCATTTTTCACGAGAATTCATGTCTGCTTAATTCTCCAAACAAGTTTAATATATTGCCCTTTCTATCCCCAAAAAGGCTCATAAGAATTCATAGCGAAAAGCTAGTATTCGTCTAAAAAAAGGAATAAACTCGTACATGATTCCCAGCTTATGTTTCCCCACTACTTAAATTAGGATATAAATTCACATGCTTGACGTAACTGCCTGAGTCTTCATATTGTGTTCTCACAGATACAAAAACAGTCCCTACGTCTGGTCATTTCCTTTATTGCCATTTTGAAGTATTTAAACTTCGAGAAAACTTCGAACCGTTTAGTGAAAAGATGAGGGTGTCCTTTCTTACTGGGGCAAAGATTCCAAATTTCCGCGTATCATCTGTTTGAGTTTTTTTCAAATCTTGTTTGCGTTGTGGTTCTATATATGTTTCAAGCTAATCTTAGTTGTGCTATTTTTAAGTTGTGACTTCGAAGTTGTTTGCGACTTGAGAAGGAGTATATATAAAACGGGGGAAGAAATATACACCGGAGCGGAATTTGAATCTTTGCCTTTTAAGCTTTGTCTTTTTAAAATCTTTGTCTTTTTAAATCTTTGTCTTTTTAAATCTTTGTCTTTTTAAAATCACAGAATTCTTTCACTTAGTCTCTTATGAAGTTTCATCGTGGTAATCTTGAGCCACCTAGCTTTCACTACAAATTGTCTTTCTTGGATAACGCCAAAGGATATATAATTGAGGCTCCGTCATGTACGTTTTTTGAAATCTATAACTATAACAAAAGATTCAGCTTTGTGTGTCGTCATTAGGGTCGATATGCAAAATTATAAACGAGTATGGCAAATTGCGTTTTACACAAGAATTCAACGAAAGTTTTATTTTTGGTCTTAGTTGTGCGCAGCACCTTAAAGGGCATGAAAGTGGCCCACAGGCTTGGGCAGATATTTGATTTCGCGAGATCTCGCAGAAGTCAACGCCCTTTCGAATGCTCTACTTTAATATACACGCCCTTGCTCAATCTCCACACACCTTCTAGGATTAGTAGTGGTAATGAATTTACGAGAATTGTATGTAAGGTGACAGGCCTCCGAAGCATAAAGTAATGGTGACCTAATTGAATAAAACGAGGGTATGTATTCGTACACCTTACATGCCATTAGGTTGCGTAATACGGTAAAGATACAGAATGTGTAAATAAAGGGTCTATCATATTCTAACCGTGAAACGATGTATTCAAGTATCAATTCCTACGCAGTTATCAGAAATGGTATAAAGTGAATGGTATTAAAAATAATTAGTATAGATTCAACCTGTGTTATTTTCATAGGCGGACAGGTTTTGATTTCCGGAAGGGGAAGGGAAGAGGGGGGGGGGGGGGGGCCTGACGATCTCGTACTTCCCCCCTCTTTCCCCTTTACGTGCAGCTCCAAATAGGTCCCCGAAGCGAGGGTACTTGCTATCAGACGTGGAAGTAATTCGTTACAAGTGACGGGACTATGTAATTAGTTACTTTTCTTGTAATCTAGTAATTAATCGACTACTTTTTGAAAATGTAATGTGTAATGTCATCTCATTCCTTTTTTCAGTAACGAATTACTGAAATTACTCGTTACAATTCTTCCGTCCCGTCAAAGGGAGAAAAAGAGTGGAAGGAGGGCGATGCAATGGTCCCCGCGCTTTTAGCATGGTAACACAAGGCGGGTGTTCGCTCGCGAAGAGAGTGCTGTTGAGGGAAAAGAAAGAAATTCACGAAAAGCACGACAGCCGAGCCAGAGCCCATTTCTGGACTTGTTTGTACGGTCAGCCAGGCTGAGAGGATGCGACGGTCTATAGACCATTTGATTTCGCGCTCTCTGGGCGGCACCATTTTGTTCGACCGCAGCGCCCCCTCCACACACCCGGGAAGTTGAGCGGGTTCGGTGGGGTAAAACGAGAGAGAGGGGACGCGCCCGACTCCTCTAGCAGACGACAAACCGGGAGGTTGCCGTTCTCCACCTTTGGGCTGTATCGGCAGACAGTACGGAACATCGAACTCTCGCTCGTGGCTGGCGTTTTGAAGTGGTTCGCGTTCTTAAAATAGTTGTGGCTAGGGATGCCGCGAACTTTTTTCGAATCGAAGTTTCGACTATCGAATCAAGCGGTTCGAAAGGTTCGAAAGATTTCGAATTATCGAACTTTCTATATTGTAAAATTCGACGGAAGTCGAATTTTCGAACTTGTTAAACTAAGAAGTTCGACGCTTTTCGAACCGTCGAAGTTATGACGCTAAAAAATTCGATCCTTTTCGAGCTGTCGAACTTATTACGGTGCAAAATTCGATGCTTGTCGAACTTCCGAACTTGATATACCAAAAAATTCGATGATTTTCGAACTTTCGAACTTCTTGCACTAAAAAATTCGAAGCTTTTCGAACTTTCGATTTTCCTATGCTAAGGAATTCGATAATTTGCGAACTTTCGAACCTATTTATCAAGAGGATTCGAAAAGTTTCGAATTTTCGAATTCTGACATCTCAAAAGTTCGACGAACTTCGAACTTTTACGGTAAAAGTTCGACGTTCGTTGAACTTCGAAAGACCGGCGGACGGTTTCATTTGAATTCAAGTAGTGAGATACATTCGTAATTTTTTTTTTCTCGAATTTTTACATGCGGTGCTGCGTTCCTTGCGAAAGACAATGCCGTAGGAAGGACGACAGTTTTTCGACGATTGTCGTTTGTGCGATATTTCAAGCGCGCTATAGCCGAAGCTATTTATGGTAGAGATGTTAAACTTTTTAAAGAATGATCTATGTATAGCCTAGGTAAGAGTCGTCTTAAGATGTGATTATTGTTATTTGAGATAAGTTTCGAAGAAATGTCCAAACATGTGTCTATGGGTAGTTATGCCCTAAACTTGGTATTTCTTTTTCGTGAAAGTTGTTTGAGGTATCGCATTTAAAGGGAAGATGGGGCACTTCTACTTTTGAGAAAAAACGCTTGAATTGCGTTCATTTGGCCTTTAGAATAACAGATATCACAATTATATTTCAATGCGACGCGCCGGAGAGCCATACGAGCAATTTCAAAATAGGGCTGAAGCCCCGCCTCCCTAGCCTTGGGCAGCCTAAAGATCCGTCGATGACGTCACGGACAGCGACTGTCTTTTGCATTTTTCTCGCGTTTAACAATACTTTCGCAGCAAATGGTTTGGATATTCGGGTTCACGGGGTGAAAATACACTAGAATCCACTTTTAACTCATTTTTTTCAAGAAGCTCCGTAGCTTCTTCAAAAATATCATTGCCATCTGCAGAATAAAAAATAATGTATTGATTGTTTTTTCACGTTCAGGAGTAAATTAACTCATGAGAGAAGATGTCTAATATTATTCAAGTTCAGCACGTCATTAAAAAATAAACATGGGTTTTTTGCGCTTCACGTTCTTGGGACGTGTTTCTTTTAGCCTGCACATATTTTGGTAGGAGAAGCTTGTTTCGAAGTTCTGAGCTTCTGAATATGCAAGAAAACAACACTTCCGGCTAAGTCTTGATACGGTAAATTTTTTTTTAGCTTTTTATCTTCGCATTTATTGTTATGTTTATTTTTAATTTCTTTTTATCAATGGCACAGTTATTCAGGTCGAAAAGACATAGCTGTGAACTTCCGAACCACTAAGCATGTGACAAGTAGTGCCTTCTGACAACGAGTTTTCAAGAACGACCATCTACTCGATTTTTTATGCAGTGAAGAGCGACAGTAGCTATAGATATGCATGAATAATTTCAGATTAAAATAACCTCGACCACGCCCTCTTTCCCCGTATTGTTTTCTTTAACAGTCCGAAATATCGGGAAGGAGGAAAGGGGAATTGCAGCCCCCCCCCCCCCCCCCCCCCCCTCCCCCTTCCCGTTTTTCTTCTTCCGACGCCACTTGTATGGTAGAACGCATTTCGACCTCGAGGTGTGTCGGCTTTTATGCTTTTTTTCGAGGCGTTTCCTCCGTCCCGTAAAATAAACCTCCAGGACAATTACAAACTTAATTTACTATATGTCAGCGTCACTCGATCGGGCGGTGTTCGATCGGATTACTACCAGCGTGCAAGGGGTAGGGAGGTAGTTTGCCAGGTCGCTTCAAGGTTTTTCTGAGCTTCAACCTCCTGCCCACCCCTGGACGTTTCGAACTGGATGAGTATCGTAAAACAGTGCGTTTGTGTGATCACTACTGTGTGATGCACGCTTAAGACCCTCCCCCCCCCTCCCCCCGGGGTTGGCGGTCACAATTATTGATCTATGGTCACACGTCACTCTGCATCTGCACTAGCAAATACTCCAGCACATCCTGGACACTCGTCGTCTCATTTAATTGCCTGACCCAACTTCGCGGAGTCTAAATATCACACCCTATCTTTCCTAACCCTGATTTCGTGAAAAACAGTGAGTCGTGAAAATGTTATTTGAAACTGAAACTGTGGAGGAACATGAAAACCGGACTTCGAACTTTGAAAACTTGGACCTAAAAGAAATTCAAAACCTTCGAAACTTTTTTTTTTTAATTTAGCATTAAAAGAGAATCGAAACCTTCGAACTTTATGTAGGAGGAACTTCGAAATATTCGAATTTTTCAAACTTATGTTTATACAAATTCGAAGCGTTCGAATTTTTTGAATTTTATGACAAAAGAAATTCGAAATTTTCGAATTTAAGATCCGAGGAAATTCGAAATGTTCGAATATCTTGAATTTCTAAGTTCGGAAAGTTCGAAAACTACGAATTTATCGAACCTCAAGTAAAAAAAAATATTCGAAATATTCGAACACGAAATTTTAGAAACAGTGAAAGCTTCGAACTTTTCGAATTCGAAACTCCACAGTGATCGAAAGTTGCGAAATTTTCGAATTCGAACCTCGGTCGGTACGAAAATATCGAAATGTTTCGAATTCGAACCTCCGTTCGCTTCGAAAGTGTCGAAACCTTTCGAAATCGAACCTGGGCTGGTTCGCGACACCCCTGGTTGTGGCTACTCCAAAATCAGCCTGTAGCTCTCTGTTGTTCTATTTCGCTAAATTATCAACTAGCCTATCCTTTTTCCGTTACTACAATGGCAGTTGAGTCAGCCGGCAGTACTTCCCTCAACTACTGCGTGTATTGCGGCAGGAGAGCACGTTTTATTTATTATTTCAGACTTCCCCTCATGGTCGCTAAAGGCCTACACCAGTACGAACTTTGTATAGTGAAAAAGGTACAGCAACCGGATATACTTTTCGCCAAAGAGACCGGCAAATCTGACACAGTTTTCCCTATATTTTTTTTATTTGCACGCAGATAACGGAGGAATTGGACCCTGGGAGTCGTTTTATCTAGTATAGTATTACGCGACAACTGGTATACCAAAATGTGCGCATCTGCGCTTGAAGGTTCCAAAATGACGCGATTTTAAAGTGACTTTGCACGCCAGCCCAACGCTAGCTACTGCCCACTCGGCGAAGCAGACGACGTGCGGGGCGAGAGGGGGATGCATTTTTTTTTTCTCTTTTACCCTCTCTGCTATGACCCTAACGGAACGGTCTATACACAAACTCATGTTTACAAACAAACCGGAGCGCCCTAGCGGACGCCACCGGCGCCGCGCATGTGCGGTGGATGGTGGGCAAGAAGCCCGCCGTCGCGCATAAACAAACCATTGAATTGCGTTGTTGTCGGCGACGGTGGGAGTCCCCGTGCTCTTTTTCGCGTTCGAATTGTTGATTCCACGTCCCCCTAACAATGTCTGACTACTTGAGCGGCTTCAGCAAAACTAACGAGGCAAAACTTTGCGTAAATAATGTGCGGCGATTCATTTCAGGTGGACGCCGCAGAATGGGCGCTAAAGGCCGACTCCCACGATGAGATTCTGCTCGCTGTTTTCAGACGCGGCGTTGCTCGGACTGCAAAAGCGTGGACCGTAGCTGAGATGGTGGACGTCGATACTGAAAACCGCAAGTAGAATCGGGCATTACAAGTCGGTTATGGCCACTGGTAACAATAATGATGAACATCTTCTTGTATCTGTTTACACTTAGCCTACTTACCCCAACCAACCTTCAAAAGTGTTTTGAGGCCTGCACTTAGTTCTTATCGCAATTACCGGGTCAACGTTTGGTTTACGGGCCGCTGTCGTTTGAACGAGCTGACGACAAAAAGCAGCCAAGTTTGTAAGAACGCATGCGTAATGGGGTATGGGCAAAAAGCACCGCGTCCCGCGTCAACAAACCTCTCGAATGTCACGTTGTCGGCGTCTGTGTGTGTCTGCATACTCCTTTTCGCGTTGGAATTGTCGATTCTACATCCTCATCGCAATGTCTTACCACTTTATTCGCCTAAGCGAAATTATCAAGGCTCGTTACGCCGCTGAACTTTCCGTAAATAATTTGACGTGCGGCGATTCATTCGCATGAACGCCGCAGAATGGACGCCAAAACCATAATGAGATTCTTCTAGCTATTTTCATTAGCGACGTCGCTCGTGTTGCAAAAGTGTAGAAGGTAGCGGCGATGATCGACGTCGATACTGAAAATCGAAAGCGGGAACAGACCAAGCGTAACAAGTCGGTGATGGCCACCGGTACCAATGATCAACATCTTGTATCTACTGTTTACACCGAGCCTACTTAAGTCTTTTGAGGCCTGCAATTACTTCTTATTGCAATCACCGGGTCAAAGCTTGGTCTACGGGCCGCTTTTGTTTGAACGAGCAGACGACAAAAAGCAGACGTTTGAAAGAGCAGACGAAAGTTCGAACGATCAGGCGGCCGTGTGAATTTGAAGACGCACTGAACCCGTGGGTGGTTCGGACAACTTGGCGGTTTTCTCTTGTTTATGTTGGAACAAAGCAAATACATCTGGCGACCACAAAGTGTTGCCCTCACACGCAATCGTAGTTCGACAGCGTCTGGTTTGCCCTTTTCACGGCTACTATCCAAATTCTCGGACGAACGGAGGGGGAAAAACACATGAAAACTGATCTTCAAACCTTTCTAGACTTTTTTGGTACAACACCCGTCGCAGCACTTTGACGAGAAGGCAGGTTTTTTGTCTCGTTTCTTCCAAAGGAACACAGGAATGCATGTCTGGCACGGCGAATTCTGCCCACCGCCCCAGACCGGAAGTGTGTCCAGCGCGCCACCACCGCGGCTTGACGTAGGAGAGTTGAGTTCGTGTATACGAAGGCAACAGGCTTCGACTTCTTGGAAAACGAACGGACGGCTTCGAGCACACAAAATAGCAGAAAACTAATGGACCATAAAACCGTCATGGGGGGGGGGGGGGGGGGGGGGGGGAGGCCGTAAAGAGTAGGAACGTGGACACAGTGACGGTGGCGCATATGTCGCCTCTCTTACTTCCCTCCCCCCCCCCCCCCTTCATCTACCCTACTTCATCCATCCCCAACCCCTCCGCGCCTTGTCCCCCAAAACAAATCTTTTTTTTTTTTTTTCGCTCCAAACAATTTTTTGCTTGTCGATGTTTCTGCCTATACACGCTCACTCAGCAAGCAGGGAGGAAGCTCTAATGAGACCTTGACCCTGGTCATCCTTGACAGCGCTGTGGAAGCTAAATAATGGTTGGACCAACTAGGTATGTGATTTCTGTCACTTGATTTCGCACTAGAGGATGCGTAAGGAAAAAACATGAGGGGTGCGATGGCGGCAGTTCATTGGAAAAGAAAAATAGCTAGCAGGCAACCTTGCTGTCAGTTTAAACAGTAACTTGCGTCAGCAGCCAATAAGCTGACCGGGGAGCACAACAAAACGGCTTGGGATATCCAAGCTGAACCCGTACTTTTAGAAACAAGAATTCTGGACTTCTCGTCAGCGGATGGCGTCTGCGCTAACTTAGGCCGGAATTTTAGGGAAAGGAAACCCAGCCCGTGTTTTCTGAGAATAAACAGTGACTCACGTGGACACTGGAGTTAAGAAGCCGCCTGTAAACGCGTGAAAGACATGGAACAGTACTCTTCACTGAAAATTGTGCTTTTTTTAAAATAATGTCTAAACGGCGAAATCAGTTCAACTGATAGATTGTGCATTAATATTCCGTGTGAGTCTTTGTTCTGGTAAGTTTGGTGATCAAGAAAGAAGATCATGTGGGTCATTTGTCCGGATAACAACCTTCATTAAGCAGGAGTTTTTGAAATATACCCGGTCACAAGTACCGCATCTTGGTCTCACAGGCAGTCAGTTTTAGTAGGTTAACCAGCCACTATATAAGCGACATGCAGCGAAACCGAGAAAAAACATATCTTCTGGGGAATCGCGTTCTGAAGCTCGCCGATTCCAAACTCGAATTAATTCTAACGGTGTGCGTGCTCAAGTGCGTTCGTCGCATGTTCGTAAGATTCAGTTCATTCCGAATTGGACAGAGCACGACTCGCTTATCTGGAACGCGTGTCTATGTCATTTAAAACTTTATAGAGTCGTTCTCCCAAAACTATTACCCTAAAATGATGCGTAGATGGCACTGAATGTGTTGTACTTTTGTTTTAATCTTGATTGCGCCCAAAATCGTCCCCCTCAAACACGCAGCATATAGTGTCTTTGTGTTTCTTTAAAGGAACGAAAAAGTAATGGAGTAAAGTAACGAAGTAATTAATCGGTTACTTTTTACGGGGAGTAATTCGCAATGATAATTCATTTCTTTTCAAGCCAAGTAATTGTAACTATAATTAATTAGTTTTTATTTTTTTTGACGTAACGGTCTCAAATCTGCTTGCTGTCTCAAGGAACTCTTTTGGGGGGGAGCCCGGCATCGCGAGCCGGGAGAGGGGGAGGGGCCGGGGGGGGGGGGGGGGTGGGCCGGGGGGGGGGTCCGGGGGGGGGGCTTTGCTTTTTCGGAAAGTTTAAAAAAAGGGGGGGGGTTTGGGCCTCAGAGCCCCCTTAGTGAACGCATATGATATATTTAATGAATTCATTTTTTCGTTCGCCTCCTGCGTGAGCACCTCCCCCAAAAGCCTGCTACCTTTTCAGGTGTACAATAAACATATATTTGATTAACTGATCGGGACTATCGGGTTCGGCTCGTTGTGCTTTCGTGGTGTCCCTTACTTTAGAAACTATGAAAATAAGTGTAGGTATGTTTTATGCATAGAAATACAAAAAAAAAAAGTTGTTTCTGAACTTGTCATAATTTTTATATTGCTATCGCCAATATTGCTGAAAATTATCATATGCCGCGTATTATTGATTTTTTTCATGCTGTTAAATGAAATTATCATGTGGGTTTATTTACCGCATTCGGTTCATAATTTTACAAAACGAATAAGTAATTCAATTATTTGTGACAAACAAGATGTAACTAAACTGCATTAAAAATACTGGTAAGGAAGTCTGCTGTGGGAACGACAAAATTGCTTGCGGAAGTAATATCGACTGATCTGATAATGAACAGAAGGTTAAGGCGCAAGCCAGCTGGTGATGATTGAACAATATTAAGCAGTTTTAGTATATCGTTTTGGCATCCCCGCTACACTATACGCTTGAGCGATGACACTACTGCGCATGTGCGTTTCGAGTGGAGAATTAGCGGAGCTGCCGAAGCTAGCGGAGGCGCGCTATTTTCCGAAAGTTGCGAAAAACGTAGCCCGTGTAGCGCGGTGCCATAACGTGGGCCTCACGAAAACGACTAGGAACGCAATTTAAGATGGCCGCTATGCCGCGGCTGTCCGCTCTGTCCGCTTCGCGATCGCTGTTCTGAGGGGCGGAGTATATCTTGCAGCTGCGAGAAGTAGCCGCGACAAAGCCGTTCCAGGACTACAACAGGTAGCGATTTATGATGGACGTGCCAAATGCGGCCACGGAAAAAAAAGAAAAAGCTTCGCTATCTGTAGTGCTGTGAGTGAAGGGTGTTGCCTCCTGCTCGGAAGCTTTTGTCGTGAGGACAGAACTGACCAAGGAAGCGAGCCAGCAGGCTAGTGTGAGGAACTTGAGTGGCGTTTTATTTGCGTGAACAGTAAGAAAGAGGAAAGAAAGACCGATCGCAACGACATTGCTGGAGCTACGGTTGTTGTCATTTATTTTTCAGTATTTCACTCGATGGCTTTGGCGCTTGACTCATATCGGATTGACTTGAACAGCTTGGCCGTCAGTTGTACCCAATTTGAAACATAATAATCATTTACTTAAAACAGAAGGAAATATTAACACTTCTTTCGATGAAGAAAGAATATTATATTTAGATACTGACGTTGATTTGAGAATTGCGAATAATTGCTTCACAAACCTTTGTTTTACGCAAGCCTTACTGTCTGAAACAGCCGCTAATGGCGCTACGTTAGCTCTCGTAACGCTGTAATCTGTAGCGGGTTGCTAAAGGTCTAGGAGATCTTGAAATCCCGGTTGGGCTAAGCTACATATAGCGGAGGTAGTAGCGGATTGCGGATAACGTAGCGTGAATGACTGAACGATCACCTCAAACACTCTATTGACTAAAACCCCGAGACTGGGACGAGAATGGACGGACGAACTCTAAGTCTCAATTTTAATACTTTCTGTTTGTCCGTTTCTTCTCGGCGCAGTCTCCGTATTTGAGTCAACGGTTTAATCAATAAGAAAAACTGCACGTAACTTTCCTCAGGGTGAACCAGAAAGTTGTGGAAAACAGCTTTTCTTTGTAGCAAAAACAAACAAAACAACGGTTTTCGTCAGCGTGTAGCTGTTGAAACGGGCGAATATAATGCCGGGTACCACAAACAAGCATCATGCACTTAAGCAGACCAGCAGTTTTTGCGTTGATATATGTATTCCTAAATAATCTTTATGCTTACATTTATTATTAATATTACTCAGTTATTTCAATATTTGTTTGTTTAGTTTGAGCTATGAACTCTAACTTCACAACTATGTGCTTTAAAAACAATCTGACAAATTAAAAAAAATTATAATTACAGTTTTCAATACATTTCTTACACTTCGTCAGGCGCCGTTGGGCACTATGTCTTTGGAAAAATAATCACAAATGAAACTTAAAGCAGCTGTGTGCTCCCTCTGCACAAAGATGACTCATGTTTTCGAACGTGAAGTTCGTTACCCCAAAGGCCAGGATTGACGTACAGAACATTTTTCGTGCATCTTGCAAATTTAATAATAAAAAAGCCTAATGTCACATACGTCACGAGGAAAACAGGAAGCGTAAAGTGGTAGTACCCTGCGCCTGCGCTAGCGCGTTCATGCTTATAAAATATATACTCATGCACTTCCTTGCAGGAGACACTTTCGACCTTTTAAGCTTTGAGGCTTCGAAAATGCGAATGACTTGTCGCCGGCAATAAAGATGCAGAAAATATTGCAGTTTATCTTCGAGGTGAGGTTCGTCATTTTGGCCTGCAGAGCGTCGAGCGAGTAGTGTAAAGCACAATTCTATTTTATTTTACTTGTAGTCTTTTTCGGTAATAAGATAATGGGTCCTGTAATGTTCTATTATTGGTAAAATACGAATGCCTGTAAGTGTTTTGTTCAGTATGCACAACTGTGTCAATAAATCTAAAATACGCACGAATATTTCTTTAAATAAAAGAGCCCGGCAGTTTTTAATGAAGAACGCTATCCAAAATTGATAATTTTATGAGCTATCTTCATTCGTTTCGAATCAATCCCATTGGAAGTAAAAATATTTTTGAGTTGGGTAGAAGTTATTATAGAAGGTACTTGTACTTCCGATTTCGCATAAGAGGAGATGTGCTGGAGAGGCCCACGAAAGAAAAAATTGCGTATTTTGATGGAAACTTGATTTAGCAGAAAAACCAATCGCATCGTAGCCAAGGCTTCAAATTAGTCGCACACCAAACAACGCTTCCATAATTATAAATTCACAATAAACATTTTCCAAAAATCAACATGGTACACTGTATGCGCCATTTCTTAAATTTACAAATCCTTTGCAACGAACTGCTGACCTAACTGAAAAAAAAATATTACGTACGATGTGCGCAGCGCCATAGAAAATTCCCAGCGAAGACTAGCAGCACTATTAAACTTCTTAGACGAGCAACCGGTCACATTGAACTTGCAAAAAGAAAGGCCTTGTACAAACTTTTCTCTAACTGCGTATTATTTCTTGTATATAACCTAATAATTCTTGTTTAAATATTGTTTACTTTTCCTTTCTGCCAAGCTGAAAAAATAAAGGGGGGGGGGGGGAGAGCTGTAAAGCTACATCAGTGCAGATTTTTCCACTCTCTTCTTGCACCCATTTTGTACACTCGGTGTAAAAATAAACTGAATTGAATTGAAATAAATTGGTAGTGGCGTATTTTAGTTTTTTCGCTTATAAGACAATCAATTTAATCACCATTTTCTCTAATAGAAAACCGAGCAAAAGAATACAAATATAAAAACGTCTGTAATTCTCTGTAGACATTTTGAGGAACAAAAATCACTTTGATATGTGGAGGCCGCAAACACATTAATGACACTGCAAAGTAAAGTTGTCTCAACGGTTCTGTTGGTTTCACACAAAAAAAAAAAAAAATCACAGATAACATGATTCGTTTTCGTATTGTGACTGTTTTAAAATTTAATATTGTGGACGTTTTCCGCTTCCCAAACTTGAGTAACTCGCTCACAGTGTTCTACGAAGACAATTACGCTGAATATCATAGTATACAAAATTCTGCCAGAGTCAAAGTACACATGTTCAGATTCACTCAATAAATGCCTAGAGAACTGAGTGAGGTGCTCTCTCGCCTTCAACTGGCGAAAAAAATTATCTTTATCAACTCTGCGCCATTGTCTTACGAATGTCATACCAACGTCTTAGATCACATCGAAAATGGGTTTCGTGCCGATTTTCGCGGATTTGATAGCACAATTAGACCCATTGATTGACAAATTTAGAGACAGATTTCTCAGAACAAACGTCGGTTACAATAATTATCATAAAATGAAACAGCCTTGCAATACGGCAGTCTTAAAGGGTTCACTATAAGCAGTAACTTCACAACGGTAAATAAAAAATTATTAATGAACTTTAGCTAGCTATAAATACCTACGTTTATCATTGCAATTTGTAGGTAACGTGCAAAAACGAATTTCATGAAACCATCAAGTTTCATTTAAAAACACTGTGAAACCTTATTTTCTACGGCTTTTACAAGAAACAGAGTATAGGTCTTAATATACTTACTGAAGTAAACTAAAGATCACGAGAATATGAGAGAGAAGACAATGGTGTTTTCTAACTGGTTGAATTCCTTTTGGTATAAAGGCCAATTTCTAGTTAACGTGTATGTGTCAATTTAAAGTTGCACATATATAAATATTCTTTTGTGTAGTACTGCATGAACCATCCTACCGAAATTATTAAACATAGCAACTCCTTTTTACTGCTGCATGTGCGTTAAGATGTAAATCATGACAAAAATTTAAGAAGTGCGATCTAAGAGTATTCTTTTCGAACTCGTGTTGATTGGCAAGACATCCATTTGATAAAAATACGCTATAACTTTCTAAGAGCTGCATGTTACATTTGATTGTCTTTGTTAAATAACTAGAAACTTCTAAACAAGTGCTAAACGTGTTAGAAAACGATTAAAGTTAAAGTAATAAGGCGGTTTTTGTGCTACTATTATACCGGGTGTCTCAGCGAAGACTCCAATAAATCGCTAAAAATAGGGAGATTGAGAAAAAAGAAAATATTTCCGGGAACAAACTTCCAGTCAGGAATTGAAAAAAAAAATGCATTGCTAAATTTTGAACCAATTTTTACAAATGAACTTTTAATTACTGAAGCTATACTTATGCATCCAATTGGAATCTTGCTGAGCGACGTGGAACACCAATAAATCAAAATCATTAAAGAAAGATGGAATGCAGTTGCAGTATTCTACGGCGTTCCGAAAACATGTTCAATTTGGATGCAATTCCGGGTTTCGGTTTCGTTTCGGAGAGCATCTTTGCGCCAGCGGTCCTGCCTCTCGATGCCCGAGGGGCGTGCAACACATGTGCACGCCGTACTTTCGTCTTAAAGGGATACTGCAACGAAATTTCGGCGCTTATTTTTTGGTCCATATCTGTTCAAAAGAGCAGTATGACATCGAGCACTCCAATATCTTGTTAAAATAGACCCGAAAAGGAATTTTCTAATCGTTTAATTTGTTTAAACCAATTACAATTACAGTTTTCAATACATTCCTTACGCTTAGTCACGCGCCGTTGTGTACAGTCCTGGAAAAAAAAATCACAAACGAAACTTAAAGCAGCTGTGGGCTCCCTCTGCACAAGGATGAGTCATGTTTTCGAACGTGGAGCTCGTTACCCCAAAGGCCAGGAGTCACGTAAAGAACATTTTTGGTGTATGTTGCAAATTTAATAATAAAAAAAACCTAATGTCATATACGTCACGGAGAAAACAGGAAGCGTAAAGTGGTAGTGCTCTGCACCTGCGCTAGTGCGTTCATGCTTCTAATATAAATACTCATGCACTTCGTTGCAGGAGACACTTTCGGCCTTTTACGCTTTGAGGCTTCAAAAATGCGAATGACTTGTCACCGGCAATAAAGATGCAGAAAATAATGCAGTTTATCTTAGTGGTGAGGTTCGTCATTCTGGCCTGCAGAGCGTCGAGCCAGTAGTGTAAAGCACTATTTTATTTAATTTTACTTTTAGTTTTCTTTCTTCTGTAATTTTCAACAAAAAAAAAGAACAGAAAAAACGTGTGAGGGAAGACTTAAGAAACACACCCTATTGAAATTGCGACACGTAACTTCGTGCTGGTTTGGAGAAGTGGGAAAAAATGCATGCAAAATATGTTGAGAAAACTGATAAATCTTCGGCGCTGACGCGCAAAGCCACGAAAAGAGGTTTTCATCTGCGCATCAAAATACATATATATACAAAGAAAGCACAAAGAAACAAAAAGTTATGGCTTGTCTACACCTCGATGGTCCACAATAGCGCCGCGGTGAGCCTAAGAAAGTAAGAAATTAAGTGGGCTCGAACCCGGGACAACGGAACGCAAGCCCGCCGCGCCGCACCGTAGACAACGTGAGGAGCATAAAGCTTGCTTAAAACCTTAAGTACGGTCCCTGGTACGGCTTGTGGAAGTATGTCGCATAAAATGCGTTGAGGAACTTTTCTGAATAGTACTACCGTCAATCTACCTGGCTAAAGGAGTCGGGGATGACCCCAGCCTTCTTAATCAACGCTTACTTTTTTCAGGGGTCTGCCTAGATGAATTTAATCGCACAAAGTTCATCTCCCTCGCAATATTTTTCATACAAACTGAGCAGAATTTCAATCGCGTTTGGAATCACCTTTCACTCTTTTTTAGGCCCTCTATTTGTGCCGAGAGATGTCAACGCCCATCAAGGACCCATTTCTAAAGGCGCTTTGGAAACTGACCTTATTGTTTTTTTGTTCTTTTGTCAATAATGCGAATTGTTCTATTTACAGGTTTACAGGTACCGGCGTCTGGAGCTAGATGGCGCAAGTGGACTATATGCATCATGGTTGGGAATGAGCGTTTGAACTCTTTTTCTCGACATTAACTTCAGTGTTCAAGATTACTCACATTCGTGCGCTTATTATTTCTTGAAAAATCCCTTCGCTAAGCTTCCGCATCCTAAAACTGCCATTTAAGCATCGAATCTAAGCTGCGGCGACAGACAAATCCGGCTTTTGCTTGTTCATTGTCTTAGAGCGCAGCTCTTAGCCGCCCGTTTCCGGCTTGAGCGGCGTCGCCGTCGCCGTCACCGTTGGCGTCGGAGTCGGCGTCGGCGTCGCCGTTGCCGTCGGCGTAACCGCGCGGTGCGTTATTGGTAAATTTCCCCGCTAAATTTAGCGCAAAAATTTCCCCGCTAAATCTAGCCGGAAAATTTACCCGCTTAATCTAGCAGAAATATTTCCCCACTAAATATAGCGGAAAAAATTGCTCGCCAAATCTAGCGGAAACTTTTCTCTGGGAGGTCACGTGACCTCGGGGAAGGGGTCACGTGACCCCCCAAGTCACGTGACCCTCCCCCTCCCCGCCGAGAACACGTGACACTCAGTACCGTTCCCTCCTCAACCTCAAGAGCTGCACTCCATTTATTAGATTCTATCTATGAATATCCTTTTTTTATTTTCTTGAGATAAAGGGCATCCAAAGTACACATTAATTCTTTGGGGATAAAAAAAACAAGACACCATGTCAACTCATAAAACAAAAATGAAATACACCAACAAGTAAAAATGGACTACTCAGTAATGTAATATAAATAAAAGTGTAAAGTTGGGAAAAAAAGCTGTGTCAGATCATAAAAAAAGCAAGCGCTATTTAACAAGACCATGTCAAAATGACGATTTAAGATATAGTCAGGGTCAGCATTCATATAATTGTTTTCAATGGTTTCTAAATGATACGGCACTGCAATCGGTTGCAATATGGCCACGTAACTTGTTCTAGGCAATAACGGAATGCACAACATTTTTTTTAGTCATATTAAAATGGTTTGCGTTTGGAGGAATGGTTTAATCTAGATGACACACAAAAAATAGCATTAAGGTAACCTAGAGTCATAAATTGAAACCCGTGTAATAGACATCGTGAAAGAACACACTGGGGCTATTTTTTTACGTTTCTCTCGGACCAAGGACCAGGACCAAGGTCCTGGTTTAAACGCGGAGGCAGCAGCTTCGGGTAAGTAGTAGTAGGTTATAAGTCAAGGTGCTTTGTCTTGGATGAGTTAAAGTTTATTTTTTATTATGTGCACAACTTTCGCAGACGTCCCCACTAAGACGCAGGGTAGTCAAGCGCCACTTTACACGGTAATTAACTTTGTGGTCGAAAAATCAGTAGAAACTAATATTTTCCCAGTAAAATATGAGCCAGAAACCCGAAATATATCACCAGCTTCCAAAGGGCTATTGCTCATTTCAGGCCTCAACTCGGTCAACTGGCGCGTTTCCTTTTTGGTCATTAGACTCTAAGTGTATACCTGACCGTTACAATGAAAGGGTGAAGGGGTCGTTTATTTGCTAAGGCAAACAAGATAAAGTTCCTTAAAACATTTCTGGGCTCTTCTCCACATCCTATATTTGCATCGTTTTGGTTCGTGTTTTCCTTTTGATCTAGAAGTGACATCCCTAGTACCTTTATGTACAAAGTTAATTTCGCAGAGATTGTTGGCAGCTCGAGAAGAGCAATATATAGAACCTGTGTATAAATATTCACAGTAGCTGAGACTTAAACGTCTTGTTTATCTTTCTGCTTCACCCGTCTACATTTGAATGGCTCAGATTCTTTGTCCAGTCTAAGGAACTCAGAGGAGTCATTAGAGCCAGCGGCACCCAGGCTCCCCCCCTCCTTTCACTACCCAGCTGCACCTGGACTACTTGTCACTGTAATTAGTTACAATCTAGCCTTGTCTAATTGTAAATGTAATTTCTCATTTTGTTTTGTAACGTATAAAAGTCTGGTTTAGCATACTTAGTCCTCAGGAGACCGTTGGCTGAGAGTCATAGGGACTGTTGGTCCAGAATATTAAGGCCATTACAAAAGTAAATTATTGATGGCCGGATTGAAAAACACGGACTAATGGACGCAACACGACTGACTTCCTAGGCGATGCAGTTTTCGTTGTGTTTGACGTAGCACCAGGTGCAGTTTCTGCAGGCCCTGAAGAAATAGACGTTTTGACCTTTCCTACCCGGCGTCCGTTTCTGTGTGCGGTCGTCATTCGCATTTGTGTGCTTGACCTTTCCTAAAAGATCGTCTCGCTAAGCTTCCGTATTGTGAACCTTCCATTTCAGAGTCTGAATGAAATGGAGGCTGCGGACAAAGGCAACTCCGACATGCCTATATTCAGAACTCATTTTCCAAACTTCCACTGCATTCAAAACTATCATTTAATTTTACTTTATTCGTATGAAGCGCCACCGACAGATATATTACATGAGGGGGACTAGAAATAGTAAACATAACAAATAAATTATTGAGAAAATATTAAAAAAAACAAGCACGGACTAAGCAAAGCAGATTAGCTACCGTCCGTAAGCCATGGTCGGCAAAACGTGATAATAGTCATTCGTACGCTAGAGTTGCGTTGCTGGCGGGAGATCGTGTCAGCACTTTAAAGCATGACTTGAGCAAACGCCCGCTAGGCCCGCAATCCTAAACAGACGGTCTACTAAAACTATGTTATATAGTAGAAATGTTTTCATAGCAGAATATGAGAAATAAATGAGAATTTGAACAAGAACACGCTACAGTGATGCAGTATACTATAAGTCATGGTCAGCAGTTCAACAGGGTTAGATCAAGGACATAAAACCCCGTAGTTCGGCAAGCATAAAGAAACCACGCATCGCAGAAAACTGAAACTCCATGAATATGTGACGCTAGCCGTTGTGATAAAATACGAAGGTTAAATATAAGATACGAAAGTTAAATAAAATACGATTTCGTGAGCTTTTAACCGCTAATAAGAAGGTTAATTAGTACATGATAATTAATTGCATTGCTATATTTTTATATTTTTTGCAATTCTTAATGCCCCGCGCAGCTGGAATTTAGTTGATGAAAACGGTTTATTTGTTATTCAATTACCCTATCCTTAAAAAATTATTAAAGTTTTAGCTTAAACACCCGATATAGGGCAAGTAGTACAATGCAAAGTGTGCAGCTAGCAAGAAGTACTGAACTTGTTTGTTGTACTTGAAACGAAAGAAGAGGGTATCAGTTGCACACCAAGGGACTCTGGTGTCACATCAAACTGCGCGGTGTGCACACCAGGCTGCCTGGTGGGCCCATGAGCCCGTGTGCTGTTACACCAGACTCTCCTAGTGTGCCCACTAAGCTGGTGTGCGTGTACACCAGCATTTCTGGTGGGCACACCAGGCTAGTGTGCTCGATACACCAGCATTGCTGGTGAGCACACCAGGCTGGTGTGCTCATTGCTGTTGGGCACACAAGATATTCTGGTGTTCCAACAGGATTCTCTGATGTCACACCAGGATTGCCTGGTGTATTTTTCATTAGGGATAGCGTCTATGAGCGAGTTCTTGTCCCTTATGCAAAGCAAAAGTGGGGAATATTTATGTCGACAGCTTTGTTATTGTATTAATTCAACTTCGAGTGCATCATAACACGGTCGATATATGTGTAAAAAGAAGGATCACAAAACACTGAATATTAATGAAGCAAATGTATAGTACAGGTTATGAAAAGAATACAGTCAAGAGAGTTTTCGATGTGTTAGCAATGCCACGAGTTAAGTAAATAGTCTGCAGCATGAAGATCAACTTTAGGATAAAAAACAAAAAAAAACTTTTGTGTTTCAAAACATTAATATTCATTTGCCATATCTTGCACCAGACTATCAAATCAAATCACCAGACTATCAAAATTAGGGTACAAAAGATACAAGTCGTCAGGTATAGTAATAGGACCGTAGATGAGTACCAAAAAGGCATATATATGAAGTAACAAAAAATAGCTCATCGTTGCTATACATCTGGTTCACCTTGTGCGCTCCAACCCTCCACGTTCCTTTTTTGAGCTGGGATTTCCGATACGGAGTCCTTAGCTCATTACTCCAAACACCAAAAAAGAGCAATTATAATTCGTCGAAGTATCACATTACTTTGCTTGAAATCAGAAGCTACATTACCAGGGTATAGGTTACTGCAATAGGAAGAGTTTACGATGGTTTGTTCACATTACCTAACGCACAAAGATTCTGGAGAGGAACTTTTCAATGATGGAACGTCTTCCATGTAACCTTGGCTGCTCAGTACAGGGGACGGATACAACAAAGAGTTGTTGGCTCTGCTAATGAGCTTTGCTTGAGTCGAGCTCGGCTGAAAGCAAGAGGCGTGAAGCTGGCCTGATGTACGAGAGAAGCGCTCGCAACTTTGTGACACAATGCATATACAGGACTGGCGGATGGTCTCTCTATAGTCAACGTGCAAACAAAAAATGAGTCGAGGTATCAACACACGTGTCAAGATGTCAAAACGTCCTGTGCAAGCAACCGACGCCACCGAAACACAATTTGGAAAGCCCTGTATACGTTTCGCTTAGCTTCAAGGACGCAACTGAATGAGCACTCTTAAATAAAAGGGTACTGTAGTACCCTCCTTAAAGGGCTAACCGACTTCCACACAGGGCAACCCCTCTTGGAGGTTAGGGTGCAATATTGCCTCCTTTTAGGGTTAAAAGTGCATCCTTTCAAGGTCAGCTTTTACCTCATATAGGGGGAAACTTCAACCCCCTTGAGAAGTAAGAAGACATATTTGAGGGGGCTGCTTTTATCTCCTTTTGGAGGCAACAGCACCTGCTTTGGCGGGCTGGTTTTCGCTCCATATAGACCAGTGTCCGCGCCAATTCCGGGGCGCCGCCATGTTTATCTACGCTCGCGCCACCACGCGGAGAGAACTGGCAGGCAAGGAGGGGGGGCTGCGTTGGCGGCGTTGCTTTGGGTAGCTGGATGCGGCAGGCTGTCCGAATGCACCGACACATCGTGAAAGATGTCTTCACCAGAAGCCTCTGCGGCCCGTTCTTCAACAGGCAAGATGTCGTGAACATTCGAGAACCCATCTCGATCAAGGAAAATAAGAGAAAACCTTTCTTGTCTTAGATGTTCTCGGTGTCTCCTGACCCTTGACATCCGCGTTTCAGTCCGGGTTCATTGCGTAGGAAATATTTCGCTACCGCTTTCTTGTAGCTTTCAAATGGTGATTGTTGGCTTCTTGTATACGACATTACATTCGTGGCACGTTTGAGACCGATTTTCGCGATCTGCTTGCCTTTCTGCGGCAGCGCGGCTCTGCCAAGCCGAAATAAGTGAGAGGCGTTCACTTGATCGAACGCAGTTTTAGCGAATGAAAACGAGACGACGACGTTTCATCGAATGACTAGCGAATGGGTCTAGTTACATAGGCAGCTCGGATTAGCTTTCTTTTGTAATGTGGCGCCTTGTCTGCCGCTGCGAAGCGGCGTAAACGAGGGCTGCGAGTATGTTAGCACGCGTCCCCCCGTCCCTCCCCCCCCCCCCCCACACACACACACACACGCAAACACACACTGCGAGCGTCTGGGTTCGAAACTATTAATTGCCAGTTCTAAAGGATGGTACTTACTTGAAGTGGGAGCTGGAATTATACGAGGTACCAGGAGACACTTACTATCGGGCAACGAAGCACGGTGCCTGTGGGGGCGGAGTCTAGGAACGCTACTGATTAATATTGTGACAGGCGATCAGTTATGATAGCAGACGAAACTTCGACCCGTTTGTTAAGAAGTTCGCGGTGATATTTTATTAGCCCTCGTTACAGCACACCAAGGATCTTAGGCAGTGAAATTCACATCACGCAGGCTCGTCCGTCGTAGTCAAATGAGCGCAGTCGACGATGAGGTGTAATGAGCTACTAAGCTTCACAAGGGAAATGCGCGCGAGAAAGAGTTTTGAGGAAGTCCAAAACACCGATCCAGCAGACGCACGTACGTACGTTTACTCCGGACTTCATGAACCCGACGGCGCAAGATCAAAGAGCACCGCCGCAATCGCCACCCGGTTTTCTCTGCACTTTGCGCGACGACGGCACTGCAACGGAGGGCACTCGCCTCGGCGTTAACAATCCGCGAAATAGATTAATTTCCCACTCTTGAAGCCATTCCAAATGATAAATGAAAATACCTCGGCGTTGTTGAACATCTGACGACACAACCAACACAACTGTGCCGCTTGCTGCGTGAGCCTGACACAAATGTGCCGAGCGCCTGCTCGGCACCGTTGTTGCTCGTGAAGGCCTGCTTATTTGTAGTTGAGACGATGATTCCACATCTTTCGTGGTGCTTGCAATAACTTCGAAGGGCAGGGGAACCTTCTCACGAGGACGTTGAAGACACTCAACACCGGAGCCACCAAAGCAATCGCACAAACCGTCGCCATGTTTGCTTCTTCTTTGTCACTCGCGGCGCGGTCAACTCGTCGCGAGATGTTTTCTGGCTCGGCGAGATGAAAACCAACAGCGGCAAAGTGGCGTATGGACACACGGCTCTCACATTACGGGCACTATACTCACATACCGCGGTAAACAGGACCGATGCCGGCGAAACGGCAGTCGGCACACCAGCGAAGAAGCCCTCAACGGGAACCGGCGGCGCAGGCCGACGTAGCCCCCCCCCCCCCCCCCCCCCTCCCCGTGAGCGTCTGGGTTCGAGATTATTGTTCGCTTTTGCTCCTTGCGGTCGAGGCTAAAAAGAGCACTTCCGGACAAAGGTCTATAGAGAGAACAGTTGCTCCATTTACGGGGCAATAGTACGCGACCCTGGTTTCAACTTTTTCCTCTTATGGAGGGAACTATGATCCACTTTGGGGTTAAATAAATGTACACAATGAGGAAAACAGCTCCGAAAACGTCGACTACAAAGAACAAACACGACAGGACAGTGCTGTCCTGTCATGTTTGTTCTTCGTAGTCCGTGCTTTCTAAGCTGCTTTCCCCATCATGTACAACATCAACCAACTGCCCAGTTCACCACATTATTACAGATTAAGTGTGCACTTGATGGAATCACTTTTTCCCGCTAAAGGAGGTACTATATGTGCCTTTGTGGGTGCGATAGTACATGCTTCTAGGGTGGGCCTTATAATAGGTGAAGACGGCACTAGTTCTGAAAGTAAATGACAACGGTTTATTGTAGCTGACACGAACCAAATGGCGCAAAAATCAATGGAATGACAAGACATCTTATAAAAGGTCTAAGCGACATATAGGGATTTGAAACAACACTTTCACGACTCTAGTTCGCGACAGTCAATAAAATTATCACAAAAAGTGCACAAACAATCAGTGTCTACGCGGTAAATAACAGTGTATCTCGGAAAATCTCCGAGATACGAGCTTTAAGACGGATACACTGGACGATTCAGAATTATAAAGTATAAAGAGTAAACTGCTCCCTGTCCCATGACTCATTCATTGCCTGAGATTTGCGATAGTTTCCAATCAGCAAAAGCCGTTCTATCACACTGAAATCCAGTAGTAGTAGTAAGTGGTGAGGGCGGTGAGGGTAGCAGAAAGCCGGGAACATGTTGGCCACTCATTTTATGAGGGCACTGAAAACCAGTGCAGGCTGTCAAGGGTTCTTGGGCACTGGCGGGGCGAGAGTTCAAACGGACCGTCCCACGACGTTGCCGTGAGATAGGGGAGGCGCAAATTTTCCCCATGGTTGGGGTGCCCTTGAGCACTCTGTCAGGGAGGACCCGTCAAAGAATGATTTGTTGCTGCTTCAAGTGCTCCGCCCGCCATCGGCAAAGGCAACAGACGCGGCCGACTGGCTCAGCCAACGACTTCGCGGAGGACAGGTTGAAACGGCGGTGAGGCAGAGCCGGCGGCTCTTCTTCCGGTGGGACACCCGAGATTGGAAGCAATTGACAACTACGTTGAAGCTCGAACCCACCTTTTGGCGATGCGGATTTGTGTCTTGTGTGTGTCTGACTCCGTTTGGTCGAGCGTCCTTGCACGAGGAAAGTGACCTCTACGCAGTGTTTAAAGTCTCCCGTAACCTGAGGGGGATCCCTACAAGAAGGTAAGGGGGAGGGGGAGTTCTAACTTCTGATGAGATGTACTAGATGCACATAAAATAAACCCTACTGCTGACTCTTCCCACGCTGTACCTGCAACCCTCAAGTTGCTAATCACCAAATGTCACATCCCTGCAAACAGGCACGTAGCCAGGATTTTGTTTCTGGGGGGGGGCCGCCCATGACAAAATGCTGTATAAGGGGGAGGGGAGAGAGAAGTTCCCAGCAAAATCGGAGATTTCGGGGGTGCCCGGGCCCCGTGGACCCCCCCCCCCCCCCCTCCCCCCCTGGCTACGTGCCTGCCTGAAAACAAGCTATTTTATCGCAAGATACGATTTTGATGTCACTAATGCTGGGGCTGTTGAGGAGGACGTCATAGACCATCCGTTAAAATCACTGGGGTGTCTGGGACCCCCTGAGACCCGCCAGATTTTAAGCTCCGCCTCTACGGCACCGGAACGCCTGGGCATGCTGTGGCACATCGGGCTGCGTGCTTGGGCCCTCTGTGGCATGTGCAACTGCGAACTTTATGACCAGGAGTGAGAATGGTTGGTTGAACCTGCAACGTGGTGGACGAATGAGGGGACGGCACCGAGGAAAAGCTGGGCAGCAGGAATTTCCAAGGTTTTATTTTTTTTTTAACCGACGGGAAAAAGGGGAAAGATGCAGAAATATGACTTGGGAGCCGGAGTCGTCTTTGGTAGTACTCGTGATGCTTGGGACTTTGATTAAAGTAGTGGTTCTCAAATGGAGGTCCGCGGACCTTTTGGGGTCCGCGAAGGAGTTCTAGGGGTCCGCGAAGCCCTGCCTCATCAGTCATGCCCGGTATTAAAAGTTCTTTTTTTTCAGACTGAGAAGAAATGATCAAATTTTCGGGTGAATTATATCGTGTGCATATCTGTGAGAGAAGTCTGCTTTGCCATTAGCCCTTAGTTATATCCATTCATTAAATCATTGTCACAATTAACCTATACCTTTCCCTTCCCCTTAATACGAACGGGGTCCTCTATCAACTTCGCCAATTGACAAGGGGTTCGCGGAACATCAATGGTTGAGAACCACTGGATTAAAACAACGTATTAAACAACACGTCGTCATGTCGCTGACGGAGATCAGAGTCAGGAGCTACCATTAGGCCATTTGTGATCAAAGCAACCGGCGGGAGGAACCTATCTAGCGCAGTCGACAACGATCTACCGTTGGTCGCTGAGGACGTGGCCGACCTGGTGGAAGGGTGGACAAAGACCTGGAACTGTGAAGTCTCAAGCAACAAAACGAGCGGAGCCACAACTCCAAGCTGTGAGCACAAGGACGTGCAGGTTGGTGTCTCGTGATTGCGGACTCGGGGCACACCATGACCGAATGGTATGAGTTGCGTAGTGGTGGGGGCGGTCGGGGAGAACCAAATGACAACACAGTAGATGGGGGCTTGGTTGCAGTTAGTGAGAAAATCGAAGGTAGGAGGTCGTAAATGTCGGACCCTGACCAGTCAGCAATGTTGCAGAGGCAACTAAAATAGCAGAAGGCGGGGACGAGGATCGGAGGATAAGATACACCGCCATGTTGAAAGGCGTGTTGATCCCTATGCCGTCTCAAGAGTCGCTTTTGCCTGGGTGGTTTCAAGATGTGTTGGCCGCTCTAGATTCGTATGAATTTCCCCCTAACTTGAGAGCGGGACTGTTGCTTGAAGGGGCACTGACACGTCAAAATCATATTTTCTTTATTATCCGAAACGATTGAAAACGATGCCTGTACTTACCCTCGAAATTCGTAACTTCGGAATTCAGCGTTTGTGAAGTAAAAAGACAATTTATAAATGCCGAATTTGAAGTTGCCCGCGCGATCCGCGCCAGCGCAGTGACGTCAAATATCGAGCAGTCCTGCGAGTAGAGTTTCTTTCACGCCTCCGCTCCGAACCGCCGTTGCCGCCGCGACCCCAGTGTCGTGTTCGCTGTCGTCGCGCGAACAATCTATTTTCTTTGTGCGTGCCGTGCCGCCTATCGCTGCGAGCAGACGACGCTTGACTTTCGAAGTTCTTTTAGGGCCCTTTCAGTGATCCCAATTTTTTTTAAAGGGCATGAGGTCAAAGAGAACGCGCAGTGGACTTCTGTGAGCGACGTGAGGGACCACGTCTCGCTGGCTCTGTGTGAAAGGCTGTCCCGGCGGAGTCACAACCGAAACTACGATATACAGACACCAAACCCAGTTGTTATGACCGTTTGACGATTTCCTTCTTGAAGTATGAGAGGTCGTCGGGCCCCTAGAAAATATCACTTCGTCCGATTCTAAGACTCACCGACCATCCTTTTCTACATGCGTCGAGCACCGCCATGTTTCCCGAGGGAGGATAAAATGCCCGGAGGCGACATCACGCCAGACTCCGATTTTCGGTATTTCAAAAAAGAAGGGCGGTTGTGTGTTCGCAAATGCGTTAAAAACATGTTTAACGAATGCGATTATTAAATGTTACAAAAATGTCGCCTAGAAAGCTTCTAAATTTCATGATATTTGACGTCACAAATAAAAAAAAGCTATGAGGATAGAAGTGGGAGAGAAAAACGCCAGAAATAAAAAGGCGCACGCGCGTGGGAAACTTTGTTTTGCGTTGTGGTATTTTTTTGCGCGTGTGTGACTACAACTTGCAACTTTTTAGACATTAAAAAAAAATATCACCTTTAGTGACCTTTAGTTAGTGAACCTTTGAGTGAGAAGGCAGGGGGCCTGTTAACTTGGATTTCTGCAGAACAACGTAAGAGCTATGCGGAACTAAAGGTTGCGCTTCTGAAAGGCCTTAGACTCTTAGCGGCAGAGTGCCGCTGTCTCTACGCACAATCAAAAAGAAGGAGCGACGAGGAATGGGCACAATTTACCACGCGACTGGAGTACTACCTGATCTACTACATGCGAAGTTGTAAAGTAACAACGATTCAAAAGTTCAGAGAATTAGTGGTCGCGGACAGGTTACGAGAAAGTTTGGATCACGACGCCCGTACGTTTATCATCCAGAACGATAAGTCTGGAGAGGTGCTAACCCCTCCTGAGATGACGGACCTGGCTGAGAATTTTGAGGACAGCCTTCGAGGAATATCAGGTAGGGGGACAGGAGCGCCGGGTAGGGCATATGGAAGTTCGAGGGAGACACTGAAACAACGGGGTGCAAAGGCTAATAAAAGGGTTCCGGATAACGTAAAAAAGTGATTTCTGTGCCGGTATTCGACCCGCAAAGCTCGAAACTGCCCGAATGCGGGTGCTAGGCAGGTAAATCAGGTGCATCTGGAAGAGGCAGACGATGTCCTGATGGTTCGCGTTGCAGGGGCGGAACTGGATATTGAGTGCTTCGTGCAGCCGGCTACTGCGGTTAAGACACAGGAGCTACAAAAACCACTGATCGTGATCCTGGCTAGTGTTCAAAAAATGTTTACAAGGAAAGTTGATTCAAGAGCGGTAATTAGTGTGGTCAGAAGATCTGTCGTGCCCGATTATCAGCCGTCAGGCTCTACAATAAGGATGACAGACGCCTTTCGACAACAGGCCATTGCTGACCTGTCCTATGCACAACTGAGACTGCGAAACGAGCCGCACAGCATCACGAATGGTCCAGACGAGGTGGAATCCTCTGCCCAGAAACATATAAGTTAGCTAGAGGGATTGACGTTCTGCTGACACCTGACGCGTACGAGCAGCTGTTGGAGCGAACTGCCAGGATGCCTGAACTCGATACCAATATAAAGGTGCCTAAACCTCAGGAGCGCGAGGATTTTCAAGCTGATTTTGAGCTGGATGACGTAATCACACAGGTGACTACAAGTGTAGTACAGTGTGAGCAGACGGGAGGTGCCCCTGATCTTGTCGAACGTGCGCGCTTTCGAGAGAGCCGATGAGGGACCCAACAGTGAGGGAAGGAAAGGAACAGGCGCGGGCAAACAGACAAAATTATTGTGGTGGATGGTCTTCTGTATCACCAAAAACCTTTTGAATGAAGGTTCGGCTCCCAACTTATGCTGCCTGAATCATGCCGTGCCGACCTGTTGTGCCTAGCACACGATGCGGCCTGGGCAGGTCCCCTAGGCGAAAGAAAAACATTTTAGCGAATCAAGAGTGTATTCTTTTGGCCGCGGGTACGGCTGAGATGGAGTGGTACTGCCAGGGTTATCATTGACGCCAGGTGAGGTGTCTAGCTATGATGCTCGATCAAGTTTCAATCACCCCGATCACAAGGCCAAAGGTGCCGTTTCAAATAGTGAACATGAACTCTGTAGGTCCACTTGATCTCCCTTCAGCTAGAAGGCATCGATATGCCCTTCGTGTGGACGATCTGTGCACGAGATGGCCGGAGGTCGTATGCCTAGAGACACTAACCGCAAAAGGCGCTTGTGATACACTTTTGGAGATCTTTGCTCGGCTAGGGATGGCCGAAACGATTTGTTCAGACAACGAGTCAAATTTCACAGCGCAGCTGACATAGCAGTTCCTGGCGAAAATGGGAGCCACCCCTTTATTTTTCCACGTCGGATTATCCCCGAACTGAAGGTCTCGTTGAACGCTGGAACGAAACGTTCAAGAGTATACTTTACCGTGTCATACAAACGGAAGGACAAAACTGGGATGGGCATGTAGCCTTCTTGTTCTGGACATACCGAGAAGTTCTAAACGCGACAACGGGGGAGAGTCCCTTTAAGCTTATGAATGGAATGGTGACTGTAGACAAGGGTGTAAGATAGACAGGTGGGGAAACGGCCCATAGAAGCCTGCCGCAGCGCCGTGACCGGATTGTGTACTCGTCTGCTTGCGGGTACCCCCGATTTGCGACAGATGGCGCTGCGGCGAGAAGAAAAAAATCGAAATCGGATTTGCATGGAATTTTATGGGAGAGTGCGCAAAATAAACCGAGAGCACCACAGTCCTCTATTGAAAATACACGAGAAACCATCTCCGTTAGTTTAGCCGGTCGCCACCGGTCGCCCAACCGGAGTCAGAGTTCGCGGCGCTCCACATAGATGGCGCCACAGAAAAAGAGAAACCCGAGGGGGACACAATCCGGTCGCTCATTCGGCTCTCGTTTCGCCACCTGTCTATCTTACACCCTGCTGTAGGCCCACTCAGTATTTATCAGACGACATGGCGCGAGGAGATTGGGTAGTGCCGGATTGGCTGGCCACATCTGCAGAGAGATGCTTATGCGACTTGGGAGTGAAACTGTCGGCAGCGAAATAGGGAGCATAAAGGGCCACCGACACGAATTGAGAGTGGTGTGCGAATCCTTATAACCTCACGGCAAGTGAAAAACAGTTCAACGAAGGTGATGAGGGGCTCCTGCCGGAGCGCAGTGTGATAGGAAAGTTGGCTCCAAAATAGACAGGTCGGGTAACGATAGTTCAACGTGAGCTTCCTTACAGCTACCTAGTGGAAACAAGCAACGGAGGCCAGCGGACTGTTCATGCCGATACGCTGCGACCATATCGCGTACAGGTGACTGCAGTCAGTTTGATCTTTAAGCAGGATGAGCAGTTCGGAAATACTTAAACAATCCCCGTGCTGCGGCGGGAACACGAGAAGACACCTGCAGTGAAGCTGGATCACCTTACACCCTTTCAAAAACAGGAGATTTGGTCGCTCATAGAACAAAGACGCGAGGTGTTCTCGGACACATCTGGAGTGTGAAGTGTGGGCGCACACAAAATAAAGTTAAAGGAAGAATGCGTGGTTAAGCCTACGCACGCTTATCGTATTCCGATGACGTTTCGGCCGAGGTGGAACGGCAAGTTCTGGAGCTTGAACGGTGGGGCTTGATCTATCCCAGAGAAGTGAGCAAGCACACCCCGTTTTGTGCGTGGCAAAGGTTGGGGGAATGCGCCTGTGTGCGGATTGCCGGCAATTAAACGCCATCACTGAGCCGGACAGCTTCTCCATGAGAAGGGCCAGCGAATTACTATGAACGGCCTTTGTCACGCGGTATGGGCTTCGTAAGTCGGCTCTACGTTCCAGCGAGTCATGAGTCAAATGCTCGCGTCGCATCAGGCGTACTCATCCGCATGCATCGACGATGTGGCAGTGTTTTCTTGTTTGTGGAGGGACCATGTTGCTCACGTGGCGCAAGTCTTGCGGGAAATCGTGGGGTCAGGGTGGACCGTGAATTTTTCTAAATGCAAATTCGCACAGCGGGAGGTCCACTGTCTTGGGACATGTTATCGGGTCCGGGAAGCACGCGCCGGACCCCGAACGAGTCGCAACACTGAGAGATATCCGTGAAAGGAGGGCAAGAAGAATATTCGTAATATTCTAGGCCTAGTTAACTATTTAAAAAACCTACTTCTGGGTACTCATCCGTGATTCTTCCGCTGACCGAGTTGACTAGCTGACGCACACCGGTTGCTTTGGAGCCAAGAGGCAGAAAACGCCTTTCGGGAGATCAAGAGATACCTATTCCAGGCACCCTCACTGCAGGTTCCAGACTCGGGTAGGGAGAACTTGCTTGACACGGACGCGTCGGAGGTGGCGGTCGGAGCAAGCCTCTCACAGTTGGGCGCGGGCGGCCGAGAGCACCCCACCACTTTCCTGAGCAAAAAGATAAGCCCCGCGCAGACTCAATGGTCTGTAATAATAAGAGAGGCCTATGTGATCATTTGGGCACTGCAGCGCTTGAAGACTGGGTTATTTGGGGCAGACATCCGGGTAGTGACTGATCAGAACCCACTGAAATTCCTGACCTCAACATCGCCGCGAAGCGCCCGTCTGACTCGGCGGGCACTGGCACTGCAGAAAGTACATGTAATAGTGGTACGCAAGAAAGTAAGTTTGCACTCTAACACCGATGCGTTGTCTCGACTGATTGCACCAACCTCTCCTTTAGTTAATTCGGAAGAGTAGCTTGTTGGCGGTTGAGGCTATGGTATACGTCATATGGTGCGTCTGGGTTCGCTGTGGGATGACGCCGATTGCAGAGGTGCGGTGTGTGGTACGCGGAAACGTGGTTTTAACTCATCGACTGTAATATGTGCTGCATCCTTAAACGTATATGCAAAACAGTAGGAATAGAGTTGTCAGGCGTTCTTGGACTCCGGCAAGGCGGGAGTTCAAACGGACCGTATCACGACATCTTCGAGAGGTGGGGGAGGCGATAATTCTCCCCATGGATGGGGTACCCCCAAGCAGGGGTACCCCCAAGCACTGTGTCAGGGAGCACTCGGCGAAGAGAGATTAGTTGCTGCTTCGAGTGGTGCACCCGCCATCGGCAAAGGCAAAAGACGCGGCCGACTGGCTCAACCAACGACTTCGTGGCAGCCAGGCTGAAGCGGCGGTGAGGCAGAACCGGAAGCAATTGACAACTGCACCGAAGCTTGACCCCCCTTTGGCCGACCCGGGTTTGTGTTGTGTGTGTGCTTGACTGCGGGTCGTCAAGCGTCCTTGTATGAGGAAGGTGACCTCTAAAGCACCGCACCGGGACGCCTGGGGATGCTGTGGCGCTT
The DNA here is from genome assembly GCF_016920785.2 of Ixodes scapularis. NCBI lineage: Eukaryota > Metazoa > Arthropoda > Arachnida > Ixodida > Ixodidae > Ixodes > Ixodes scapularis. Next base: position 42,715,692 of record NW_024609836.1, on the reverse strand, counting down.
CGGGCTGCATGCTTGTGGCCTCCGTGACATGTGCAACTGCGACCTTTTTGACCAGGAGAGAGAGTGCTGGGACGGACCTGCAGCGTGATGAACGAATGAGGGGACAGCACCGAGGTAAACCAAGGCAGTGAGAATTTCCAAGAGCATTTTTAACCGACGGGAGAAAGGGGAGAGATGGAGACACGGACTTGGGAGCCGGACTCGTCTTTAGTTGTACTCGTGATACTTGGGACTTGTGATTAAACCGAAGTATGAAAGAACACGCCGCCATGTCGCTTAGAGAGATCAGAATCGGGAGGTACCATCAGGCCATCTGTGATCGGAGCACCCGGCGGGAGGGACCTATATCAGGCAAACACGGTATATTCGAAACCGGGGCACTGATTTGCTTTTGAGTTCCGGTTATGAAAGCAAGATAGAAATGAAGAAAAGAAGTATGTATGCAGTAATTCTAACTTTAATTAAAATAACTGTTTAACTGACTGTATTTCCCTAAAACCGAGGACATCTGCCGAGACAGTTTAGATAAAAGTATAACTTCAGTGAAGAGAAGGATATCGGTAACAGGATTTAACTTGCATTCGCAGTCCCTGTATCTGCATCCGTAATCCCCGTTGAGATATATCCGCAACCGACGTGTATTCGGAAATTTTATGTTGAAAGATCAAACAACACTCGTGGGGCACATAGGCTTTAAAAATTTAAACATGCAAAATGCTATGCCTCTTTCTACTTCTTTGCTTGCAAAACTACGAAAATATGAATGTCGAGATGAGTCAATTACCTTATATTTGAATATTGTATGGTATATGAAACTGTGAAGGTCGCAGGAGGACAACAGACTCACCAGCCTCAAATCTAGAGCGAAACTGAATGTATTTTTTATATCAGGCACTCGTCGTCTATCTCAATGTCCGTGCCCCGTGGCTATCGACAACTAGGATCGAGGTGCTTCACAAGCTGCGACTAGTTAGCTCCCTTAGGAAACGGAGTCGTCCCAGTGCACGATCTTAGAAGTTTTACTCGGGGTCGAGATGCAGCTTAGGGGAGACTGCACGGATGGAAACCAGGTGGCTGATCTGGTGCGAGTGTTTGAATAAAGGCTGGCTTGAGTCGGTCGGCGCACACGACTGTGTCGCAGCCGTTCACGTGCACCGTGAATGTATTTTTGCCTCGCTCAACGACGGGGAGACCGGTGGAGAGCGCCTGAAGGGAAAGGCGGGCACTGTCGACGCGCAGGAAAACGCAGGGACTGTTATGAAGATCATGGTGGAAGAAGAGAGTCTTGTGCTGGTGTGCTCGCTTAGGTGTTGCATGCATGTAAAGAAAAGGCGAGTTAAGGGCACAACGGCGGTTGGTTTCGGAGCGTTCGGATTGGCGGGGGCGATCATCTCGCGGGAAGGCGTAGTGGTGCGCCGTATATCAGATGTGATTTGGCGCAACCGATGTCTTCCTTTATAGCAGTGCGCAAGCCCAGGAGAATGATAGGCTGAGCCGCAACCCATTGTTCTGGGTTGGCATGGGCTAAAGAGCTAAAAATGGCGGACGCCGCCATCTTAGCTCCATTGGGGCGAACCTTCATCAGTTATATTCCCTTTTACCTTACGTTGTACCTCAACGAAGGCTAGAGGCGCGAACTCATAGCGTTTCAGCTGCCCTTACTGTACGAGAACTTGTTCCGCCGAGATGTGCCCTACAGCAAAGAGCTCGACGCTTGTAGCTTTTCCCGATATAGATCATAAGGTGAAATAGAGTGTAATTGAGCTAGGCTGCAGCCTACTTGAACTTAATGATCATTTGCGGCTCAATGACAGTTGCCGCGCTCGTGCCCGGCCGATCGCATAGTCAAGTGTTGTCTGCTTAATGAGAGTTAAGAGAGCTAGCGTAACTGCGTATAAGATGGACAATTGGGAGAGTTGGTGAGGGTTCATAACAAATACAGCGCGACCTGAACAAGGATAGAGAGACGAGAAATCAGCGCATGTCTTGTGTTTTCTCTATTTCTGTCCTTGTCCTAGTCGCGCTGTATTTCATTTTGAACTTAACTACTATTTTTCGGAATGAACCTAATCGGGATGATTTTTAACTTTCAAGACTTGAGATTATACGCCTATTAGATATTTACCTCTGCAACTGAAGGCTGAGTACTGGCGGATAATCGGGAGGAAAAAAGAGGAAGGTCAATATTATAGAACGAAAGCCGAACTATCTCTTTAAAACGCGAGAGGTAATAACAAAGTAGGATGGACACGACGGATGTGCTCTATTTTTTCAGCAGCATCGATAACTAAAAAAAAAATGTCCACTTTCAATATTACTGAGTCCTTCAAATAAGCGTAGTTCACTTGGCTGAAGTGGCAGCATCATTTCTTTCACCTGCCGCATTCCGGACCAGCCGCCAATATGGCTCTATATCGAGTAACCATAATAAAATGAGAGCGTTCTGCATCTAAAAAGTTCGAAACTGCCAAGAGGCAACAAAGCACAAGTCAAATATAAATGAAGAAGGCCTTTGTCCCTTTTTCTGAAAAAGAAAGATATATAGAGTTGCAAGTTACTGAGCCGTCTATGTAAAAATTTTTACTCATGATTTAGTCTAAGGAAAATTGATAAGTTCACTCCTTACATCACAAATTACTTTCGCGCTGCTTTGTCCGGATTCATTTCAAAACATTAATCGACCAAATGGAACAACGTTCGATGCCTTGAAAATTTCATTATAATTAAACTTCTGCTTTACGAAACACTAATATGCCTGTCAGTGATTTGAAAAATAGATTTTACTGAAAATGATAAAAGCTTTTTTTATTTCATTTTGTACAGATCCATAAAATGCATGGTACTGGAGCACACGCTTGAGCAGAGATTTTATTGTTTAGGTGATTGAGCTAATCAAAGCCCTTTGGAATCCCATACCTCAATGGATATGCCCTTTTTATCAGTACATACCTTCTAAAAATTAATAGTGAAAACTAATCGACAAAAACTACAATGCAAGGTCTCCCAAACATGTAGTAAGTTCCAACTCATTCAAGGGAAGAAAACGTATGTTATACAGTCACAACCCGCACGCCTTTAGGTTGTATTTTAGGACTGGGGTAGAGAGGTTGTAAATATGAAGTTCACTATGTTCTTACCATGGAGGTTGGAACATAGTAGAATTTTGCTTTAGTTCCCGGTAACAGCTTTTTTTGGGGAACCACAACCCTCAACTCACCTTCCTGCCCTATCGGTACCGGGACTTTTTATAAGTAGTCTGGTCGCTCTCATGATTGCTGGAGTTTGGGGAATCCCAAGACCGTATCTTGTTTCCTCCAACATGAGCCCCAATAAACAAAGATTTGTTTTAGTCAGACAGCACAAATAGACACCGAAAAACGCCGAGTTTTTGAGAAAAAGTGCAACCCGAAAAAACACTCCCAAATCCATAGAAAAATGAACTCCTGAAAAACGTAACCCTAGTTATTTTGGTCATCACTACAATGGGATGTAGAAAGTTTCACAATTCCATAATTTTATTACCATTATTTGCAACACATTGGTAAGCCATTGCTGAGTATTGTAGCTTTTCAAAAATCACACATAAAAATATAGCAGATGCGCACTCCCCCGACGCGGACGAGACTCAGGTTCTTAAACGTGGAGTTTGTTGCAGCGAAGCCAGAATCAAAGGTCACTACGTCATGCAAAGATAAAAAAGCGCCTCGTCATACAAAGACAAAAAAAAAAAACATATAAAGCGCAAGCTGAGAGTGCTTTGCGCTTGCGAAAATGCGTTGCTGGTCAGTATTTAAATGGGCCCTCACTTACTTCCAGGAGGTATATACATGTTGAGTTGCTAGTCAGCAAAAACTTAGTTCCTGCCAATAATGCGGTTTGCCTTTCTTGTGTGTTTTCTCATTCTCGCCTGCAGCGCGATGGGCTCACACGCACGAATAATCAGTGAGTTGCACTGACACGCAATCTTCCAATAATGTTCTAGGTTTAGAAATTCAAAATAGTTTGTAGAGATTCGTTCAACAATATCGATAAATTTCTAGTACGTATAATTAATCTTGTGCCTAAACAGGCTTTCAGTTTGTAATAAGAGACAAAGAGAAAAATTATTTTACGACATGGTCATACACTTTTAAATGCCAGGCTTTTTGGAAAACTATCAATCTCAGCTGTGTTGAAGTAATTATAGGGGATGCTTTATCAACATCGGATATTAAGTTGTTTATTAGAAATATATACACAAAAAGAGACAATTGCTTATTTTTATGAAACCATAATTATCGCGTTTTTTGCGTGTTTATTAAACGTAACTAAGAAATATAAGTTAATATTTGTGTTAAAATATAATGAGTTATTAAATGTCTATCTCTAACTTTCTGCCTAGTATTGTAAGATAAAATCATAGCTATATAAGAAGGATCTAAATAAGACAATTAAACAGCAGAATAAACCTGACTTAGAGGTTTTAATAATTTAATTAAAAAAAACGCTGTACAACTGAAACAGATTCGTTTGCCATAAAATTACGCTTACTTTTTCTTTGTTTTTCTAATATTGACTGACGTTGCCCTTTGCCCAAACTTCAGTTTCCCCGCATTATGCGTTTTTCTTTTATAGAGAAGCTGATGTGGGTTTGTATTTAAGGAAACACACTTAAATCGTCTTCTTTTGATCTCCAGGATCGCGAATATTGAAATTAATTCTTAATTTCGTGCATGGAGGCTGCAGAAAATAATTTTCAAAGCACCGCTGAAGGCCCTTCTTCCCGAAGCGTGACGTCGCAAAAAAAGTTTTCGGAATCTCCGCTCTTGGGCATCTTCAGCGCCTATCAAAGCTATGCACGCGCACTCTTGCTATGTTTAAAACGGGCAGAAAATACGTCACGACTGGTGCCAGTGTGAGGGGATACACTTGGCCATCTCCGCACTTGCACGCGCGGCCCTCTAGCGACACGTGCTTGGTGGACAAAGCTCCCCTTTTGAGGTAACGAGTGGCCGGATGTTTTTCTTGTTCTCTCGTGTTTAGTTACATCTTCGGGGAAAACAAATGTGATATTCAGATTCGTGGGATAAAACTACGCTAGAATAAACATCTATCTCATCTATCTCAGAAGTGTTTCAGCATGTTTTTAAGAAAACATTACGTTGAATGCATACTATTAAACAATCTAGCAATGTTAAAGCAGATCTCTTCACAAACCCACAAAATGAATAAAAATAAGTTTGTTAAAAAAGTTAGTCTTGCAAACCAACTTTAGTGTTTGATTAATTTTACATGGAGAATAACCGCGCATGAGAGTCGCAGAAGTCAGTACTCGCGCTTGACGTATGCCTTAATGGAATTTACATTCTGAATGCGCCTTACACTGTCGCGTATGAAGGCAATCAGGCGATGAATAATGAACTGAAAATGAAGGTTTAATCGGCGAACTTGTGCCAGAAACAAAAGAAAGATCAAACGTTGAGAAAACAGCAGCGAGCGCAGGGTGTAAGATAGACAGGTGGGGAAACGGCCCATAGAAGCCTACCGCAGCGCCGTGACCGGATTGTGTACTCGTCTGCTTGCGGGTATCCCCGATTGGCGACAGATGGCGCTGCGGCGAGAGGAAAAAAATGGGAATCTGATTTGCGTGGAATTTTATAGGAGATTGCGCAAATAAACCGAGAGCACGATAGTCCTTCATTAAAAATCTACGAGAAACCATCTCTGTCAGTTTAGCCGGTCGCCATCAGTCGTCCATGCACCCGGAGTGAGAGTTCGCGGTGCTCCACATAGATGGCGCCACAGAAAAAGAGAAAACCGAGGAGGACACAATGCGGTCACTCATTTGGCTCTCGTTTCCCCACCTGTCTATCTTACACCCTGAGCGAGCGTCAACGGCGGCAGCAGCGAGCAACGATGTGTTGGCGTGAAAGGAGGGCGCCACCTGCAACCGGGGCTAAAGGACGCACTTCGCGTGGGCTTTCTCTCCCCCCCCCCCCCCCCCCCTTTCATATTTTCAACTATTTGAGCGGAAACTATGATCCCTGTTATATTTTGACGCTACCAGTGAACTCAGCTCCTTATATTGCATCCGTGGTCACTTTTGATGCGAAAGCTTTAACTGCCACATGGAGCGAAGCCGGCGTTGTCTGTGACAGCGAAACGAGCAATGAATTCCCACTGGCTGCGACGGGTCATATCGAATGCTTCGTAACGGAAGCCGACGGCGCCGCTCAAGGTCAAAGCGGACGCGCCTCAGAAATAAAACGCAAAAAGCACAGCAACGCAGATGCATCGCCACGGAAGCCGTGGAGCCGGTGGAGTTCGCCGCGCCTCTGCATTGGGGGAGCCTGATCTCACCGCCGGAGTGAAAAAGAAAGACGTGGCGCGCTGCTGCACTATAGTACGTTATATCCAACAGCAATAAAGCCGCTAGTAAAAGTTGGCATCGCCAGCTTGACGTCAGTGGACTGAACGTCCAAATGCAGTGTTGGGGTGTTATATATGAGACAAGGAATGTGCCCCTATGCACTGCCTATTTCTAACAGTGAGCTTCACAGCATCAGAAGGTGTTCATGCTTATTTAGGATAACGTATTTTCCGGACTGTAGTCCGGAAAAGATGATATCATTTATTAGACCACAAGCCTCTTCCTTGATAATAAACTTCCTTTATTAGATCACAAAAAACTTGGATTATGTAAAATCATCATTAAAATATTCTGTACTTCCCAAAATTCATCACGTTTCGTCATAAAGAAAGTCCTGGAAAAAAAGATTTGTATCGTTTTATACTCTGCCACCGTAGATAATCGCACCGCATAAAATAGTGACATAGAAAGATGCATATTCCGTAAACTATAGCAATGAAAACAAGTATATTTACTGAGCTGGTATACTTATGTCTGCCATTTTATGAAGAAGAAATGTTAACTCTACGCCCAAGTGTTGAAGTGCGATAGGTAAAACCTAGCTGCAATAGACCATTTCCCATCCGTAAGCGGGGAACTGCAAAGTTAACTATGATGATACTATAATAAACCCCTACCGGTTTCAATTCGCCCAACTGTGGTAAGAGCGTGGGGCCGTGTACTCACAACTGTATGACGCACGTTTTGAACTTTGGGTCATAAATAAATCTAAATTGCAAGAATTTTCTTTTTCGGCGGAACAGCAATGTGATATATCTCCATGGCCAAACCGATTTTCTGCTTCCGATAACGGTCTATGGTACAGTGGACCAATATTATTGAAAAGCAAAGACACACAGATGTTTAATGGGCAAGCCAACGCTTTTAAACTAATTTGTGCAGACATTGTACCAAGCATTTCTTAACGGACCACTTCTCTGTTTAGGGATACCTTCCAAGTGTCTGCGTGGATACCTTCCACATTTATACCATACACGATGCAGAGGAGAGTACAAACGTTTCTTCTTCAATATCACGGTGATGAATTGCATGGAAGCCTATGGTTGCTGGAAATCTAGAAATAGATTTTTGAATAAACAGGACTGCGAAAAGAAATGCAAAGGTATCAAAATCAATCAATCAATCGATTATTCAATCTATTGATAATTCAAACATTACTAGTTTATACCACTAATGTAAGAAATAATGCATAGTTCATATATGGTATTCTTCGCTTTTAATCTAAATGAAGTAAATATAGAACGGCTTGTTAATCTAAAAAAATGTCATTTGCCACTTATTTGATATAATAATATGCATAATGCTTGCGTTATGTGAGAAAGCCGACGACCTAGATTTGCTGAATATGACGTCGACATGAATTTCATAAGAACGGTGTGTGTCCCTTGTTGGTCTGACAAAATTAATTTGCCACTTATTTGATATAATAAGATGCACAATTACTGCGTTATATGAGAAAGCCGAATAGTTAGATTTGCTGAACATGACGTCGACATGAATTTGATAAGAACGGTATGTCTCCTCATTAAAAAGTAGTCTTCAAATCCAAATTTAAAAATTTCCGGCAAAGCTTCAGCTCAGTTCAGCTCAGGGCATTAATCCTTTAAGACACATCCAATGACATATATTACATAACGTGTCTGTCGTAAACAAGCTTCAACAGAGCTTCAACAATGATAGTTGCCAAATAATGCTTAAATATATATGAGACTGTGACAGAATGACAGATTAATGTTTCAGTCAACTAATATACTTTAGATAAGTTCCTAGACCTAATATTATTCAAATTTTGCTGCACCTCATAAGTTAAAGTTAAAACGAATAAAGACGAACTATGTAGTTTACATTAAAACAACAAGCATTTGAAAGATAGATATGGGCTGCATTTTAACATGTTTTAATAAGAGATGTAAATCTTAGCTCCAAATTCATTGTATTTATTTTTTAACTATTTTATAAATTTTTACAAGAATAAAAGTAGTTTATAAGCGGGTGAATGGTTCTTATCAGAAATACAACTTGATGAAATCTCTACGAGAGCAGTCACAAGATACCGGTCAGAGTTGCATAAATTGCAGCTCAAGGGGAGCTTTTGTGTATGTATACGTTGGTTAACCTTGGGGCAAAAGGCAGGCCTACTCGATTTGCGGTTGGTAACCTTTTTTTCATGTTTATGATACCGTGTTTTCGGAATTTATTTTTTTGGCAAATTCGGAAGATGTATATTCTATGTTTGCCGAATCTTCCCTCATCCAACTTTCTTAATTATTAGAAATTCTCAACATAATTTTTACGTATTCCCGATTTTCAAAGCTTATTTATAAATTTAAAAAAAACGGGTATGTAGGGCTTCAAGTCCTATATATTTCCGCGTCCTTTGACGAGAGGAAACACACCAAGCTCCCACCGCAGGCGTCCTGAATTTGATGCCCGGCGTTTGAGATAACGTTTATCAATCGATTATACTCCATTTTTCAAGAAACTTCGTGTCTACACTTACCGCGAGTGTAATAGACAAGGGACCAACATGACCTTGCCGGGTAACTCTCCTGAGTGTTCGATGCTTGAACATTCTAGGTCGAATATTGAAGATACCGAGTATAGTAGATAAGGAGCCTGCATGGCCTTGCCGATGCAACCTCGCACTAGTCTCGTTCAAGCCAGTTTTCACACGGATACCTTGACTTGACTCGATGCATAATTCTGTTATATCGACACTCGTTGTTTCTTTTGTTTTTGGCGGAAGTTTGCCGATTCAAACTTGATTTTCAGTTTTAGGCTTGTCCATCCTTTTACAACCGTGACAATATTATTATACAAATGTTAAAACAAACTGTTTATCTTTCGTATATTCTCCCTGTGAGCTGTACCATTTCGGGCACCTAAGGATGGTACATGTACTCCGCCTTGCCGACGCGCGCACATTATGCGCTCAAGGCTCGAGCCTTTATTTACTTTCACTGAGACTCATATTCCCTCCTGTCACACCAGGTAGTGTCACGTGACATTTTTAGCATGACACCATGACGCACATGATACCAGGTGTGCCACTTGATGGCGTGGTCTGACGTGAACTCCCATTCTCATCTGACGTCATGGAGTCTCGTGACGCTATAGTTCCATGGGGCGTCACGGTGTCACGTGACCACGTGACTTGTCATCATTCTGTCACGTAATGGGACATCAGAATCACACATAACAGTGTCACGCGACCTTACATCACGTGACCTCGCGATGTGACGTCAGGCCACGTCATGTTTGTGTCACTTTGCGTCAAGGTGTCACTGGCGTCAAGGCCCCTACGCACATTCACGTTTGAACGCGTTTGAGTGCCGAGCAGCGCCTCCTTGCGGCCAGAAGCGTTTGCATGCGGTACGACGCGCGCCGTCGCTCAACGCCTCGCGCCACTCCACGATGCGTATCCAGTTCTCTGTTCGCGGAATCTGCTATTTCGTTTTGGGGAGCAATGGGGAATGCGCGAGCATGTTTTTCAGATGCTGCGATGGTTCAAGCCGGACGGTATGTCGGGGAAGCCAACGGGCTTTTCCCATGATCGACCACTTCAACGCCGTCGCAGGACGCCGCCATCTTGCAGTGAATTTCGCTTACTATTGGTGAGCGTCTGGCGACTGCAGTGCGTTAGGCTCTTGACTGCGGGCGACTGCTTGTCAACGCCCCTGTTTCCAAGCTTGGCGCAAGCGCTCTTCGCAACGCTACGCGTCAACTTGCAACTGCCTAGTGCTCCGCGCTTAAATGCAAATGTGCCTATGGGCCTTCAAGGTATCATGCGCCTGTCGGCACGCTGATGATGTGCCGTGAGCACATTTCGCTAAGTTGAGGGAGATATAGGTCCGACAAATCTTTGCTTACGTACAACGCGCCTTGGCTTCATAACTACGAGGCCATTATAATACAATTTATGTTCCACTCCAATTTTAGTGAGAAAATTGGGTTCCACTTGTTTCACTTCAGTTACATTTCTGCGTTACACTTACGTTGGGTGTGTTGAAGGTTCGTCTCAGTTTTGCGGTATGCTTTCTGTATACCTTTGATCCTCGCTCGCGCCCCACTTCGTTTTCATCGATGCTACTCTGGACGGATGACCATCAGAAAGGATCTGAGTCCAGCACTATAAATGCCATGTGTTTGAAAATTGTTTACTGGAACTATGCGATCTTTTCACAGCGGTATGTAGCGAAAGTATCTTAATTTATAAGAGCGTTTTTGTCATTCCTAACCCTGGAAAGCCTGCGATACGACATCAATTGCAAACAACGTAGTCACTGGGAAGCTTTCCCGTTCTTCCCATCTATCTAAAAAAAGGTAGAAAGCGCCCCCTCCCCCCTCCCCCGCTACGCGGCAGTGCGGTGTGTTGGGAGCAGTTGAGAACTTCAACCCCCTACCCCATCCCACGATATAAAGAAATAAAGACTAGAAATTCGGCCAGTTGTTACTAATTCATACTAAGGTTTCACGCAAAAAACACAAGGACAGAAAGTGAGGTATTATGGCTTTTGCATAAAAACATCACTGCCTTCCTCTACGAAATACACAAAATATGTTCTAGACCCGAAACAGAAATAGCGACCAGTAAAATCACAAACTGTCCTGTTTCAAGACATAAAAAAAAATATTGAGCTTTTGCCTTGTAATAATAGCACCATCGAGATTAGTCCGACTCTTTCTTGTGATTCATAAAATATTTCAAAGTTTACTGGAGTGTTTTTTTTTAAAGTGCGTTGAGTCTGCCCTGACCAGACGCATGGGAAGTGTTTTGGCTTAGTTTTCGGCCATCGTGACTTCAAAGGTAGAAGATACCGAATGAAGTTTACTTGAAAAAAATGTACCCGTGCGTGTATTTTGGTATGGTTGTCGTACTAAACCGTAACCACTCGGAATTCTAATTATATTCAGCTAAGACGCAAGGCCGCCCACTGTTGAGCCAGCTAAACAGAAGGTAATGGCACATGTTTGCGATGTTTTTTAAACAATGCCTTTGAGTTTCCAGTAAAGCTATCCTATTGTTAAGTGCGTTTGACGAAGTTAAATGATGATATGTTACATATCGAGAACTAGAACCCGTCTACAAATAAGTTGAACCGGAATGTATTAAAATACCAAATCCCAGAAACACAACAGGGGGAAACACACCTTTTTCAAAATCTCGACTCCGGCTTTCCTACTAATGCTGTCTTCCTTGATTTCGCCAAGGCCTTTGACAAGGTCCCTCACAATCGCCTTCTGTTCAAACCCTCTTCCTTAAAATTAGATCCTCTCGTACTAAAATGGATCTAATCTTTTCTTAGCTACCGTTCTCAATTTGTTTTTGCTAACGACTCGCCTTCCTCCTTAGCTCCAGTCTCCTCCGGCGCGCCGCAAGGCTGTACTTGGCCCTTTACTCTTTTTAATCTATATTATTGACCTCCCACTTCAACTTTTTTCTTAAATTCGCCTTTTCGCAGATGATTGCGTTATCTATAAACTAATAAAATCTCCGGACGACCACCTCCTCCTCGAAAACGACATTAACGAAATTGCCGACTGGTGCCGTACTTGGCAAATGTCCCTAAATATTAATAAATGCATGCATGTATGTTTCACGCGCTCGTCCTCCCCCCACGTAACAGCAATAACACTAAATAACACCGTCCTCCAGGCCACTACCGAATATAAATATCTTGGTGTTTATTTAACTAATAATTTATCCTGGAATAATCATGTTAATAAGATCATATCCTCAGCTAATCGCGCTCTTGGTTATATTCGGCGTTATTTCAAGACGGCTCCTTCTAACCTCAAAATACATCTCTATATTACTCTTGTTCGCCCTAAACTCGAATACGCATCACCTATCTGGCATCCCCACGTTTCATTTCCCACCAATGCAATAGAAGCAGTCCAAAACCGCGCAGCTCGTTTCATTCTCTCCGATTACTCCCGTTTTTCCAGAGTCACTGAAATGAAATCTCAATTAACCCTCCCTGACCTTTCTCTTCGCCACAAAATTTCCAGGCTTTCCCTCTTGCATAAAGTGTATTACTCTCCCTTTTTAAATCAGTCTCTCCTTGGCCCACCCAACTATGTTTCTTCAAGACTGGACCACACATGAAAGATTGCCCGGCCCAAGACCAAATCTACATTCATTTCTACCCGAAACTATTGCGGACTGGAATGGCCTTCCCGATAACATGGTCAACATCGCAGATAACACCAAGTTTCGCCTCGCACTTAACCACCACTCCCCTCTGTAATGCCGCTCGGGGCCCTGAGGGTATTTGTAAATAAATAAAATAAATAAATAAATGTTTTTGTTCACTAGTTTTTTTCAAACAATAGCGTATATTGTATGCTTGCACGCATTCTTGTCCGATTGTTAAATGTGTCATGCTATGTTTCGTGAGCAAAGCTTACGCAATTGTTTATGCTTTGCCCAGTAGGTACTGCCGGGTGAGTGGCCGAGTTGGCAGCGCACAAGACTCCCACGCGGATGAACGAGGTAAGTCCCTCCAGACTGCTTTTTATTTTTTAATTTGTTTCTTCAGTAAAACCTTTTAGTGCATTCTGGTCATTCATTATATGCGCTAGTTTAGAATCCTCCGGAGTCTTCTCTAGGGGGTGTATAAAAGCAGCTGTAGCACGTCACATCGGGTCAGTTCTACCGGCAGTGTTTGATCTTGCTGTCATGACGAGTTTGTTTTGGCACAACGTTTCCACATGAAACGTTTAGTTGTTTAAGTTAATACCAGCCTCGTCGTCTGTCAGGAATGGCAGACGACGAGGCCGGAATGGACTAAATCAACTAGAATGTCAAGAATAAGAGACGGTCTAATTAAGACACACTTTATAAGGAAATGGGTATTAAATTTTATGTCACTTCAATTTATAATATTGCATCATTTTTTTTTGCTTCCACAGCTCCAAAAAGAAGATACAGGCCTCTACCCAGGAAGCCTTAAGATTAGTGAAAATCATCTACGCTTCGTAAACTAGTTCTTAGAATCAATAAAGAAACAGTTGAGAAAACTACCCTGAATTTATAAGAACTGACTTTATTTCGGTGTTGTTATTATTCTTAACTGGGAGAGCATACTCTTAATGCTTTCTATGTGTCTACATTCCCAAATAGCAATTGAAATGCCAAAGGGCGTGAACAATGTAGGGAATTCGGCGAATGACACGACCGAAATTATACGGTTATACGTAAAACATCAAAGCTGCGATTTGGCACTTATCCCGAAGTTTCGCATACTCAAGTCAGGCTTATATAGTGCGCAAAAACTTCTTGAGGCAGCGGCCCCACGAAAGCTCTTATATGCGACACGGAATACAGGAATTTGCGCGGGATAGTGACAGTTGGGGCGGATAAATTAGAACAAGAGTAAAGTTCTATACCGATCCCCCCAAAAAACCAAAACCATAGGGCGCCAAGAGTTTGAGCCCGACGCCCAACACCTCTGCCAAGGGAATGTCTTATGAAGCAATAGGTATTACGTAACGATAAGTGCGCATGTGCTGTTTGCGAGAAGAGGCGCTCACTTGATGTGCCAAAGCCTTCGCGATGCTTTGCAAAAAAAAAACAAAAAAAAAACGTACTTAAAGGAAGTTTATTGAACAGAATGGGTGATTTCTTGATTATGTAAGTATAAAAACGCAGGCAAGTTGAATTCTATATATGAAAAACAACAAAAAAACTCGAGGCTGGAAACAAATTAAATAAAAACAGACAAGTATACACAGCATATCGAATGAGGTGTCTATGCTTGTCCGTTTTGACGTAGAACTGCTTCTTTCTCCGCGCTATAAAAGGCGGTGCAACGCTGCGAGTCGATATCACAAAAACTTGGTCACTGAAGTCTCTCGAGGCGTACACCGAAGTCGCGTCGAACATGCTGTCGTGTCAGCCACGGAAGCGCCATCATCTCCTTTTTAACGTAGAAATACGTCTTTGCCTGTGCTCGAAAGGTTAAGTTGGGAGTCTGCTACGTACGCCCCGTACGAGCCAGCGGTACGAGCAATGTTCCCAGACCGACGGAGAGCCACCTCGATACCCCTGGTTTCAGGAGCGGGGCCCGACGGAGTTCCTCTCTCATCTCTCTCTACTTTCTGGAACATAAACTTCGGTGCATCACCGCCAATTGCCGGCAAGGAGAACATGCTGGGTGCTGGTTTTGGCTAAACGCTTTTCTTTCGCTCTAATCAACTCAGTTAACCGCAACTTGACGCAGCCACCGTCACAATAAAGCACATCAAATGGCGACAAGAACGATATCGAAGCCCGAATCCAGCTTCCCAATAGCTGAAGGGCAAGTGCCGGTGGTTTGTGATATGTTCTTCTCAGAAAGAACCCTTCCTCACTCGCACCACTCTTGTTTGACAAAAAATAATGAAACATCAGACCCTCCACTGTAGAATTACCATACACTGTTAGCAAGTACCGTGTATTTAGCGAATATTTGAGGTGAAAAACACGCTATTTACACAAATAACCATAAATTTTCACGCTGAGTAACGGACAATTCGTTCAAAAATCATGCGAGGTTGTAAAAAACGTGTTTTGGTTCGGTCATACACGCATAACCGTGTATATAGCCGACCTCAAAAACACGCATCACCCCCGACGACGACCGCAGCACTGCCAGCTATCGAAGCACCGGAATGCTTGGGGACACACCTAGAAAGGACCGTGGAGACAAATACCGCAGAAAGAAACATGTCTCGGAGACAGATACACACCAAAAGCAATTACGCCATGCCGCGGGACGGGGCGAAGCTCGCGCTTACCGTGCTCGCCGCCATTGATTTGGTCGGTGGCAATGTGGCTTCCCTCATGTCGCTCATGTTTGTATTTATTTTAGGGGTCTTGATAATTGTTTCCTACACACTCCAAATAAAATTATGCGCCAAATTAATCGTTATAAACAGTTAAAAAGGATATAAAGAGCGTGCGCTCGATCTGAACACGTGATATTGCAGTAGGTTTCCGTTTTGGCTTCAACCCTTCAACTACAAGCGAAGGTGCTGCCGCTTCTTTTGCACCCTCCTCAGAATTTACGGCGCTCCATGGTGGCCGTCGTATTAAAAAGGTATACCAGTTGCTGCATTTGTAGGTCATCTTTAAGTTAGAGTGGTTAGAGCTGACAGAGAAAATCTGGCCACGGCGCAACGCCGATGTACGCTGGAAGCTGAGCCGGTTTGCTTTCGTTGCTTTTGTTTGGTAGATAAAAATCATCTGGCAACAACGACCTTTAGCATGGCTCCGGTCAACATTACTAAAACAGTCAGTTCGGAAACTGCCATAGAGACTAATCTGAAAAATTGGCCCCGATCTGTCCTCGAGAACCGAGCTAATGACGAACACAACGCCGCCATGGAGTTGTGGAGCCGAAACAGGTACAACGGAAGAGGTTACAAGGTAAGGAAATAGGGGTGCCCACCCCGCCTCCCCAGCGAATGCGCCGCGACTTACTGACGTACTAGTGAAGTTAAAATGCACCTAGGTCGGGACGCGCTACCCGAAAGCACCGGTGAGGCATGGTTGTATAAAAACAATATTAATTGTGCCGCAAAACCCTGCAACATAAAGATTTTGAAAACATCACGCGCCCATCATTTGGTACTAAGCTCCAATAAATTTCATACAAAAAGTGTCTTTTCCGTTTGTTTTTACGCAAAAAACATGCTTTCTAAAAGCTCAAGGTGACCACAGTACAGAGAAATGATAAAGAGTGGCGATGTTGTCGTATTTAGCTCAGTCTCGGTGGACGCCAGCGGCCTAGGTCTCAACGGCGAGCTTCCCAACTGAGTGTTTTAGTAACTTTGGCTCAGGTATTGTTTTGGTTTGTCGGGACGCTAGAAGCTCGTAGGTTCGCAAGCACATGTTGCGAAGACTTGACCGGACACGTGCCCCTGTGATGTTCCCAGAAGACGGAAAGTATCAATCGTAATCGTCGTGTGTGCTTTGAAAGCGAAGGGAGCCACAGGGTCCACGAGTGCGCAACCACAAGCCAAGGTTCACGACAGCGCAGCGTTGACTTCGGCGATCTCGTTCTGTTTGGTGCAACACGGCGATGCGAAAAAGAGCTGAAACGTTCATGGTGTGTGGTGCGGTGCCCTTGGAGGTAGAAACCCACACTAACACGGAGCGCAAATTGGTTGTGGCGGGGTGGAGGTTGAACGGGTTCAGTCCCGTCGTCGTCAGCTGATTCGGTCCAGCTGGTCCGGGAGGACGCAGCCAGCGTTTTTAAAAGTAAATCTTTCTTCGTTCCGTTTCAAACTGTGGGAGTATCCCGACGCACACCGCGAGTAAGAAGCAGCGGGCGCTTTCAACAAAATTACGTCGTTTTAATTGAAGAATAGACCCCGGATTGTTTTCCTAAATCTGCCGTTTTTATGCTTCGTGTTGGACTGCGTTTGCACAGCGACGCACACCGCTCGAGTAGATGATTCGGTCCTGCAACGAGTTTGTCGCGCTCATCATGCGGCGTGAATAAATTAGGGCAAGATTTCCTACCTGCCCACAGATGCATGTACAGATACCATTTTTTACGTAGTGAACGTAACCTTTTTCTTTATTTTAGGAAGAGGCGTTCGTGCTTTTACTAGGGTACAATAACTTGAGAGTTGAGAAATTGGAGAGCGAGCAAGCTTTCCCAACTTTGTCTCTTTCTCTCTGGCACTGCCCTGTTTCAGTTTCAGTAGGCATATCTACTAGCAGGTACAAACTGCTCTAAAGCAGGTACAAAAAGGGAAACTTAAGACGGTGCGGACTTCGTGTTTCGCGCTTTTCGCAAGGGAACGGGGTAAATGCTTTTGTGAGGTATGCGGAATATGCAAGCGATTTTGTTATGCCCGTCGTTTGCGTCTCTCCAGCAAAACGAATAAGATGGTCTACAAAGGCGCTATCACAAGCCAAGATTTACGATAGCACTGCGTTTGCTTCGGTGATCCGTGTAGCTGTATTTTACCCTGGTCTCTGCAACACCATGTCATGACGAAGAGCTGGAACGGTCACGGTTTTTGCTGGCCTCCCGGTTGACAGAAACCCGCGTCGCCCGCATCGGCACCAAGTGCGCTTGGGTTGTTGATGCTCAAGCCTTTCATCCGCGGCTTGTCGCCAGCTGATCCTGCTGCTCAACGGTGAGGAAACGGCGAGAGTAACCTCTGAAGTGAATGTAAATCCTCGTTCATTCAGTTATCCGGTGTCAAAGTGTGGAAGATGTCCGACGTGTTTTGAGGGCGGAAACTACGAGCGTCTTGCCTTGCTTTTATAACCGAAACCAGACCAACGAGATAACTGCCTTGTGTACTCCAAAATGGCGGAAGCAATAAGTTTCAACAGATCGAGTACGTCACCGGGGATGTAGGCGAGACGGTGCACACTCTTTAAACGCTTGCAGTATCCACGAGTAGTGCCAGGAAAGCGACGTCAACACAGAAGGAGCGCGCGATTCAGCATAATGCAGTGCTACGGGCCCGTGTATCTTCAAAGTTCGGGGTGGTGGCAGTATAAAAAAAAAAGACACATCAGCGCCCCACACCAGTGTTCACGAATAACATCGGTCACAAACTCCCAAGCCCCACCGCTCCACTCGACACCGACACGACATACGACAACAAATTGCATCAAAACGTCCCAAAAGTGAAGGCGTCTGCTCCCGTACTGCAACTAGCGGAAGTGAAGTGTTGGGCGGATGTCCTTCACAAAAATATATAAAAAATGCTTGCGCCAGGTTCATTTTCATTTATTATTGTATACGTAATGACAAGATCCCAATAGTTTGTTTTCCTATCTGATTCAAGCTAGTCGGACTGCTCATAACACTGGTCAAGCAAGAAAATAACAAAAATTCGAACTTTTTCCTGACCGGTTTAAGATTTATTGTTAAAATATCGTTATTAGTCGCAACGGATTAACATTATAGATTTTGCCTCCATACTTTTTAAATGCACACAGTTCTAACACACGGCTGTCCACTGCGCCGTGATTTGTGTCTCCTATAAATCTGTAATGGTCAGCGACCAAAGAGCTCACCCGCACATGTCAAGCTTGTATGCGCCGCGGGGAAAAATGAATATCGAGTACACTGTTTGCAAGTCCCGTGTATTTGGCGAATATTTGGGGTGAAAAACACGCTATTTACACAAATTACCATAAATCTACACGATGAATAACGGATAATTCGTTCAGAAATCATGCGAGGTTGTAAAAAACGTGTTTTGGTTCGGTCATACACGCATAACCGTGTAGCCGACCTCGATAACACGCATCGCCCCCGGCGACGACCGCGGCATTGCCGGCTATCGAAGCACCGGAATGCTTGGGGACACACTTAGAAAGGACCGTCGAGACAAATGCCGCAGAAAGAAACATGTCTCGGAGACAGATATGCACCAAAAGCAATTGGATCATGTCGCAGGACGTTGGCGAAACCTGCGCTTATTGTGCTCGCCGCCATCTTCTGGTCGATGGCAATGCGGCTTCCCTCATGTCGCCCATGTTAGTATTTAGTTTAGGGGTTCTGATAACAGTTTCTTAGACACCACAAATAAAGTCAAGGGTCTAATTATTCTTTCCAAACAGTTAAAATGGATATAAAAAGCGTGTCCTCGATGTCAACACGTGACATTGCAGTTGGTTTCGTTTTTGCTTCAACCTTCAACTGCAAGCGATCTGGCCACGGCGCAAGCGCAACGCCGATGTACGCTGGAAGCAAGCGCCGGTTGGCTTTCGTTGTTTTTGTTTGACCGGAGAAAATCTGGCAAGTACGCATGGCGCCGCAACCGTTTTGGTTTGACGGGACGCGAGAAGCTTCGCATAGAGCTTCGGAGTTTGCGAGCACATAGTGAAGACGTGACCGGAGAAGTGCCCCTGTGATGTTCCTGGAAGACAGAAAGTAGCATTCGTAATCGTCGTGTGTGCTTTGAAAGCGAAGGGAGTCACAGGGTCCACGAGTTCGCAACCACAAGCCAAGGTTCACGACAGCGCGGCGTTGATTTCGGCGATCTCGTTCTGTTTGGTGCAACCCGGCGATGCGAAAAAGAGCTGAAACATTCGTCATGTGTGGTGCGGTGCTTTGTATTCCGGGTCTGTTTGAACCACGCTTTTAACACGGAGCGCAAATTGTTTGTTGTGTGGTGGAGGTTCAACGGGTACAGTCCCGTCGTCGTCAGCTGATCGGTCCAGCTGGTCCGGGAGGACGCAGCGAGCGTTTTTAAAAGTAAATCTTCCTTCGTTCCGTTTCAAACTGTGGAAGTATCCCGACACATACCGTGAGTAAGAAGCAGCGGGCGTTTTCAACAAAATTACGTTGTTTTAATTGAATAATGGACTCCGGATTGTTGTCTTAAATCTGCCGTTTTTTATGCTTCGTGTTGGACTGCGTTTGCATAGCGACGCACACGCTCGAGTAGATGATTCGGTCCTGCAACGAGTTTGTTGCGCCAATCATGCGGCGTGAATAAATTAGGGCAAGGTTTCCTAGCTGCCCACAGATGCATGTACTGAGACCATATTTTATGTTGTGAACGTAGTGTTCTTTCTTTATTTTGGAAGACGCGTTGGTGCATTTATTATGGTACAATCACTTGAGAGTTGAGAAATTGGAGAGCGAGCAAGCTTTCTCAACTTTGTCTCTTTCTTTCTGGCACTGCCCTGTTTCAGTTTCAGTAGGCATATCTACTAGCAGGTACCAACTGCTCTAAAGCAGGTAAAAAACGGGAAGCTTAGGACCGTGCGGACTCCGTGTTTCGCGTTTTTCGCAAGGTGACAGGGTAAATGCTTTTGTGAGATATGCGGAATATGCAAGCGATTTTGTTATGCCCGTCGTTTGCGTGTAGCTGTATTTTGCCCTGCTCTCTGCAACACCGTGTCATGACGAAGAGCTGGAATGGTCACGGTTTGTGCTGGCCTCCCGGTTGACAGAAACCCGCGTCGCCCGTATCGGCACCGAGTGCGCTTGGGCTGTTGATGCTCAAGCCTTTCATCTGCGGCTTGTCGCCAGCTCATTCTGCTGCTCAACGGTGAGGAAGCGGCGAGAGTAACCTCGGAAGTGAATGTAAATCCTCGTTCATTCAGTTATCCGGTGTCAAAGTGTGGAAGATGTCCAACGTGTACTGAGGGCGGGAACTACGAGCGTTTTGCCTTGCTTTTATAACCGAAACCAGACCAACGAGATAACTGCCTTGCGTACTCTAAAATGACGGAAGCAATAAGTTTCAACAGGTCGAGTACGTCACCGGGGATGTAGACGAGACGGTGCACACTGTTTAAACGCTTGCAGTATCCACGAGTGGTACCAGGAAAGCGACGTCAACAGAGAAGGAGCTCGCGATTCAGCATCATACAGTGCTACGGGCCCGTGTATCTTCAAAGTTCGGGGTGGTGGCAGTATAAAAAAAAAAAGACGCATCAGCGCCCCACACCAGTGTTCACGAATAACACCGGTCACAAACTCCCAAGCCCCACCGCTCTTCTCGACACCGACACGACATACGACAACAAGCTGCATCAAAACGCCCCAAAAGTGAAGGCGTCTTTTCCCGTACTGCAACTGCTGCAACTAGCGGAAGTGAAGTGTTGGGCGGATGTCCGGATGTCCTTCACGAAAATATATAAAAAATGCTTTGCGCAAGGATCATTTTCATACATTATTGTATACGTAATGATAAAATCCCAATAATTTGTTTTCCTATCTGATTCAAGCTCGTCGGACTGCTCATAACACTGGTCAAGCAAGAAAATAACAAAAATTTGAACTTTTTCATGACCGGTTTAAGATTTATTGTTAACATATCGTTATTTATTGCAACGGACTAACGTTATAGAATTTGCTTCCATACTTTTTAAATGCAAACAGTTCTAACACACGGCTGTTCATTGCGCCGTGTTTTGTGTATTCTTCTATAAATCTGTAATGGTCAGCGACCAAAGAGCTCACCCGCACACATAGAGATCATACATACTAACTCTAGAGGAAAAGGTCCGCCATTTTCCCATACATTCTGGCTGCCGCAAGCGGCGGATCATGCAGGCAGACCCTCGGGGTCCCAAACACGGTTACATCATCAGAGCAGTTTCGTGAACTTCAACAATTCACGAACTTACCGGTGGAAAGATATTCACGTTCCTTTCGAAGCTTTCTTTTTGAAAAGCGCGCAGATGTACGGCCTCGCGTTAACGCTAAACTAAACCATATACCCGGCTTCGCCGGTGGGGCGCGGCTGGGCGCGGTTGAGGAATACGAAACTGCGGAACCACCAGGTTTCCGAGATTTCGACAGAAGGGAAGTTAATGCAGCGTAATGAGTTTATTGCTTTTTATAAGCGTTAGAATAGTTCATAATTTAGTTTACAACGTTAAATTATTACTGTTTATATTGCTGAGAGTTTTCACTCTTCGCGTTACCATGGCAACGTTGCTTTCTTTCTCTCGTGTTCTGTCGCTCTCTTTTGCGTTCGTTCACTCGGGACCCAGGATGTCGGCGCACGGGATTTGCCACTCCTCCTCACCCACCTTTACCCCCCTGCCCGCACATGTCAAGCTTATATGCGCCGCGGGGAGAAATGGATATCGAGTAGAAAGTGTCGGGCGTAGTGTCGGTTGTTGTGTTGGTGTACATGTCGGTGCTGTGTAGCTGTGTGCTGTGTTGCCTGCGTTGTATGTAGGGTTGCTGTGCAGTCGTGGTCGTTCGCAGTGTTAACAGAATCGTCTTTTTTTTAAAAAAACAGGCTGCTAGAAATCTCGATAGGTGGCGCAAGTTACCGCCCGATTCTAAATAGTTTGCTCAAGTTATTTATCTATGTAAATTCGGCATTCGTATTTTTTTTTTTTTTTTGTTTAGCGGCTTGTTGAAGCTACCGACGCCGCCGACCGCCGACAACGCACGTACGTACCTATGCAAGTAGCTACGTCCGCCGCTTGGAGACTTTACTGTGTATAAAATACATCGAACGAGAACTAACGCGCCCTGTGTGCTTTCAATTCGGCTGAAAGGCGCGCGGCTCGCTGGGCTCGTCTCTCGCCTGTTCTCGGCCGCTGGCCGCCATGTTTCATAAGGAACACGCTCGAAACGGTTTTGCAGAAGGCAGACACGGTGTAGTGTGTTAAGTTTACACAGCACCCCATGTGTAGACGAAAAACACAGATGGCCTCGTGTAAAACGAACACGTTTCGACGTGTCCGCTATGGGACAACGGTTTACACGTCTGGGCGTGTTATTTTTGCTAACAGTGTAGGAAGTGTCGGGCGCGCACGGAATACGTTTCCTTTCGATTAAAAATGAGGAGGGCTTTCCGTTTGACTTGGTTATGCTGCTGGGACTGCACGGTACTGTAAAACCCTTTATTTTCGCGGCCCCTATTTTTCGCGAATCGGTCACAGATGACATAATCGCGACCACTAAATTTCGCGAATTCCAGACGCCTGCATTGAAAATCTTAAGGGCCGAAATTTTCGCGCGCCCTTAAATTTCGCGAATTCTTCAATTCGTGAACTTCGCGAACATTGAGGGCTCGCGAACATTAAGGGTTTTACAGTATTTGGAAGTCCCGAATGGCTGTGCGTCATGCCGAAAGTGATCCGCGAGAGGCGCGGGAATATTTCAGAGAAAGTGTTTCTTTGTACGTGGAAGTACAAAAGGCAAAGAAGTGTGTGCCTGAGTGGCTCCCGCGGATTGAAGCGCTGCAGACTATGAAACCTTTTTAATTCATATGACACCAACCCTCGTAGACTGTGCTCCTTGTGTTGTCGTGTACGTATGATTTACGTCTTTGTTATTGTATTTCTCAAGTGCACGTCCGGCAATAAAGAAAAAGGAAAAAAAAAAAAAAAAGGTGTCGGGCGTGGTGACGGTTGTTGTGTTTGTGTACATGTCAGTGCTGTGTAGTACGTAGTATTGGTGTTGCCCGCGTTGTATGTGGGGTTGGTGTCAGTCGTGGTCGTTCGCAGTGTGTTACGGACTCGTCTTTCTTTTTTAATATAGGCCACTAGAAATCTCGATAGGGTGGCGCAAGTTACCGCCCGATTTTAAATTGTTTGCTCAAGTTATTTATTCATGTGAGTTTGGCATTCGTTTCTTTGTCTAGCGGCTCCGTTGAAGCTACCGACGCCGCCGACCGCCGATGACGCACGTACGTATATTTAGAGCGCAGCTCTTAGGCGCCCGTTTCCGGCTTGAGCGGCGTCGCCGTCGGCGTAACCGCGCGGTGCATTATGGGTAAATTTTCCCGAAGCAACCCGAGGTCCTCCCGAGGTCCTCCCGAAGGAACCCGAGGTCCTTCGGGAGGACCTCGGGTTCCTTCGGGAGGACCTCAGGTTCCTTCGGGAGGACCTCGGAAGGACCTCGGGCTCCTTCGGGAGGACCTCGGAAGGACCTCGGGTTCCTTCGGGAGGGCCTCGGGAGGACCTCGGGCTCCTTCGGGAGGATTTCGGGAGGACCTCGGGTTCCTTCGGGAGGACCTGGGGGGGGGGGGGGGTAACGTGACGATGACGTCATCAGTGATGATGACGATGCGGATGCCGATGACGTCATCAGTGACGCCACTGATGACGTCATCAGTGACGATGACGATGGCGATGCGGATGGCAATGACTTCATCGGCATCCGCATCGTCATCGTCATCATCACTGATGACGTCATCGTCACGTGACCCCCAGGTCACGTGATCTCCCAGGTCACGTGACTCCCAAGGTCACGTGACCCCCCTTCCGAGGTCAACTGATCCCCCCAGTACCCTTCCCTCCTCCTCCTCAAGAGCTGCGCTCAAATTCGGCGTTACAGGGAGTTGTAAACGGCTTTCATTTTTTTGCTCGTAGCTAGGTCCGCCGCTTGGAGGCTTTACTGTGTATAAAAGACATCAAACGAGAACTAACGCGTCCTGTGAGCTTTCCATTCGGCTGAAAGGCGCGCGGCTCGCCGGGCAAGTCTCTCGCCTGTTCTCGGCCGCTGGCCGCCATGTTTCATAAGGAACACGCTCGAAACGTGTTTTGCGGAAGGCGGACACGGTGTAGCGTGTTAAGTTTACACGGCACCTCGCGTGTAGACGAATAACACAGATGGCTGCGTGTAAAACGAACACGTTTCGACGTGTCCACTATGGGACAACGGTTTACACGTCTCGACGTGTTATTTTTGCTAACAGTGTAGAGGACTAATATACCGGGTGATTCAAGGAGACGGCAGGCTCTTTGAATCTACCGGAAAATTCGGTTTCCTAACCTATCGCGCTACGACTTTGTGCAGCGTTGCCCACAGGTGTTGCATTTTTTTTTTTGTAAAATTTGCAAAGAGCGAACTTATCTGAGGAAAAAGTAAAGAAAGAAAAAGGCTTAGCTCCTATGAAAACGCAGCGACGCCACCGGTCTTCAAACAACACGGCGCCCTTTCGCACGGGAGACAAGAGATGGCGCAAGCGGTCGCGACGCCAACTGCGGCAAATGAACGAGCAGACGACGCCGAGAGCCAGCCCTTTAGCAGACAAGGAACTGCAGTTCCTTGCTGTTACCGCGCCTGTCTTTTTTGTTTCTGCGACTGTCGCCGCCTGCGGAACGTGCGCCGCTTTTGAGTCGCAAAGATTGTCTGCTAAAAAGGTCCGCTCTCGGCGCCGTTTGCTCGTTCGTTGGCGCGCGTTGGCGGCGTTTGTTGCGCCATCTCTTGTCTCCCGTGCGAAACGGCGCCGTGTTGTTTGAAGACCGGTGGCGTCGCTGTGTTTCCATAGGAGCTAAGCCTTTTCGTTCTTTACTTTTTCCTCAGGTAAGTTCGCTCTTCGTAAATTGTACAAAAAAAAAATGCACCCTCTGTGGGCAACGCTGCACAAAGTCGTAGCGCGATAGGCTAAAGGACCGAATTTTCCGGTCGATTTAAAGAGCCTGCCGTCTCATTGAATCACCCGGTATATAACACAGAGAAACAATATCACTGGGAGAACAACGCCAGTGGGGGCAGAGCTATGAATTTGGATGAAAAGACCTCATGCGGTGACCTCACGAACTCTTAAAATACCTTCAAAAAAATTAGACGTTTACAATTCTCTATAACGCCGAATTAGAGCGCAGATCTTCAGGAGGAAGAGGGAAAGGTTGAGCGGCGTCGGCGTCGGTGTGGGTATTGGCGTAACCGCGCGTTACATAAAGGAATGTTTCCCAGAATAGAGCCACACGTGACGTCACGTGTGACGTCACGAGGGTAAAATGTTCACGCTACAATTGCCGGCAAAATTTTGCCGTTAAGCTAAGCCGGGAAATTTTTTCGCGAAATTTAGCGGTAAAATTGTGACGTTTAACCTCACGAGAGTAAAATTTTCACGCTAAATGTAGCGGTAAAATTTTCCCGCTAAATTTGGGGGGAAAATTTCCCCACTAGATTTAGCGGTAAAATGCTTCCGAAAAATTTAGCGGGTAAATTTCACTCTCGTGACGGGACAGGTGAGGTCTAGTATGACGTCATTTCGGGAAACATCCGATAATGCAACTCGCGGTAACGCCCGGGTGTCGCCGAGCCTAGTGACGTAACTGGTTCACAGTAACAATTCCTCTAAATGTAATATCAATGCAACACACTTTGATACGCCTTGATTAGCTGAAAATAAATTTTATCTGTGATTTAATCTTATTTATTTACTGCCTTCTTCTATGCAACTCGTACTAAGGACCTTAGTGGTTTATGAGCGGGACCTTTTGTTAACAATACAAGTTAGAGAAGTTAATATGAATATTGCAGCAAGGGACCATTTCTCAAGATTTATCGATTTTTGGGGTGGTCAAAAGACGTTTCTATATGTGTGTATATCACGCTCTAACCTTAGAGCGAAAGCTTTGTTACGAATACAAAAATCACGAATTTGCAGTTTGTAGTATATTTACTAGATATATTTATTTTTTCTAGGTTAATTTGTGCCAAATTCGGAATATAGATTTTGGAGTTTATTCTATTCGCAACTCCAACGCCCTATTCGCGACTCCAGCGACCTATAGGGGGCGCCACCACCAAACAAACATGGCGGCTGAGTCCAGGTCGCGGCGGCTCGGCCGGGCCGCCTGAACAGGTGGCGCGTTCAATTGAACAGATTTTCTTTTGTTTAATGCCCAATTTTATAGGTATTTGAACTGAGACGGTTAAGTGTAGCCGGTGCAGATAAACTTGCAAAGCATAGTTTTGTTTTGCCGGTGTTTTTTTGTTCTTTTCGTGTCAAACTTTTGTTTCGGAGATTGCGTTCAAAACCGAAACTATGGGCTCCGGAAAGACGGTAATATACTAATCAGTTTTGATCATCTAAGGAAAGCGGCGATGACTATAGAATTGTTCCACAGAGAGTAACTTTTCAGCTAACTCGCAGGCCTCGACCATGCGACTTATCTGTCCGCGAAATCGAGCTTTTGTGCGTATCCGCGTTTATGAAACAGCTCCAGTCGTCTGCTCGGCCAACAACACAGGCTGCAGGAAAATTACGAAAATTAAGCAACCGCTTCTTGAGTCAAGGACCATGTTAACCCGCCGGCGCCCCATTAAGCAGCTGATACTCGTATTTCAATTCAGGTTTTAGTAGCAATCGAGAAGTCATTTTGACGACCGTGTTATGTATTATATTACGTACTATGGGGGGGGGGGGGGGGGGTCCCACTAAAGCGATATTAGTATATCCTTCGGGTTGAGATATGAGCTTAGTTGACTAGCTATTAGGTGAGCTGCTGAATAAAAGTATATTTGACAGACGGAGACATACTACTTAAACTTAGCCAAATGGTTCTATTGTCACGGGTGGTGACCAGAATAACAATAAATAAACAGGAAGAACTAAACGTTTAATGTGGCGAACTTGTGCCAAAACAAAAAGAGAATAGAAAATAATAACAAAGCGTCGCGAGCGTCAAGGTCGGCGAGACAGCAGAGTCGAGCGCTGGGGCGAAAACTGACTCGACAAGGTCGCGGGCGGCCTCTTATCTAGAGTGAGTCACTATCTCGAAGATTCGGCGGAGAAGGTTCGAGCGTAGCGCGCTCGGGGCGAGAATGAACAAGCACTTTCTAGAACAACAAAAACAAGGATGAACGATAGTTATGTCCGCAGCAAGAATGAACGAGAACTTTGTACAAGTCCGTGACCCTGCGCGCGGCACTATAGCCGGCAGCACGGAGACAATCTGAAGAAAGTCTTCATTGAAGATCCACGCAGAACCTCTCTGCATTGAACTTTGCTTCGAATCCTGAACGGAAAAAAATTAGTATTATTTTGTGGCCGGTCAACCTGACCAATGTAGACGTATATAGCTGCTGGCTTCGACGTTCTCGTAATATAAATATTCGAGGCGCGATAGGTCAAAATGCCGTGACAGCATCTAACGTTGCGAAACTTGTCTCCCACCTTTTGAAAACAAATAATTTCCCTCATTCATCATTTGCAGCGAGCAAGTTTTCCTCAATCAATTAATTGCGAAATCAGCCCAACTCCTTCAGTTTGGTCCAGAGGCTTTTTCGGCGAAAAGCAGCCAAGATGAATAGCCAACGCGCCGACCGGCGTGGGTGGCTCAAACTTGAAGCTAACCGAACACAACCAAACTCAAGAAAAGCAGCAGTCGAACCTTCCCATTCACTTGACCGCAAGATTGATGTTCCCTCCAGTATCAGTTACCAAGCAGTCGTCACTTTGAATGTGATTCGAGACAGACAACAAATCAATAAGTTTCTCCGTGATTCCTCCCCATCCAAGAAATCGAAAGTACGCGACCGTGTGCTGTGGAGTAAACGGGCTTTCAAACACGTAATAGAAGAAAATAATCTACTGAGGCTTCGCCATACTAATGATCACTCAGGCAAACTTAAGAAATATTCGGACCTTCGTCAAATTACATTGTTCGCCACCGCGCCGACAACACGTCTCCGCGAAAGCCACCAGAGACGCGGAGGGGCGCGGAGCGACCTGGACCGGCTGGTTCCCGGTTTTCCCGCTTGGCGGCGTCCGTTTTGCTGGAGTCGCGAATACGTGGCGGGGCGGTAGTTCCAAGATGGCGGAAGAGACGGGGATAGATTCTCCAGGATATCTCGTGCAACGGTGACCGTCAAGCTTCGGAAGGGCAGCGTTCACAGTATTGGTGTCTTCGCGTCACAGGCTGACGACTTGCTGCTCAACGTCTCGGTTTTAGTGGATTGCAACACGTGATCAAACTGCTCTATGGTTATTGATCGAAAGTTTGTTTCCGCAGGCTACCGTGCGGTGTAGCATTATAACCGGAAGCTCGCGCTGCGCCTTTCAAGCACAATTTGCAGTGCGCGCCAAAAGCGTTGCCGTGCTCATCACTCAAAAAAAAAAAAGTTGTAGTCCTTACATTTCTTGTCACATATACGACACTCCAAAACTACAGTTCGCCGTGCAGCCCACTGACGTCAAACTGACGGCCCCAACGTTTACGTGAGACTTGATGACGGCGCAATATAAGATATTAAACAGCTAAAGTACGCATAAAAAAATACCGAAAAAAAAAAAAAAAAAAAAACACCGAGGTTTTGCAGTAGGACCAAGTTCTTTTTTTACAGTCATTTACATTTATTTAAGCTATTTTATTAAGTTGTACAACTCGGCTATGAAGCCGCTCGTGGAAGTTGGTAGCGTCGGTTGAACGTCAGTGCTCTGTACGTCCAACAGAAGTTTAAGGGTGTCGTACGCTATGCAAAAACTGCCTATTAACATAATCGTCATGTTTAGGGGTTTTATTTATTGCTTTTTCAAAAATAAATATTTTAATATACCGTACACTTTTTTTTGTACCGTGTTATTTGCAACATTGCGGTGCTTCTGGCCAAAACTGCGCGTTCTAAGCTCTCGTCACGAATGGCTTGCGAACACAGACGCGCTTAAAATGCTTAGAGCATTTCTTTATTTGCTTTGTTATCACCTGAAAGCAAGTACGGGTATTCGGTCTTTTTAAAGTGCTTGGAATAAATGGTCATGTTCCTTGTAACGGCCTTAAAACTTGAACCCATTCCCGAGTTGTATTGCTCGACATACCGTTGCGCGACGAGTTTTCTCCCAATAGACTTTCCGTACACCGTACTATAGAGTTCTTCATTATTAGTGGGAGCGTGTCCGCCACGCTGAGCACAGATTGAGCTGGCGGCCATGCACAAGACCAGAGATCCGCAGCGTATGCGATACACGAGAAGTCCCTAATGAAATTAGACATCCCGGTCCTTCGTGCAAGGCTATTGCGAGGCGGAGCACGAGAATTTCTTTTTTAACGCGCTCACTTTTTTCGTTACAACGGCTTCACGCATTAAGGCTGACAGTACCTGGCACCGTTTCCGCGCCGCCGCCGCCGCCGCCGCTGCCGTCCCCGCTCCTCTGGTTCTCCGTTCGTCCGTGGGAGGGCGAGCGCCGCGCTGGAGTTGCGAATACCCTAATATCGGGTGTTTTTATATTATTTGTGTTGTATTCCCAGTTGTCCGAAATTCCTAGTTTAATTTTGCGCCATTCCCGATTCTTCAAATGTATATAACGAACGTTTAAAGTACGGGTGCATAAGGCCCCGACCCGTCACGCTGATAGTTTTCGTTGATCGTTTCTTCCATCCCGCAACGCTTTCCGCAACCCGCTACGATATCCGGAACTCTGCAGTCAAGGCCAGCGGCGTGCATGCGCACTAGCGGCGTCTTCGTTGCGGAGAGCGTAACCGAATTGAAAAAAAACGGTCACCGAAAACTCCGTAATGTCCCAGTACCGCCCGCTAAATGTAGCACACACTAAAAATTTCAACACCCATGTTCGTGTTAAAAGGGTGTTTTTCCGAGCTCACACCCTTCCTACACCATTTTTACATGATTTTTGAACATTCAAGGGTGTACGGAAAGGCCTACACCCTTCGTATATCCTTTTTACACCCTACGGCTACCGAAATCGTGTTAAGTGGGTGTTGCGGTGGTACACCCATGATTTCCGAATCGTCGAACTCGGAAACCGCCGAATTGCAGACATACGCGCCGACAGCAGAAGTCAAGAAGCAGCCTGCTCAATTTAGAGGATTTCGTGAAGTTCAAGTAAGCACAATGGGCAGCTGACATCCAAGCCAAACCAAGCCAACGCTCAAGTTGTTTTCAAGCCAGATGAATGCCGGTGTTGTGTACAAGCTCCTTGGTTGTTTACGTGCAAGCGACCACGAAAATAGCATCGGTTACTCACGCACTTCTGCTCAGAATGGTGAGACCACATCGGTTCTATTATGATACATTCCGTCTTATCCTGAGATGTACTAAAGCGAAGGCTAGACGTGCGAGACGGTTCGGGCTCACAGCTTTACTGTGAGCCTGTACCGTAAAGGTCGGTTCCGACACTTGCGTTTGAGTGTGTTTGTCTGCGTTGCGTTTAGAACCGAAAACGAGTCACCGGCAGATCTGTGCTTCGTATGAAGCGTAGATTTCAATTCAAGGAATCATCTTGGCACGCGATATAAGCAGCAGGGATGTCCTGGTTTCTCGCAGCCGCAACGCGGTCAAACGCAAGTTTGAACCAGGCTTTACGTGGTTGTCCTGTGCTTGTCCCTCGCGCTTTATTCTTTTGATTTTAAGTATTCATTTTCAACTCGCTCGCTTTTAACAGTACTAGTAGATACTCAGGCTGCACGAGGGTTCGTGCAGTGCGACCATCTAGCGATGCTATGAGCTTGTGCTCGAACCTTGGCTTTAATGGGCAATCATCGGGGATATATGACACACGATGATGCCAAGTCTGTTCACGGCGGACTCTCGTGCTGTTCTGATTGGAGGAGAAGGGGCGTGTAAAAAATTGGCAAATGGAACATGGTTAGCGACAGCGCAAATATATGTTGGAAAAAGTTCAGAACATTGAAGTGCAGCAGCCTGAAACTTTGGAGTTAAGCAATTAGAGAATCATTTGAAGACATCTTTAGAGGTTCAGCCTTCTCTCCCCCCACACCAATATCGAAGGCTGCTAGGATATTGGTTCAGGCTAAGCCCTCTGTCTTTCAGTCAGCGAACTCGAGCCGTTCCACCTGACCTTGTTATTTCATAACAGATATGTTAGAAAATGGAATGCAGATTTTCTTTACACGGCCAAAACATAAAGTGTTATCAAATAATACCTGCCATATTCATATTCTACATTTACAGACCGGAGCTGCCCCGCCTGTGGAGGGTGAAGATGCGAGCAGCCTCGAAGCCCACCAACAGTGGCTGTGTGCTGAGAGCGAAAGCTGGTGCCTGACGAAGGCCAGATTGATCTTCGAAAAGATGCGACTGCCTGCAAATGGCTACATGTGTTGACATTGATGGGCATATGGACTGCACAGAATGCTTATCCCTACCTGATGGATGCTAGGAGGGTATGCGTTCCATAATTTTTTACTGATCTCTACGACAATTGCTAAATTGCACTTCCCCGTTCCGTGATTGCGGCTGCCGGACGACCATCTTGGGACACGGAAAATTAACCTTTTAGAGCGTTGCAGAGGCTGGCCGGCAGCGTGCTGAAGACATGTTTTTTGCTCGTTTGTCGTCATTGGGAGCGTTAAAGTGGCCCTGCAATAACTTTTTGACTGGTTCTTAATTTGGACCGAACCTGAGCGCATTGAACGTAGTAATTTAAAGAAACTTTTCTTTTCTCAAATTTCGCTTTATTCTAAAAGTTATAGGCAAATTAGACTTACAGAAACAAGCAAAAAATAACATCCTTCATGACGTCGTAGGTCCTGGTTTGAGTGGCCGTGAAGTAGTGAGCTCATCGAGCGCTCACGGCTGCCGCACTCAGTGTCAACGGCTCGAGAGGGTGCCACTAAAGCACGTGTTGACTAGGCTGTATGAAGTGGGCGGCCAGGGCAGCTCGCATAGCATTTGCCGCGCGATTAAAGACTAATTCGGCATAACACTTCATTGGCCACAAACGACGGCAAACACGGGGTAAAGATCAGTTCATAACGGGAGCCACTTCGCGCTGCCATACCGCCAAAGGGTCAAATCGCCAGCCAAGCCCGCGCCGAAAGCCTTGGGAACGTTTGGAACCGGTCGGATCTTCGAGCCGGTATACGACCGCAGCGCCACCGCGTACATCCGGGACCTTTCTAAGCCCATTGTTCGTCGGAGCCTCATCCCACTACGCCTTTCTAGTATGCGCCGTTTTTTTCACCGCTTGGTGGCGGGTTTGTCGACGGGTCTTTTCTTGTTTCTGTACTTTATAAACTGCTTTTGTTTCTTTTATGATCTAAAATACTGAACAAAAACTACTCTCATACATAATTGAAACGGTTCGCGACACTTATATTTTGTATCGACTAAAAAAAATGCTTTTAGCGGCTTTGACCAGTAGTAAGCCCAGGACCAAAGACGTCACATATTCCGCGCTTTCGGTACCGCGGGTCGCCCTCGTAGGTGGAGGAGGTTTCCGCGTCGTCCGGTTAAAATATGACTCACTGATATTTAGTTATTCTCTCCGTGCCCGCTGGCTTACCCGAACCCAAAGAGACGTGGAAACCGCAAAAGAGGTAGACGCTTAAGTATGATTGCAGCTCCCCTTTAAGTCCACACTCCTTTACTCCTACTCTGACGCTCCGAGTTTCATACTCCAGGCACAGCAACTAAACGGCGCATGGCGTACACACCAAATCTATTGACGAGCCGCACAAGCTCCTTCCCACCGCACGGTTATGACGAACCTGGCATCCCGTGGATACGGGTGGGAGAAGCCAAAATTATTTCGGTGGTAAATTAATTAAAGCCAGTGTAGAGCGGCAGGGTACAAAGTAAAAGAGACGGCGACGTTATGAAGTTTCTACGAACGTTTAAGTATTTCTGAGAGGTTTGGAGACTCGCTTCGAGCACGTGCGGGGAAAGGCACCTTGGCTGATCTATTTATTGACCATGCAAGCTGTTTATATTTGACCGTGCAAGCTGTTTTCAGGCGAGATGCACGAACAAACCTTTCCCGCAATGCTAACTGATGCTTCAGCTTTCCAATCTAAGTATCTTTATTCGCTGCAGCTGGACTAAGCAGTTTAAAAAGGGCAGCCGTCCCACTGTCTTCTCGGCAACTTTTCTGTCGCCGAGCTATCAGCACGCTCGTTCGATAGATCACTTTGTTCTCAGGCAAGGCACATAAACAAACCTTTTCCGGAATGCTAATTGCTGTCTTGGCTTTCAAATCAAATTGTTTTTACCTGCTGGATTAACCACTAATGGACTGAAAAGGAGCAGCTGTCCGGCTACGCCTTTTGTTTCAACAATCTCAACAATGGCACAGCCATCTTGTTTGTGGACGTGACATCACGGAGCGCAAAGAAGTCACTTGTGCTCCAAGAAATGCTCGGAGCATGAAGAGCACGCTCGAGTGTCAGTCTCCGGCGGCGCTCCCCTCTGTTTAGTGAAAGGAGCGCCAAACGCTCGCAATGTGTAAACAATAAGAATTTCCTTTGAAAACACATAAAATTTTTTGCAACAGCGCGGCACCGCAGGAAAAAGGCACAACTTGCCGAACGTCGAGTCTCGCCGGTCTTGCGGCGTGATCAAAGCTTCCTTGGCCTGCCAAACTGCTGCGTCTCTGTGCCTTTTCACGCTTGGATACTTATCAAGAATCAATGCCATGGCAGAGCTTTGAAGGTATGTCGCACATAGGCGTCTTCTCTATCACCCAGCTGTTCCAGCGAGTTGCTATCAATAGGAAACGAAATCGGTGGTTGCTATTATGGATTAACCATGGCTATGTTCCAAATCTACTCAAATGGATCACATGACAGCACAAATAGAGCAATGTTGTGGAAGAAGGTAGGTTTTCGAAGGCAAAAGTATGAAGCGGCGATATCTGAAGTTTTTCAAACGTGGCCCGTCCTAATAGTTGTGTGCAATTTGTCGCCGTCGCCATAGCCTCCTACCCCTCCTTTTTCGCCACTGGATCATGCCCGCTTCTGGATTGCAAGTGCCGCAAGTTACAAATACAGTCGTAAGAGTAAAGTAAAATGCTGCTCCAGAGGCACATGCATCTTCATGCTCTTTGCACTCACGAAACAAATCCACACGGCGTTAATTCTTGATCGGTATTTAAGCGTGCGAAGACAAAGATGCAGCACTTTGGCATGCCAAGGAAGCTTTGATCATGCCGCCAGAACGGTAAGAGTTGCGTTAGACGAGTTGCCCCTTTTTCTTGCGGTGCTGAGCTTTCGTAAAAATTTCCACGTGTTCTCAAACGCAATTCTCACCGTTCGGGGTTTTAACAAACTTCTTCGGTAAATGACAACGAACGAGCAGAAAACATGTCTTCAGCTTACTGCCGCCCAGCCTCCGCGACGCTCCAAAAGGTTGACTGATAATCTTTGTCCCAAGGTGGCCATCCGGTGGCCGCACCTGAGCTGCAACGACCAAGCGGAGACACGCGATCCAGCAAATTGTCGTGGAGATCAATGGTATTGCTTGCACGGCGTACTATTAGTCTTCAGAGCAAACACAAGTGTCGCTGCGGTCGCCACGTCTTGATTGGGTGAGGTGTATACCGTGACGTCTGGTGACGGACTCCGCTTCGCGTTCTGGCATCTAGCCGGCATCTAGCTGGCATCTAGCTGGCTTCCCTGCGCCCGTTTCCTCACGATCGGAGGTTTGTGATCATGCTGACCTACTGTTCAGCGCTCCAATGCAATTTCCAAAAAGAAGCTGGTATCATATTCTACCACCCGAAAACTTTGAGATTAAAAAGAGCATGGACAGTCAGACTAAGGATGGGAAAGGCACCGTCAACATCGGCCGTTGTGAGCTGTAAGCACCTTGAGAAGCGGGGCTTCGTTTACCCAGTGTACAAGGCGCTGGGTGAGACTTATGCCGACAGAATTTTCATAGCTTTTCCAACCGTGTTTGTCACGTTTACCCTTATAATTGGGTTATAAGTATGGAAAGCTATCGGTGGAGGCAACTCCGTCGATGAACCCCCCCGCCCCCTCCACACAATATAAGGCGGTTGTTCAAGGGGTTGGGGAAGCGGCGGTGTAAGTGTTTCAGACACTGAAATTCTGTTCTTTGCAGATTCATGAGTTAAGCACGAGACACATGCGCGAAAAATCCATCCGATCCGACGTCCGATCCGACAGTACGACTGCCTGATCCGAAAAATTTGGTTGCTTCAGGCGTCAGATCGGCGATCCGACATGCGTCAAACGCGCCAGATAGTTTCGCACGGCGGACAGATTGTCGGATGCGTCCAGCCAATGACAGCACAGCTAGCGCGAACGTCATGATGACATACTTGGTCTGTCGGGACGAATAAGAAAACGGGACGGGCGACGGGAAGCCGGACACGTAGATCCCGCTGATCCATTCGAGAAAGATGGCCCCGGCAAAGAATGCACGCGCTAACAAGAACGAGCTCCTAGCTTCGCTCGTGCGAGCTAAACCATCAATCTAGGACCAGAGATCTATGAACGCGGACCTCCGCTGGACTGCTTGGAAGTTGGATCTCCTGGGCGGAGCCGAACGAATTGTTGTGTCGCTTGCAAGGTCGGAAGCGTATGCACGTGTCTCAATTCGGAGCGCCGTTCGGACCGTCGGATCGGACGATTTTGCCGTCCATTTGTCTCGCGCTTTAGGAGAACATCAGACCCTGCTTTGCGGGCATACAAATGGCATTTAAGTCAAAGGTCTTTGGGCGGTCTCACTTGTAATTTTCTCCCTATGGCCCAGAATATATTTAACATGTTGCTCGAGCAGAGTGCAGCTTTTTCGCTGAGACGTTTTTGTTTAGAAACAAAGTTGAAAAAAACCTCTTAATTTATTCAAATCATCAGCAGCGTTGATTGTGCGAGATGTAAATATACTGCAATGCTCCTGCAAGTGTGGTGGCATTTCTTCCTTTTCATATACCATCTGTGATTCATGCACACTGTCTGCCCTGGAAACCATGCTCGGAATGTTGGTTGAAGTTTCGCCTGCAGCTACAGACCATACCTCAATAAGGCCGCATATAATAATTCGCATTTCCTACGTAAAATGCGCACCAAAAAAAAAAAAAAAAAAAACGAAAGTAATATGTCGACAGCTAACGCCGTCTCGGCCTTTGTAGGGCGAGTGAGGGGGTAAATTTTGTCCTCAGCAGGACGTCACCCCGGCTCGCTGTAAAAGGTCGCCTCCCAAACTTCTCGGTGCTAATACTCTCACCATACAATGCACCTGTTATTTGTTTGGCCCCTGGTCATGAAATCATTCTCAGTTTGCCATTCCATCTCATCGAGAGCCCGATTTTGGTCATTGAGGTCTCAACCGGCTTGCACTGAAGAAGTATTAGCGAGTTTGTTTCACGGCACCCGCAGCGTGGAGCGGGTTCGCTTCAGCCGGCACTCCACAAGTGGTTGCACTCTCCGAGTTCGTTTCATTGCTGACACCCCACGCGTGCATGCACTCGCTGCACCGAGAAAATCGAGATTGCGCCAAAATGCAATCCCGTCGTGCTTCGCTCCGGCTAGGCCGGCAAGGTGCTGGAGCAGATGACGAAAGTTTGTCTGCTACGATGTGTCGCAGAACTGAAAGAAAAAAAAGTAGATTTTCTGATAGAAATTGCGTCCCGCGGGCAACGGAATCAAACGCGAGCTTGAACTGTGAGCGTCTCCTATTTCATGAAGGAAGCAGTTGACAAGCCGTGCTTTATTTAGAGGTTTTAAGTTGCTCTGTTGCCATAAAAACGCTGAAATATACCAGTGTGTAAAGAAATGCTCAGAACAAATGCATCAGCGGCCCCCGAGATGTTTATCACCAACTTGTGCGGGTGAAAAATTGAACATTTGTCGACAAAACTGCCCCAGCAGAAACTTTGACTGCCCAATAAGCATCAGAGAAAGCTAAATTTAGTGATTTTACCCGAGGCTTGGGCAACATCATCATGTTTAACATTTACCTACTTCAGCTAACTTGCCCCGTCATATTTTGTTCGAGAAAGCTCTCATTCTCGACGCCGTCACCAAAGCTAATATCTGATCCACCTGTAATGACGATCGAAATCGAAAAGTTTTGCTGGGTATTCCAGCAGACTAGTTTTAAGGCGTACCCTTTCAGTGGTCCACGCATAATGCCATGCTGAAATGGATCAAGCTTCTGCTCGGACAGCATCATCCATTTTCTTCAGTGTAAACGGTTATGAGAATTGAAAGATCGCAACCAGCTGCTTTGTAGACAGCTGGTTGCGGAAATTTACGCCGTCTGTAACTATCCCTATGACAGCCGAGTTGCTTGAAGTCATCGCAACTATAAACTACAGGCTGCAGCGACCAACGTTTGTAGATAAACGTTGGTAGCGACTGTACTCTCGCATTCCCACCCATCACTCCGAACAGCAAGGCGCCAGTTTCGGTTTGAGGTCGGTATTCTTTCTACAACATAGATGGCGGCAGCATCAGTCTTCCGCACTTGGTGCATTTGGCGAATTCGTTTGAGTCCAGTTCTCAGTGCAACACTCTGCGAGTGCGATGCATTCTGGGAGAGAACTCGAACGGTGCCAGTGCGTGTGAAACGAACTCGCTATAAAATACCGCTACCAGACGCATCGTCTGCTAACATGAGGGAATAATAATGAGTTTGTTTGCTACTAGGTAGGTATCATTCTCTGACAGAAACAAAACGACGAACAGACTGGCAAGTCTGTTCGTCGTTTGACGAACAGACTTGTTCGTCGATTGTCCCTTTTTGGCTCTGCGAACAGAGCCAAAAAGGGACAATCGTCTGCTATGAATTGTGTGCTGCGCAGAGTGAGATCAAAAACTAATTGAAATATGGAACATCGGCTATTTTACGGATGCAATTGTCCTGTGCTTCGTTTGGCTATGCTGATTTGTTTTCTGGCTGTGTATAACTTGACACCCACTGGTGCTAAAACAAGAGCTTGGGACAAGCACCCACCTTACCACGATATCAATCTCACTATCCGAAAGAGTATTGGATTTAATTACTGAGTGCCTTTTCCATTGACAAGAAGGCCCCAACATTTTCTAAAAACTCCAGTAGGGTTTTGTTGTTGCATCTTTATACTCGCAACTCATTCACTTTGCCAATTTCGTTTTTCTAGCCTGGCTCAGCTGGCAAGCTGAGTGGCGAGTCTGAAACTGTACCAATATTGTTTCCGGTCAGACTGTCCATTATTATTTATTGTTCTTCCCTGCTGTTGTGATATGTCTGCACTGTAGTCATGACAGGGGCTTGAATGGTGGCTCCTACTTTCTACACATGGGTCCTAGGAAACATTTTGTAAGTGATGAGGTGCCCACAATCATGGGCGTCAGCAAAGTGGCGGAAAAGGGGGGGGGGCGGGATTATTCTGAAGGGGTGTGGCTTTCAAACCTATAACTTTGAAAGAAAACAAGGTTTGCCCCCCTCCCCCTCCTTTTCCTGCAAAATGTACTGCAGATGCCCATGCCCGCAATCTAGGCCAACGGTTCTGGAAAGAGGGTTTGTGGAACCTCTCCGCAAAGGCATTTTAGGAGTCCGCAAAACTCTGCCGGCAATAATTTTTTTTTAAAATATGATTTGGGGCATTGAGTTGAGCCCAGTCCGGCCATGGCACATTCACAGCTCCGGGAGAAAGAGGAATCTACAGAAGAATACCTCCTTTCACTCTTCCCCCTTTTTATTCCTGGTAAACACGTTTGCAGTCCACCCCCTTCCCCTTTTTTTACACTGCCTGGCGTCTCCCATCACTTCTGCCAGTCCAAAAAGGGTTTGCTTGCCATGATTGGCGGTTTCCTTCTTTTCTCTATAGTATCCTTTCTGCTAAAGTGGAAAGAGTGTAGACGGAGCTTCTTCCCCTCACCGTACCGTCTTAACCTGCAACATACTATACTCTCGGGAACAAGATAATAGCCTTGTATCTTTTCTGCCGCTACAAATGCTGTGCTTAGCATGTTTTTGGCAGAGCCTTTTGCTGCCACCACATGCCACGCTATGAAGTGGAGTGCCACGGTGTGTGCGTGCCACCTGTCGCATAAAGCAGTGCACTTTCAAGCTGCGTGGATGCAATGACGGCAGAAAAAACACCAGCAGAGCGGACAATACAGAGCATGTTATTAACAGCACTGGTTTATTCCCAATAAATCACAATCTGGATCATTACTGTAAAACCATTTATTTTTGCAAATCGGTCACAGAGGATATAATCGCGGCCACTAAATTTTGCGAATTCCAGACGCCTGCATTCAAACTCTTAAAGAGATTATAAAAGCAATTTCGAAATTTTATTTGACGTCTGAAATTGGCGTCGGGCTCATCTCAGACACTGTTGACCAAGTTCCAGCCCGAACAGAAGTTTGTGTGCCGCACCAATCAATTAAACAGTTGTGGTAATATTTGCGCGGGGACAATGCCTGAGACCCCCTCCAAGACGGCGGCAAAAAGGTGAACTAAAGTGCGCCGTCAAAGCGTGACGACAACGGGCTCCTCGTCAGGCGATTGCTTCAAACGGTTTAAACGAATGATGCGCTCTTGGTTTAGAATTCGGTAGTGAGATGGCATACAAAAAAGTGATTTGAATGTTGGATAATTTTTTTAAAGCTGTAGTTCGGAATTAATAGGTTTCATAGTCTGTATAGGAATAGGTTCCATAGCATGTGTAGCGTGTGGGATGACAAGGAAGATGACTTGTGGAAATAAATGACAGCTGTATGCTGTGCTGGTTTTGAGACGGTGGTGTGTATGTTCCTTTTTGTTTCCTTGTCTCAAGGAAACAAAATTTTGACAACAAATTTTGAACCCTGCTAGTGCACACGTTTCTGGTCCAAAACTGACTTCGAGACCCAGTAGGTTTCAAAGCCGGTTTCAAATAAGAAAACCAACGCAAACGTCAACTTCGAAACCTGGGATGTTTTGAAGTGATTTTTGGCATTAGTTCCCAAAAAGATATGTCATCAGTTTGGTGGCCGGGAGCTAAAAGCATTTCATGCTTAAAATCATACTCATCAGTGCGGCCTTTATTATTCTCTGACTGAATCAATTCTGCTTTTATATGCAGGAGGGAACCATTTGGCTTTTCGAAGGCTTTACTGTGGTCATGGCGGCCTACTGGCTTTTCGGCTTCGCCCATGGCCAGAAGACGTACAATACGAGCTGCCTTCTTGAGAGGCTTTGTCTTATTCTGATCTACTCACAGCTACGGCCAGTTGCAATCAAGGTGATTAATACAATCAAGAAAACACCTGTAGCCTGATTGCTGATCACATAGTGCAATCGCCAAAGTCTGTGAAACTCCTGCCAGGATTGTTCCGATTTTCGAAATCATTAAAGGCTTTGTTTGTTTTTCTTGAGATGGCAGCTGCAAGTTGTGTGGCTCACATACCTAAGTATGCCTCAAATCATGACCAGCTTTATTCGTTTATATTCATCACATTTCTCTAGTCCTCCGTGTTGTTTCCTAGTCATCAAACTATTAGGCACCAGTATGGAGTAGTTACATTTTGTTTTTATGTTTTTATCAAAACGGTTTGTGTCACCCTGTCTGGAATTCATCACCCTTACTACGAAATGTCAAATTAATCTCACGTTGAGATACTTTTTAAAAGTGGAGATGACCGGCATTAAATGTTGTGTTTCTTTATCACTCCTGTTCATACTTTGTATATTACTTCAGTCAAAAGACACCACCAGTGTTCAATACGCCCCGTCCGAGCACAAGCTTTTCAGCCTGGATAAGGTGAGCGTGAGTGAGCACGTACTAAGCAGTACCGAAGGTAATGAGCGTGCACTGCTGCATTTTCAAAGTTTCATAAATGCCCTTTTTTAGAAAAAAATAAAAGCCAGGCATTGTTGTGGTATATTCATAACATTGTGGCTTTCTTGAAGAATGCGGGCATTCTGAAGGTGTTGCCGAAGGCTTGCCAGGGTGACAGCGCGGTCGAAGGCGACAAGTGCGAGCTAGTACACGCTCTATCGCAAGCTCTTGTTCTGCGAAAGCGCTTCTCAAAGTCGCTCTTGCATGCCTGTAGCCTTTGCTGCCCTACAGTGGTAATGGTAGGCAACTCCGGCTGACACAAGAAATCATCCAATCGCTGCCACACTCCGTTTCCCTTTAAAGGGCTGGTGAACCGAAATTTGGATTTCAGAAAACGATGCAGAAGCCATAGGCGGGACGCTACAATCCCTAAAACACTACTCGTAGTCACAAGGCGATATCTCGAATGGACGGCCGTATTTTTGGAGAAAGAGGTTGAGATTGAACGAGGCCGATGAGGCGCGTGACGTCAAGATATCTCGTTTTCTCCTCTCTCTGCTTCGCCCCCTCAAGGCGGCGAGGCGGAGAAGACACGAGGTCGTTCCCTTTCCTTCTCGGAGAAACAAGACAAACAAATCTGTCAAATGCGCCTCCTATTTTAAAAATAAGGTCATCCATTCGAAATATCGCTGTATGAGTGATGTTTTGGTGTTTGTAGCATCTTGTTACACGCTTTTGCCGCCGTGTTTTATGGAATCCAGATTTCGGTTCAACATCCCTTTAAGTGCAAGTGAAACTGAAATGCCAAGAATGAGCACGTTGTCCTGAACGACAGTTGCACTGCACAAGCGCGCATGCTTAGCAACATTCAAAGCATGGAGCTTGCTCTTAAAGCCTCTGCATCAGGCTTCCTGTTGCAGCTCGTGGTACCGAAGCAAGCTTTTGGGCAGACACTTTTTTATAAGCAGAAACTTCACCTGGCACCGCAGAGCTCCGACCGGTACTCGGAGTACTTAGTTGCGGTACTTTAGATAAAACAGGAGGGCAACAGGTGAAGTAGAAACTTCACCTGCACCGCAGTGCTCCGACCAGTACTCGGAGTACTTAGTTGCGGTATTTTAGGTAAAACCGAAGGGCATTGAGCAGTGCAAACTACGATTATTGTCAGGTAAGAAGTATTCAGTTGCAGTAATTGTTTTGCTTTACATACAAAAAGGCTGGAGTATGCTTAAATGCTGGGCTAGCAACCGATTGCTACCAGGGGCCCTATGCTACACGACGGGACCAAGCGGAATCAAGGGACCGGGAGCCATCCAGCGACCTGGATGCAAAGATGGGTTCAGCTTTCACGGGATTGGTGCCACCTGGATCTTGTCCCAAAGGGCCAGCAGCAGCTGGATAGCCTCGCATTGCGATGCGGGGATGGGGATGCCGAGCGAGCTCGGGGCATGCCGCCCACACAGTGTGAGGGCCAGGTGCTCCCACTGACTGGCTAGGTGCA
Organism: Ixodes scapularis; assembly: GCF_016920785.2. Taxonomy (NCBI): domain Eukaryota; kingdom Metazoa; phylum Arthropoda; class Arachnida; order Ixodida; family Ixodidae; genus Ixodes; species Ixodes scapularis. The sequence goes on along the minus strand of NW_024609836.1, from coordinate 42,673,129 downwards.
TGTTGATGAGTTCCTGGAAGGTGTTGTTTACACTTAGCAGCTGGAGCTTGGCGTTCGACGCGTACGGCGGCACCCCCAGTGCCAGCTAGTACCCCTTGCGAATAATCACGTCCATCTTGCCCTTACCTCTCGACAGCAGGTCAGGTTGAGATACGGATTTGCGCAGGCGATGTGGCTCACGACGAGTGGTTGAGTCAACCGGATCAGGTCCGACTCCTCGTGCCCGTGTCTGTGACTCGTTATCCTTCTCACCATGCGCATGACTTGCGTGGTTGTCTTGACGAGTCGGTCGACCGTGTACTTGGCTCCGCCGTCCCGCTGGAGGTGAAGGCCCCAGGATCCGAACCCGCTTCACCACCGGCACGGGGGTAGGTACCATCCTTTAACGTGAGGCGGATGTCCGCCTTCTTCTTCTTCGGGAATTGGCTTGCCCGCGCGGAGGAGCAACAGCTGAGACTTATCGGGGGCGCGCTGGAGGTTGCCGGCCTCGAAGTAGTTCTGCACCGTCTCAATGACTTCTTCGAGGAAGTCTTGCCTCCCGCTGTCCGATCCCGACGTAGCCCAAATCGTCAGGTCGTCCACATAGAGTGGCATAGAGTGTATGCTTCATCCGGGGAATCCGTTCCAGTAGAGGAGGCGGCTTGCACATCGCCAGGTAACAAGGTGGGTGACAGGACCGAGCCTTGCCGGTTGCCCTTGCTCGGTATCGGGATGGTGCTTGTGCGGATGGACTCGATTCCGATGGTGGCCATCCAGTTGCTCAGGAAGTCCCGCACATAATCATACATCCGGGGCCCGCACCCAGTTGAGGCCAAGTTCTCGAACACCAGCGTGTGACTGACGTTGTCAAAGGCGCCCTTTATATCCAGGGCCAGGACCGCCCGCGTTGTCGTACAGGAGATTCTGTCAAGGATATCCTCCTTGATCTGAAGCAGGACATCCTGCGTGGAGGTGTGACCAGAATCCGAAAATGGTGTTCATGGTGGCATTGAGTTCAATACAGGATGGTCCCCTCAAATATCGCTGTAAACAGCTCATCAGGGCATGGGCATTTAAAAAACTGAAATGGAGTGTCCAGGTCTGTGACGCTCAGCTCGGCGGTATACCTGATAACCTCTATTTCTTTTGGATCCTTTTCAAGGGAGTATATTTTCCACTTCGGGGCACTTTTCTTGTTTCTGGCACTTACTACTGCAGGAACTGTTTCACCCTCACTTTCTTCTTTGCTTTCACAGCACTCATTTGATGTTAATGTGGAAGGGAATTGGCCGGATTCCACTCTTCGTTCCTACGTAAAATGTGCTGGCGTCCAATACCTGCCACAAAAAGGGTACTTAAGATTCCAAAAATGACTAAGAGTGTGTAAACATATGATGCCCGCATTTCTTTTTTTTATTTCCAATGAGCAACATCATATTATGCCAAAACTCTCCACAAATGCACACTGCATTTCACAGCGCGCTAAACTCTGACGGAAAAATCGGCGCCTGCACGCAAAGGGGCGTCGTTTCCTCAGCAGTGTATTTTACCTTGTGAAATTTTAAGGCGCTCCTTTCTTTTGCAGCTAGAACATCCTTAAAAATACTAAAAATGCGTTCGCCACGGACGACCGAGTCTTCTGCTGGCAAACGCTGTCGTTTGCGTACGATACGCCTTGAAATTTTCACCCCGTGGTCGATCAGGCGCCGATTTTTCCGGTTGCTTTCCCATACCTTGAGCCACCCAGAAACACCGCGCGCCCCCGTAAATAAAAAAAAAAAAAATGGAACGGCATTGAGTGTTTTGTTTACTTACCGACTCTGTGCGTGGACCGCGCCACGTTGCGCTGCCTGATGCACCCGCGTTTTGGAACTAATTCAGTTGACAGTTCCCCCCGAAGATGAAGCCACTGAAGCCACTGAAGCCACGGCGGTAATCGTACTGGTAGGCTGTTCCCTTTCGAACGGGCGGAAGAAGACTACGAAGAATTCGGCAGCGAACGGGCGGAAACTCGATTACGTACAGCTTCAGTAGTCGACGCTTTGTTTTCTCGATTGCGTTCGCGGCGTTCACCGTGGACTCGCGCACTCGGCCGTAGCCGAACCAGCCGAACGGCCGAACCAGCTGGACGGCTGCCGGCGCGCGTACCGACAGCGTCGCCATAGCAACCACGCCGCGAGTGTGGTTGCCAGACAGAATTCACACGATTTTTTTTTTCTCGTCACTCACGTTGAGTTATTAGAAGTTAGACGCGTATCATTATACTACATTATGCTGTAAGAAGTTATTAAGGGATATGTGTACCTACCTAAGACAAATGCAGAAAAAATATTATTGAAAAATAAAATTGGCGTAATCTTTTCATATCTTGATTAAGACTAGCGTGGTCACTGGGCTAACCGATGCGCGAAATAGGAGGGCATATATACCGCTCGGGGCAGTTATTGGTTCGCATAAGTAGGTTGTATGTACTATTTGTGTGTTGTGCAATTGATCAGTGCTTGTATGCTCGTGTGTATGTGCAGTGTTGTGTGTATGTCGATGTCGTGAGTGAATGTAACCGCGCGGTGGGCAGCAAAAAAACTGCTGTTTTCTTTTTTCAAATGTTTATCACTTTTTTTTTCGTCGCTAGATGGGGGTTGTCGCCGCCCAATTTGAAAAGTGTGGTGGTTGGTGATCTATAACTATTAGAGGGCTGGATGCCATTGGTCCATCCGTCGTGTTGATCGCTCCGAGTTGTTCGGTTCCGCTGGGAGCTGTGTCGCCGTGTTATGCTGCCTGATTGCAACAAAAGGAGGTTAGGCGGCTTCCCCAGCGCGTGTTCTAGGTGCTGAATGCCGCTGTTCACGCACAAACGTTCATGAGTGGATAACGCTCGTAACAGAGGTGAGCACAGGCAATAGTTAATCGAGAGCCACACGGAGCGCGAGTGCGATACCTCCTAGCCGCTGTCGACAGAGGATGTCGGAGCGATTCGTTGTCAACTTGTCGTCCACGGGAAGTGGGCGTTTTGTTCAATAAAGCCAGCCTGTCAGTGTTTTGTAAAGCTATCCCTTCTTTATAAGCGCTTCTGATGCGATGAAAATGCGACCGGCATTGAGCAGGCCGAGCGAGACTTCGGCGACAGTCTCGGCTGTTCAGTCTCCAGCGGTTTCGGCCTTACTCGTATTATTTGCGGTGTTGGCGCTTGGACATAGAGATGTTTGGAAAGTTTTTTGCGCCTACAGATGACACCAAACGAGCGTGCGAGCCGTATGCTCTTGCTCCGGCGAGAAGCCGCGTACGGCTCGCCAGGCTCGTATCGCCTGTCGCATACTGGCCGCCATATTGTTTTTAGGGTGTTAGCAGTTAACACGATTTTCACCACCTCCGGGAGTTAACACCCTTACACGAATAAAGGCGTTAGCCAGAGGACGAGCCATTTACACGAATAAGGGTGTAAAAATTTTAAGTGTGCATGACGTAAGTCCGATCATTTGGAGCACATGTAGAATCTGATTTGCTCACGAGGCCACATGAAACTTACTCGCCAATTCAATTGCCCCGCGAAAGTCAGCGGGGGATCGCGTTCCACTTGTTGCACTCCCCTTATAATTCTGCATTGCACTACCTTGAAATCTGTTACTACCATTCCGATGCAGTTTTGAGTTACGCTTCAGTTACATTTTTCATCATCGTTTGCACCCTGTTTTTAGGTCCGACACTATTAATGCAATAAGAAAGTATGTGCACGCCTACACGAAGTTTCCTCAGCTGAATGCGGTGTTCAGCTCTGCAGTCTTCAGGGCGTCGTAGTCATTGCTAACATTAATTTAGCCTGTGCAAACAACACAGTCGTTAGGCAGCTTTCATGTTCTTCCAGTCTTTCTGATAGAAAAATGCCTTTGCAGTACGAAGTGGGGGGAGGAATTTCAATCGACCCCAAGTCCTCTTATGATATCTATATCATTTAAAAAGAACACTATTGCTCCCAGTGGCGTAGCTAGACCATCTGGCACCCGGGGCCCTTAAGTCTTCTGTCGCCCCCCCCCCCCCCCCCCCCCCCCCCCCCCGCTGCCCGAGACCGCAAAGCTAAAAGCCATAACCGCGACGCGAGGTCACGCAGCGATAATGAAATAATAAATACAGGGTTAGCCAGCAAACAGTGTTTTTTATTTTATTTAACTATGTACACATAATGAGGACACATGAAGTTTTTTTTTCGATATTGAGCATTTGTGTCACGAAAGCTGAACATTCAATTTCTTCATAAGTTCTTTCGCCAACACTTGGCATCTGCAAAGTTATTGATTACTGTTGTAGAACTTATGTTTTTGACACGTTCTTTTTCTATGCACGTGCAAGGCAGGGGCGCATTCTAGATTAGAAGGTTGAAACAGCGCAAAGACACGGACAAGAACAAGCTAGCCCAAACTTCAACGTCAGTCAGCGCATTTTTGCTTTAACTTCGCTCGGAGATTATACTCCGTTTCATACTTAGTGCGCTACGCTGTCAGGGCTGCAGGCGCGAGACCCTGGCTTCGCTAAGCGTTTCATTTGCACGCGCTCTCGTGCAAATGAAATGCTTTACGGGTACTATAGGTCGCATTCAGCTAATTTATGGACGCGATAGTCAAATTTCAATTTTCATTCCAGTATCCCTTTAAAGACATGCGGGTAGCACTTGGCAGTAAAATATTTTTATATTTTACTGCCAAGTCGGCACCTCGGTCGGCACCTCGTCGGCTCCCTATACCCCGCGACCCCCAGACATCGTCCTGCGACCCCCCCTTTGCACACCTCTGGTTTAGAGAACGTGAAGGCTCAGTTTAGAGAAATGCGGTCTGTACGCGGCGGCAAGCTAGGCTTCCAAACAGACCTTGTGGTCACCCTCGGTATCGCTCCGGGAAAACATGATATAATATCTAGCTCGAGCTTGCACCGCCAAGAGCTTGCACCGCTAACTATTCGGCAAGCAACAGCATGCCGGCGGCCGCCATTTTCTCTAAACTGAGTTTCGAGACAATTCGGTAAGATGTTGTCGCTAAAACGAGCCTCTAAACCGCAGGCCTTAAAATGGAAAGTAATTCAATCCGTCCACGCAGATTTTCGGAAGCTCGACGGTCTCCAGTCATGGCACGCTGTGGCAATAGGGAAAAGCCGTCGCAGTCACAACATTGCGAATTCACTTGCCAGAACCATAGCCTCCTCTATTAGCCCCGAGAAGTTCGCGTGGCGCCCCCTTACGACGAACCGGGGTGACGTCACGGTGAGGAGAGAATTTTTCCCCGACTCGCCCCGCTCGGCCTGTGGAGGCTGTGACGACGCTAACTGTCGGTGCGCTCGTTTCTATTTCTTTTTTTGGCGTGTTTTTCGTAGGAAGTGTAAATTTGTATATGTGCCTTTATTGAGGTATGGCCTGTAGCTACAGGTGAAACTTCAACCAACATTTTAAGCATGCCTGACAAGGCAGGCAACGCATGAATCGCAGCTGATATATGAAAATAAAGAAATATGGCCACAATTGCAGGAGCATCATTATAGATTTACATCTCGCACAATCAATGCTGTTCATGGTCTGAATGAATTGGCAGGTTATGTATACTATTTTTTTTATCTCTGTTTTTAAACAAGATCGCCGAAGCAGAAAAGCTGCATGCTCCTCGAGCAACATGCTAAATACAGTCTGGGCCATGGGGAGAGAATCACAAGTAAGACAGCCCAAGTGCAGGGGCAAAGTAAAAAAACAAGGAACATTTATTATATATACATTGCTCGCATTTTACCTTTGCTGGATTCGGATAGTATTTCAAAGGACTACACGGGTGGTATTTGTGGATTTGTTTATATCAACCCTCAAGAAATGTATAACAAACGTAAGCGAAGATGTCTAGCTCGTTATTAGTTCCTTAAGCCCTAAAATTGAGACTTTACTTAAATCGAACTTCCCTGAAGCTAAAATACCAGAAGCTTTTTTCACGCAGACTGTCGCCCTTCACAGGTTCCACATTTTCTGCTACTAGTGCTGCATCTACCGCTGGACAGACGTTCGAATGCTTGCTTTTACTCCTGTTTTCCTCTGTTGTCAGAGAGTCCAGCTGTAGGGAGTTTGGAGGCTGAGGAAGCTTTTGGGGACCTGCAGCAGTCTCTTTTAATTGGAAATGACAATTCAGACTAAACGGTGTATTTATTTTTAATACCCAAGGCTGGAATAAAGAATGTCAGGAAAAAGTATAAACATTCCAAATTACGGCACCATTGCTGTGCATATTTTGGGCAGTTCAATACATATCATACAGGCAACTGGGTGCTATTCGGCCGTTTTTGCTGCTACCATAAAAAACTAATTTTCAGTAATGTTGCATCTTTAAGAAATATGCCTGCACACGTGCACAAACTATATAATTAATTCACGAAGAAGCTACATTTACGTAAAACAGCCCTGTTCCACGAACACTTCAAATATCATCAGATGCAGGGTCTTTAAAACATCTGCAAACCAGCGCATGCAGAGTGGCAGCGCAGAGTCGGGGTCGCGAGCTAATTTGCCGACCACCCAAAGGCCCTTGATATAAAAGCCACTTCAAATGCCTTGAAAGCGGGATGTAATATCGTCCTAAATCATGAACATGCAAGAAACAGAATTGCAGCGTCTGAAACACTTGCGCCACCGCTTCACCGACCCTTCTCAAGATTGCCTTGTGTCGTGTGGACGGACGGGGAGGTTCATCGGCGGAATTGCCTCCTCCGATAGCTTTCGGGATTTGTAACCCAATTTTAAAGGTAAAAAGGGCAAGCAGGCTTATAAAATGTACGGAAGCACGTCAATATCGGTTTAACTCAACGTCTTGTACACCGGGTACACGAAGTCCAGGTCCTCGAAGAGCTTTCGGGACTCAACGCCAAACCGGGAAACCGGTGCTGGGAAGCGAGCCGATGCGAGGTCGCGGAGCGGAGTACTCCCCCTGACGTCACGGTACACCTCACCGAATCAGGGCGCTGCGACCGCAGCGACGCTTGTGTTCGCTCTCGGGGCTAATACGGAGAAAGCCTGGCACGTTGCGAAAAAAAGTGGCCGCCGAAAGTAGGAGAGGAGGGGCGGGGAATCAGGAGCAGAGGGAAGCTTGTCTGCCAGCGCCACACAAGAGCAAGCGGACAAACGCAGAAACAGTTTTTTTTTTCTGCTTTTCGGAATCGCGGAGAAGAGAAACTCGACGTCAACCCTTTCCCTTCGCTGTCCCTGCGCCGCAGCCGTTTCTCCAGGAGCACGAAAGCGACGGTGACGAAAACACAAAAACAAACGTGGTTCGGGGAGCGGCCGCTCATGACCCAAGCGCTCGCAAACTATCTCTGCCCTTTCTGCTCTGCGCTACCATATTGGTCACCGCTTCGCGCGCTCCTCCTTTCTTTTTTTCTGCGGCCGCGCTCCCTATGGCTCCGCCGTCGATATGCCAGGCTATGCCAGAACACTACATTGGGACCGCCTCCCGATGGCGAGCGAGGCGCGTCTAGAACTTACGGCGGGGTCAGAGAGCGAGGAAGCTTGCTGAGCAGAAGCCTTTCGCCAGCACCTCCTCTCGGCACTTCCCCCTCGGTGTGAGGGAGACGACACGTTGAGAGTTTACCCAACACCTTTACCCCCTCCCCGCGACTCCCTTCGTGTAAGACCTTCGTGTGATTTCTTTCTTCGCCTGGCGCCTTCTCTTGCTGTCTCGGCGCAGTCCGGCCGTGATCGGCGCAAGCCAGCGTCGTGTTGTGCTGGGTTTGGTGTAGACTAGGTGGCGTTGGCTCGGAGTGCCCAGGCACAGCTCTTTCTCGAGTCGAGTGTTCCCGCACTTCCCGCGCTTGTTTTTTCCGCCGGTGCGCGATGACTTTGCGCGAGCCAAGCCAGTTTTGCGACTCTGCACCAGACACGTTCGTGATGGAAGAGTGGTGACCTCATGCGTCTACACATTCTTTGCCACTTACGAACCAGTCAAGCCGGGGGGGATTGCCACGATAAGTGGCACCCCCCCCCCCTCGTGACTGAGACTCCTGGTACCCGGAGCCCACGGCCCCCCGGGCCCTCCCCCCCCCCCCCCCCCCCCGTTACTACGTCACTGATTGCTCCTCTATGTAGAAAGTGCAAACGATATGATCCGAACTCGAAACCGTAATTGTGGCCATTAAAATCACAGGCTTATACTACCCTCTATCTTTAAACAGAAATACGTTGAATCATTGTCTTTAACTGATGTTGACGACATAAATCTCTCTTTTCTTCGGTCATTCGGCCATGTTAAATAAAAACAGTGTAGTACCATTGTTTTATGAGTGTCAAGCCTGTGCCCTTACCAGACGTATGTGAAGCACCCCGGCTCGTTTCCTAACCGTTCTGACTTCGAAAAACAAAGTATATCGGCTAGATCTGAATTTGTAATTATTTTCCCCTCGAGTGCTTCACGGCTTTGTTTCGGAATTATTAAAAAACACGGGACCTTATTTATATCCTACTACCACGCATCAGCGCACTTCCGATTAGTTGGCTAAAGGGCTGTCCAATAAGACACGAGTTGATCTGCGCAGGGTGAAAAACCGAGTCAGATTAAAACAAAGAAAGTATCTTATTTGGTTTGCTTATACAATTTCAGCGACTACCAAGCTGCCGGGCGTGCAACAGCATGACTTTTTTGAAGCCAGTAAATGGCCAGACCAGCGTTGGCCGCATTTTGGCGTCTGTCTCATCTTTTCTTGATTTGAAAAAAAAAGTTTTCTGAAAGAACAACAATCGCGGAAACCTTGATTGACAGCCAGCTGAAGAGGAGATTGGCTGCGTCCAGTAACCTCCGTCATGAGTTCTTTTCAAGGACACAAGTAGGGGTCTCTCCCACCTCCTACAAAAACCGTTCCAAATGGGGTCGGAAGAGGAGAAAAGCCTATGTACTTCTGTCCGGCAAAAGCTGTGCATGGAGAAAGTCGGAGCCTATAGTAAGTTCTGTAAATATCGCTTCAGGAGAGGTTCAAGACGCCTCTTCGAATTGTTCGATAACAGTGTGCTTCCAGTTGCACTATCCTAATATTCCGAGCATTTAACGAAACTAAGTTTTGCTTTCTTGCCATAAGCTAGAGCGTTTCTGCAGATTTGTTACACCGGAATGTGTAGAAATACCACATCCCAAATTCCAGAAGCAAATATCACACTGTAGTATTTTCTACTGTTGTGTCGTTTTAATAATAAATTTTCTTTTTCAATTTGTGTCGTTAGAAAAATAAATATACTTCCACCAAGCAGGTTATCATTGGCGACTGATGCTTTAATGGTGAGTGTCGTTAATTCAATATAAGAAGAAAATCTTCAGCGAGCATTTGTATTTTAATTATTCACATTCTGATTAATACACTAGTTTACAAGAGAGGTAGTGTTCAGAGTGGTGCCAATATAATATTATAAAATTAAACGGCTTCTTCCTCCACAAATAATAGCAGAAGAGTCAGGCCGAAAATTAAAAAAATAGTATTGAGATCTGTAAAAAAGATCCAGGTCGAATCGGAGATACTGATGATCAATAAAAAAAAAACTGTTGGCAAATATAATGCTCATTAAAATATACTGATTTTATTAGGGTGCTGCGATTCCTTGCTGTGAAGTACACACTTTTAAAACAGCCGCGCATCTACATTCCCGCAGAGCGTTGGAAGAGTCAATGGCTTGGACGAACGGAGAGAGCGCAGCGAATGACGAGAGAGAAAGAAGGAATTGTCATTCTTTGATGCCTGCAGTTCATCTTCGAATGGTGTATTTAGTGTCCTATCCTCGGCCATACATCAAAGTGGTCCCGAAGTGGAAACAGGTGACGTCACAGTAGCCGAAGTGTCATGCTTTCAAAGGTCGCGATCCTAGCGGTTGGTCGCAAAAACGCTGGCGAAAAGCACGAGCGAAGACGACTGTCGCGGTCGTCCCGACGTCCCAGCTTCTGGCTGCTGAAGCTTCCGTGAACTATACTCTCAGACAGAAGAGAAACCTGAAAGCAGAACAGGCGTCTGTACATCCATCACCGCTCTGACACCGCTAGAATCGCGACCGACAACTTGGCACTTCTATGACGTCACCAGGCAAAAATCTAGGTAGCGCTTTCTTTAAATCTGTAAACGCGACAGTCGGAGAGGCATTAAAGGTAACATAGTTATTGGTGAAGATTAATCCTGCGATGTGACACTGAGCGTGGCGTTTCGCGTAACCAAGTAATACAGAGTGGTATATGTGACAGTATTTCTTCCCACGGCCTCCCCCGGAATTTTTTTTTTTATCTGTGACACGAAAAACATATATGTGCGTGAGAGTGATACGCAGGTAAATTGAGAAGAAAGAACAAAATTACGGACGTCTGCAAAGAGAATCAAACCCAGGACCCCCCAATCTTGATGCCGACTCTCAACAGCTGTGCCACGGGGAGTCTCGCAACACGAACGTTATTTTTTGCCGTTCTTCTCTCCATTTCGCGCGCGTGTGCGGTCCGCGAAAGCAGATGCTCAGTAAATGTGCGGCAGTCTTCACAAGGCCTCGTAAGAGGAAACAACGAGCTGAAAAGGAGATTGCTGAAAAGAAGAGGCAAGAGTTTGAGCACAACTACCTTTTTGAATAATAAACAAATAAAAAAAAGATTAACATTTCATGCTTAGTTTCTCGCTCTACAGCGAAATTTAATGTACAGAAGAATTGTGTACAGCCGAATAGTGTACAGCGGAATTTAGAAGAGAAGGAATGCTGGGTGTTTCCACGTCATATCGTACAAGGATGGTCTGATAGTAGTGTTTTGCATTTCTGTAAAACATATATTTGAAAGTCATAGTCTGGGGAAAAGCATTTAGCTCTATAGGAACACCGTACGTAATTTTCTTTCAGAGAAAAGAATTCGAAACTCGAGGCGTTGAGATTGGTACGGTTTCATTATGGTACTTTGCAAAACCGTCAACCTCGTACCAAAGCAAGCACGAAGTCAAACTTTTTTCTACAAATGTTATTAAAGGCTTAGGACATCGCAGAACATATTTAAAATTGATATAAAAGATGTTTATGCATAAATTGCTACGAAACACGTCAATTGAGCATGTTTTAGTTGCACATTCACAAATTATTTACCAAGAAAATACTCCATGTAAAATGGTGCGAAATGTATCAGAATTAGCGTCTTTAAACGCATTCAGCGAATATATAAAACATGTATGCTTAGCCATTGTTAAATAAAATTGATAGTGGTTTACAGGCACACAAAGTGGATAGAAGTATCGGTCCAAACCACAGTGGAAGCCCAGTGCGGCAACTTTTAAAGATTTAGACAGCCAAGGACACTGGTGTTCGACAACGGACAGCACCCCACTACCACTTTTTATCACCCGCAGCTCAACGGGTTAGCCGAACATGCGATATCTCCAGTCAAACAGGGCATTCACGAGGTTCGGCCACGCAGCCTTAGTACCAGGCTTGCGAGTACTTCCCGCCTGTTTTTGAAGTTCCGCTGCTGAAGAATCTCGGCAATGGTAGGAAGTACTCTTCTCAACTGTTATTCGACTAGCGCGTACGGTCCCAGATTGCATTTTGTCTAGATGCACCCGGAAACGTCCCCGCATGAAAGCGGAAACTGTCAATTTGGTGCTGGACATACTATGAGCGGGCAGTGTTGGCCTATGACAGCGGTGGATTCCTGAAGTTTTCTGCTCGCTTTAAGGTGTACGATTGACATCGGTAGACACCACAAAAGTGTATCACCAACAGCATGCCGATCAGCTTTGGAGGAGGCTTCTTCACAACTGAAACGGTCTGCCACTGAACTGGAACTCACTACTGCACTGGAGAATTCGAAACGCTACGTACAGCCGGGAGACCACCACAACGACGAGTGAAGCTTAGAAAATTAATCAGATTCCGAGGTTCTGGAAGAACAGTGCGGCCTACGCAGTCACATATCTCTGAGCAAGTTTACCTTGTCGATCCCCGGTCTTAGTGTTCTCAGTTTATAAAGAGCTTCAGAATAAAATACGGCCACAAGAATATCCCTACCTCGTTTCGGCAAGCACTCACGTCAAACCAAGCGTAGCGTCGATCAGTGGTAGCGTCGATCAGTGGTAGCGTCGATCAGTGGTAGCGTCAGCCTCAGCTGTTGGGGAACAAGGTTGCTGCTCGCTTTTTTAAGCAATTTGAATGGCGTTTTGGATGGTTTCATTGAATACCCCAAACACCGAAGGGCTAACTTTAGGCAAAAGTGACTGCCCCGAACCGCTCTGCAATTACCACATTTCTTCAGGTGACGAAGGTAACTTTCAAATCAGATATTTATGTGCAGTCAGTCGTAAGTGATATTAGTAACTTAGATAGCTACCAAAATGCTGTAAAGTGAGTTCTTCAGTTTTTCATATCCTTCAGTATCCGCCAAGATCATACGCGTTCTGCAATTTGTACGGTGTTCGGATAATAGCGCCGCTGCTGCTGTCTTACCCGTCTGTGTTTGCGTGTCCATTTATTCAGGATACGGTTCGTTGCCATGATGACGATGAGCATAGCAGACGGATTTTCTCATGCGGAACCACACAGTGGTGTGGCATGATCGTGTGCGTACTTGGGCTTTTTCGCCGTGCTTTTCAATGGGCAGAACGTAAATAAAAGATCTTCGAAATTCTGACTTAACGCAGATGGCATATTTTCTCCAGCACCTAATATTGTTACGTTTTACACCAAAAGATTGCTTTGAGTCGGAGTTCCCATCATACCTTTTTGACTGCCTCATGTGGCTAGACTTCCGATGTGCGAAGAGAGGTTAGCGGTATGTGACGCTGCAACTGCAACCAAGGGTTGTTTCACTAGACGTCGATGATTCAGAACTATAGCAAAATTATGGATGTAGAAGCAGGGAACCGGTCGTTTTACTTACTAAAATCTTTCTTAATTTGAAGAGTCACTATCAATGGCACATCGGTTTTAGCAGATTTTTTTTCATTGTCATAGGAACTTTACTTCCCTTCCCTGTAACAAGCACGAATGGTAAGTTCTCGCTTTGAAACCATAGCCATTGCTAACGACAGAGAAGTTGTTACCTAGTCCTGAACTGCTGCGGACAAGGTAAACATCTTTTTTAATGCTGAGACTTTAATGTATACTCAAAAGTCATAGAAGCTGCACTCTTACCAAATTTATGTTAAATATAGTGACGTCTTTGCTGGATTGTTTTTTTCCGACCCGACCGAAACAAATTTGAGCTTTTCGAACAAATACGAATGGACGATATTTTACACGCGAATGCTTTTCCGAGTTAATTTGCGTGATAATTGCTGTATTCATGACCGAATAGGTATATACAGGAAGCAACGCCAACGACGACATAAATCACGCATTTCCACGTTGTGTGTGACGTAGCTCCAGGTGCGGTATCTGCATTCACTTCCTTGTGAGCGGGTATTCAGTCCCGTCTGCGGGGGCATTCACATTCGTGCGCCTATTGTGTTTTTGTTTTGTTTTTTAAGTCGCTTTGATAAGAATCCGTAGTCGTCACTTGCCATTTTAGATTTTCGTGGGATGGAAGCAGTGGTGACGGACAAATCCGACGTTTGTTTGTTCATAATTTCCAATGTTTCATTACATTCCAATTTATTCATTTTATTATACTTTATTCAAAATGTTGACATCCAAAAAAAAGGTGAAAGCCGTTTACAACTCCCTGTGACGCCGAATTGCAGCGCAGCTCTTGAGGAGGAGGAGGGAAGGGTACTAAGGGCCACGTGTTCTGGGGGGGGTCACGTGACGTCGGAGGGGTCACGTGACAGGGGAAAGGGTCACGTGACCCCCTCCGAGGTCACGTGACCTCGGAAGGGGGTCACGTGATTTAGAGAGGAGGTCAAGTGACCTGGGAGTGTCACGTGACCTACGTGACCCCCCTGGTCACGTGACCGAAATTTCCCCGCTAGATTTAGCGGGGAAATTTTTTCCGCTAGATTTAGCGGGGAAATTTTTTCCGCTAGATCTAGCGGGAAAATTTTTCCGCTAAATTTAGTGGGGAAATGTTTCCGCTAGATCTAGCGGGGAAATTTTCCCGCTAGATTTAGCGGGGAAGTTTTCCTCTAATTTTAGCGGGGAAATTTTCCGGTAGATTTAGTGGGGAAATTTTTCCGTTAGATTTAGCGGGGAAATTTTTCCGCTAGATTTGGCAGGGAAATTTTTCCGCTAGATTTAGCGGGGAAATTTACCCATAATGCACCGCGCGGCTGGAGCGACGCCGACGCCGCTCCAGCCGGAAACGTTGGTGCCTAAGAGCCGCGCTCTAAAAATAAATGAGATGTTTGGGGATGAAAAAACTAACACAAATGTCAACTGTTTAAAAACAGACGAACAAGTAAAACCGAACTGCACTCAGTATGTAATGGTAGGTGAAAGTGTAATGTTTGCACCAGAAACGTATATAGAAAATAAAATTAACTTCAAGCTTCTTGATAACACCGTAATCGAAACTGTGTTGGTAAATATACTTCCTCAATATGTTTTGTTATATGCGAGGATATTTTCCGCCCCCTTACTGCCCACCTCTCGTTTCTTAAAGCACTAAGTAATTTAGTGGTGTCAATGATAAAATGCTGCCCAAACCTAATACTGGCAGGAAACTTCAACCTCCGGAACATCGACTGGCTAAACATGAGTTCGATGGCATTTAACAGCATTCACTCTGATTTCTTAGAGGACATCGATTTCTGCAATGACCTAGTGTCATGGGTGGTGACCAAAAATAACAAATAAACAGGAAGAAAATAAACGTTTAATGTGGCGAACTTGTGCCAAAAATAAAAGGGTACAAAAGGATAATAATAGAGCGTCGCGGGCGTCGAAGTCGGCGTGGCAGCAGAGTCGAACGCTGGGGCGAGATTGACGCCGCTCGCCTGGCGTAATCTCTTATGTACCCTCGTGGGTTTCTGGATCGTTCGGCGTAGAAGGTTCGGCGCGTAGAATATTCTAACCTCGAATTAGCAAGATGGTTCTCGAATTTACTAGAACATTACTTTACAGAGTCAACATAAATGTGCCTCCGCGGCCAGGAATCGAACCCTGGCTTTCAGCGTCGAAAGCAAGCGCGATAACCGTTAGGCCACGCGCGCGCTGCCTACTTGGCCAGCTGCGCGCGCGGCATTACTCCCCCTTTTAAAAAGGCATCGTCTCGATGCTACGTAAAAGGGAACAAAATAGAGCGAAACAAACAAAAAAATGGGAACATACGGAGGCTCGCGAAACACAATCCTATCAAGCGATGCACAAGATCACAGTTCGCAGTCTTATCGCGTGTAGTACGGCTTGAGGCGCACGACGTGGACGACTTCCGGTCGTGGAGCGCGGCGTGATGAAGTCCGTGTTCCGTCGGGCATCACCTCGTCGTTGAGATCCCCGAGTCGACGAAGCACTTTGTAGGGTCCAAAGTATCGTTTCAGCAATTTCTCACTGAGGCCGCGGCGACGGATGGGCGTCCATACCCACACCCTATCTCCGGGCTGGAAGTGGACGTCCCTGCGACGGAGGTTGTAGCGGCCGGCGTCGACGCGTTGCTGGTCTTGAATCAGGAGTCGGGCGAGCTGGCGAACTTCTTCGGCGCGTTGAGTAACCGCCTGGGTGTCGTCGCTCTCGTTGTCAGATGGCTCATGGGGCAGCATGGCGTCCAGCATGGTCGTTACTTTCCGACCATGTACCAGCTGGAAAGGGGTGAATCCAGTGGTCTCTTGAACCGCCGTATTGTAGGCGAACGTGACGTAGGGCAGCACCTCGTCCCACGTCTTCTGCTCTACGTCGACGTACATAGAGATCATATCGGCGATTGTCTTGTTGAGCCGCTCCGTCAGCCCGTTGGTCTGCGGGTGGTACGCAGTTGTACGACGATGGCTGGTGTGCAGGGACTCCGGAACTGGGGAGCAGGGGGGGCGGTCGCCCCCCCAACATTTTTGCACAGGGGGCAGGGCCCAACCCACTTTTCGACCGCTTACTCTGAAATCAAATTTTGAAATAAAAAAAAAATATAATGTACGGTGATATTACATTTTGTGGCGTTGATTATCCTTATCCAGCGGACACATCTTCATGAGCCAGGGAATCAACTGTGGGCACCTCTTACGCGGTGGTTCGCTGAACCGTGTTCAGCAAAAATCGAGAAGCGCTGTGGGGTCGTCTGCTCTGTTTCTAGCAGACGATAAAGCGAGGGTGTGCTCGCAGGCGCGAAGAGCGAATCCGCCACATGGCGCATGCGCGAAGTTTCGGACGGCGCCGCTGGACCCTCGTCATGCTCCTGCGTGACGAGGGTCCGGCCGCAAGTGAATGCATTCTACAGACACTGCAGGGTAAGTCTGCAGGTCTGCAAGAGATGATGGACCAGGTTGTCCGGTACCTGCAACTCGTGTTTTCTGTGCCTGCGTCAGCTGCTTCAGGAGAGCGATCTTTCAGTGCTCTGAGCGGAGTAAAAACATTTTTACGCAATCGAATGACGCAGAGGAGGCTGACACACCTTCTTATGCTCCACGTGCACAGGAAGAGAGCTGCGGAACTGCAATTGGATGCCGTTATGAGAGAGTTTGTGTGTAGAACGGCAGAACGAACCTCAACCTTCGTCCGCCTTCGAGAGCCTCCCCTGCCCTGTCTCTCCCGCGCCAGCCATGAAGCTCGTCTATCAGCGCTAATAGCTTTGTAACTATAGTGTCTACTTTCTTGTTTATTGTAAAATTTCTGGAGTTTCGCCCGTTCAAATTTACCTCACTGCAGGAGCGAATGCTGAAATATTAAAAAACATGTTTTTCCAGCTTTTGAACCCGTTCCATCATTTGCGCAGTCTGCGCAAGCATTCCTTACTTCTGAAACTATTTTTAGTGTTTACCAATGCAGAATAAACGAGGATACAAACATGCGAACTAAATACAAATAAATTTAAACAAAAAATAGTAGACGTCAATAAAATTATACCAATTAATAAACTAATAAAATAAAAATATAAAAAATGGCCAAATATGAAAAATAAAAAGAAAACCAAGCGTGCAAACCCGACAGACGAGACGAAGAAGCTTGCGGGTATAAATTGGTCGCAGTTAGCACAGGACAGGGTTAATTGGAGAGCTATGGGAGAAGCGTTTGCCCTGCAGTGGGCATAGACAAGCTGATGATGATGATGATGATGAAAAATACGGCAGTACTTGCCCCCCCACTCCCAAAATAGTTCCGGAGTCCCTGCTGGTGTGACTGAGTCGGAAGATTTCTTGGGTCAGTTGTGCCATGAACGATGATCCGCGATCTGTAATCAGAACTTCTGGAGCGCCGTGCCGGAGGACGATGGACTCAATGAAAAACTTGGCAACTTCCATAGCAGTCCCCGAAGGAAGAGCTTTGGTTTCGGCGTACCGCGTGAGATAATCTGTGGCGACGATGATCCAGCGGTTCCCCGACGTCGAAGGCGGAAAAGGACCAAGTAGATCCATTCCGATCTGCTGGAAGGGTGCAGTTGGAGGAGAAATAGGCTGCAGGAGTCCGGCCGGCCTCGTCGGAGGTTTCTCGCGTCGCTGGCACTCGTGGCATGATCGTGTGTATAGGTGGACGGTCTTGGGGAGCTTGGGCCAGTAATACTTTTCACCAATACGGGCCAGTGTCCGGCTGTATCCAAGGTGTCCGGACGTCGGGTCGTCGTGACATGCTTGAAAGATCTCCCCTCGAAGGTCGGTCGGGATTACCAGCAGCCACAGCGAGTTGTTGTCCCCGAAGTTCTCTTTGTAGAGTACACCTTGTCGAATGGCGAAGGTCGGCACGGCTCGTGAGAAAACACGAGGTACGGTACCGCCGCGCCCTTCCAGGTGCTCGATTAAGGCTCGCAGCTCCGGATCGTCTCGTTGACGTCGTGCCATGTCATCGGTGTTCACTGCCCCTAGAAAGCACTCGTCATCATCGTCGTCGCAGCTGCCGGAAGGTGTTTCGACAGGGGCCCTGGACAGGCAGTCAGCGTCGCTGTGCTTGCGTCCTGACTTGTAAACCACAGTCATGTTGAACTCTTGTAGCCGGAGGCTCCATCGAGCGAGGCGTCCTGACGGGTCTTTGAGGTTCGCAAGCCAGCAGAGCGAGTGGTGGTCCGTGACTACACGGAACGGGCTTCCGTACAAGTACGGACGAAACTTCGTGATTGCCCAGACGACCGCAAGGCATTCTTTCTCAGTCGTGGAGTAATTTCTCTCTGCCTTGGACAGTGTCCGACTTGCGTAGGCGATGACTCGTTCGGTGCCTTCTTGTACTTGAACTAGTACCGCGCCAAGTCCTCCGTTACTTGCGTCAGTGTGAATCTCGGTGTCCGCATCCTGATCGAAATGTCCAAGAACCGGAGGCGTCTGGAGTCGTCGCTTCAGCTCGTCGAATGCCTGCTGCTGTTCCTCGGCCCATTCGAACCTCTCGGCGTCCTTCGTGAGGTTTGTGAGCGGTGCGGAAATCCGTGCGAAATCCCGAACGAAGCGACGATAGTAGGCGCAAAGTCCAAGGAATCTTTGCACGGCCTTTTTGTCTGTCGGCGCTGGAAATGACGCGACGGCGCGAGTCTTCTCGGGGTCTGGGCGCACGCCTTCGTTGCTAACCACGTGACCTAGAAACTTCAGTTCGTCATAGGCGAACCGACACTTTGACGGCTTGAGGGTGAGTCCAGCGGTCCGTATGGCTTGAAGAACAGCTCGGAGTCGTCGCAAGTGCTCGTCGAAGTCGCTGGCAAACACCACGACGTCATCGAGGTTGACCAGACAGCTCTGCCACTTCAGTGCTGCCAGTACGGTGTCCATAACACGCTGGAAAGTTGCTGGCGCTGTACATAGTCCGAAGGGCATTACCTTGAACTCGTACAGCCCATCCGGCGTGACGAAAGCTGTCTTCTCTCGGTCCCGTTCGTCGACTTCGATTTGCCAGTAGCCGCTCTTCAGGTCCATCGATGAGAAGTATCGAGAGTGGCGCAGCCGGTCTAACGTGTCGTCGATTCGGGGGAGTGGGTAGACGTCTTTCTTCGTCACCGCGTTCAGCTGCCGGTAGTCCACGCAGAACCGAAGCGTTCCGTCCTTCTTCTTAACCAGTACGACTGGAGAGGCCCACGGACTGCTTGATGGCTGGATTATGTCGTCGTTCAGCATCTCTTGAACTTGCTCCTGGATCACCTCCCTTTCTTTAACGGAGACTCTGTACGGTGATCGATGCACAGTGCGCGCGTCGTCCTCGGTAATGATGCGGTGCTTCGCAACGGCTGTTTGGCGTACCTTCGACGACGTCGCAAAGCAGTCACGGTATTCGGCGAGGAGGTTAATCAGCTGCCGTCGTTTCGGGTCCGGAAGCTTAGGGTCGATGTCGAGTTGCGCTGGCGACGTACCGTCTTGCTGAGGTGGCGAGGATTCATCAGTAATGGCGGCGATTTCGGCGGAGTTTTGGAGATCCTCGACGTGGCCAACGGCTGCACCTTTTGTGAGGTGTTGCGTTTCATTCCGGAAGTTCGTCACGAGAACCACAGTGCGGCCATCCTGAAGTTCAGCTACTCCTCGTGCGACGCTATATTCCTCTTCCCAGGAGCAACTGGAGGTTACCTTCCAGAAGAACTTCGCTACGGGTAGCTGCATCGGTCACGACGGTTACAACACTTGATCGCGGCGGCACATTCACGTGGTCGGCAGCGACTCGGACGGTGGCTGACGCAGTTTGGAGTTTCTCTGAAGCGGAACAGGTGTCCGCAGCGTCAATCTGTTTTCTCCAAGGTCGATGACGGCGCCGTATTCACACAAAAAGTCCATGCCGAGAATGACGTCTCTGGAACAGTCTTGTAGAATGACGAATTTCACAGGACACGTCTCGCCGTAAATTCCGACGCGAGCGGTGCAGCTTCCGACAGGCGTGATGAGGTGTCCTCCGGCGGTTCGTATCTGCGGTCCATCCCACGGCGCCGTGACTTTTCGAAGGTGGCGAGAGAGCCTCCCACTCAATACTGAGTAGTCTGCCCCGGTGTCAACGAGTGCCGATGCGTTTTGGCCATCGATAACAATGTTTAGGTTGTTGGACACCGTTGCAGGCGCGTCGGTGCAATGCGGGGCGTCGTGAGAATGGGAGCGCTCCGGCGTTCTTGGAGGCTGTTTGCTTCCGTCGTTTTCGGCAACGTCCCCTCCAGGCGTTGCCGCGCTCAGTTTTCCCGACGACGCAGGGGAGGCAGGCTCTCTCGGCGGGATCGTGGCGCTGGGGAGGCTGAACGTCGTGGCGATGGGGAGCGGGCTTCACGGCGGAGAGACGACACTGGGGAGGGCGAACGTCGGAGGTACTCCTCGATGTCGCGAGGGCGTTCGCCGTACGTCGGGCATGGGTCGTTCGGGTGGAACCCACGCAGGCCCATTTGCCGGTAGGGACAACGATGGTAGATATGGTCGGCCTCCCCGCAGTGGTAGCAGATGGGTCGTCGATCCGCTGTCCTCCACACGTCGGTTTTCCTTGGCGCCTGCTGATCTTGGCGGTGGTACTGACGTACTTCGTCGTTGCGTCGGGGGTACGCCTGCGTTGATGGGTCTCGTCGTGGCGCCACCGGGTAGTGTTGAGCAGTTGGCGACGGTCCTGGGGCCACTGCGGCGTAGGTCAGCGTCGGCTCATCGGCTGCGACCACGCTGGCAGGAGTCTCCGGTTGAATTGCGCGCTGAACTTCTTCGCGCACCACTTCGGCTATCGACAGCGAAACCGGCTAGTTGGCAGCAGGCAGCAGCTTCCTGAGTTCTTCCCGGAGGACGTCCCGGATGATGTCGCGGATGTCCGGGATGTTGCAGCTGGACGGCGAGAGGGCAGCGAAGCCGGGAAGTCTCTGGTAGTGTGAGGCCCGTGCGTGAAGGGCACGTTCGATGTTGGTGGCCTCAGTAATGAAACCCTGGACAGTCGTAGGCGGGCTCCGCACGAGGCCCCCGAAGATGTTTTCTTTGACGCCGCGCATTAGGACCCGCAACGTTTTCTCTTCGGGAGCGTTTGGGTCGGCGCGGTTCATGAGGCGGAGAACGTCTTCGACAAAGCTTGTGACGCTCTCGTTTGGCCCTTGGTGTCTTGCTTGGAGGAGTTCTTCGGCACGCTGTCGTCGCTGCTGGTTGGCAAAGGTGCGTCGCAGCTCGGCCTGTAACTCTTCCCACGTCGAAATCGACGTTTCGTGGTTCTCGAACCACGTGCGCGCCGTGCCTACCAGAGCGAAGTAGACGTTCTGAAGGCACTGCTCTGGTGTCCACTGGTTATGGCGGGCCACTCGTTTGTAGTGCTGTAGCCAATCCTCCACATCCTCATGGGCCTCACCATGGAACGGCGTCGGGTTGCGTGGGGCGACGGGCGTGAAGACGACGGATGGAGCGGTCGAGGTCTGCGGCGACTGGTTGTTCATCGTCGTCCTGTTTGACTGCACGGTCCTGGGTGGCAAGGTCCAAATTCCGGGTGTAGGCCTTGAATGCGGCGACTTAATCGAGTCTTGGTGGTGTCTTCGTCGGGTCTTCGGGGGCTTGCTCTCGGACTTGCACTGCGGGCCCTGGGAGGGGTACGCTGCAGGGACATGCGTTACCCCGCACCTCCACCAAAATGTCACGGGTGGTGACCAAAAATAACAAATAAACAGGAAGAAATAAACGTTTAATGTTGCGAACTTGTGCCAAAAATAAAAGAGTACAAAAGGATAATAATAGAGCGTCGCGGGCGTCGAAGTCGGCGTGGCAGCAGAGTCGAACGCTGGGGCGAGACTGACTCCGCTCGCCTGGCGGAATCCCTTATGTACCCTCGTGGGTTTCTGGATCGTTCGGCGTAGAAGGTGCGGCGCGTAGAATATTCTAACCTTGAATTAGCAAGATGGTTCTCGAATTTACTAGAACATTACTTTACAGAGTCAACAAAAATGTGCCTCCGCGGCCAGGAATCGAACCCTGGCTTTCAGCGTCGAAAGCAAGCGCGATAACCGTCAGGCCACGCGCGCGCTGCCTACTTGGCCAGCTGCGCGCGCGGTACTAGTGCAACTAGTAAAACGCTACGCATGTGCAGGGGGCCGCGAGGAACACCCTCCACCTAGTATTTGTTGTATGGAATATCAGGCATGTCAGGTGACCACTGGCATGTCCGATCACTTAATGGTAATTGTTGAGATAAACTGTCCCCCTCTCCAACCTAGTCTAACTAAAACCACGATGACTGATTTTATTTTAATGCGATTCAGACCGGAACGTCGAAACCCCACATATACAGCAATGAAGAAGTAGGGGTACCTCAAGGCTCAATAATCTCACCGCTGCTCTTTAACATTATTATGAGATGCATAGCGATGGCCCTCGAAAAGGAATCTACTATACACTTTACGTCCAATGCGGACGACATCACGCTGTGGTCAGAGAGTGGTGATTTCGAAAGTACAGAGCGGGCCTGTGATGCGCTTCAGAACGCGTTCCTCATCATTGAGAAAGCTATAGCCACAACAGGTATGCAAATATCTCCAGAGAAAACCCAATTTCTCCTCATTGGAGGTTCTCCCGCAGAACGAGTCAAGGTGTCACCCACGTTACAAGACAGGACACTCTCCCAACCTAATGAAGGCTGGATTCGCACACTCGGGGTGCCCATCAGCGCCAAAGGAGGAGCATAAACATGGCTCAAGCAACTCACCCCAACATGGAAGAAGCTCCTGCATCTAATTAGGCGCCCATCCAACAAGTTTTGAAGAGCAACGCAGGACATTACCCGTATGCCTGTGTAAACCGTCCTGGTCTCACGCGCGTGCTACGGGGCTATTCACTACCAGCTCACTGAAGTACAACTACAGAAACTTGAAAGCCTTTTAGACAAGCCCAGCGGGTCCATTAGAGGCCTCTCACATCACACGCGCACGGAAGAACTCTACAGGTACTGTCAACTCCCAGCACTACAGGACGTTATCTCAACCAGAGCAACCAATGATCAGGCACGAAGGCTCCACACCCCACAAGGTCAACATCTTTTGGAATATGACGACCGTACGTTCCACGCTACAACATTCGACCCTATGTTACCCCCGTGGGAAGACATACTTGTGACCACTACGAAGCCTGTACCTGTGAAAGTACTCACCGCTGAACACACTCACCAAAGGTACATGCACGCACAAGCAGCCCCTCCGACGTGCGCAGAGGACAATCACATCTACGTGGACGGAGCAAGACAGCATGGTGGCAACATCCTGGCCATAGCTGCCACGGGCACGTTCGGCATGACACGCACCCAGTGCGTTTCCACGAGGGACAAAATTCTCCGAGGGATGCAGAGTTGCAGGTGATCCTTCTGGGAATAAGGACATTTATTGAACCAACACCCCACGCGGTGACCAAAGCAACCATCCTCACGGACAGCGTAGAGGCTCTAAAAGCACTACGCTGTCTGTGCAGTGGGTACCCGGCCATAGCGGGAACGCGGGCAACGAGGAGGCATACAGACTCGCGAGGGAGACTCTTCTCAATTACCCCTCGGAGTCGGCAACGCCCACCCTCCAATACAAGCCGCCTCCAGAAGATCAACGAATGGTAATAATATACGAAAAGGAGGAGCAACTACGAAACACCATTCCCCCACTGCAACGCCCCATCCCCCTGAACATTCCCAGAGGGGCACAAGTCCTCCTTATTAAACCCCGCTCCGGATTTGCCCTTACTGAAGCCATCATCCCAAGATGGGAATACTATAAGCAACACAGACCACGCAGATCCCCTCGGCTCTGCTACTTTGTAATCAGTCTCGACAGGAACCGCCAGCGGTCATTCATCTACTATGGTCCTGCCCGGCTCTAGCAGCCATTCGCCACAAGCACAAGCCACCAGGAGCCCAGACACTCCACAAATGGGTATATCCCAATGACCACGCCAGCGCAACGCTGCTTGCACTGTGGGACTTTGCCAAGCAGGCCCACCTTGTCAGCAGAAGATGAACTGCTGACTACCCCCCGCCCCCCCCCCCCCCCCCGTCCTTCCGCTCTCCCGGCATCGGCCAGAGAGCCATTCTGATATAATAAATTTATTCATTCATTGATTTTAAAGTGGACGACGCCACCATATTTGACTATCTGGATGAACGCTTGAATACCATCGAAACCTTCGAACCGCTCTGCGCAGGTGAAGTTAACATGCTTCCATCTTATCTTGAAAAAACAATTCAAGATTATTGGGTCGTTTTGTTCCCAACAGAGCACGCAAAGCACACACACAAAAAAAACTCTGGATCAACAGAAAAAGAATATAGCTGAAGGGAATAATCATTCGAAGCCGCAACGACTGAAACTGTAATGCCGTCAGGCTACACCAGTTACGATCGCAACTGAAAACCCGTTTGAAACAATCCAGGCATAAATAGTTGAACCAAAACTCTCTGTAACTTTATAAAATCAGATGCCTGAAATGTTTGGAGGCACCTTACTCACTGGCCGGCGCAGGGCCACCAAACTACGTTTCCACAACAACGTGATCATCAACCCAACAAAAGTTGCTTCCTGTTTCAATAATTAATTCAAGACAGATGTATCTACACTAATTTGTCTCTCTATTTCCAACGTCACTGTCTCTGAGGCTGGAATAGTTTCATGCCTACTTGCGCTAGGCACTAAAGAGACGTGCGGCCCAGACTGCATTCTGAATGCTTTTTAATTACGCTATGCAGAGGGCTGATTCAAATTTCTGTTCGTAATCTCTATCAACACTTAACGACGGTGTATTCCCTGACAAATGCAAACTGGCGAAAATTCACCTACCTACAAAGCCGGTGACTTGCTCTTCACGGCCAGCTTTAGGCCTATTGTTTTACTTACTATGAGTAACAAATTACTGGAGCACATTTTATTCAAAAACGTGGGAATCTTTCTTAACCAATCTAACTCTTTTGACCCGCCAACGTGGCTTTAGATGTCTCTTTTCAACAGTTACTCAGCTGAGAGCCCAGGTAGCACCGAGTTCTGGGCCAAAACTTGGCTTGCGTCTGGGAGTTTAGGGCATTGAAAAGCCCAAAGAAGCCAAAGTAGAGCCAAACCTGACCTTCCTTGGCAACAGTCTGGGTATTTTGGCCCTAATTCGCCAAACAAGTGCCAAACTTAGGCTTCACTGCCTGGTAGTTTGGCTGTCATCTGGCATCTTTGGGCCTAAATCGCCTAAGAAATGCCAGATTTAGGCTTACTACCCGGTTTTTCGGCAGATCTTTGGCATTTTTGGGCCGAAATTGCCAAACTAATGCCAAATTTAGGCTTAACTTTTTGATAGTTCCGCTGTCATCTGGCACATTCGGGCCAAAATCGCCACAGATGTGCCAGATATAGGCTTACTTTCTTGTAGTTCGGTTGACATCTGGCATCTTTGGGCCCAAGTCGCCAAACGAATGCCCAAGTTAGGCTTCGCTCCCGATAGTTCGGCTGTCATCTGGCAGCTACGGGCCAAAGTTGCCAAACAAGTGCCAGAACTAGGCTTACAGCCTTGGAGTTCGGCTGATGAGGTATTTGATGTACGCGGGTCGTCTTCATCTGAATTAAATAGAAATCAAGTTTTATTAGGCTGGCAACTTTAACTTAGTTCGGGTGCCTCTTGATTTTTTCAGTCTAAAGTCTGGCTGAATGTTTTGACGCGTCTGGACCAGGCTTTGCAAACGCAAATTGTGCCGGATGTCGTACTCGCGAGTAGGTACACACGCCAATATCGGGACGCGCCGTGAGACTGGTTCGACATTAAAGCGCGTTCGCACCGGCGATGCGATCTAGTCGTGCGATAACTTTCATTGCAAAAGACGCAATAGACGCGTCCTTTGCAATGAAAAAACAAAATGGAGGCGAGACCTCTAAAGGGCGACCACAAACGCATCTCGACAAGTAGAAACGACCGAAGACACCGAAGGAAAGATGGACAGCAGGCTGGCGTATCTCGTCGAAGCCAAGTAATCCATCCTCACTTGATGGAAGAAACAACTACGAAACAGAGGACTAAGGAAAAAGATTGCGGATATCAACAGAGCAATCCACGAAGACTGCAAGAAACTATCGGTCCAGCAGTGGGAAGACACGTGCAATACGGCCGACGGGCAGGTGCACAACGAAGCAACGTGGCGCCTGCTCCTACACCTGCTAGACGAGACGAAAACCAAGGGATTCCAGCACAACAGACTCGCGAGCATAATCCAAACGGCACTACGCGAGCTAGAGGAACGAGAAACCAAGAAACGGCTACTGGACAAGTACCTCCCTGTCACAGAGAAGGAACGACACCCAGACTACGACGGTCAGTCAAACGAAAAGCTAGACAGATATCTCGAGGTGTGGGAAGTAAAGGCAGCTCTCCAAAAGGTGAACAGCAAATCAGCTGCAGGGCCGGACAAGGTATCAAACAATACCCTCATAGCCTTGTGCGACGACACGATCGAAGCCCTCACGGAATAAACAAATGCTGGAGGGAAGGCAAACTCCCGAAACAGTGTAAAACGTCAAAGATGATACTATCCCAAAGCCAGGAAAGCCCCCAGGTATCGAGTGCCTCAGACACAACTCGCTAACCTCTTGCGTGGGCAAGGTACTCGAACACGTCCTCAAGGCCAGATGGCAGTGATACCTGGAAGATAATGGCCTCTTCCCGGACACCATGTTTGGATTTCGCGAAAGACTCTGCACGCAAGACGCGATGGCACTCATCACATGGGAAGTGGTGGACGCTAAAAACAAGGGAAGAGCCCTGCTAGGGCTCGACCTACAAAGCGCGTTTGAGAAAGTGAAGCACTCGGCAATCCTTAAGAGAGTCAACGAGCTGGGGCTCGGACTCAGAATCTACAACTACATCAGAGACTTCCTCACGGGAAGCACGGCAAAACTCCACGTCGGAGAGCTGGATCTCGAAGAACGAGAACTGGGGAACGACGGCACTATCCTCCACAAACGTCGGAGGGCTCCCCCACTAGCGACGAGACTCATCAGAGCGAAGCCTCCGCGACGGTGTCCAATAACCTCGACGTAATCATCGACGGCCACGACACGAAGGCGCTCATCGACACCGGAGCAGACTATTCGGTTTTGAGTGGGAAGCTTCTCGCCGCCTTCGGAAGGTGATCATGCCGTGGGACGGCCCGAAAATACGAACCGCCGGCGGACATCTCATCACACCAGTGGGAAGGTGTACTGCGCGCGTGGAAATCCACGGAGAGACCTGCCCCGTGAAATTCGTCGTCCTCAAAGACTGTTCGAGAGACGTCATCCTTGGCATGGACTTCCTCGTGAGTACGGTGCGGTGATTGACCTTGGAGCAAACAGGTTGACGCTGCGAAAGCTCGTGCTACCTCCGGAGGAATCCAAAACGTCGCCAGCCGCCGTCCGAGTCATTGCAGACCACGTGAACCTGCCGCCACGGTCGAGTGTTCTTGTGCTCGTCGTGACCGATGCAGTTGCCAGCGGGAAAGTCCTTCTGGAAGGCAATGTCGAACGGCTTCTCGGAAGAGGAATAGGCGTCGCAAGGGGCGTAGTAGAGCTGCAGGATGGGCGTTCTGTGGTCCTCGTGACAAACTTTCGACCGGAGGCGCAGCACCTTACGAAAGGTGCCGCTGTAGCACACGTCGAGGAACTCCGGCCCGACGCCGAAGTCGCCGTGGTCTCCGACGAGCCCTCGCCATGTCAGCCGTATAGTACAACGCCGCCACAGCTCGTCGTTAACCCCAAGCTCAGCGCCACTTAACGACGACAGCTCGGAGACCTCCTCGCCGAGTTCGGCGACTGCTTTGCGACGACGTCGAGGGTGCGCCAGACGACAGTTGCTAAACACCGTATCATTACCAACGAGGACGCGCTCCCTGTGCATCGACCGCCGTACCGGGTCTCCACAAAGGAACGAGACGCCATTCATAAACAAGTAAAAGAGATGCTGAACGACGACATCATTCAGCCTTCGAACAGCTTGTGGGCCTCTCCAGTCATACTTGTGAAGAAGAAGGACGGAACGCTTCGCTTCTGCGTGGACTACCGGCGGCTCAACGCGGTCACCAAGAAAGACGTGTATCCGCTCCCCGGCATCGACGACACGCTGGACCGGCAGCGCCACTTTCGATACTTTTCGTCGATGGACCTTAAGAGTGGCTACTGGCAAATCGAAGTCGACGAACGGGACCGAGAAAAGACTGCGTTCGTCACGCCCGACGGACTGTATGAGTTCAAGGTGCCCTTTGGACTGTGCACGGCGCCGGCAACGTTTCAACGTGTCATGGACACCGTCCTGGCAGGCCTCAAGTGGCAGAGCTGTCTCGTTTACCTGGACAACGTCGGGGTATTCTCGGCCAACTTCGAAGGGCATTTGCGACGCCTCCGGGCCGTTTTTGAGGCAATCAGGACCGCAGGACTCACCCTCAAGCCGACGAAGTGCCGGTTTGCCTACGGCGAACTGAAATTCCTTGGCCATGTTGTGAGCAACGAAGGTGTAAGTCCTGACCCTGAGAAAACTCGCGCCGTAGCGGCCTTTCCACCACCCACCGACAAAAAGGCCGTCCGAAGGTTCCTTGGACTTTGCGCATACTACCGGCGATTCGTTCAGGATTTCGCCAAGCTTTCTGCGCCACTAACTCACCTTACAAAAGACGCCGTGAACTTCGAATGGGGTGGAAAACAACAACAGGCATTCGACGAACTAAAGCGACGGCTTCAGTCGTCATCGATTCTTGGCCATTTCGACCAATCAGCCGAAACGGAGGTTCATATGGACGCCAGTAATACAGGACTCGGAGTGGTACTGGTCCAATGACAAGACGTTGCGGAGCGCGTGATCGCACACGCTAGCCGGATGCTGTCGAACGCGGAACGCAATTACTCGACAACCGAGAAGGAATTACTGGCCGTCGTCTGGGAGATCACGAAATTCCGCCCGTACTTGTACGGGAGTCCATTTCGGGTGGTCACCGACCACCACGCGCTGTGTTGGTTAGCGAGCCTGAAGGACCCATCGGGACGCCTCGCTCGGTGGAGCCTACGACTGCAAGAGTACGACGTGACCGTGGTCTACAAGTCAGGCCAAAAACACAGCGACGCCGACTGCCTGTCCAGAGCCCCTGTCGAGTCAGCTACCGGATGTGCCAAAGACGACGGCGACGACGACGACCACTTTCTTGGCGCAGTGAGCATTCACGGTATGGCAGCGCTCCAGCGGGACGATCCTGAGTTGCGTGCACTGATTGACCACTTGGAGGGACGAGGGGGTACGATTCCCCGAGCCTTCTCACGTGACCTGCCAAGATTCGCCGTCCGGAGAGGTATCCTCTATAAAGAGAACTTCCGGGACAACAACTCGACGTGGCTCCTGGTGATTCCTGCTAGTCTTCGAGAAGAGATCTTTCAAGCCTGCCACGACGACCCAACATCTGGTCATCTTGGCTACAGAAGACTCTTGCACGGATCCGAGAAAAATACGACTAGCCGAAGCTCCCAAAGAGTGTTTACCTCTACGTCCGCTCGTGCCACGAATGCCAACGGCGCAAGAAACCACGGACGAAGCCGGCAGGTCTCCTGCAACATATCGCGCCCCCGACTGCACCATTCCAGCAGATTGGAATGGATATTCTCGGACCTTTCCCGCCGTCGACGCAGAGAAACTGTTGGATAATCGTGAATCGTGGCAACTGATTATCTCACCAGGTACGCCGAGACAAAAGCACTCCCGTCGGGGACCGCCGTGGAAGTAGCCAAGTTCTTCGTGGAGTCTATCATCCTCCGACATGGCGCTCCCGAAGTCCTGATTACGGACCGAGGACCCTCGTTCATGGCGCAACTGACACAAGAGATACTCCGCCTGAGCCACACTGACCACCGCCGGACCACGGCCTACCACCCGCAGACCAATGGGCTGACGAAGCGACTAAACAAGACCATCGCCGACATGATTTCGATATACGTGGACGTGGAACACAAGACGTGGGATGAAGTGTTGCCCTACATCACGTTTGCGTACAACACGGCGATTCAAGAAACTACCGGCATTACACCCTTTCAGTAGGTACACGGCAGAAAGGTGACGACGATGATCGACGCCATGCTGCCCCACGACCCGACGGCCGACGGCACCGACGACGCCCAGCTGGTCACCGAACGAGCAGAAGAAGTACGCCAGCTAGCCCGTCTTCGAATAAAGGACCAGCAACGTGTGGACGTTGGCCGGTACAACCTTCGTCGCCGCGACGTGGAGTTCCAGCCCGGAGATAGGGTATGGGTGTGGACGCCCATTCGCCGCCGCGGCCTCAGCGAGAAACTGTTAAAACGCTACTTCGGACCCTACAAGGTCATCCGCCGCCTTGGGGACTTGAACTACGAGGTGCTCCCCGACAGAACCCGACCATCAGGACGCCGCCAGCCACGAACCGAAGTCGTCCACGTAGTGCAACTCAAGTCGTTCTGCGCGCGTTAGGATTGTGACACTGCGTGTTTATTTCGTTTCACCGTAAATGCTTTAGCCATTTCCGTTTTCCTTTCGCTTTGCATCGGGGCGATGCACTTTTAAAAGGGGGGGGGGGGGGGGGGGATTGCCACCTGCACAGCCGAGCAAGCAAAGCTTTATCACGGTTTTCTAGATGATTCCCGTTCATTCTCGCACCAGACGTAACTTTCCTTCTGCTTTGTTATTCTCGAAAGTGCCAGTTCATTATCGCCCCGAGCGCGCGACGCTCGAGCCTTCTTTGCCAAACTTTCGAGATAGTGACGCACGGCAGATAAGCAGCTACCCGCGACCTCGTCGAGTCAGTCTCGCTCGCGCTCTCGGATTAAACCTTCAATTTTCAGTTCACTGTTAACCTTCTCGTCGCCTTAATTCGCGACAATATTTCACTGCCCTGAAGCAGATAGGAAATTTGAATACAAACGAAAGATTACCCTTCAGAGCTGCTGTCGCCATCGTCCTCTTTCTCCGTGACATACAAAGAATCAAGATCATCTTCGCAACTGTAAAAAAAAGGGTATCTAGATTTTAGTAAGGCAGTGGAATGTAAAAAAGTTTTTTTTTTTTTTTTTTTGAGTTACATACGTATCATCACTGCTTTCGGAACCTGACGCCCAGTCATCCGTACTGTAAACCAACCATGAAACGTTTCGTCAGCCCTGAAAGCTAAAGCCACTTCAAGTGGCTGTTTACAACTATACTTGTTTTCATCTCAAGAACCGCAATAAAAATAGTATGGCTTCTCGCGGAACATTACTAATTTGCACCTTTATGTAGAAAATGAAGAAATATGTAGGTGAATTATAGATATGTGTTATCTTATTAGGACGTGCACGTTTCAAACGCCAAAAAACATTGCTTCTTCCTCTGACAACCAAATCTTGTAAGAACTACTTCGCGCAGCGTATGAGCAATGAGCAAAATTTCTTTTTTTTTTCTCTCGGGGTAAATAGGGCGTAGCATGTTGCACATACTCATTGACCATGGTGCGCTGTGTAGACGGGGCTGGCAGTGATGGGCGACATCCATTGTCCAGTGCTTCATCTGTCTGCGTCTTCATATCTCGGCACACCACTTTTGTCTGTGTAGCTGAAAATCATTAAATATTAAAAAAGTGATCCGGGAAAGTTGTGTGATCCCTTCTGACAACTAAAAACTGCTGAATTTCGCTTACAGATGCTCCTGGCCCCGAAGAAGGTTTGCGTTTCCTTGCTTCGGCCAACCTATATGTTTGTTTGGCGCCCAAAGTTTGCCCTATATGGGAATGGTGCCTGTTCCGACGTTCCCGGAAGGTGGTACTCTGTTCAGAAAAAGAAATATAGACGACTGAAGCACACCATCACGAATCTGGAATGTGATTTATGCTTTAAGCAGACTACAGATTGGAGTGTATTTTAAAATGTGTAATGACTATCTTGTGTGGCCAAATTAGCAGTTACATAGTCCACCCACCTGGGGTGACTCATGCACTGAGGAGCGGTCTGGGCAGCCAACCGAATTTGAGGTGTCCACTGGCACTGGATGATCAGCTAGCCCCCATTCGTTGCCAAAATAACTGAGCTCCAGGTGCAGACGTCAGAAATTTGGAGCAATTTCAGCCAGCAGCTGTTATCATGAAAATACTTACTGCAAAATACTGGGGGGAGTGCCCATCCCACTTTAACTAAAACTGGGTTAATCTAGACATTGGTGCTTGTCCAGTCAAATCGTGCGCTTAACATATAATTTGCAGAACTCTCGAGTTCTGCACATTATATGTAGGCACTTTCTCGGTATTTTGCCGTAGTTCACTCATATACTCCTCCCTGTTTTTATGTGAAGGTACACAACCACTTACCTGAGCTGGCTTTAGCAATGATGAGCAGCAGTCTGTTTATTGTGATACACTCGCACTTTTCTCACTGAGCTCACAACAATCAACCCACAACCTTCAAACGTCGAGGTCAGTTGAAGGCTGCAGAGATGTCGGGTTTAGAGCATTTTTACTGAACTGCAATGACCTCAAAAGCACAGCATTTTGTCTCGCCTTACTTCCCTTACACGCATCAGTGATGCTATATACTCTAACCTGGACTGAATCACATGACGTGGAACAGGCTGTTGGATCACAAACTTGGATTGGTTCATAGGCTCTTAGATTCCTATCTCTTGGAGATGCGTGCCCGATTCCTGGTGTTGTTTCCCTCAGAGCACCCTACACTGGCTGAGATTATAAGAAAAACACAAATGAGGCTAAACTTTAAACATTAAATTTGCTGCTAAGTGTTCTAAAGGCATATTTCAATATTTGCTGCAAAAGTAGTGCAATCCCTTCAGACACGGCAATAGACGACTCGCTTGCCTGTCAATCCTCTGTGAATAGTGATAGTGTTGATTCAAGTACATTGGAATGGACAGTACTTCAAAATCTATACTGACTACCAGCTATCAATGGCTGAGTTAGTAACACAGTCCACCTACCTGGGTTGATTCGTACAACCAGAAGTAGTCCGTGTCGCCATCCAAACTAGAGCTCTCGTCCAGTGCTGCAGGGTTACTCATGCACAAACCTTCATTGTCGGGGTCGCTTGGGGGCAGCAGAGATGTCAGATTTAGAACATTTTTAGCCAGACGTCGTTGACCTAGAAACAGTAAGTTTCATCACACCTTCCTTTTTTTCATTCGGATCAATGCCCCTATTGGGGCCACACGTGTTCCTTTTTTTTTTTTAAATATTACAAATAGGGGTTTTAAAGGGAGCATGCTCAACATATGCTGGAAAAATAGTGTGGTTCCTTGTAACATAGTAATTGCAGTGATGTGATTGGCAGGAGTCATTTTGGAGCACCTTCTTAGTGGGGTACTTTTAAATACCCCACTCAGAAGGTGTTTTCTCCTAGAACACACCGTCGTTGCAGCGAAGCACAGCACGCTAAAGCACTGTGCCCACATTATGGGTGCTTCACTGCAATGTAGCAAAGAATATTGTGAAGCGCACTCGCAGGAGTTAGCAAAGCAACCCAAAGTTCAAGAAATTAGTGTTACATGTGTTGAAAAAATTACACAGTCATAAGCGGATATATGCATGGAGGAAGAAACTGAACTTGGTAAATCAATAATGAATATTAAAAAAAATGAAAGCCGTTTACAACTCCCTGTAACGCCGAATTAGAGCGCAGCTCTTGAGGAGTAGGAGGGAAGGGTACTGGGGGGGTGGGTCAAGTGACCTCGGGGGGCGTGGGGTCACGTGACCTTGGGGGTCACGTGATCATGTGATGTCATCAGTGACGTCATCATTGATGATGACGATGACGATGCGGATGCCGGTGACGTCATCAGTGATGTCACTGATGACGTCATCAGTGGCTATGACGTCAACGGGGGGTCACGTGACCTCGGGGGGTATCCCCAGGTCACGTGACCCCGGGGGGGGTCACGTGACCTGGGTAACCATCGTGACCCTCGTGAGGGTAACTCCAGTAACCTTTGTGAGGGCAACTCTCGTGACCCTCGTGAGGGTAACTCTCGTGACCCTCGTGAGGGTAACCCTCGTGAAGGTAACCCTTTTGAGGGTAACTAACCCTCGTAACCCTCGTGAGGGTTACGAGGGTAAGTAACCCTCGTGGCCTTCGTGATCCTCGTGAGGGTAACCCTCATGAGATTAACCCTTGTAACCCTCGTAACCCTCACGAGGGTTACGAGGGTTGCCGTTACGCCGACGGCAACGCCGACGCCGACGCCGACGCCGACGCCGACGAAGACGCCGCTCAAGCCGGGAACGGGCCCCTAAGAGCTGCTCTCTAAAACTTCTGACTCCTGATCGTGTTTGATATGAGGCAGGGGCTGATCCAGGACTTCGTTATGGGGGGGAGGGAGGGGGGCGTAAAATTTGTAAGGATACTATTCTACCCATTCTTTCGTGTGCACCAGGGGTACACCCATGTCAAATTGCCCTCCGAGAAGGGGGGAGGGAGGGGGGTCGACTTTGTTTAGGGGGGGGGGGCGCCCCCGTCGCCCCCCCCTTGGATCTGCCAGTGATATGAGGTCAAATCTAACAGTACGTAATCCAAGGCAATATTAAAAATCATCAAGAATAGGCACCATCCTACTGTAATGATCCGGCAATGTACCCACACCCGAATCATAACGATGCAGGGAAAAAAATGGGCTTCCAGCGCAGCGTTGGCACCAATTCGTCACATTTTGGTAAATTGGAGCAGCATGTAGCAGGGTCAGTCCATTGACGCAGTTTGGTGCAGCAATCCCATCACTGCATAGATGACTTGTAAACAAGTCAAGTTTCTGTCAATAGTGATCACTTTGGTTGCTCTCTATTTTTATCAACGAGTAATTATAATTTTTTTCGCCGCATCATGGCTTGTTGGTGTCCCGATTTCTGTTTCACATTTGAAACGAAGGAGGCTAATCAAAAGTGACAAGCACACAAAACATGGATGACGGATTCGTGAGCCAGTCTTGTGTAGAATGCATTTCTGCGAACTAATGCAATAAGGGTAAAAATAGCAGCCTCCCGCAAAAGAAAGCTGGGCGCAAGCGTTCTAAAAGTTGCATAGTAGTCCCTAAGTCCACAGACCCCAATGTGGGCAATCGCTCGCCGGGCAACACAATTTTGAGCTCCGTACAGGAGGTGACGCTCGAAAATTCCGAAGACGCTTGTTCGAAAGTGCTGATTATACTTTGGCTGCAACTTGGTGAAAACTAAAACTTAAAGACCAGTTTCCAGCTTTTGGCAGGGGTGCGCGCCCCAACCAAAAGCATGCCTCCATCGCATACGCTTCCATCGAAGCGCAAGAACCGCTCATTCGATGGAAGCATCGTTTTTGGTAAAGCGATCATGATCGCCAGCTATGATTCGCGTCGTCGCGAGTAATTTGAAATATGCTTCATCGTGGTCAACGGCAAAAAGCTTGCACCAATTAGTAATCATATAAAAGAAATCTTACCTCCGTCCTTCTCCTTTTTGCGAGAGCTCCAAGCTCAATCGGTGGCCGTCGAGGTGCCTACGCGAATTCGGTCCGACACGGCACGCGCTCGCAGTTTCTATCGCTGCCCTGCCCTGGCCAGTCCGAACGACTCTCTCAAAGAAAAGCTTACATCGTAAGAATCTGGCGTGAAATAGTCCGAACAAACACCGCTCGTATCCACCTCTCTCGGAGCGACTTGTCCTTTGGAAAGTGGTGAAATGTCACCTTACTACACTTCCTCGAGGTGTTCGAGCACCCTACAGCACAACACCAATCACCCGACCCCTCCCCCCCCCCCCCCCCCCCCAATCACAACATCACTCTAAGAAAAACTGTAAACAGCGTAGAATACGATGAGAATGCAAACACGCCGGGCAAAGAGGAACAGACCGGAGCTTTTGTCCCGTGTGTTACGTCACACTACGTCACGTGCCTCTCTCTCGGCATCCCCCGCGCGCTCCCGCTCAGTGTTGTCAGTAGAGCATCGCCCGGGGAAATGGGAGTGCGCGCATACATTTCAAAATTACTTTTCTCCTGAGAAAACAAATATCTTGGTGAGTAATTTTGACAGCCTGTTCAGGAAGATTGCTTTAATACATGGTGCACTTTTTGTTAAAATCGGTGACCATCAAAATTTGACCGGAGGACAGTGCTCCTCTCCAACTTTATAGGCTGGAGAGGAGCACTGTACATGCTTGTCCTCATCTCGACTCCCTTTTTCATACTGAAGTATTAAAAAGTGGCTGTTACAAGCCGTCATTATTGAGAGTATCACTTAGCGGCCTTAGCATCAAGATGCGTGATCGATGCTATTTTTGTATCGTGGAACCTGGAAGGCACCAGGTGGGTACAACCGGTTCCGTCAGGCTAATATATTGGTGATGTGCGTGACCAAAAGCGTCGCGGTTCTTGAAGCATAGTGATTAGCCGAAGTTACCTAAGTAATGTCACAAATTTGGGGTTTTCTTAATTTTTTTATTGTATGATTTTCTTTCCGGACCACTTCAGGTGCCGGTGCGGTCAGGAGGGGGGAGTGCGGTGCCGCTTTTAATCTCAGTTCGTCCCGTCGTACAGTTCCTTTCTTGGTCCCCAACCGGTTTGTTCGTTTGCCGGGACGGTTTTTGTTGACGGGCGACGTGGATTTTGTTTCATCCCGGCTCACAGTTTGTGGCTTTAGCCTCGCCGACAGAGGGGTGCGTGTGCTGACTCGCGTATGGAGTTGATTTGGCACGCGAGGGCGCCGCCGGGATACAAAGATATTTCTGCTCGCTAGCGCGCTTTTTGGAGGCGGCGCCTTTACTCAGTGTGCCGTCTGTCGTGGTTTTCGTGTTCTGCGTATCGGCGATAATTGATGTCTTTGGACTCGTACGGGAGAATGGATGTGCACATATATTTGGTTGCCGAAAAAATGTAAGAGGTTTTGTCTTTTGGGTTGATGCTGCGTAGCTTTGTTTTTCTGGGAAGCTGGCTGACCCAAAAAGTGGGGTCAGCAGGTTGTTCGGTAGAAGAGGCTATAAAAGGCGATTTGGGAACAAAGGAGGTGGTCGAGTCCCGGAGCTGGCCGGGTCGCTGCTCGACGCGGTTACTCCCTGCACGTGAGTCTTAGAACTTGTCAATTTCGGCTTCTGCCCTGCCTGTCGGGCAAGTGTTAGAGTTTGTTCTGCTGAGCGTTCGCGGCTGTGGGTTGCGCGGGTTCGACCTCATTGAGCTTCTGACCGGGCCGCCGGACTTCGAAACATCGTTCTTCAGCCGACAATTCTAGGCTACGGACTGCTCTAAACTCAGCACCTACCAGAAAGTTAAGCCTTGTCTTCTATGACTTGTCTACTTCATCCTCTGGCTTTGAAGTACAAAGTGTTGAACGTTGGGACGATTTATACGCAGTGCTACTTTCTGTCGCGACAATTTTGGGGGTGATCCCGTGTGTGTAGCGCTAACGTTCGTGTTCAATCTCTGTTTGCTCTTGCTGTTGTTTAGTGTCGGATATTCGTCCCTTTTTTTGTTGGCCTGGTTCTGTTTTATGTGCGCCGAGCCTTTTTAGTATTAGTTTCTGGCACGCAGGGCTCCGTAGCCTTTAGCTTTGTGTGGTTTGTGTCGGGTGCTCTGTTGTCGTGCGCGGCTAAGTTTTTCCCTTTATTAGACTCAATCTTTTGTTTGCTTATCCTCCCTGTGTCATCGTCTCTCTCGACTGACTTTACACCGGCCGTGGACCTAACTCTAGTCACCGGTCGAACTTTGCTCTTTTGTTCTTTTTGTGCAATTTCTCGTTTACCCTCAGAGTTGATCACTGCTTTATTTTTGTTAAGTGTTTCCCCTCATTCAAAAAGGTGTTCGAAACAGGAAGTTTCGTATTTGTAATTTGACGCACCGACCACGGCCCCTCTATTGTGCTAAGCGCGCAGCAGCAGACCGAGCGGCCTTGCACCGACACTCTGCATTCTCTGCCAGTCTATATTTTTGCCTCTTTCCTCGACCTGAATGTGTTGAATGTAGGTTTGTTGCCTGGCATATATTTGTTAATAATTATTAAATATACACGCGTGATAACGTTTCTCATTTGTATGGTTGATTCGTTCTCAGTACGAGGTGCACGCAAGTACTACGTATTTGGCTCTATTGGAGACAACACACCCTTGTTGAAACTTGTCATTTATGATTTTTTCCGTGTTTATTTTGCGTTGCGTTTTGTGTACATAATAAATTCGCGCACAGATAAAGCACTTGTGTCACCTTCTGGTCATTACGTTTTTTTTTCCTTTGTTTTTTTTTTTCTAATAGTGCTGAATTGTTAGTGTTTCTATATGTGGCGAGATGCCTGAGGTAAGTTTCCGTGAAATGTTCATGTATACATGTTTGCGTTGGTCCATTTCTTCTGTTTGATGCGGCTTAATCTAGAATCGTCATGTTTTTGATGAAACAGTTTACTTGTTGGACAGCATATGTATTCACACTGTTGAATAAACGGAACAAGTATGTAGAATGTATCGGAACGCGTCAGCATATCGATTTGGTAAGCTAGGTAATTTTTTCAAGGTTTAGAATAAAAGAGCAGGAACGGGACACAACCACGTTCACATAACTGGAGATAGTTATGTTTTGATCCGCCCGTTATGTGTTAACGCTTTACAGTCGCAATGAGTTCTCCCCCCAAAACCGTAGTTTACCTAAAAGAATGTGGCAGTGCAATGCTACCTTTGACATTGTATTCCAGTCACTTTTAACACTTGTTCGTCTACGTCTGTGTTAATACATTATGTTTCCCCGAGAATCCCAATATGAATGGACATTTTCATTTTTAAACAAAGTCAATTTAAAATATAGCGAGTTCGTTTTACACGCATGGGCACCGTTCGAGTTCTCTCCCAAAATGCATCGAACTCGCGGAGCGTCGCACAGAGAACTGGCCTCAGACGAACTTGCTCAATGCACCGAGTGCAGAAGACTGATGCTGCCACCATCTACGTTGTTGAGAGAGTACCGGCCTCAAACCGAAACTACCGCCTTTCTCTTCGACGTGTTGGATGAGAATGCGAGAGTGCAGTCGCTACCAACGTTTACCCATAAGCGTTGGTCGCTGTAACCTGTAGTTTTTATTTGCGATGACTTGAAACAACTCGGCTGTCGTAGACATATCTACAGACGGCGTAAACTTTTGCAACCGTCTGACTCCAAAGCAGCTAAGGTTTACTTTGGAGAAAACTGATGATGCTGTCCGCGCAGATGCTCGATTCGTTTGAGCATAATATTATGCGTGAACCACTGAAATCTTACGGCTTAATACTAGTCTAAGAATTTCCAGACAAACATTTTCGTGTGACTTTTGATTTCGATTGTAGTTACAGGTGGATCAGATTTTCGCATTGGTGAGACCGTCGAGAACGAGAGCTTTCTCAAACAAAATACGACGGGGCAAGATAGCTGACGTAGGTAAATGTTAAACACGATGATGTTGCCCAAGCCTCGGGTAAAGTCACTATGTTTAGATGACTCGGGTGTATTGGGCAGTTACAGATTTTTGGCTTTAATGCACTTAGGCAGGCGAGCTGGTTAAGGATAGACGTGGTGACCGTGGAGCTAGGAGACAAAAAGGGAGGGACAGTCAGAGTTTCGTGTCTGTCCGTCCCTTTTTGTCCCCTAGCTCCAGGGTTACTATATCCACAGATTTCTGCTGTGGGAGGTTTGTCGACAAATGTTAAATTTTTTACCCTCACAAGAATAGTGATAAAGATCTCGGGGGCCGCTGATGCGTTTGTTCTGAGAAGTTCTTCACCCACTTGTATATTTCAGGGTTTGTATGGCAACAGAGCGACAAAAACTTGCAAACAAAGCACGAGTTGTCAATTGCCTCCTTCATAAAATAGCAGACGCTCACAATTCAAGCTCGCGTTTGATTCTGTTGCCCGCAGGACACGATTTCTTTCAGAAAATCTACTTTTTTTCCTTTCGATTCCGCTGTACGAAAGACACACCGTAGCAGACGAACCCTCGTCGTCTCCTCCGCTCCCCGCCGAAGCTAGGCATGACGCGATTGCATCTTGGCGCATGCTTTTAGCGAGTTCATTTCACGGTACTCGTGCCCACGCGTGCCCACTCGCAGCGTGGAGCGGGTTTGTTTCAGCCGGCACTCCACGAGTGGCTGCACCCTCCGAGTTCGTTTCAGCGCTGGCACCCCACGCGTGCATGCACTCGCTGCACCGAGGAAATCGGGAGTGCGCCACAATGCAATCCCGTCATGCCTCGCTCCGGCGAGGAGCGGGAGCAGACGACGAGGGTTCGTCTGCTTTGATATGTCTCGGAACCGAAAGGAAAAAAAAGTAGAATTTCTGATAGAAATCGCGTCGCGCGGGCAACGGAATCAAACGCGAGCTTGAATTGTGAGCATCTGCTATTTCATGGAGGAAGCAATTGACAAACCGTGCTTTATTTGCAGGTTTAAAGTCGCTCTGTTGCCGTATAGCCGCTGAAATATACCAGTGTGTAAAAAAAATGCTCAGAACAAACGCATCAGCGGCCCCCCGAGATGTTTATCACCATCCGTGTGCGGGTGAAAAACTGAACATATGTCGATAAAACTTCCCCAGCAGAAACCTGAGACTGCCCAGTAAGCATCAGAAAAAGCTAAACATAGGGACTTTACCCGAGGCTTGGGCAAGATCATCATTTTTAACATTTACCTGCGTCAGCTAACTTGCCCCGTCGTATTTTGGTCGAGAAAGCTCTCTATCTCGACGCCCTCACCAAGGCTAGTATCTGATCCACCTGTAATGACGATCGAAACCGAAAGTCCCACGAAAAGTTTTGCTGGATATTCCAAGAGACTAGTTTTAAGCCGTACCCTTTCAGTGGTTTACGCATAACACCATGCTCAAACAGATCAAGCTTCTGCTCGGACAGCATCATCAGTTTTCTTCAGTGTAAGTGATTATAAAGAAATCGCAACCAGCTGCTTTGTAGACCGCTGGTTGCGGAAATTTACGCCGTCTGTAACCATCTCTATGACAGCCGAGTTGCTCGACGTCATCGCAAATATAAACTACAAGTTGCAGCGACCAACGTTTGTAGATGAACGTTGGTATACTTCGTTTCACCTTATGTTGTACCGCAGCGCAGGCTAAAAGCGCGAGCTCGTAGCGCTGGCAGTTGCCCCCAATGCACGAGAGCTTGTGACGCCGAGATCTGCCCCACAGCAAGGAGCTCGCGCTTGTAGGCTTTTCTGCGGTACATCGTAAGGTGAAATAGAGTATAGCCACTGCACTCTCGCATTCCGGCTTTGTCGCATTCCTATCCATCACTCCAAACAGAAAGGCGCTAGTTTCGGTTTGAGGTTGGTACCTTTTCTACAACATAGATGGCGGCGGCATGAGTCTTCTGAACTCGGTGCATTGGGCTTGTTCGTTTGAGTCCACACTCTCAACAAACGAGTTGTCCTAGGGTACTACACTTGGGGTAGTCAGAAGCCGTCACAGATATCGCTACCTTCCTTCGTTATACTAACAACCCCATGGGCAGTCACACGGCACGCAATCAGCAGGTAATCACGGTGAGCACACCCAAAAGCAACATGGCGGCTGGCAAGCGACAGTGGAGCAATACAAGTAAGGCCTAGCGAGCTGGACTGCTTTTTGCTAAAATACGATTCTCAAGTGCGTACGCCCGTTCGCTGCCTTCCGTGCGCACAAAGCACTCCGAAACGCGCCTCGAAGCACCGGCACCGCACCTAATACGAGTAGGGGCGACGATGTGAGGGGGGGAGGGGGGGGGGGGCGCATTCGAGGGGGTTTGTCCGCGATTGCTTTCGCGATGCCGGCTGCATTTACTTCGCGGCCAGAAAACATTCAAAGAAGGAAACAAAATAGCGACACATGGAATGATGTCTTTATTGAACAGAGCTTCTGCTTGCTGTGCTTGCCGCAAGTGATCCGGCGTTTTCGGTTGACAGCGGCGAGGCGAAGCATCACCGATTTAAGCGGCGTCGGTTCCGATCGTTCAACGCTCCTGCTCATCTGTTAGCATTCGTTATCCACTTTCAAGTCCCTGGTAATCCTCATCGCGTCTGTGCACGTACTTGGCGCTATTCACCGCACGGAACACCCATTCAACTGGCTATGGGACTGATCCCATTTGGACGGGAGGCCGAGAACCAAACCAGACCGAACCCTTTGTGGCTGCTACGTGGAGACATGGAACGCCTCCATGTTTTTCACTCAAATAAGTAGACACATAAACGCGCGACTCCTTGAATTGGGCGGCGACACGCGCCACCTAACGGACAGCGCTCAAACTAAAAAAAAAAGGAAACCAGCAATTCTTGCTCTGAGCGCCTCGCCAGACAATGCCGTATGTGCACATCCCACGCCACACTTCACTCATGCGCGACATACAGACATCACACCATTTTATACATTAACGCATTGAGAAACAGCACAACAGAAAACATCACATATTGACACTCTACACTCTACACACGTCTAGTCGACACCACCAGCTTATATACTGCTGTATTTTATGTGACCGATTAGGATGGTGACCACTGTCATATTTTGCATAAATACGAAAAGACTGTGCAAGATTTAGCCGTATATATTCGTTTCCTCTACTGCCCTTAGGAAAGCGCTCGTATCTCTAATGTAGGGCCACTGCAAAAGTGAACTGCAAGTTATAAATAAATTTGAATACTTGCTACACGTCACATTTTGAACAGTTTCGTTTTCTGGCTTGCCTACACTTCAAGTATACAGAAGCCTGTTTAATTAATTGTATTAATTATCGAAACCAATTTCTGCAATCACAACTTTTTGAACACACTGATGCATTTTCTTTTCTCTTTTTACATATCCAGACTGACTTTAGCGGCGTTTGGGTACACGTTGAGTACACTGAGCACGCGCAGGTGATTTTAGCGAAGCCCGTCCGCCGTAGAGCACTATATAGCTCCTTCGGAGCAGAGTAGCGCAGGAGTAGCGCAATCTAGAACGCCGCCTCTCGGCGACTAGCGGCGAACGCCCGGAGGTTCCAACTGTGGTCAGAAATGCATGGAGAACGTGAGAAAATCGTTGTTTCTTCAGTATTGTGGGGTTGTACGGAATAGCAATTATTTTTGACATAATAATGGAACATTTTAGAATAATTTGTGCTAAGTTTTGTGCCCCGCAAGGACGTGACTTTTTTAAAAAAATTGCCTGAGCGGCATCATGCAGCAGACGACACGGCGACGTCACACCATTCACGTGACCCGCTCCGGCCAACCCGAAAAGCCCATCTCCGCTGCGAGCAAAAATCGTCTGCTTCAAACGCCATTGCCTTGGAAATTGCCTTCTCAAAATTTGCACACGCATCCGATATTATTAAAACTTTGATAAACGGTTTAGTGCTGTACTAACTTCACGACAAACTAGTTTTGAAAAGTGTGAACTCGCCGTTCATTTTTTAATCAGCCGTGTTCTGTCGATCTCCATGTATTCTCCCATAGGGCGGGCCGCCTCCTGGAACCCTGAGCACCACGTGATTCGCGCCGAGGCGCTCTGTCGGCCATGTTGTCGGTAAAACACGGGGTTCAAAGGATTGCGCTACTCTGCTCCGTAGGAGCTATATAGTGCTCTAGTCCGCCGGTCCTCCCCGAAGCGTTATTTCAGTTTTCTTCTTTTCGCTAAATATCCGTTCTATGCGCTCGCGCTCGCGCCAAGAGGACAGTGCAGAATTGCTGCTTTCGGGCCCGTGCCTTCACCTGCAACGAATGCGAAATACGTATGCTAAATTATCTAAATCCTGGTTGAGACAGTAGTGTCTGACTGCGTGCGTCTGACTGCGTTGCGGCAGCAAGAAATCAGGACATCCCTGCTGCTTATATCGCGTGCCAAGATGATTCCTTGAATTGTATTCCACGCTTGATACGAAGCACAAACGTGCCGGTGAGTGGCTTTCGGTTCTCGACGCAACGCTGTCAAACGCTAGTGCCTGAACCGGCCTTGTTTGAAGCATTTGTTTATCGAGTATGCTCGATGAAATGCGCTAAATGAACCAGAGAAGGCGAATCATGTACCTCAAGACAGAGAAATAGTGAAATACACGGACATGATCCCAGATATCTGTGTACGTTCGTCCTGCCCGGCCTCAGTCGTGGTGTTAAATGCTTCATACTTCACTGCACTTGAAACCAAAAAAATTGGGTACGACAGGCGCGCAAGTTCGGCGGAACCGAGTAGGCCAGTTGCAACTGATCTGCACGCAGAACTGACCGATTACACCTTTTATTGAGAACACGCTCTTTACTGAACCGCACAATAAAAGACGACGAGAGTATCTCTTCCGGCGAACATTCAAGTCAACTCACGCCTGTGCGTAGCTTCCTGTGCTTTTCTAGAGATTTGGTTAAATTCCTCGAGCACGACGCCAGCTGCCAGCTGTTTACTGCTGTGCATGGTAAAACCCGCGACGGAACCAAAAAGGACAACCGCGATACTTTTTGTCTGCCTCGGGTTTTAGCAGGTGCCTACCAAGGTTGCCTGTACTTGTTTGTTTTCTGCCAGTTTAGGCGAACTGAGCCACACGCTTGTTTCGACCGGTTCAAATTTGAATAAATGATAACCAACGCACAGAGAAAACAAGTTTCAAGTACTTTTTGAGATTTTTGAAGTGACTTTTACTATTGAACGACTGCGTGCACTTGAATGTTCAATTCAAGAGTTTGTAAAACGTGACTACCCCATGCTTGTTACCTGCCAACAGGGTGCTAACTCTCAATGGCTCGAGCCCAGTGCGTAGTTAAGTAAGCCTGTGGGGTAGTTACAGCCGTCGAAACGCACGATGACGAGGGGGTGTGCCCACTTTTTCTTAGAGTGCAGTTCTCCGCGCAACACTCTGCGAGTGCGATGCATTCTGGGAGAGAACTCGAACGGTGCCAGTGCGTGTGGAACGAACTCGCTATTTATTTTCTCGGTGCAGCGAGTGTATGCA
Source organism: Ixodes scapularis (assembly GCF_016920785.2). NCBI lineage: Eukaryota > Metazoa > Arthropoda > Arachnida > Ixodida > Ixodidae > Ixodes > Ixodes scapularis. The sequence goes on along the minus strand of NW_024609836.1, from coordinate 42,628,319 downwards.
CCCGTGGGGTGTCGGCGCTGAAGCGAACTCGAAGAGTGCAACCACTCAACAAACCCGCTCCACGCTGCGAGTGGGCACGTGTGGGCACGATGCCGTAATACGAACTCGCTAATAGGCACAGCTGCGGTCGATATCTAAAAGTTGATATAGGAAGAAAAAAATAAACATCACATGGTGCGGCTGATTTCAGTGGTCATCCAATCATTGTATGAATCGTCAGTGTCAAGCTTTTTACAGTTATTTTACTGAACCATTGTTTTAATTTGTTTTCTATGGATATATGCGTGAATATGTGAACGTGCTGCATTAAAATGTTTTGATTAAATTATGGCAAATAATGTCAACCTGGAACCAACCTAACCTTGAGGATTTCGGAGATGTCGAGCCCCCCTTCAAAGAAAGTCTTCCGGAGCCTCTGGACGTAGCACCAGGTGCAGTTTCTGCAAGCCCAGACGAAGTAGACGTAGTTATTAAGCTTTTAACCTTTCCTGCTTGGCGTACGTTTCCGTGTGCGCGGTGGTCATTCACATTTGCTTAGTTGTGTTTCTTGAAAAATCACCTCACTAGCTTCCGTATTCTTCACCTTTCATTTCAGCGTTTAAGCGCAATGAATGCTGCCGACATAAACAACTCCGACATCTGTAGATTGAGAACTCCTTTTCAAAACTTCCTTTGCATTAAAACGTATTTACATTCATTTCATTTTATTTGTATTAAGCGCATCCGGTGGATACATTACAAGAGAAGGGATTTAAAAAATCTAATAATAATAATAATAATAATATTTTAATGCGTTAATGTAAATAAAATACATACAAATGCGGGCCCGTCAAAAGTCAATAGCGGCTTGTGGGACTGGACCCGGCAGCGGTGTGAAAAAACATCAAACTAGTCATAGAAAGATAGCACGCAAAATAACAATATAAAATAAAGAAAAAAGAACACAGACGGCAGTCAGGTTGTAGATAGAAACTCGCGCATAAGAATCATTTAAAAATAAAGCACATACACAACTGAACCAAATACCATCAGGCCACAAGCAATAACCCTGTCGATAACTAGAGACAAGCACGTATTACTGATATTGCTCTTTCATATTGGAGACAAAGGCCAAGAGGGAAACCAAGATTAAAGTCAGCATGGGGGGACAATCTGCAGATCATTCAAGATTAGTTGTCAAATTAATGATATAAAGCCGAAGGGGACTAACATTGCATGTAATCTGGAAAACGCAAGTATAACGTTAGCATATTGTTCTCATAGCTCTTGTTTTTCGTAATTGACGCTTTGTGGTTATCCCGAAAAACGTGTCCGTTAAGCCGTTAAAGAGTTCGGGTAGATAAGATGAGCGCAGTCGTTTTTTTATATTTTGTATAAACACGTGGAATTATGAGACGTTCACCGTCTCTGAAAACACGTTCCACAACACGAGGCGTTTTAAAAGAACTTTGCCAAATATGCTTACTAATTACACATCTTTTAAATAGACCTAGAAAACACAGCAGGCACAGGGATGCAAATAATTCATCCCTCGGCATAGAAATAGACGTGTACGCTACACCCGTCAAAATACTCTTTATGATCGTGTCGATTTTATTCCGCCTCAACATAGAGCAGTTTGCATAGTAGTAATACCGTACCGTAGCAACTATAATCTTTCGAACAGAAAATGGGAAAAAAGTCTTTGTAGAATAAAACATACATGATACACTTCGCAGTCGCTTGGCAACATTACTTAGATGAGAATTCCACAACAGATCAGTGTCGAAAAAAAATCCTAAATACTTGTTGGAAGGGACAAATTGAATAGGTGAACATATGCAGCACGTACATTTCGATGAGTGCAACACAAAGGGAATGTCTGGAAATTTGTTGAAACATATTAGTTTTGTTTTATCAATGTTAATTTCAATGCAATTTGCCTCAAACCTCTCTATTACGCGGGTAGCATTGGTTTGCAGTGAGGGAATCGCACTGGCCCAAATTAATATGCCCAGAAACTGACCAAGTATAATCGGCGTACTGATAAATATCGCAACCGCAACAGTCTTGGCTAAATCAGTTGCGTAAAGACCAATCAAAAGTGGCGATAAAACAGACCCCTGAGGCACTCCAGCTTTCAAATTTATGCTGACACTGCTGGTTTTACCAACTGAAACGTGCTGCGCTCGATTCGCTAAGAAATCTCTAAGAATACAAAACGCGGGCCCCCGGGAAGTGTAGTCGTAAAATTTTCTCTTAAGTACTTTATGACTAAAAGAATCAAATGCCTTTCAAACGTCTCGAAAAAAGTGCGCAGGTATGTTTGTTGTTGTCAAAGGTTTCTTTTAATGTGTCAACGAATTCCTCAAGAAGCGAGTCGGTACTACGCCCAGCGATAAAGCCGTGCTGGGACGGTGATAACATATTAAACTTCTCAAGAAACACGGTAAATTTTTTCAGTATGTGTTTTTCGACTACTAGGGCTAAACACGGCAAAATAGGGTCTAGGACTTTTGGTGTAGGGCGTTTCGGTGTAGGACGTTTCAGCGCGGATTTTTCGGTGCACAGATTTTTCGGTGTACCGACTTTTCGGTGCACGGACTTTTCGTTGCATAGAAAATAAAAGTACGATTTTCTTTTTCCAAAGTCGTGTGGACCGCTAAAAAAGTGACCTCACAAAACAATAAACAAAAATTATGCTGAAGTAATCAATTCATTTCAATTTTATTTTTATTCGAAACTTTGGGGGCAGACATACACATAAACGAATGAGAAGTTCACTCCCTATTAACTGTTTGTGGTTGATGTCTCGTCGTTTACATTTTAGTGAGTCTTAATAGCAGTTGTCTTGTGAAGCTTGCGACTTAGATAAATGCCGTTTTCTACTCACTAATGGCGAATTTTTCGGTCAATTGACCGGGTCCCCGACAAGGACATTCAAAATTAGTTTTATATACCGTTTATATAGCGACCGAAGTTGTATGAGTTTGGCTGGTGTTTCGTTCTTGAGAATTAACCCTAGAGAACCATATTTGCAATATGGTGTCATCGAAATACAGGCACTAAATATTTGGCGAGTAACTCTGCTTTTTCATTGTAAAAACTTGATCACTGCTCACTGCCTTGTGCTCAACTCAGCTATGCTTTCAGGTTCGCCCTTTTAAGGATAATAAAAAATATATATATACGTTAGCAGAAAAAAAAAGAAGAGTGAGCCAATAACGTTGCTTTAAAGTTGAGAGTTGCTCTCATTAAAAAGCTTGCAAGCTCTTCGAAAAAAGTAAAAACAGTTACATATAAAAAAATTCAATTGTAATCCTAAAAATAATTCAAGGCACATATTTACGCCCAAAATGTCCGTGCACCGAAAACTCCGTGCACCAAAAACACCGCACTGAAACGGCCTGCACTGAAACGTCCTACACCGAAATGTCCAAATCCCGGCAAAATAGATATCGGTCTGTAGCTTTCAACACTGTCACGCTTACCCCCTTTGTAAATGGGTCTAACAATCGTACTTTTCAAACCAATGGGGATTACTTCTCTATTTATAATCCCGTTCAATATGTAAAGCAGGATGTTACTTAGTGCTTCGAGATTGCGCCGTAAGTCGACAAAGCGAATGTCATCTGCCCCGGGTTCCTTACCGAGCTTAAAACTAAATAAGAGCGTATATAAATATTCTGCCGTAATGTTTGGTAGAAATTGCGGATGCTGAGCAGAAGCGTTGGAGATTGGAAGGCACGGCATCTTCATCATTTAGCACACCCAAAACCGAAACAAAAAGCAATTCAGTCTTTCCGCATTATGTGACATGTCATTTCCAAAATGTTTCTTAATTGTATCGTCAATAGACGATCTAGGAGAGCGTCCCTTGACTTCATATAGAAGAGCCCACGTCTCCTAAACATCAAAGCGTGATTAAAGAAACTTATCATGGAAATGCTGACGCTTTTTTGAGCGAATGAGGGAATTTACACGGTTCCTTTGCGCCTGAAATTGCAATCTTAATTCTTTGTTCTTTGGAGAGCGACGACATCGTGGCCATAAAATATCTTTTTTTTTTTTTTATAGCGGAAAGAACGTCTGACGTTAATCGCAGCCGATTTGGCCGGCGCTTTCTAACTGTTACGCTTTTCGTGGTCATGGTTCTGAAGCTTGAAAATATTTCAACTAGCTTTAAGTAGGCATCGTGATAGTTTTAATTTTCAGACACCCGATTCCAGTCGTATTACGAGATTATCAAAATTGCTTGTATTAATTGTGGCTATTTGGTATTGTCGTTATAATTGTTCAGAAATAAACTCGGCGTATATTCGACATGCCACAAAATAGTGGTCTGCCAATTTTTGTTTGATAACGGCTGATAATATAGAAGCCTGGAGTTCTTGACGTTTATATGATCGATACAAGAACTAACAATTTGATCGGACAAATACTCTTCTCTAGTAGGCGTCTGAATTACGCTGTCAATACCATAGCTTCAAAGAATACTGAAACATATCAGTTAAAATAGCCAAAAGCATAAAAAATTACAAGCACAAACTAGTGAAATCCGATTACCATCTGTAAAGCCATGGTCGGCTAACGTGACAATAATAATTGTTAGTAGCCTGTTCGCTAGAGTTGCGATGATAGCGTGTCGACAAGTTGAAGCATGAAATAAGCTCACGCCCGCTAGGTCGCAATCCTAAACGTAAGGCCTGCTGGAACTCCCTGATATAAGTGACAACCTATGATAGCAGAACACAAGAAAGTAATACACAAGTGAACAAGCACGCGCTACAGTGATACAGTAAAATATAAGTCGGGGTCAGCAGTTCTACAGGGTTAAATCGAGAAACTAAGACCCGGTTGTTTGACTTGCATAAAGAAACCACGCATCGCTGAAAGCTGAAACCACACCAGAATGTGACGCTAGCAGTTGTGATAAAACCCGAAAGTTTGCACACACAGTGTTATCTGGATCAGAAGACACAGAGGAAAATAAAATTTCTCTATGAACCGACGTTCAACTAAGCCATTCATTAATTAATTAAACCAAAATCTGAGATTGTGGGCGCCTGTAGCATTTTGTTTGAGTAAAAAAATCTTATCAGTTAGAAATTCTATATTGCTTTGCTTCTGGCTAGTAAAGTTCTCACTGGCTTAATTGCCACGGGCGCACACAATGTCAAAATCAGGTTTGATGAATATTAGGTTTTGTCTCGGCTCATAAAGAAATGTTCTTCTCTTTTTTCCTATTTTATAGAAATAGCCGTCATGCTCTCAAACATTTTCATTTTATCACCGGCGCTAGCGAAACATTCATACAGAGTTTCAGCTTTCTGCGCTGCGTGGTATATTAATGTGGGCTGAAAAAGTGGGTTTAATTTTTTAAAACTAACCTTGTAGCTTTTTTGCACTGGTCTATAAATGACCGGTATTAAGATTGGTTACAATATGTTCCGGTATTTTCAGCGAATGCAAGACATAATGTAGTGCAAGCAAAGAAGTGTTAGTGCGGCATTGAAATGTTCCCGTTTAGTCGAAATGTTCTATCCTGGAGGAAAACAATTAAAACAGTTGAAATAACTAGTCGTAAAGCCGTATCGGTGTAATACAGATATTAACAGAAAGAAAACGTTGGCAGCGACTTTTATTCCTGAAATCCTGTAAAGCGAGAAATCCAGTATTTTGGAGTATTCAAATGGTTGTGAAATCCTTCCCTTTTCTCTAAGGATGCGAATCACGTGGTACAATATCACGGCTCTGCGCGAAGGCACTCTGACGTAGACGCCGTCTGCTGCGGTTGGTCCGCGTTCCGCCGCTGACCAATCGCAGCAGACGGCTTTGTCCCGGTCCCGCTTGGTCACGCTGTGTAGCATAGGGCCTCTGGTATAGGTACTCAAATGGTGTAGGTGCCGCCAATAAGAAGCAAGTAGCTTCTTATTGGCGGCACCAATCTGTGCCCAATTTTTGTGAAATATCAATTGCAAGTGCAAGCTTTACAGTGTAGAAATAAATAATTCCTAAAAAAATATATATGATACATCTTAATAATTTGTTCTAAATACCGAACTTATCATACTTTCGTAGGTTAATTTCTTAGAGCAGGGCATGATTTCCTGGTCTGACGTGACTCGGGGGTATTGCTCATTTTAACACAAAGTGGGATTATAGGTTGGGTTTTATGCGAAAACTATAACTCTCTATTGTGTCGAAAAAGGAATAAGCGCCCATATCTGGCATATTTGGGCGCAATATTTATTCATATTTATAAATCGATACAATTCACAACGGTTGATATTCACCATAAGGCGCAGTGGGAATCGTAGCCCGGACCATGAGATCTGCAGATCGAAGTTTTTTTTTTGGCACCAGAAGAGCTCAAGCACCTGAACTATGAATGACTTGTCACTAGTGGTCACCTGCGGTAGCACGTGACTGATCGCAAAGAGTCACACTCAGCCCTGTATACTATGTCCGCAGATGAACGTCGTCAGCGAGTCATACTTAGTCCAGCATACTTCGACCGCGGCTACTGTCGGCGGCCAGTCGTACACAGTTCGCAAGCGACCGTCGATGAGGAGTAGTCCAACATAGTTAGTCGGCCGGTGACCGTCGGGAACAAATTATATTTGTCAAGCATACACTGTCCTTTGCTATCACCGACAGCGGTCATGCGTAGTCCAGCATACTTAGTTATCTTGGGACCGTCGGTGAAGAGTCATACTTAGTCCAACATACCTAGTCCGCAGGTAACCGTCGACGGCGAGTCATATTTTGTCCAGCGTATAAAGGACCGCAGGGGACTGTCGACGGCGAGTCGTACATAATCCGCAAATGACCGTTGGCGACGAAGAATGCCGTCCAACATGCTTAGCCGGCTGTTAGCTACAAGTCATGATTAGTCCAGCATATTTGGCTCGCACGTAACTGTGGGCGTTAAGTCATACTTGGTTCAGCTTATTTAGTCCGCCAGCGAGGCCTACTTATTCGCAAAGGACTGTGGAGGTGAGCGATACTTAATCCAGCATACTTATTCCGAAGACTACCGTCGGAGTCGAGCCATAATACAAAAGCAACTGTCGTTGCCGAGTAATGCTTAGTCCAGCATACCTAGTCCTCAAGAGGGCGTCGGCGGAGAGTCATACTCAGTCTAGCGCACTTAGCACGCAGACGACCTTCGGCAGGGACCCCAAAAATTGTGAGAAAAAGAGCGGCGACAAACTTGCACCATCTGTCGGCTGTCGCATGAGCACCCGAGCTTAACTGAATGGACGAAAAATGTTTTATTTTATTGTTTAATGACACAACCACGGATTCTATTTCTCTCTGGGAACCCGGAAACTGGTAAAATGACCCACCTATTTCGATAATTTCAAGACAATAGGACTAATATATTTACTTCCTGGAATAATATTCAAGATCCCATAGACCACAAGGTAAAAATAAGCGGAGACGTCTCGATCCCGGGAAGAAAATGATAACACTTTAGAAAACTAACAATAAGTGCTATTGCTTGACATGTAAGCTTATTCCTCGAGAGCATTCTCAAACGTTTATGTCCTGTCTAGCTAGAGACGTTTGCAGTTCCTCCTAAAACGGTTTGCTATGACGAACGAAAACTTGTTATCCAAGCAGAGCCTTTGGACTCGGAACCTCACAAAACGCTGCAAAAATTTTATGAAATAGCATACGTACTCCAGACAAGCAGTATTTTGATCTGAAGGTAACACTTTTCGCGGGTTCCGACTGTGAAAATCCGCAAATCTTTGACTCGCTGACTTTCTAGGCAGGTGCGCCTCGCAAAAGAGGCCACTCTATTCTCTGGAAAAGATCGAAATGGAACCCTTTCTGTTGCTGGGTGTATTTTACACTGTACGACGAGGTACTATTTTGATATCTTGTGTATTCAATTTTCTGTAATTTTTTTTATGTTGTTCCTTGTGTCGAAACATGTAATTTTGAGCTTCAGAAAGAGACCAGGAAACTTTTGGGGTATGTACGCATTTGAGAGGAAGCCACAATTATCACCTGTTAACATAAACGTTCGGCCTATTCTGTAGCCTGGTAGGTGCTGTACTGTGGTCAAAGACCATTTTGATATCTGGTTGGTCCTTGCCCAGTGAAAAATTCATTTGTATAAGAAATTTCTTGTGTCCAATATTCACAAATGAATCATACAAGATATGTAAGGAAATATAAAAAAAACAGATAAGAAATATATAAGAACGCATAATAACCATGTCAGAAACTGCTCAGAAGATTATCATATGTTATTATATATCTTATATAGTTCTTATATGGTTCTTATATGCTCCTATATATAGTGTAAGATTTATATCTGTTTATTCGACACAGAAATTTCTGATACAAATTAAAGTTTTCAATACGGTTCTTTTGTAATTTTTTGAAAGGGGTCTCTCGTGTCGGAACATGTAATTTTGCGCTTTGAAGACTAAGACATGCAGAATATTTGGGCAGGTGCGCCTTTCAGAGGAAGCCACCATTATCTGTTGAACTCTTGAGAAGATCCAGATGTTACCGATTCTGAAGCTGATTATGTGTTGTCCTGTGATCCGGAAAAATTTTGATATCTGAAAAATTATTCTTTATGCGATGATTTTAAAATGGTTCGTCGTGACGGAGCATGTAATTTTGAGCGTCAGAGACTGAAACCTGCAGACTTTTGGGGAAGGCGCGCTTTTCACAGGAAGCTGCAATGATCAGTAGTGTGGTCCATATATCTTAATATCTGGCACGTTCGTTTTTCTGAGATTTTTTTAAACGTTTTCTCGTGTCGGAACCTGTAATTTTGAGCTTCATAGGCTAAGACCCGCAGACTCTTGGCGCCAGTGCGCTTCTTACAGGAAGCCACAATAATCAATTGATAAAATACAAATGCTGCCTATTCTGTACCCTGGTAAGGGATGTAATGTAGTCCGATAACTTTTAAATATTTGGCATGTTCTTTGTTTTCAGATTTTTCAGAAGTGATTCATCGTGTCGGAACATGTAATTTTGAGCTTCTGAGACAAAGACCAGCAGACTTTTATGGCAGGTGCGCCTTTCACAGGAAGTCACAGTAATCGTTTAATGAGATACGAATTCTGCCTATTCTGTAGCCTGGTAGGGGCTGTACTGTAGTCCAAAAGCATTTTGATATGTGGCATGATAATTTTGTGATTTTTAAACAGGGTTTCTTGTGTTGGAACATATAATTTTGAGCTCCGAGACTGAGATTCGTAGACACTTGGGGCATTTGCACTTTTTGCAGGAAGCCAAAGTTATCAATTGATAAGATACAAATGCTGCCTATTCTGTAGCCTGGTAAATTAGTCCAAAAGCATTTTGATATTTGGCATTTTTTTCAGATCTTGTGAAAATGATTTATCGTGTCGGAACCTGTAATTTTGAGCGCAGATACTAACACCCGCCAGCTTTTGGCGGTAGTCGCGCTTTTCATAGGAAGCCCAAATTATCAACTGATAGAATACATATACTCCCTATTGTGTAGCCTGTAAGTGTTGTACTGTAATCCGAGAGAGCATTTTAATATCTGGCATGTTCCTTTTTCTGTGACTTTTTTTAATTGGTTCCTTGTGTCGGAATATGTAATTTTGTGCTTTTCAGGCTAAGGCCCACAGACTTTGTGGGCACGTGCACTTTTCACGGAAAGCCAAAATTACCAATGGATAAGATACACATGCTGCGTATTTTGTAGCCTGGTAGGTGCAGTACTGTGGTCTGAGAAAGCCTTTTATTATCTAGCACGTTCCCTTTTTGTGTGTGTGTGTTTTTATTTATTTGACTTTCTTGTCGGAACATGTAATTTTGCACTCTGGAGGCTAAGACCCGCAAACTTTTGGGGCAGTGTCCTTTTCACGGGAAGCCACAATTTTCAGTTGACAATGTACGGATGCTACATATTCTTTAGCTGGGTATGTCTTGTATTTTACTAGAAAAAACATTATGAAATTTTTTGCGTTTCATTCTTGTTTTTTTTTTCTGTGTTGTTCTTGACGAAAAGGTCTTGCTGATTTTGTTTTGCGCTGTTGCCCTTCGCCTATAGTCATTCACAAGATAAGAGATGCATGGATGCCCTTTCCTAGTCCTGCCTGTTGTGCAAAGCTTTATCGTTAGGTGATGGAAAAAAACGGCCTTCAGAGCGAAGGGACGTATCCGCAGAGTACTCCCAACAATATAGTGTTCGCATATCGTTTCGCTGTGTGCATCTACGACGCCTACGCCTGCACCGGGTGACGCAGACGTCCATAAAACTGTATGGCGCCCACGCCTGCCAGTTCGTTCCACCTATGGACCGGGGAGCACCAAGAGCCCTAATCTTGCAGTCGGTCATCACGCCAACCGGACACTACACCCGCATGCACGGGGCTCTGAGGCAAGAGAGTTTGGTGATGGAAATCAACACAGCACCCAACTCTAACTCGTTGGCATCACCGCACGTTGAGCGGCCGCAAACCCCACCCGGTGTTACTGCTGCGGCCGATGCTAGCGACTCGGCGCCGACAGCTTTCCGGAAACCCGGAATCCTAGGGGACCGAACGGTCTGAGGAGTCATGGCCACCGGTTACGCGGAAGAGACGAGCAGCGTGAGCGTTAACGCCCAGACAGTAGGCGATACCGATTTTCTGCAAGCCTGCCTCGCAAACGAGGAGGCAATTTAATTCTTCATAACCATAAAAGAAGAATTTGAGCATTTTACGCAACACAAGCATGAAGGCTGCGCCATGAATGAGAGCTATAAAATAAAGCAGCCCAGTGGCGCCAACCCTATGAGAGAGGCGGCTTGCGAACCAAGAACCACCTCGCAAGAAGAAGCGGAGATGACGGAAGACTTCGAAATTGCTGAAACTTGGGAAGAATATCAGATCGCTTCTTACAAAAAAAAAAAAAAAACAAGTCAAACAGTCGGCGACCGGAGACACTGCAGAGCTAACACAGCGAAGGAGAGGAGTAAATAGAACCACTACTGACGTGAACGGCTAGAAAAAAGCACAGAAACCTCGAGACATTGGGAATGGGGACGGTGGAGCGGCGCCTACAGCTGGAGCGAGGCCTAGAAAACAGGCGGTAGTCTTTCGGCCAACGCGCAGAAGTAGCGTGAAGGAATTCACCGGCAAGCAGATCAATGTCGCCGCCGCGGAAACCGATGTGGCCCACAAAGAACATAGCAGTCAAGTTCAACGTAAATACGAACACCATCACAGCAGTTCTATCGGATCCTGTCGCAGTCAAAACGCTCACGCGAGTCACCAGTGTCTCCACGCCAGACGGTCCCAAGAAATGTCAGACCGTGAAGGCGCAGGACTCAAACCAGTGCATGGGAACCGCTTATTTTCAGCTCGAGCTATTTGAAACCGATGAAACAATCATGAATAACCTAACCTGCAGTACCCACAATACCCTCCCCGCTCACAACATCGGCCTTAATAGGAGGACTGTTTTGATCACCTTTGACAACACAACGAGGCCATGGTACGTGTGCTGGTGCATGCTCTCATGCAAGGTCCACGTGGACCGCCCTAAACCTATCACAGGCTTCACCTGTTAACGCATCGGACACCACGCCGCCATATACCCCAGCGAGAAGTGCTTCTGTGGGATCTGTGGCCACACACACGAGGTGGACGAAGAGTGCAACAGGTCACCAGAGCGCTGGAATTGCGGTGGGAAACACCCAGCCATCTACCGGAAGTGTCCAAAAAGAGCAATCCCGCCCCCGACGGATAAAAAGTCCCCACCGAGGATGGCAAACAAGAAACAACCTCCAGGAAAGGACGACAAGCAGGCATGGCGTAAGCTGCCTCAGAAAGGCAAAGAAGACAAGCAAGCAACAGGCAACGGCTCTTAAGTAGACATAGTGGCCGAAAAAAAAATGAAAGCCGTTTACAACTCCCTGTAACGCCAAACTAGAGCGCAGCTCTTGAGCAGGAGGAGGGAAGGGTACTGAGGGTCACGTGTTCTCGGGAGGGGGGAGGGGGGGGTCATGTGACCTCGGAGGAGTGGGGGTCACGTGACCTGGGGGTGTAGTCACGTGACCTTGGGAGGTCACGTGACCCCTCCCCCGAGGCCCCTTGACCCACAAGGTCACGTGACTCCCTCCCCACGGTCCCAAGAAATGTCAGACCAGAGAAATGTTTCCTCTAGATTTAGTGGGGAAACTTTTCCGCTAGATTTAGCGGGGAAATTTTTCCGTTAGATTTAGTGGGGAATTTTTCCTGCCACATTTAGCGGGAAAATTTTCCTGCCACATTTAGCGGGGAAATTTTCCTGCTAGATTTAGCGGGGAAATTTTTCCGGTAGATTTAGCGGAGAAATTTTTCTGCTAGATTTATCGGGGAAGTTTTTCCGCTAGATTTAGCGGGGAAATTTACCCACAATGCACCGAGCGGTTACGCCGACGCCGACGGCGACGGCGACGGCGACGCCGCTCAAGCCGGAAACGGGCGCCGAAGAGCTGCGCTCTAAAAGCAAGGCGTGCTCACCCTGGAGAAACCCGTCATTATGGGACTCCACCCAGCAATAGATGCAAAATTTCGAACCAACGAGGCAATCGAGCTCATCAAGAGTCTTAACTCCCCGACCGTCCAAACTCACGATGGAGGGTGCTAGTCAGGAAGAGAATAAACAAGAAAACAACTTCGAAGCCCCATGGGTCCAACAATGGAACTGCACGGGGACGAAAAGGAGAACGGCTGAAATCAAACTTAGGTTCGAGCGTCTAAAGAAGAACAGACCTATAGTCATCATTCTGCAGGAGGCTGAAGTGCTACAACCCAAGCTCCCGGGGAAAAGGAAATACCAAACCCCACCATCACCCACAAAATGGGCAAGAGGGCAAGCCGAGCCTTTTGGGGCAGCGGCGACGTTTGTCAGGGAAGACGTTGCCCAGACTAATATTGATACCTCGCGTTTCTGCGCAAAGTCGCGAAAGGCCATCGCGGTTCGGATCAGGATCAAGATGAAATCATACATTTTAGCCAACACCTACGTAAGACCAGTCCACAGAGAAGGGACGATAAATAGCGAGAGTATGACGCTTGGGGCAAGCCCTTGGGCACCGATACGCTTCCACTCCAGGCCTAAGCCTCATAGGAAACATCAGAGCAGCCAAACTTCGACTTCTCTACAAGGCAGAATCCACCAAGAGATTCGACTCGCAAACGAAGGAATCCTCGACCGACTTAACCTTCTGCTTACACAACATCAGATCATACTGAAAGACGCCCCCAGACGACATGGGTAGCGACAATTTTCCAATAAAAATTTCCCTTGTGACTGAAAAACCAGACCGGAAGGAAACAAAACTTATTAAATGGGGTCTGTTCAGACATGCCTGCGAGAAGGGAGACATAGATCACAGCAATCGACAAGCGATCGCAACTGCCCAGAAGATCTCTACGAGGCTTCTGAACATTAAGACAGATTCTCCAAAACCTGACCTGATCTTTCTTGAACTCAGGGCCAACCGCCTGCAGGCACAGCAAAAGTACCGAAGAGAGAAGAAAAGGGTGCCCTGCAATCCAAGTTCCCTGCTGCGAGTGCTAAAGCTAAACGATGCATCATTCGACTGAAGCGGCAGACCTGGCAAAATCGCTGCAACGAGAAAACCGGCCTTAAAAGATGTGAATGACATTTCGGATATTAACCAGGTAAAAGAAAGCCAAGAAGACTGGGGAATTCATTGCTCTCAAAAAAAGGGATTACAGAACAACAACTCACCAACAGCACCGGAGACATGTTCTTCCTCCCAGACGACCAACGAATAGGTTTCGTGGACAGTTCAGAGTTTATAGAAGCAACCCCCATGGACGCTCCCTTCAATATTGGAGAGCTGGTCCATGAGCTGCGAGCGCTACGGGCAATTTCATTCTGCTCTGAGGGTAGGACGCTCACTCGGTGCTCAGCACAAACTGATAAGTGTGTTGCGCTTTAGCTAAACCCTGAGTGAGCGGCCTGCCCTCGAAGCAGAATGAAATTGCCCGGAGCGCTCGCAGCGCCCCCGCCAGCCACCGCCTCGGCCACGCACTCCCAGTGGGTCTTACATATTTCAACGCACTGCACACAGATTCAAAATCCGCATTGGATGAGGGCAGAAACCCATCCACATGCAAAGAAAGAGTCAAGGCCGTCAAGGCTAAAGCCTCTAACAGAAAAGGCAAAGTACAATGGAGGTGGATCTCAGGCCACCAGGAAATACCTGGGAATGAGGTAGCACACGCCGCAGCACGAGGTATTATTTCATCGTCCCCTTATAGCCTCTGTGCCACGGTAGTCCTTTCCCGTGCTTCTCAGAAAAACGAGACACCATAGCATACGAATCCCGCTGAGCGGACAGCGTGCCGGGAGAGAATATCTCATCCTACAATGAACTAAAGGCCAAAACCACGGGCAGCCAGGTCCAGTTTCGTTCCAAGCTAAACTATGACATGGTTAAAACTGATTACGAATGGACTAATAACGCTGCGAATCAGAAAACACTGCACCATTTTTGTACCTTCGACACTTGAAAGAGCCTGTATGTCGTGGCTTTCCTCGCAATGTAAAATTGTTGGGTCACTCAGTGCTACTCGATTCGAACCACTATCAGCCCATCCAAATCAGTGATTCGAGACGCGGGCACCGATGCGTGCACCGAAGCTAAATAATGCGAAATTGATAAGTGGCTCGATATTGCATCTGTCGATTCGTAGCTTTTGCCTTTAGTCCATCGTAAGATGAGACGTAGTATAGTGTTCTTTGTCACAGCTATTGTATATCGTCTGCGGTAATATATCACTTTCATTAGTATTTTGTGCTTCACGAATGCGCCAAAATTCCCGAGTGTTCTGATTTGTGCCAGGTGAGGTTTCTTGGTTACATGTGTTGTGTAATGTCATAGATAGCTAAATATTGAATTTCACATTGGTATATGTAATCATTCACCCTAAAGTATTTTTTCATACTTACTCTAACATCCATTTCTCTGTTTGAATGTTTGAAAAGACTTATTTATTTAGTTTTTACTCGTTTATTTTTAATTTTTTTCTGCGGACCTAGAGACCGCAACAGATTTGTAAACCGGCGCCTTAGCCGAAAGTTTGGAGACCCCTGTTCTAAAGTTTTAACACTAAAATAAAAAAAAGCATAGAAAAAAACGTTTGAAGGTTGGTTCTACGTGTAATATTCTTCAAGTTCAAACGAACACAGTCCGTCATGAAAATGCTAAATCAATGTGGTCTTCAGTTATTAGCGACTATAAGGAGATTTGCCCGGCAAACACTGTTTTAGTTTAATCGCGATAAAATGGCTCAACCCTACAACCAGCAAAATAGAAGTTCTCAAGCGTTCTTTTTTTTTTTTTTTTTCAGCAATCGATGTGTGGAATGAGTTTTCAGAGGAGTTTTTAAGTCATGCTAGAGGAGTTTTAAACTCCTCTAGCATGACTCATCTTGAAGTTTAAGTGAAGAATTTTTTTCTGAATAAAAATACTGCATGCTATTAAAGTTTGATTTGTACTACCTGTGCCAATATTTTAAATAGCATATTTTGCATGTGAACGTTTGAGCTAAAATAGTATTATGCTTTCTTTTGGTTGTGATCATAAATTTCTCGAAGTGATTAAAATAAATCATTAAATGAATAGGAACCAGAAGATGAGTACGTTTAAACCGAGAAATGGTGTCAACGACATTTATAACAAATAACCACAATGTTGTGGATGTAAAGACACAAAATACAAAAAGAAAGAATCTAAAGAGCTATCTATAGTATACATTATATATAGAGTTCCGTGTTTTCGAATAAATTCGAGAAACCCCGAAAAATACCCGTCGGTAAAATCACTTAGGATATATCTAATAAACTTTGAGTTTTTATATGCTATTGCCACACACCCCCTCCCCCTCCGCCAACCCCCCCCCCCCCCCCCCCCACATACACACATACAAAAAAAGTGATTTTTTTCTACATATTGATCAGCGCAGTGTCAATTGTCTTGGGAAAATGCCACCATAATTATTTTTCACACCTCGAACGGTTGTCAAAGAAGGTCTTACCGCTTATCTCGTCAAGGTTGATTCAGGGCAACAGGTCATTGTACGCTCGGGTCACGACAGAAGCGCTTCTTTTGGTTTCTAGTTCAAGCCATGCGATTTGTGCTTTAGAGAAAGGAGAGGGTATGTTTTTGTAACAGTGAAAGCTCTGAGCCATAGATATTGTATAAAACAGGCAAGACGGCCAATTGAAACTTCTCTATTACATCCTTAACCACTCCAACTCGCGCGGCAGCGGGCTAGATTGATGGAATAGGATGGGATTGCCACGGACTTCCTAGAGACTGCCTCCGGGAGCTTATTGACTTTAAGGTATCAACGTTTATCGAAGCAACACTTGTGTGCGACTTATGTGGTGGGATAAATTAGTATTGCTAGTGGCAATGGCACCAACGCCAATTTTAGCTGAGGAAATTTTAATTGATACAAGCGCGTTATATTTTTTATCTGGCATACATTTCCATCCGTTTAATATTGATTTAATTTTTTTTTAATATAGAACACTGAGAAACTAAACTCCAAAAAACACCCTCCAAATTTGACGAAAAAGAAACTCCTAAAACACGGAACCCTAATTATATTTTGTCTCGTTATTGTAAATTGTTCCCATTCATTTCATGAATAGGAACAATTTACAATTTACACGCAACGCGTTATTGCGTTGCGCGTAACGCCGTTACACGCAACGCAATAACGCGTTGCGTGTAACGGCGTTACCGTTATCGTGCTACTTTCTCTTGTAAAGTATAACGTACCCGTTACTTTTTTTCAAAACTGTAACGGGTAACGTACTTACGTTACTTATTTCGTGTAACGAGTAACGGAGCTACGTTTCTTATTTCGTGTAACGGGTAACGGAGTTACGTTACTCGTTAGTTTTTCTTTCTAAAACTTAAAAAAAAAGTTAAACTTACTTTTTTTTTCATTTTCTAGGCTTCAAGTCTTGTGAATCTTGAGTTTTTGCGTTTCTTTTTGCTTTTTTCGAGTATTTAGGTGAAACCGTAGAAAACATAAAGCAATTATATTCAGTTTCTGCAAGGACATAATGTTTCTTGAAATATGGCGCTGAGGCAATATTGCTTTAACCTCAAAACAGTAAAGCGTGTTAATTAGAAAATTAAAAATGTAACCCATAGGTAGCGTGTTCCTTTTACTTTGAAGTAACGTAAGACGGTAATGCGTTGCTTTTATCTGCAAATAACCAGTAACGTATTTTTTACGTTTTTTGGTAATGCCTACAGCATTGGTTTTCAAATGGATAGAGAATACTTAACCACTACTATACGCTCTAAAATGTTTTTAATTAAAATTTCTTTAATACGTATTTAACATCTTTACGTTGGCGTAGTTTAGTATACAAGCTTTCAACGAAGTAGTCGCTGAAGTCTACGACAGATGCGCACTCCCTCCAGTTAGGTATGACTCACCTTTCGAACCTCGGAGTTCGTTACCCTTACTCTATGATTGGTGGTAACAACGGTTTTTGTTTATGACTTATTACTAAAGAGAAATAATGAAACGAACCTGCGTAATAGACAAAACAAAAAAGTGCAAGCTGGCAATGCCTTCCTTCTTCGCGTATACGTTGGTGCTTGTAATATAAATGGTCCTTCACTTTGTCTCCAAGAGGCATCCCCGGGCTTTTAGATTCCGAGGAGTAAAGCAAATTGAGCTGGTAGTCAACGGCAAACGAGATGAAGCCAACAGTGGAGTTTTTCTTCGCTGTTACTTTCGTCATCTTCGCCTGTAGCGTTGTGGCCGCAAATCCCCCAAAAGGTGAGTCGTGCTGTTCCTCTACCACCCCATATTGCTCCAGCGTAAAAAAAAGGTTCATGATATTTGTAAATGTTATTTGTCGAGAATGTTCGCGCAACTGCATGGTAAAATTTGAAGTATGTAGAACTACGCTTGCGCGTAAAAGAGAGAAACAATTTGTTCAGTAAAAAGTAAAAAAAAAAAAAAATGACGACTTTGATAAGCGTTTTTTAATAAACTTTTTTAATATATTCTTTATTTTAAATTGATTTACACTAAAAGATGTGCGGACTTTTATTTTCCCCTTTGCGTCAGGAAAGTGTTCTGATGATGTGGATAAACGTAGAAGCTTGTCATGCGTAAAAGCTTGGTGACGGTGTTTTTTGCTCTGACTTACTAAACTTGGCGAGCCAAAATAAACTATGTTCTAATTGTTTTAAGACTCTCTTTTTTAATCTGAAAATAAAAGAAAGAAGAGTGTTTTATGTTTATTGTTATTTCATGTTAGCAAGGGCTGGAAGCGCGAACTTTCTACCCTTGATAACACAAGTCTGAACGTGCAGGTAGACGCAACCAAAGCACCGCGGAAGCCAGTGAGTTCGCGCTGAAGGCGGAGCTTCTAGTCTTAGCTGAAGGGTGAAGGGAGTATACGCGTTGAGCTCTCTAAAAACATACTTCAATGATATTACATTTTGTACAAAACATTTTATCATTATATTTTGGTATTTCTAAGGGTCGCTGACCCCAGGCTCGCGGTCCAAATCCGTCCCACGGAGGTCTTCCGAAAGGACTGTGACTGGCCGCAGCCTTTCCAATAAAGCCCGGCCCGCGGCCCGCTTACAGGGGCCTTGATCTGGACACTTGGTGAAAACGTCGGCGAGAAATCCGGTGGCTATGATTGGCCGACGCCAGGGCCAAGTGTAGCGTTGATCACTCATGGCCGCCAGATTTCTCGCCGAACTTTCTGCCAAGTGCCCAGGTTAGGGCCTCGGCCGGCCCGCAAGTACCGGGGCAAACAAAAAAAAAAAAAAAAAAAAAAAAAAAAAAAAAGCTTTCGTAACCAACGAACCGCGAAACGAGGATAAGAACTAAAAATGAGAGAAAACTGTGTATCGCGTGTCCTTTCATTATGTTATTCATTAAACATGTCATCACCTGCACTACCATTGTTAGCTCCCTTTTTATCTGTGTAGCTACGCATGCTAAAATTACTCGGCGTTCCTATATGTATGCGGTTAGTGTCTTCTTCTGTTGCATAAATTTAATATTGTCAGCATCGGTTCTAGCATTCTCATTAGTCTTCTGTCCTCTGTAAATATGGGAAGGTTAGTATGCGCTTTGGTTTATGCCTGGCGAGTTTTCTGGGTCAAAAATATTGTGTAATGTCACAATTAGCTGAATAATCAATTAAAAAATAACGTATATATATATATATATATATATATATATATATATATATATATATATATATATATATATATATTCATCTGTGTTAGATTATATATATAGTTTTATCTTTATGCAAACTTTTATTTTTTTATTTAAATGCTTTTTAGGGAATATATACTTATTTACTTGCAACGGGAAGCTCGCGCGGCGCTTTTGAACCACAATTTTCAGCGCGCGCCAGGAACGTTGCCGTGCTCACGGTAGCCAAGGGTAGCCTGCGGTAACGCTATGCTAAAACTGCCTATTAGCATAATCGGCGTGTTTAAGGGTTTCAAGCATCGCTCCGTCAAAAATAAATAAATTAATATACCGTAAATTGTTTGTACCGTGTTACTTGCAACGTTGCGGCCTCTCTTGCCAAAACTGCCCGTTCTAAGCTCTCGTCACAAAGGGCTGTCTAACACAGACGCGCTTAAAACACTTCGAGCAATTTTCTTTATTTGATTTGTAATTAGCTCAAAGCAAGTACGCGTACTCTGTCTTTTGAAAGTGCTGGGAATTAATGGTCATGTTCCTTGCAAGGGCCTCAAAAAGCGAACACATTCTTTATGTGTATTGCTCGACATACCATTCCGCGACCATTTTTGTCTTGGTTACGGCAAAGAATAGACTTTTCGTAGACCGTACGCTAGAGCTCTACATTACTAGCGGGAGCGTTTTCCGTCACGTTGAGCACAGATTGAGCTGGCGGCCAGGCACAAGACCAGAAATGCGCAGCGTATGCGATGTACAAAAAGTCTCTAATGAAATTAGACATCCCGGTCCTTCGTACAACCCTACTGCAAGGCGGAACACAAGACTTACTACTTTAACGCGCTCACGTTTTTCGTTTAAACGGCTTCACGCCTCAAGCTTTATAGTACCTGCCACCGTTTCCGTGCGTCGCCGCCGCTGCCGTCCTCGCTCCTCTTATTCTGCGCTCGTCCGCGAGATTGAGTGCGGTGGGCTGGAGTTGTGAATAATAATCACGTGTCGCTAGTATATTCTACTTGCTCAGCGAAATAAATATTTAAATCTCGTGAAAATATATTTGCGGGACGATTTACCGTTCGCACTCCTGACGGATGTTAGCGTATCCTTTATGCTGGTGGCTCGCAGATTATAGGTACTCCCTCAGAATGACTTCACCATTTCGAGAAAACGCTGGATGTTTTTATTCTCCTAATTTTTGCTTGTAGGGCAGTGTAAAAATTACAAACACTCGAGAATAAATATTGTATTGAATACGTGTGACTTAGAGCTTTGCAGCTTTAAATATGCATGCTAAATGTTGTCCAGCTTGGGGAAAAGATAATAATTGATTTTAAGATTGAATAGCGTATGCTGGCAGCTCGTTTCCTGTCCGTTTTGTATATACTCTGTTTCACCGTAATTGGCAAACTGTAAAATAATTATAATTGCATGTAATAATGAATGTTTGAGTTTGTGTATGTAAATTCTATCTAGCATTCATAAATATTCATCCAGCTTATACCCCGTTTCACCTAAGTCCGAACGGATTCGATGCAGCGATGCAATGGAGCCAATCAAGCAAGGCCATAAGTGTCTCGTCAAGGCACCTATCTCGCTTGTTCGTTTGCTTTCACCTGAAAAGTGATAGCAAATTTACAAATTGAACGAGCGCCATGACCTCATAGCCTTGGCGTAGTTTGATTGGCACCATTCGATCATGGCGTCGGCTGCGGTCGGATTAAAAGTAAAACGGAGTATTGCTATAGGCGCTCTGCACACGCTCCAGATCTCAGCCGCCATTGCTGACCTTCTCTTCTCTTTTGCCGAGAAGACGAGCCATTGAAGCGGGCGTTGGCGAGCCTGAACAGTGTCCAATGGTGGGGAGAAGGGCAAAGGAGAATCTAGGATGGCAATAACCTCTCCAGCTCTCGTAAGGACGAAGTAAATTGAACGGAGTAAGACAAAAAAAAACAAAAAAACTGAAGGTCAGTTACGGTGGCGCCCACACACAGCCGCTGCAAAGCGTCTATACTTCGTTTCAGTGCAAGTTCAGACGCAGCCCACGACGAGGTAATGGGACCGATCAAGCAGCGTTAAGAGCGAAAGTCACTTGGCCTATTCTATTCATATAATTGGATCAGCACTGATAGAACACGTGCAGAAACATGACGAATGCCATTATGATGCGCTTTTGACGCCTTCGTATTGGTCTTATCAGCTCTTCGCATCGGCTGCGTCTGGACTTGACGGCCGACGTAAAACCTTGGTTTCCTGCAGGGAAGATAATTCTCTTAGCGCACCCCTCTGCTAAGCCGCGATGGGAGTCAACTTGGGGCAAGGTAAAAGGTTGAGAGGGTACAGGAAAAGAGGAGGTGCGCAAAAGTGCACAGTGGAACGTGTACGTCGGCCTAGGTGAAACGAACTATATAGTACAGGGCTCAATACCATTTGTGAGTGCAAGCAGTCCAAGTATTCGCCCTTTTTTGTTTGGCGCCTCAGTGGCGTCAACTCAGTGGCGCCATCTATTGGGTATCCGCGGCATACTTCCGGCTCAAGTATATTTCCTAATTGTTTACTCATCATTCTTTTATTATAAGAATGAGTTAAGTCTGACAGTGCTATAAAGGGCCATTTCCTTTTAAAGTACTTCAAAACCTGCCGTGTAATTCAGAACCGGACGTGGTTGGGGGCAATTTGCACACTGGCGCCACCAAGTTTCAACTCACCTGAGGACGAGCGAATACAGAGAGTTCCCGAGAAGAAAGAACCGTGTGTTTTTTGGACCGGAAAAAGAAACTATTCATTGCAGAAAGCTCGAGCACAGTGATAATATGACGCTAGCAGTTGCATTATAATGCCAAAGTTTGAGACCAAGACGTTATCTGGATATAAAGATAATTGAGAAAAACGTAACTTCTTTTCATGCGCCGACGTCCAGCCAAGCCGAAAACTTGATCAAAGTGGAACCACCTTCCTCCACACATCGCCGCAATTGAAGATATTTCTGCTTTCAAGGTAGCCATAATTGATTACTTTTATAACTCTGCAATTTGTTGATTATACTTATTCTTTTCTTTTGTTACTGCTGTTTATTTTTTGTGCTGTGAATTATTCATTGTACTTTGTAAACCACTTGCACCCCCTCTGTAACGCCCGATGGGCCCTGAGGGTGTGAAATAAGAAAAAATAAGCCTAATTTTGTCAAAATAAAAAAATGGCATTGCGAGCGCCTGCAGCCCCCATTTAAGTGAAATAAACTTGTCAGCGAGACCGGAAGCAATATTCTTTTTCCTGCTGACAAGTGTTTTTCACCGGTATAAATCCCACGACCGTTCACAATGTCACTCCTCAATTTGACGATATTAGGTTTAGGTGGAGGTCGGCTGTAAAGAAATTTCGTTTTTCCGAAGTACATTGTAATCCAGAAAACGTCATCTACTCAAACATTCGCGTTTTGTGTTAACCAATAAATTTACATTCTCATGAAGTTTGAGCTTTCTGAGATGAATAGTTTGTTTACCCGGGACAAAAAACACGGTTCTCTTTCCTTTATAACTCGCTGTATTTTTTTGCCTTTTTTTCTGAAGAAAACGGCTATAACAACGGCTACTAAAGTGTCGCGAGAAGTATTTATTTTGGGGACCATTTTTGACCATTTTTACAAATGGTCAGAATTCTATGCTTGTCAATGACCTATCAACGTAAAACTTAAAGGGAAGCTAAAACGGTATTGTATTTGGGGGAATACTTTTAAATCATCTTTATTTGACTCCCAAAGTCTCATATATAAATTTTTTGTTTTTTTTTAATTTGGTGCATGGAAGTTGCGGAAAATAATTTTCAACGAACCGCTCAAAAAGCGGTTCAAAAGCGTGACGTCACAAAAGGTGTTTTCAGAATCTCCGCTCATGCGCATCTTCGGCGCCTATCAAAGCTATGCACGCCCGCTTTTGCTATTTTTAAAAATGTCAGAAAAATACGTAACGATTGGTGCCAGTGCGGGGGAAAATACCTGGCAAGCTTGCGACTTCATGTGCGGCCCTCGAGCAACACGCGCTTCGCAGCCGAAAGGTCCTCTTATGACGTCACCACTGTTCGGAGGTTTTTCGCGTTTTCGCTGTTTCAGTTCCACCTTGGGCGAAAATGAACGCGATAATGAGATTCACAGAATAAAACTACAGAAGTAACAACTGCTATCTAATCTTTTTTTTTAATAAGTGTTTTAGTTTTCTTCTAAAGAAGCGTCGGTGACCTCGTAGCGCTGTGTCCTGCTTTGTAAACGCACGTTTTATGTTCATGTGAACTTTTTATGTATCTGCGATTGTTGTCACGAGGTTAAATTTCCAATCTGCTGCCTGTTCACTACGTCGATTTTTATGTTTGCATTTTTGAAAACAAAATGTTTAAGAAATGGATGTTTGAAATGTCTTCACAAGAGCATGAGCTGAGTTAGATAGAGCATAGTGTACACTATCAGCTATTTTTCAATTCAGAAGCTCGTCTTTGTCTTTACTCCCTTATTTTTATTGCGTTACTAGTCCACCGTGAGCTAATAGCAACCAGCAATGCAATACAGTTTTGGTGGTTTTTGCAATTTTGTTTTGGTTGGCGTCAGACTTAACAGGTAAATAAGAAAACATTTTTTTCTTTGTTATACTTTCATATGAAAGCTGTACTAGAAACTTATATTTCAAAGGTTGTACGATTGTTAACACCAATATATTTAGAAACGTTAACTGGTAATGTACGCTATTGAAATACAGATAAATATTTTAAATAAGCTCCTTCCGCGTTTATGAAAACGCAAATTTTGTTTTGTTGAGTAAAAAACGAAAACTTTTATTTTGCCGTGGTTTTTTTTTTTCTATTTACTATTACGAAACGTTTTGCACAACGATGTCTCGTTGAGTTTTGCTAAAATCGTCTAAGGAAGTATTTTTACCTTCATCTTGGCTTACAAGAATCCCGCTATGCAATTTGTGGATATTCTCAGTCCTACTAAAAATATGCACGGACAACAAGAAAAATCTGATTTTCGGTATAACTGAAAGTTGTTTTCCTTTTACAGGCGGTCCACCATAAATGCAGTGACTTTGTCACCGCAGAGGAAACTATGCATCGCCGAACGCTTTTTTTTCCGAAAGGTGGCGCTCGAGATCCGAACCAGATGCCAAAGTTTCAGCCCGATCCGATATTTTAATCAAAAGTTATAAGTGATTTTCTGAAAATTTTGAGGGGAGAATGGGGCCTATTTTCGGCCCGTTTTCGGTCTCTGGCGCCATAGAGCTCCATGTATTCGAGAGCTCCTTCGGCCACCATTTTCCCAATTAAATGTTCAGAAAATCCATCACAAATTTTTGAATAAAATATCGGTTCGCGCTGAAACTTTGGCATCTGGTTCGGGGCGGAGAATGAGCGTTTTCCGCTGCGTAGTTCACCTTTGCGGTGAAAAAAAAAAGTGTAATGTTTTTTTTTGTATTTTTTTCTTTTTTTTTTTTTCTCGGGGACACTTAGTAGTTTGCCGATTAACCAGCTGCATAATCCGCAATAACGTTCACATTCAAATTTCTACCGCAGTTTTTTGGGGATTTCGGACTAGAAAAACATGATTATCAGTTTTTTTTTCAATTTTATTTATGTTACCGCCTTCAGAATACAAACACAGCGACCAAGTGCGGAAGCAAAGCAATGAATCATACTAAATGGTCATAATAACTTAAACATGAGGCCTATGTGTTGTCTGTCGATCTCATAGGTGTTTTTTGCGAGGATTTTCCGTTGAAAATTTAATATTTTTCGATTCCAAGATACCTAATACCGAAATGCTTCAATGTGAATTCGTTCCTGTGGATGGTACGCATCGCACAGATATTAAGACTCATGATGCGTAGGTAACATGAACCTTTACAAAAATATTAGGCACGCGCAGAACTTACAGCTTTCTGAAAAACAAGAAAACTCGGGGAGTATTTAAGTTTCGAAGTACTATCAAAAGTATCTCCGTGCCATCTGTCTTGCTCTTTATGACCATAAGAAGAAAAGTGGCGGTTCAGGATGAATATATTACACCTGCATTGGGCGACACCCTAAAAGTATTTTATCTGAATGTTCTTTACGTTAGAAGTCACTAAGTTAAACTTGCAGTCAGACGCTTTATAAAATGACATTTACTACTGTTGTTGACTGCATTAAGGTTGGCCACTAGTAGTTTCAACAGAAACCTAAAACTTAGTCTCGAAACGTTTAACACCGTTTAAACGCAATGCAAGTTAGTAATGTTTACTGTGTTAAGACTTTTTAAAATGTATAAAATTAAAATAGAACATTCACTAGTTTCATTCATGCCTTAACCAAACTTCAGCTCACAACTGGCGGAAATATTTGGATGTCTGGCGACCGCCAGGGTGTACTAACTA
The DNA here is from genome assembly GCF_016920785.2 of Ixodes scapularis. Taxonomy (NCBI): domain Eukaryota; kingdom Metazoa; phylum Arthropoda; class Arachnida; order Ixodida; family Ixodidae; genus Ixodes; species Ixodes scapularis. The sequence continues at coordinate 42,602,722 of NW_024609836.1, read as the reverse complement.
ACTACCTGTTTACGGTTACCTATATAAAGATTAAAAATATTGGTATTCTTCCGTAGATTAAGTCTGCGCATTATCTATACCTAAGTTTATTGTTCCTATAAACACAAGCAATAACTCAAAGAAAAATGAGAGCTCAAGTGAGCTGGTGTTAACATAACTGTACACCGTTTTATCTCAAGCCCGACCTATTCCAACGTAACGAGCAGG